>NC_088684.1:186766382-187391382 GCF_028017835.1 Emys orbicularis | reverse complement strand
AGGAGTGGCGGAGACTGAAAGGAGCTCCACCAGCAGAATGTGGATCGCTGGCACCAAAGCACGAAGCGGCTCCTAAGCATTATGGAGCGCCAAGCGGACTCAATACAGGTGCTCACAGCACTGCAGACGGAGCAGATCCATGCCCCCCTCACCCGCAGCCCTTGTCCCAGAACTTTTTCCCTTGTGCCCCCATGTCACCGCCAACTCACTTCTCCCAACATCCGGTTTCTTATTGCCACCAGCCACCTCCAACACCTGTAGCTTCACCACCCAGCCCTGCTAACTACGACCCTTACCCGTGCACTCAACCCCATCACCATGCATTATAGCCAGCATGAAGTGCAGCACTCATTGCACGGCACTCCAGACAGGAAGGCTGAATATGATAACAGGACATACACAAATCTATGATTGTCCCGTTCCCCACCCCTCCCCTTTCCCTCCTCCCACACAGCACAGATGTATCATGCCCTTTCTGTTTCCCAAGCAGTTGTGTTTCTTTTCAATAAATGATTTTTTTGGCTTTGAAAACATTCTTTATTGCATTAAGTAAAAGATACCGTAGCCCAGGAAAGCAACAGGCACTGCAAGTCAGAGCATCATATGTAGCAAATACAGATGCCTACTAGCATTGGAACCACTGCACTTCACTCCTGGGCAGGGCACCAAACATTACTGGTGGCTTTCAGCAACAAATTGCTCCCTCAAGGCATCCCTAATCCTTACAGCCCTGCGCTGGGCCCCTCCAATAGCCCAGGTCTCTGGCTGTTCAAATTCAGCCTCCAGGTGTTGAACCTCTGTGGTCCATGCCTGAGTGACGCTTTACCCTTCCCTTCACAAATGTTATGGAGGGTGCAGCATGCAGCTATAACTGTGGGGATGCTGTCATCGGCCAGGTCCAGCTTCCCATACAGACAGCACCAGTGGCCCTTTAAATAGCCAAAAGTACACTCAACAGTCATTCTGCACCAACTCAGCCTGTTGTTGAACCGCTCATTGCTTCTGTCAAGGCTCCCTGTGTAGGGTTTCATGAGTCACAGCATTAAAGGGTAAGCGGGGTCTCCCAAGATCACAATGGGCATTTCGACTTCCCCTACGGTGATTTTCCGATCTGGGAAGAAAGTCACGGCTTGCAGCTTCCTGAACAGACCTGTGTTCCGAAAGATGCGTGCATCATGCACCTTTCCAGACCAGCCTGCGTTAATGTACATGAAATGCCCACGGTGATCCACAAGCGCCTGGAGAACCATAGAGAAATACCCCTTCTGATTTATGTGCTCTGAGGCTAGGTGGTTTGGTGCCAGAATTGGAATATGCGTCCCATCTATCGCCCCTCTGCAGTTACAGAAACCCATTGTGCAAAGCCAGCCACAATGTCACACATGTTGCCCTGAGTCACAGTTCTTCTGAGCAGGATGCGATTAATGGCCCTGCAAACTTGCATCAACACGATTCCAACGGTCAACTTTCCCACTCCAAACTGGTTAGCGACCGATCGGTAGCTGTCTGGAGTTGCCAGCTTCCAGACTGCAATAGCCACCCACTTCTCCACTGGCAGGGCAGCTCTCAATCTCATGTCCTTGCGCCGCAGGGTGGGGGCGAACTCAGCACACAGTCCCATGAAAGTGGCTTTCCTCATCCTAAAGTTCTGCAGCCACTGCTCGTCATCATAGACTTGCATGATGATGTGATCCCACCACTCAGTGCTTATTTCCCAAGCCCAAAAGTGGCGTTCCACTGTGGCGAGCATGTCTGTGAATGCCTCAAGCAATCTCGTGTTGTATGTGTTATACAATTCGACATCATCGTCGGACTCCTCACTGTCACTTTGTAGCTTAAGGAGTAACTCGACTGCAATTTGTGACGTGCTGGCGAGACCCATCAGCGTATTCCTCACAAGTTCAGGATCCATTCCCGCAGAGCGAAAGGGAAGACAGAGTGCGCAGTACAAAAAATGTTGAAAGTTGCTGCCAAATGTGGACGGAAGCACAGGGATTGCTGGGATGTGAAGTGATGCATCACAGGGCATTGGGACAGGACCCAGAATGCCATGCGCCCCCACCCCCTTCCCACAAGCCACAGTGCCAGAATGGGAAGAGGTGCTCTGTGGGATAGCTGCACTGCTCCCAATGCCGCTGAAAGTGCTGCAAATGTGGCCACGCCACTGAGCATGCAGCCGACAGTGTGAACACATGGCAGCGCTTTCACTGCTGTGGTCTCCGAGGGCTGGTTTAATTCACAGTGCTCTACATCTGCAAGTGTATCCATGTTGTTACCTAACTCCCTGAGGGGGGACATGCCCCTCTTGTAGGTATCTTCCATTGGCTAGCTTTAGCAGCTTCCCAACTAGCTTATTGGCATATCTGGATCCCATTAAGGCGGCTATCTCTCACCACACATTGTCTAGGGAGCCTAGACGCCAATCCAGATTTTATGGATTTCACGGGATAGTTAGGTTCCTAAATGTTAGGCATTGCAATGTTGAGTGTTGCAGTACCTAAGTCTCTTTGTGACTCTAGGCCATGCAAACTAAGCTTTTTCAAAGGCTCAATATTCATCCAAATTTGGGCAGATTTTTCACAGGATCTTCAAAAGGCACATTCCTGATACAAATGCTACTCCGCTTGCCAAATTTCATTGTCTCTGCTCCAAAAACATGGAGGTGCTAGAACTTCTCAAGAAAGGGTTGTATTTTTTTTTTTGAATGGACAAAACAACATAAGAATGGCCAGACTGGATCAGATGAATATCTTGGTCCATCTAAACCAATATCTTGTCTGCTGACAGGGGCCAGTGCTAGCTGCTTTAGAGGGAATGAACAGAATGGGGCAATCATAGAGAGATCCATCCCCTGTCTTCCAGTACCAGCTTCTTGCAGTAAACAATTTAGGGAGATCCAGCGCATGGGGGTTGTGTTCCTGACCATCTGGGCTAATAGCTATTGATAGACCCAGCCTCCATGAATTTATCTATAATATTTTTTAAACATGCTTACATTTTGATCTTAACATCCTCTGGCAATGAGTTCCACAGGTGGACTGTGAGTTATAAGACGTGCTTCCTTGGATTTGTTTTAAACTTGGTGTCTATTGATTTCATTGGGTGGCCCCTAGTTCTTGTGCTATGTGAAGGGGTAAATTACACTTCCTTATTTAATGTCTCCACACCATTCATGATTTTATAAATCTCTGTTATATCCCTCCTTAGTTGTCTCTAATTCTCTATTCTAAGTTGAACAGTCACAGTCTTTTTAGTCTCTCCTCATACAGGAGCTATTCTATACCCCTAATATTTTTTGTTGATCTTTGTAATTTTTCCAATGTTAATATATCTTTTGTGAGATAGGATGACCAGAATTCAAGCATTCAAGGTGTGGGTGTACCACGAAGTTATATAGTGGCAGCATGATATTTTCTATCTATCCCTTTCCTAATGGTTCCTAACGTTGTTAGTGTTTTTGATTGCCATTGCACACTGAGAAATATCCACAATGACTCCAAAATATTTCTTGAGCAGTAAGAGCTAATTTAGAACACATCATTTTGTATATATAGTTAGGAGTATGTTTTCCAGTGTGCATTACTTTGAACTTATCAATATTGAATTTAATCTGCCATTCTGTTGCGCTGTTACCAAGTTTTGAGAGATCCTTTTATAACTCTTTGGAGTCAGCTCTGGACTTAACCATCTTGACTTATTTTGTATCATCTGCAAATTTTGCCACCTCACTGTTCACCCCCTTTTTCAGTACAGATCTTTGGGGATCCCACCTCCTTCCAACTATGAAACTCACCATTTATTCATACCCTTTGTTTCCTATCTTTTCCTATCTGATCCATGAGAGCACCTTCCCTCTTATCTAATAACTCCTTACTTTGCTTAAGAGCCTTTGGTGTGGGATCTTGTCAAAGGCTTTAGGAAAGTACAAGTACACTATAGCAACTGGATCACCCTTTTCCACATGTGTTAACCCCTTTAAATAATTCATGCTTCACCAATCTATTAGATTTCCCTTCCCAAAAGCAATGTTGACTCTTCCCCCAACGTATTGTGTTCCTCTATGTGTCTGATAATTCTGTTCTTCATTATAGTTTCAACCAATTTGCCTGGTATTGCAGATAGGCTTACTGGCCCATAATTACCAGGATCACTTCTGGAGCCTTCTTTGAAAATTGGCATTACTTTAGCTATCCACCAGTCATCTGGTACAGATGTTGATTTAAGTTACAGGGTACTAGTTAGTCCACAGTAGTATTCCCCACTTCCAATTTAGATGTGTGACACCAATGTGCAATTCCCTTTTTCCAATAAATAAATAAAAGACCAAAGAAAAAAAGACTAAGAAAAAGATTTTAAAAAAAAAATCAAATTTCAAGAGCTGTTTTCCACTTCTTCACTTTTCTTTAAAACAATATTTAATTTAGTTAGTTGGGGAAGCAGTTTTGATTCATTTACAGTTCAAGATCATTCAAAACAAATAGTGTCACACATTTCATTTAGATGTAATAGCACAGTTTGAAAAAAAAATAAGCTTGAGGTTAAATGAACAATCCAAAATTGAATCTTAAAGCAATGCAATTAACCTAGTATTGTATAGGCAATTAGGGATGGTATTTATATAAAGACATTTAACTTATAGAAGTGATTTTTAGTTTACCCTATTGATATTTATGTTCAATTAGCAGATTATTTAAATATAAATTAGTTATTAAAAATAACTGACATTAGGAAAAAAATCTAAGTAAAATCAATGTTAAATATGACATTTGTTTACCAGTTTGTTGTTCCTATGGTTATCTTGTTACACACAAACATTTTAGACTAATATTAATCTATGAAAAACAGGAATATTTCAGTATTTACTGAGTACATAATTTTAAAATTAGTATGTGGGAGCTACTATACATGTTTCCATTCTAGCCCTTATACTACACACGCTAAGTACAATTCACGAGTTACATGCATCTCTGTGATATATTACAGGTCTGTTTCATCTTACGCGGGGGTTCCGTTCCGCGGTTAGTGCGTAAAGCGAAAACCGCGTATAACCAAAACCCCATTGAGTTCAATGGCGGGCGAAATCGCCCGCACTACAGGTATAGTATTAAAACTGTTGTTTTTCCTCTCTTTTTTTTTTTTTTTTGCCGACCGCATAAAGTTGAAATCGCGCATGTTAAATGCCTGTAAGATGCGACAGACCTGTATGCTGCAGTTTCCATGGTGTGAAGCCCCCAAGAGTCCTGGCCAGGGCTCTGATCATTTAATGAAACCACTCACTGAGGGCAAGCTATTTAGGCCCAGAACATGAACTGTGTCATTTTAAACAAAATGAGCTGCCACTAGGTTAAAAGTTCATCCAGAAAGAACCCAGCATTAAACTAGTATATTAACACCTCTGGAACTCAAAAGGGCTATTGTGACGTTATTGATATAATCTGGGACCATATAGATCATTGTTGCAACCAAGGTCCTGTAGTGGCACGCAAATCTTGTATAAAGGGGGTCAAATGGGGTGTCTAGGACAAGGTTATGGTTTACTGGTTATGATTAGGCTGTCTATATGTGTGTATCAATTTTGTAGTTGAAGTTATGAATATTGGCTCTATACTGTCTGTATTTCAAACTTATGCTATGCTGCTGGGTGACATCCCAGACAAGCTGGTGTTAGCTCTGCCTAGCCTGCTTGATGGCCCATTAAGGACCATCAGCTATACAATGGACCCATTGAGAGAAGGCAAATATGCCTTGAGACTCAGCAAAGTATGCAGGGACTGGCCCATGTGACTCCAGGCTCCATTTTGCTGTAATTTTCCACAGTAAGAACAAAGAGGTGTTCTTACACCTGGAAAAGACTATATAAGGCTGATGCCTCATCTCCATCTTGTCTTCAATCCTGCTTCATACCTCTGGAGGAACTTTGCTACAAGCTGAAGCTTTGAACAAAGGACTGAGGACCCATCCCAGCGGGGGATGTATTCCAGAGACTTGATTTGAACCTGCAGTTTATTCTATCGCTGCTGCAAGCCTGAACCAAGAACTTTGCCATTGCTGTATGTAATTGATTCCATTTAACCAATTCTAACTCTCATCTCTATCTTTTTCCTTTTATGAATAAACCTTTAGATTTTAGATTCTGAAGGATTGGCAACAGCGTGATTTGTGGGTAAGATCTGATTTGTATATTGACCTGGGTCTGGGGCTTGGTCCTTTGGGATCAGGAGAACCTTTTTCTTTTACTGGGGTATTGGTTTTCATAACCATTTGTCCCCATAACGAGTGGCACTGGTGGTGATACTGGGAAACTGGAGTGTCTAAGGAGATTGCTTGTGAGACTTGCGGTTAGCCAGTGGGGTGAGACCGAAGTCCTCTTAGTCTGGCTGGTTTGGTTTGCCTTAGAGGTGGAAAACCCCAGCCTTGGGCTGTAACTGCCCTGTTTGAGCAATTTGTCCTGAGTTGGCACTCTCAGTTGGGTTCCGCCAGAACCGCATCGTCACAGTTCTCCTATTAGATTTTAATATATTGGCAAACCTAGTATGTTAGATTTCAGCTTTAAAATCTAACTGGTGCCCTGGCAAATTCACCCCCTCTCTGTCTGAGCTCACAAGCTTGTCTCTCTCACCAACAGAATTGGTCCAATAAAAGATATTACCTCACCCACCTTGTCTTTGTCATATTTTGGGCTGACACAGCTATTACCCTGCATATTACCAGTAGATGCATTTAATTTTATTACAAGTTGCTCTATCATCTCAACCCATGCTACCTGCAGTACTTGCATATCTTTTTACACAGGTGTACAGCATCTGAGGGGGCTGTTCCCTCAGACTAAATGCTAATGTAAACCTAGAATGAAACAGTGCATTCTCCTGAATTGAGTGGGATCAAGTATTTATTACCAGGGACAAAAAAAGTCAGCCTGTTGTTGTTGAAAGATATCACACATTTTAGACAAGTACTCCTTAAAATATTAGTGTTAGAAAGCCAGGACATTCTAAGTTGAATGTTTGATCATGCAGAGTGATAAGCATTCTCAATGTCTCTTGAAAGTCATAGAAACTTTGTACCTAGTAGGATTGGATCATACAATTCCATAACTACCTCTCCCCCTTGTATTACCACTGACAGATGCTCTCTGTTTCTTGAGAACATTTCTAGAATGCTACCAAACAATTCTTGTGCACTGACAGAATAACCTATTCTGTCATCCATTCATTGAGAGCATCGAACACAGGGTCCAAGTGGAAGATATGCCTTGCTGAAAGAATTGTTCAAAAAATAAAAAGCAATGCTTCATTTTAAAACTCATCCCTGATCCACCTCTCTTATTTTATAGACTTTTCTTGAAGGGCAAACCACTTTCTTGACAGTCCCTCTAACGATATTAAGTAACTGTTGAGAAAGAGTAAATTTTAGGTGGTAACTCAAAGTCCGATCCTGTTTCTTTTTTAAGAAAAGCAGGGCACACACCCACGCACAAAAAGGAGAAGAGAGAAGAAAAGTAGAAGTTAGGGAAAAGCATAATTGGAATAAAATACAAACATGGATTTACAAAAGTAGATTGTGAGAGACCAACCTGATCTCCTTCTTTGAGAAGGTAACTGACTTTTGGACAAAGGAAATGCAGTAGATCTAATCTACCTGGATTTCAGGAAGGCATTTGATACAGTTCCTCATGGGAAATTATTAATTAAATTGGAGAAGATTGGAATTAATATGAGAAATGAGAGGAGGATAAGGAACTGGTTAAAGGGGAGACCACAACAGGTCATGCTGAAAGGTGAACTGTGAGGCTGGAGGGAAGTTACCAGTGGAGTCCCTCAGAGACTGGTTTTGAGACCAATGTTATTTAACATTTTTAGTAATGACCTTGGCAAAAAAGTGGGAGTTAATAAAATTTGCGGATGACACATACAAAGAAGATATGTATGACCTTGAAAACTGGACTAACAGAAATGGGATGAAATTTTATAGTGCAAAGTCATGCATTTAGGGAATAACAACAAGAATTTTTGCCATAAGCTGGGGACGTATCAGTTGGAAGCAACAGAGAGGAGAATGACCTGGGTGTACTAGTTGATCACAGGATGGCTTAGAGCCATCAATGTGATGTGGCCATGAAAAAGACAAATGAAGTTCTAGGATGCAGATGAGGTATTTCCAGTAGAGTCAGGGAATTGTTAGCACCATTACACAAGGCACTGGTGAGACCTCATCTGGATTACTGTGTACAGTTATGGTACCTGGTATATTTAAGAAAAATGAATTCAAACTGGAACAGGTGCAGAGAACGGTTACTAGGATGATCAGAGGAATGGACAAACTATCTTATGAGATGAGACTCAAAGAGCTTGGCTTGTTTAGCCTAATCAAACAAAGGCTGAGAGGAGGTTTGATTGCTCTCTTTAAATACATCAGAGGGATAAATACCAGGGTGGGGGAGGAGTTATTTAAGTGAAGCACCAATGGTGACACAAGAACAAATTGATATAAATTGGCCATCAATAAGTTTAGGCTTGAAATTAGAGGAAGGTTTTTAATCATCAGAGGCATCAGAGGAGTGGCATTCTGGAACAGCCTTCAAACGAGAGCAGTGGGGGGAAAAACCTAACTGGCTTCAAGACTGTTTATGGAGGGGATGGTACGATGAGACTGCCTAAAATGTCATGTGGCCGATCTGTGACTGCAAAAATCCCCAACAGCTAGAGATGGGGCACAAGATGGGGAGGGCTCTGAGTTACTAAAGAGAATTCTTTCCCAACTGCTGGGTCTTGCCAACATGCTCAAGGTCTAACTGATCACCATCTTTGGTGTCAGGAAAGAATTTTCCCATGGGTCAGATTGGCAGAGACCCTGATGGAGCATTTCACCTTCCTCTGCAGCATGGGGCACAGGTCACTTGCACGTTTAAACTAATAAAATGGTGGATATTCTGTAACTTGAAGTTTTTAAATCATGATTTGAGGACTTCATTAACTCAGCCAGAGGTTATGGGTCTATTACAGGAGTTGGTGGGAGAGGTTCTGTGACCTGCAACATGCAGGAAGTCAGAGTAGCTGATCGTGATGGTCCCTTCAAAGTCTATGAGTCTTCTTCCACTGACACTTTAAATTTAATTACTGGAATCTATCCATTCAGACTAAGCAGTACACATTCATATTAATCCATGCAACTCCATGATGTTGCAAATGTCTACCAGAGTCAGATTGTTAAGGTACCATTTTTAGCATTTCACTGTTTCACAGCAAAGAGTTGCAAGGTTAGATTTGTCCTGGCTGGCTAAGCTGAACACAAATGAGACAGAAGGCAGAAAGAAAAAGATATTGGACAAGAGACAGGGCATAGTAATAGGTACCTTAGGTTCCCATTTCAGGATCCACTTACTATTCGTATCCACAATTTGAATGTATGTTTGTTACATTATATTTTAGCTTCTTTTTTTTTTTTTTAAAGCCAGGGTCTGGTTTCTTCCCAAATATGAATAAGGAAGTGCTCCATCTCAACATTTATTTCAATTTCTTCAGGATCCACCTATATATCTTTGTGCTGTAGTTATTTTAAGTAGAATATTTATAAATAAAATGCAAAACTCATGCATCACAAAACATTAACTCAACCACTACCACAGAGACTGAACTAATCAAAATATTAACACTACTTATAATTCTATCCAACTACTATCAACTTTCAACCAGCCATTCGCTTACCCCTTGACCTAAAGTCTCAGAGAGGAAAAAATGGAATAGACAACCAGTAAGGTTTCCCAAAAAATGAGACATTTTTCAAGGCCTTTTTTAAAAATCTTGTTTCAGAACTTTTTTTGAAAAATGCAGAAATGCATCTGTCTACATGTTTGTGCTTCTGTCAGTTCTAAATAAAGGATAAATCTTAAACAAAATCATGTTTCTATATTCTACAATTTACGAAATTTTAAATGTTTTTCACTTGTGGTCTATTTTTGCTTATATTTTTTGTCTTGAAATCCATACACTTCTGTGCTTTCACATCAATAATTGTGTACCAGAATTTGAAGACTGCCAAAGGATTAATGTTAAGTGAACTTGAAACTTTGTGTTATCTGCTGTTCCAAAGAATGATTATAATCATTCAGAAAAGCCAAACAGGAGCAACAATCAGTCTATTTCAGGGGGGAAATCCAGTCCCCATTGAAGACAATCACAAAACTCCAGTTGGATCAATTTTTCACTATGTGAAAGGACTAAAGTCTTCAAGTACTCAGGCATGAATTTAACTTAGGTGTTTGTCAGACTGGGTCTTCATCTGAGAAAAGTTACTCCCATTCATAAGTGCAGGACTGTGATCTGAGTAAGCAACCTATTCAATTAGCATTAGAGACTAATGTCAGTCAATGACCAGTTTAAATGTAAGGCACATGAAAAAAAATGTCCCACCCCCCACCCATCAGAAAATTCTGTTTACTCAAAATTGACCTCTTCCTGTAATTGTTCAATATTCTGAAGTGACTTTTCCAAACAAACCAAAATATTTGTTTTTAGTGTTGATTAAAACCAAAACATTTTATTTTAACACTTCAACTAAAAATGTCATTAACTTGAAATGCCAATTCAAAATGAAAATTTGTATTTCAAATTGACCTTTTAAAACTCAACATTTTGATTCTAACTGACATTTTGTTTGAATTGGAAAAGTCAAAATGAAACATTTAGACATATCCAAATGAAAACATCTTGGAACTCATTGTTCTGGAAAAAATGATATTTTTACTTTTCATCCATCATTTCGGATGTAAACAAAGGTTGAAATATAATAATTTCCCATAAAATGTAAATTCTATTTTCTACACAGGTCTATTTAAATCTATTCAGGACAAGTTCTAATTTACAAATGAGAGATGGCCTAACTGAATTATTAACTACAGTTCAAGCTCACATGCAACCACTAATAAATATATATATATATTACACACACTCACTATAGCTCAATAAATGCCTCCTCTGTCAACGTAATAATCACACAAACATATATCAGAACAACTCAACTGAGTGAAGTGCAGGATCAGGCCCAAAAACTTGATAGTTTATCAGCCACTAATTAGCTAATTATCATATGCTTGTTGCCCTACAAGTGTCTAATATATAAAGCAGTTTCAGCACAGCTGAAAACAAAGATTTCAGGAAAACAGTACAAAAAAATCAGACAACAAATCCTCAGCTGAACAACTGATATTACCGTCTGTCATTTTCCCTCCCATTCATTCAGACCACAACAATTAAGCATCACACTGTAAACCAATATATGCTAACACATATATAATCATATTAATAATATGTATTATCTGCATTATGTATAAGTATGCATTAAGCAAAATAGAATTAAGCACCAACATTATAGTAGTTAGATAGCATAAGTGAACAGGATTATAGTAAAGGTATAGGGCAGTTTAGGCTAAGTATCCCATAACACCTTGCATTAGCTCAAGTAAGCTTTGGCTTAAGTAGATAGTTGTCAGGACCAAGTCACAGGATTATTTTGCCATAGCTAGAAGTAGGGCATTCTTACATTCTTACAAACGTGTACTGGAATGTCCCCAAGGAAGAGGGCAAAACATATGAGTGTTCTACACTGGTACAAACCTAAGGAGTTGCCTTCCTAACCTTTGGTCCCTGGAATGCATGTGTTCAGAACAAAGATAAAGGATACACATGGTACCAGAAATACAAGGTAGAAAGATGATTGGTTAAATCTTGTTTCAGATGACATATGAAGTACCCTTTACATGTAACCAGGTAGGGTTTAAAAAGTTGGCTTGAGGGGAACACTTGAGGAGCACATCTTTTGCATAAAGTGAATGTAACAAAGCTGCATGAGATGGCTTCCTGGAGACTAGTATCATATGGAACCTTTTTCCTGTACTATATTATTACTACTGGCTTATAGCAATAAACTTGACTGGCATTTCATATTTGGTCTCTTGGGTCTATTTCATAGCAAATCAAAGTGTGGTCTAACAATTTACTATACCAGCTAACAACAACATATAAAGAAAAAGTGGATTTAGTCATCAATAATCGCATAGTTTAGCAGGGAAAAACAGAGATATGACCACACTTTACTAATATTTGTCTTTTGTCTATGATTGTCCAGCTCCTAGCACAAGGTGTCTGATCTATGACTGGGGCTCCTGGGTGCTACAATAATACAAATAATAATAAATTTCTAAATAAAATTAGAAAATATATAAAGGATTAATAAATTATTAGAAGTGATAAGTATATTACAGAAATGAACAGAGTGTTGCGGATGGTTATAAGCAGAAGAGTAAATTATTATTATTAGCCATGGTTATAAGCATACTATTGACCTGTTGGATCCTAACAATTGATAAACATAATTTATTAACCATTTATAAACTATTTTAAAATGTACCCTTAAGGTGATGCTATATAACATGAACTTGGTGCAACAGATATGACAATATCCAGCAATATCCTGAACACGCCTTATTGAATTAAGTTAAACATCTTTACATCTTTGGAGTCCATTGTATTAAGTTAATGGTTTATGTATCTTTGTGGGACAGGGACTGTATGTAAATCCATAGGGGAGGGGGACTACAGCCCTCCAGGAACTAAGAACAGCATATGGTGATTGGGCAAATCCACACAGGTTGTAATTCCTCTCAAAAGGCACCATCACCTGGAGAGGCTTACATATCCTGGTTTGAACTGGATTCTCCATGTACCAACAGACAAAGAAAGGACTTCTAGTTAATTTAAATGGACTCAGGGCCTTCTTTCTAATCCAGCAAAGCAACAGGACCTCCAGTCCACAGAAGGCCCCAATCCTTAGGGACGAATTGGAAGGATTTTTGCCTACAGAGGCCCCACAAGCCTAGGTTCTTGTTACATAAGACCAGCCATACTGGGTCAGGCCAAAGGTCCATCAAGCCCAGTATCCTGTCTTCTGACAGTGACCAATGCCAGGTGCCCCAGAGGGAATGAACAAAACAGGTAATCATCAAATGATCCATCCCATCACCCATTCCCAGCTTCTGGCAAACAAAGGCTAGGGACACCATCCCTGCCCATCCTGACTAATAGCCATTGATGGACCAATCCTCCATGAACATATCTAGTTATTTTTTGAACTCTGTTATAGTCTTGGACTTCACAACATCCTCTGGCAAGGAGTTCCACAGGTTGACTGTGCATTGTGTGAAAAAATATTTCCTTTTGTTTGTTTTAAACCTGCTGCCTATTAATTTTATTTAGTGACCCCTAGTTCTTGTGTTAGGAGAAGGAGTAAATAATACTTCCTTATTTACTTTCTCCACACCACTCATGATTTTATAGACCTCTATCATATCCCCCCATAGTCGTCTCTTTTCCAAGCTGAAAAGTCCCAGTCTTATTAATCTCTCCTCATATGGCAGCCGTACCATACCCCTAATCACTTGTTGCCTTTTTCTGAACCTTTTCCAGTTAAAATATATCTTTTTTGAGATTATGTGACCACATCTGCATCTGCTCTGGACAAAAGACTGTTATATACTTGAAATCACAGGAAAACTCCTGTGTGGGAGTTTTGAAGGACTGCCCACCTGCCAGAGCCATTGCTGGAATTGGGCAGCTTATTACCATGCACACAGGTTCTTTTATTGTTTTTAATATATTTTGTCTGTAATGTTTTTACCTCAAGAATAAACTGTTCTTGCTTAGAAAGAGCCACATGGTAACTTATACCTATGGCAATTACACTGTGTGCCACTTGTGAAGAAAAGGCAAATGAAGCTTCCTTAGGCAGATTGTCTTTTGCTGGGGATAGCGCAGTACAGTCAGGGGACTGTGCAGTCTAGGAATACCCTGGTCAGAAGAGAGACAGACCTGTATCTCAATCCAAGAAAGACAATGGGTGGGGAGAAGCCTAGAATAGGTAATCTTAAAAATGTTAAAAAATTGCATAAAAAATTGTAATCTTTTTGTCCAGCTGTAAATGTTTTATTCTATTAACCTGATCCCAGAAAGACTTACACATGTGCTGAACTTTATGCACCATAATAGTCCTATTGATTTCTTTGGGACTACTAACAGTGCATAAAATTAAGAATGTGCTTAAGTCTTTGGCAGTTCAGGATCTAGGATCGCTGTGGTCCTTCAGCAAAACCCAGTTGTTTTCATAAACCAGTGGTTTTCTAATTAAACATATCTAATTCAAATTATCATAAATTGAATCAAGACCCAAGGACTTGTACTGTTGACAAAGCTTTCCAAGTATAAACCCTGATATACTCTTGAAAGGGATCTCAACAAAGAGACGATAATTTTCCAACTGACCTATCAGCAATTAGTGAGGCTTTGGCTAAGGGAGTGTGACAGGGAAGGATAAAGAATTCCTCTTCTCATATAATCATAGAGCTGGAAGGGACCTTGAGAGGTCATCTAGTCCAGTCCTATGCACTCGTGGTAGGACTAATTATCTAGACTATCCCTGATAGGTGTTTGTCTAACCTGCTCTTAAAAATCTCCAATGATGGAGATTCCACAACCTCCCTTGGCAATTTATTCGAGTGCTTAATCACCCTGACAATTAGAAAGTTTTTCCTAATGTCCAACCTAAACCTCTCTTGCTGCAACTTAATCCCATTGCTTCTTGTCCTATCCTCAGAGGTTAAGAAAAACAATTTTTCTTCCTCCTCCTTGTAACAACCTTTTACATACTTGAAAACTGTTATGTCCCCTCTCAGTCTTCTCTTTTCCATTCTAAACAAACCCATTTTTTCAATCTTCCCTCATAGGTCATGTTTTTAATCATTTTTGTTGCTCTTCTCTGGACTCTCTCCAATTTGTCCACATCCTTCCTGAAATGTGGCACCCAGAACTGGACACAATACTCCAGTTGAGGCCTAATTGGAGCAGAAGAATTAATTCTTGTGTCTTGCTTACAACACTACTGCTAATACATCCCAGAAGTATGTTCGCTTTTTTTGCAACAATGTTACACTTTTGACTCATATTTAGCTTGTGCTCCACTATGACCCCCAGATCCCTTTCCCGCAATATTCCTTCCTAGGCAGTCATTTCCCATTTTGTATGTGTGCAACTGATTGTTCCTTCCTAAAAATGGAGTACTTTGCATTTGTCCTTATTGAATTTCATCCTATTTACTTCAGACCATTTCTCCAGTTTGTCCAGATCATTTTGAATTTTAATCCTATCCTCCAAAGCACTTGCAATCCCTCCCAGCTTGGTAAAATCCGCAAACTTTATAAGTGTATTCTGTATGCCATTATCTAAATCATTGCTGAAGATATTTAACAGAACCAAACCCAGAACTGATCCCTGCGGGATCCCACTCATTATGCCCTTCCAGCATGACTGTGAACCACTGATAACTACTCTCTGGGAATGGTTTCTGTACAGGAGTTGGCCGGGGCTTGACCCGCTCCGGGGCGGCGGGGAGCCACACCGACTCACTACCTGCTGGGGCTTGAGTGCTTGATGTGGCTGTCGGGTCTCGCCCGGCAGTCTTTGCAGTCCTGAAAGATACAGGAAGCCCGACCCCAGCTCAGGGCGGGCACCAGCGTTAGGTCAGGGCTCAGACCCTTAGTCAGGGTTGAGCAACAGTAAACCAAGTATTTAGCGCAGGCCGTAGGTCAGGGCGGGCAACAAACACTGAGGCAAAGCTCAGGCCCTCAGACAGGGCTGAGCCATAGTAATAGGCCTGAGCCTCAACAGGCCTGGGAGAGGGGGAGACTGCCACCCACAGGTTGGGTGGCAGGGGGGACGCAGGCCCTCCCACTCCACTGCGTCCCAACCCGGGGCCCTAGCAGCGGCAGAAGACCCGCTGCTTCGTCAGTGGGGATCCTGGTCGCAACACACTGACATCGGCTCTGGCAGTGCTGCAGCCAGACTGGGGTCGGCTGCCCCTGGGCTACTTCCAGACTCCCCCTCTGGGCCTACCTGGATGCTGGCATTGGCCTCGGGGGGATCCTGGACCATGGGTTCGTCCGGCCAGGGATCGTTTGGCAAGTCCGTGAGCTCCTCCGGATAGGAGGTGCCAGGCAGGCCCGGCGGCTCCTCGGGCTAGCGGGCGCAGGGCAGGCCCGGCGGCTCCTCGGGGTCACTCCAGTCCGCGGAGGTTTCCCAGCCCCGAGCTAGGCTGGAGACGTTTGGTCTCTCCGGCTGCTGGGGCCAGACTGAGTTCGGAGGGCCCGGTTTTATACTTCCGGGTTGCCGCCTGACCCTCTGAGGGGCGGGCTCAGAACTCCCTATCTCCGCCCACTCCGGCCTCCGGATGGGCTCTTCCCCTTCTGGGGCGGCGGGGAGCCACACCGACTCACTACAGGGAGGGATCGGTCGCCTGGTGCTGGAGCTCCTGCACCCTTCTCCCTCCTTCCCTCCCTGGCCCTCTGCTGCTGCTGCTGCTGCTGCTGCTGCTGCGTGAGTGAGTGAGTGCGGAGGGGGGGGCCTTGCCGGCCGACCCCCCCCTCGCCTCCGTAGGGAGAAGCACCGGCCCCCCCGACACCAACACCAACACCATCTGGGGGCCCACCTGCTTGCTGGCTTGTTTGCCTGCCTGCCTGCCTGCCTGTTTGCCTGGCCGGACGCCTGACGCTCGCTGCTGTTCCTGTGTGGGAGCCGCTGCCTCCGTCGCGGAGTCGGAAGAGACTAGGTTCCTGATTCGGGAGATTGTGGAGGGGATTGCTTAAGAACTGTGTTTTGTTGAGTGACTTTGCCATCTTTGCTCCTGGGGTGGTGCTGCCTCCAGTCGCGTTCGGAGGGTGGACGGAACTGAGCCTCCCGCTCGTAATTCCTCGGAGTGGAAGCCATCGTGTGCTAGGACGCTCTGAGGTCGACTCGAGATCCTTCTGTCCTGTCCCCTGGAGCGGACTGTGGAGTGTGGACGGTACTGAGCCTCCTGCTCGTAATTCCTCGGAGTGGAAGCCATCGCGTGCCAAGAAACTCTGAGGTCGACTTGGGATCCTTCTGTCCCATCCCCTGTATTGCAGGGAGCGCGGGGAGGGGTGCGGTCCCCCCCCCCTTTTCGTCCATCTGCTCCCCCTCTGCCACCACCCCCACCGCCGACAACCCCTCCACCGTCCCGCGTGTCGCCTGGACCTGCTCTTCGTCCCTCGGCGGGGCTGTTTGCCCCCCCCGCCCTCTTCCACCGTCCGGGACTGTTTGTTTGCAGCAGTGAGCGGCAAGACCTCCGCTTCACGAGCACTGTGGGTGCACCTTTCCCCCCCCCCGCTGCGTTTAGCTGGGGGGGTCCCCTCCCTGTAGCCCACCGTCTATCCCGCCCCCCCCCTTTTTTTCGGCCCCTTCGGTTTGTTCTTTTGGTGCTCCTTCCCCCCCTCCCCCTCCCCCGTTTCCCCCCCACACGGTTTCTAGCCTGCTGGCTGTGTTCTCGGCCTTGTCCTTGAATTGCAGCTGGCTGAAGTTTTTGCAGTTGGCTGGGAATTTGTTTATGTTCCTGGGCCGCTGCTCTGGTATAACCCCCCCCCCTTTTCCCCCCGCGCGCGCTCGTGTCGCCCCCCCCTTTTTTGCATTGTTTTTGCCCCCTTATATTGTTGTTATAGTTTCCCCCCCCCCCCAGTGTAGCCGGAGGAGCCGGCATTTCCCCAGAGGCGCCCTCCTCCCCTCTTTGTAGCTTTCTAGGAGGGTGTGGTTAGGCCCCTCCCCCCTCTTCCCCTTTTTCCCCGCCCCGTTTGCAGCTGCAGGTTGTTATGGCGGGGGACACTGCTCCTGCCCCTCCCCCCGCCACCACCCCTGCCCATGCCCGTGTTCTTGCCCCTGCCCCGCTCTCTTCCTCTGCCCTGTTGCCCCCGCCCGCCCCGGTGACCGGCCCCTTGGCCGGCCCTGCCCTGGACAACGCCGCTGCCACGGCTGCCTCTTCCACCGGCAGGAAGGGCCAGGGGAGGAAGAAGGGCAAGGGCCCCGCCCGTGGGACCAAGCCTCCTGCGGGCGGGGCTGCGATCCCCGCCGCGGCCTCGACATCGGCCGCGGCCCCTCCCTCTCCTGCCGTCCCTTTCACCGGCTCTAAGAGCGCTTCCTCTCGAGCCCCCAGAGCGTACGCCCAGGTGGCCACCGCCCCTCCGCGTACCGCTGCACCTTCCACCCCGACCGCTGCCTCCGGACCCATCTCTGGCGACCTGGGCCCCTTCCCCTCGCTGACTAGGAGGCATGGCATCCGCTGCCACCTTGTGCCTGCCTCGCCCCACATCGAGACCTACGTGCGGGCATTGGCGAGGGTGGTGGGGCCCACGGCCATCGTGGCGGCTTCCAAAATGTATGGGAAGGCAGTGTTCTTCCTGGCATCGGAGGCCGCCGCGCAGGAGGCGGTGGAAAGAGGCCTGGCGGTGGGAGGCGTGTTTGTTCCTTTGGAACCCTTGGAGGACCTGGGCGTACGGGTGGTCTTGACCTCCGTTCCGCCCTACCTCCCCAACGCCGCCCTGTTGCCTGCCCTCTCCGCCATGGGGAAGCCCATTTCTATTTTAAACCCTCTCTCGTTGGGCTGTAAGGACCCCACCCTCCGTCACATCCTGTCGTTCCGCCGGCAGGTCCAGCTCCAGCTGCCGCCGGCAGCGGGTGCCGGAGCGGTGCTCGAAGGGTCCTTCCTGGTGCCCTACCAGGGGGCCCACTACCGGGTACACTATTCGACGGGGGAGGCCCGGTGCTTCCTCTGCCAAGCGCCGGGGCATGTCCGGAGAGACTGTCCCCTGGCCCGCTCTGGTAGGGCGTCCGAGACCCCCGGAGCCCGAGCGGGTGCCGGCCCTATCGTCGCCGACGATCCTAGCGGTTCGGCCACTGCTGCTACCGCCGCTCCTCCTCCTTTTGCCGTGACTCCCGCTCTGGCCGCGGAGACAGCCGAGCGGGCGGGCCTTGCCGTCGCCGACCCTGGATCGGCGAGGCATGTGAGGGAGCGAGCGGGACGGCTTTTGCCAGCCGCGGGGCGGGGCCCGCCCCAGGGGGAGGTTTCCCCTCTCCCTGATGGCCCTTTGCCCCTGCCACCCCGAGCCGAATTGTTACCCTTGCCCTCCGACCCCGCCCCTGCTGACCAGCCCTCCACCTCCTCTTCCACCTCAGGGGGCTGGGTGACCGTCCGGGGGAAGCGCAGAGCCCACAGATCGCAGGCTCTCTCCCTTCCCTCCGATGAGGAGGGAGAGCTAACCCCCCGAAAGATGTTGCGGGGGGCCGCAGTTGCTGGTTCTGGTAACGCGCCCCCGGACGGTGCCCAGCAGGAAGCGCTGGCCATGGAGACCGTAGATGCCGTGGCAGCGGCTAGGGAACCTTCTGTTCCTATCGTTGAGCCTCCACCTGAGGTGGCTTCGGTGGCGGTTTCCCCGGTCCTTGCTTCGTCCGTGCCTCCCACCACCACCGCCGATGCCGGGGCGGCTTTCGTCCCTGTGTCTGGCGGAGAGGACGCCGGGGCCGGGGGGACCGCTTTCGCCTCCTTTTTTGATGAGATCGAGGCCCTGGGTTTGACCCCGGTTACCCAAGGGGAGGACGCTCTTCCACCGGTGGGCCCCGATTTGGGTGTTGATTTAGTCCCGCCTCCCCCTCCTACTCCCGGTTCTGCCACCCCTGGATTAGTTTTGGGGGAACCCTTGGCCCTACCTGCCAGCCCGGCCGTGAGTACCGTCTCATGCACAGCCGCCGAGCCCCTAGGGGCGACGGCTGTTGCTACGCAGCCGGTTCTTGCCCCCGATCCCGCCCTTTCCACCTTACCTGCCCTGCCTGCTAGTTCGGCCGCGCCTACCGTCTCGTGCACAGCCGCCGAGCCCCTTGGGGCGACGGCTGTTGCTGAGCGGCCGGTTATTGCCCCCGATCCCACACCTTCTACCTTACCTGCCCCTGAAGCTTCCCCTGTCCCTGCTGCCCCTGTTGGTTTAGCAGCGGGTGAAGGGGAGCCCGTTTTGGTCCCTAGCCCTGTTTTTGTTCCCGAGGTGTCTTCTCCTGCCACCTCGGGTCCCCCTGCCACCCCCGGGGTTGTCGCGTTTCCGTTGCCTACGGACGACCCTCGGGGAGCAGCTTTTGTGTTTCCCCTTCCCGCCACTGTGGGGGCTGTGTTGTTTGCTCAGCCGCCCTCTCCTCTGCCGGGACTGGGGACGAGCAGCCCGGCGCAGCAGCGCCGAGGCTCGGCCCCTTGTTTGTCCGTCCGCGAGGACCCTTCCGGGGCCCTTCCGGAGGTCGGCGGCGGCTCGGCCGCTGCCTTCCCCTCCGCGCTGCGGGATGAGCTGCGCCTCTTTTTATCAGATTTCCGTGGTTCCCAGGGTAAGGTGCCGATGGCCCTTCGGCGCTGGGGGGACTTCCATCTCGTTCTTCGGGCCGTGAGGGCGCTTTTGGGGGAGGGGCGAGGGTCCGATCGGCGGGACTTCGCGGCCTACCGGCGGGCCCGCAGATTCCACGACTCCTTGTTGGCCTTCGGGGTCGAGCATGGAATCTTGCGAGGCCCGCTGGAGGCCGTCGATCCCTCTGCCAGTGAGGATCCGCCCCAGCCCTCAGCATGACGGTCACCACGTTTGCTTCGTTGAACGCCCGGGGCTGTAGGGTGGGTTTCCGCAGGAGCCAGGTGCTCTCCTTCCTTCGTGAGGGGGGGTACTCTGTGATTTTCCTGCAGGAGACCCACGCGGCCCCGGCTGTCGAGGCTAGCTGGCGGCTGGAGTGGGGTGACGGGGTTCATTTTAGCCACCTTAGCGCCCACTCGGCTGGGGTGGCCACCCTGTTCTCCCCGGGGCTGCGGCCTGAGGTGCTGGGGGTCACCGAGGTCGTGCCGGGCCGCCTGCTGCACGTCCGGGCCCGCGTGGAGGGGCTGGTTTTGAATTTGGTCAACGTTTATGCCCCGAACAAGGGCCCGGAGCGCGTGCCTTTTTTTAAGCGGGCGGCGGCCTTCCTCGGCACTCTGGATTCTAGCGAGTGCCTGGTCCTGGGAGGGGACTTTAATACCACCCTCGAGGACCAGGACCGCTCCGGGATTGAGACTTCCCAGGCGGCCGCGGGCGTCCTCAGGGAGATTGTAGACCATCACTCCCTGGTGGACGTCTGGCGCGAACACCACCCGGACGACGATACCACCTTCACCTATGTCCGGGTGGAGGACGACCGGTCGCGTCACTCCCGGTTGGACCGAATCTATCTGTCCCGCTTTCATTTGGCCCAAGCCCACGCCTCCAGCGTCCGGCCGGCCCCGTTCTCGGATCACCATCTGGTGACCGTGACGGCCTCTCTCAGTTCTGAGCGGCCGGGGCCGGCCTATTGGCATTTTAATAATAGTTTGCTGGAGGACGTGGGCTTCGTGGCTTCCTTTCGGGTGTTCTGGCTGGCATGGCGGGGGCAGCGGCGCGCCTTTCCCTCGGCGCGGCGGTGGTGAGACGTGGGGAAGGTCCGCGTGCGGCTCTTCTGCCGGAACTACACCCGGGGCGCCAGCCGGCGGAGGGGTGCGCTGATAGGGCTGTTGGAGCGGGAGGTCTTGGAGTTAGAGAGGCGTCTGGCCTCCAGCCCCGAGGATCCACCCCTCTGCGCGGCGTACCGGGAGAAGCGGGAGGAGCTCCGGGCCCTGGAAGATCACCGAGCCCGGGGCGCGTTTGTTCGATCCCGCATCCGTCTCCTTCGGGAGATGGATCGTGGCTCCCGCTTCTTCTACGCCCTGGAGAAAAGGAGGGGGGCCAAAAAGCATGTCACCTGCCTCCTGGCGGAGGACGGCTCCCCCCTCACGGATCCGGAGGAGATGCGTGGCAGGGCCAGGGCCTTCTACGCCGCTCTTTTCTCCCCGGATCCGACCGACGCTGAGGCCCGCAGGGTGCTCTGGACCGAGCTCCCGACAGTCAGCGCGGGCGACCGAGACCGGCTGGAGTTGCCTCTCTCCCTAGCCGAGTTCTCGGCAGCCCTCCAGCTCATGCCCACCAACAAGTCGCCGGGCATGGATGGGCTGACCGTTGAATTCTACCGCGTGTTCTGGGATGTCCTCGGCCCGGACCTCGTTACCGTCTGGGCCGAGTCCTTGCAGGGCGGGGTCCTCCCTCTCTCGTGCCGGCGAGCTGTGCTCGCCCTGTTGCCGAAGAAGGGGGACCTTCGCGATTTATGGAATTGGCGTCCCCTCTCGCTCCTCAGCACGGACTATAAGGTCATAGCGAAAGCCATCTCGCTGCGGCTGGGGTCCGTGCTGGCGGACGTGGTCCATCCCGACCAGACCTACACCGTCCCGGGCCGTAGTATCTTTAATAACTTGTACTTGGTCCGGGACCTGTTAGAGCTGGGGCGTAGGGATGGTCTGTCTTTCGCCCTCCTGTCCCTGGACCAGGAGAAGGCGTTCGACAGGATGGACCACGGGTATCTCCTGGGCACCCTGCGGGCGTTCGGCTTCGGGCCCCTGTTTGTGGCTTTTCTCCAGGTGCTGTACGCCGAGGCGGAGTGTCTGGTCAGGCTCAACTGGACCCTGACCGAGCCGGTCAGCTTCGGGCGAGGAGTGCGGCAGGGGTGCCCCCTCTCGGGCCAGCTGTACGCTCTGGCGATCGAGCCCTTCCTCTGCCTCCTCCGTCGGAGGTTGGCGGGGTTGGTGCTCCGGGAGCCGGAGATGCGGCTGGTCCTGTCGGCGTACGCCGACGACGTGCTCCTCGTGGTCCAGGACCCGGAGGATCTGGTGTGGGTGGAGGCCTGCCAGGGTGTTTATTCGGCGGCCTCCTCCGCCAGGGTCAACTGGGTCAAGAGATCTGGCCTGGTGGTCGGGGACGGGTGGCGTGCGAGCTCCCTCCCACCCGCGCTTCAAGCCATCCGGTGGAGCGCGGGTCCGCTGCTTTATCTTGGCGTTTACCTTTCCGCCACGCATCCTTCTCCGCCGGAGAACTGGCAGGATTTGGAGGCCAGGGTGGGTGAGCGGCTGCGGAGATGGACGGGACTGCTCCGGTGTCTCTCCCTGCAAGGGAGGGCGCTGGTGCTGAACCAGCTCGTCCTGTCCATGCTCTGGCACCGGCTCAACACCCTGAGCCCGGCCCCGGGGATCCTGGCCAGACTCCAGAGGTTAGCCCTGGAGATTTTCTGGCCGGGACTGCACTGGGTCTCTGCGGGGGTTTTGAGTCTTCCCCTGGAGGAGGGGGGACAGGGCCTGATCTGCCTTCGTAGCCAGGTCCATGTCTTCCGCCTCCAGGCCCTGCAGAGGCTCCTTTATGGTGCGGGTAGTCCGGCATGGAGCACGTTGGCGCACGCCTTCCTCCGCCGCCTTCGAGGGCTCCGCTACGACCGGCAGCTCCTTTTTCTTCACCCGAGAGGTCTTCCGCGTGACCTCTCGGAGCTGCCGGTCTTCTACCAGGACATTCTCCGGACATGGAAGCTTTTTTCGGCGACCAGGTCCACTGTGGCCACCGAGGGCGCAGATCTCCTCGCGGAGCCCCTGCTACACAATCCTGCTCTCCGTGTGCAGGTGGCGGAGTCACCCTCGGTGAGCCGGAGGTTGATCCTGGCGGGAATCACTAGGGTCGGAGACCTCCTGGACTATGCCGGAGGGGACTGGGTGGATCCCCGTGCGCTTGGTCGGCGCATGGGGCTCTCCACCCTCACGACCCCTCTGCGTGTGCTCCAGGAGGTAGGCGCTGCACTGTCACCTCCCGCTATCAGCTTTTTGTGGCGGGCCCTGCGGGAGGGCGTTCCCCGCCCACCCCTCACCCCGAGCCCTCCGGATCTTTTTATTGGGCCCCTGCTCCGTGAGCCCCCCCAGCTCCCACGATCCCATAATCCGAGCCAGCTGCATGCTCTGCAGCCGGTCCGGTTTCGAACCGCGCCCAGAGACCACCTGTACACGCTCGTGCTCCACACGTTGCATTTTCTCACCCTCGTGTCCCGCCCCGACACCAAGTGGCGGGACTATTTGATACCTGTGGAGAGTGAGAAACCCCGGTGGGCCAGTCTTTATTCCACCTTGGTTCCACGGCCCACCGGGGATGTTGGTTGGCGGCTCCTTCACGGAGCCGTGAGCACGGGCGTGTACTTAGCGAGGTTCACCCCCATTCCCGAAGCCTGCCCCTTCTGTGGCATACGGGAGACCCTGGCGCATGCTTACCTTGAGTGCGCCAGGCTGCAGCCCCTGTTCCGGCTCCTCCAGAACCTCTTGTTGAGGTTCTGGCTGCATTTTTCCCCTCACTTGTTTATTTATGCTCACCCTATTCGTGGCCCCACGAAGTCGCGGGACCTCCTCGTCAACCTCTTCCTGGCTCTAGCCAAGCTTACCATCTATAATACCAGGGAGAAGATGTTGGCCGAGGGGGTGCTCTGCGACTGTGAGGCCTACTTTCGTACCTTTTTGGTTTCACGTCTCCGGGCGGAGTTCCACTGGGCAGCGTCCGCTGGCTCCCTTGCCTCCTTTGAGGAGCAGTGGGCGCTGTCCGGGGTTCTTTGCTCGGTGTCCCCATTTGGTTTACTGATTTTGAACCTTTGATTGTCACCTCACTTCCTGTTTTTTTATTAGTTGTCCCACGGAATTACTTGGTTCTGGGTCCAGTGGTCCCTCCCGCTAAGTTGGGGGAGGGGCCTTTAGCAGTGGGCGGGTGAACCCGCCCACCTCCCGGTCAACCAATATGGACTCACTACAGGGAGGGATCGGTCGCCTGGTGCTGGAGCTCCTGCTCTCTTCTCCCTCCTTCCCTCCCTGGCCCTCTCCTGCTGTTGCTGCTGCTGCTACTGCTGCTGCTGCGTGAGTGAGTGAGTGAGTGCGGAGGGGGGGGCCTTGCCGGCCTGCCCCCCCCCTCGCCTCCGGAGGGAGAAGCACCGGCCCCCCGACACCAACACCAACACCATCTGGGGGCCCATCTGCCTGCTGGCTTGCCTGCCTGCCTGCCTGCCTGCCTGGCCGGACGCCTGATGCTCGCTGCTGTTCCTGTGTGGGAGCCGCTGCCTCCGTCGCGGAGTCGGAGGAGACTGGGTTCCTGATTTGGGAGATTGTGGAGGGGATTGCTTAAGAACTGTGTTTTGTTGAGTGACTTTGCCATCTTTGCTCCTGGGGTGGTGCTGCCTCCAGTCGCGTTCGGAGTGTGGACGGAGCTGAGCCTCTCGCTCGTAATTCCTCGGAGTGGAAGCCATCGTGTGCTAGGAAGCTCTGAGGTCGACTCGAGGTCCTTCTGTCCTGTCCCCTGGAGCGGACTGTGGAGTGTGGACGGTACTGAGCCTCCTGCTCGTAATTCCTCGGAGTGGAAGCCATCGCGTGCCAGGAAACTCTGAGGTCGACCTGGGATCCTTCTGTCCTGTCCCCTGTATTGCAGGGGGCGCGGGGAGGGGCGCGGTGCCCCCCCCCTTTCGTCCATCTGCTCCCCCTCTGCCGCCACCCCCATCGCCGACAACCCCTCCGCCGTCCCGCGTGTCGCCTGGACCTGCTCTTCGTCCCTCGGCGGGGCTGTTTGCCCCCCCCCCCGCCCTCTTCCACCGTCCGGGACTGTTTGTTTGCAGCAGTGAGCGGCAGGGCCTCCGCTTCACGAGCGCTGTGGGTGCACCCTTTCCCCCCCCCCCGCTGCGTTTAGCTGGAGGGGTCCCCTCCCTGGAGCCCCCCTATATTAGTTGGCTCTATTCTATCCCCCCCCTTTTTTTTCAGCCCCTTCGGTTTGTTCTTTTGGTGCTCCTTCCCCCCCCTCCCCCGTTTCCCCCCCCCCCCCACGGTTTCTAGCCTGCTGGCTGTGTTTTCAGCCTTGTCCTTGAATTGCAGCTGGCTGAAGTTTTTGCAGTTGGCTGGGAATTTGTTTATGTTTCTGGGCTGCTGCTCTGGTATAACCCCCCCCCCTTTCCCCCCGCGCGCGCTTGTGTCCCTGTTTTGTTGCGCCCCCCCCTTTTTTGCACTGTTTTTGCCCCCTTATATTGTTGTTATAGTTTCCCCCCCCCCCCCAGTGTAGCCGGAGGAGCCGGCATTTCCCCAGAGGCGCCCTCCTCCCCTCTCTGTAGTTTTTTAGGAGGGTGTGGTTAGGCCCCTCCCCCCTTTTCCCCGCCCCGTTTGCAGCTACAGGTTGTTATGGCGGGGGACTCTGTTTCTGGTTCATTCCCTGCCCCTCCCCCCACCACCACCCCTGCCCCTGCCCGTGTTTTTGCCCCTGCCCCGCTCTCTTCCTCTGCCCTGTTGCCCCCGCCCGCCCCGGTGGCCGGCCCCTTGGCCGGCCCTGCCCTAGACAACGCCGCTGCCACGGCTGCCTCCTCCACCGGCAGGAAGGGCCAGGGGAGGAAGAAGGGCAAGGGCTCCGCCCGTGGGACCAAGCCTCCTGCGGGCGGGGCTGCGATCCCCGCCGCGGCCTCGACATCGGCCGCGGCCCCTCCCTCTCCTGCCGTCCCTTTCACCGACTCTGAGAACGCTTCCTCTCGAGCCCCCAGAGCGTACGCCCAGGTGGCCGCCGCCCCTCCGCGTACCGCTGCACCTTCCGCCCCGACCGCTGCCTCCGGACCCATCTCCGGCGGCCTGGGCCCCTTCCCCTCGCTGACTAGGAGGCATGGCGTCCGCTGCCACCTCGTGCCTGCCTCGCCCCACATCGAGACCTACGTGCGGGCGTTGGCGAGGGTGGTGGGGCCCACGGCCATCGTGGCGGCTTCCAAAATGTATGGGAAGGCCGTGTTCTTCCTGGCGTCGGAGGCCGCCGCGCAGGAGGCGGTGGAAAGAGGCCTGGCGGTGGGAGGCGTGTTTGTTCCTTTGGAACCCTTGGAGGACCTGGGCGTACGGGTGGTCTTGACCTCCGTTCCGCCCTACCTCCCCAACGCCGCCCTGTTGCCTGCCCTCTCCGCCATGGGGAAGCCCATTTCCATTCTAAGCCCTCTCTCGTTGGGCTGTAAGGACCCCACCCTCCGTCACATCCTGTCGTTCCGCCGGCAGGTCCAGCTCCAGCTGCCGCCGGCGGCGGGTGCCGGAGTGGTGCTCGAAGGGTCCTTCCTGGTGCCCTACCAGGGGGCCCACTACCGGGTACACTCGACGGGGGAGGCCCGGTGCTTCCTCTGCCAAGCGCCGGGGCATGTCCGGAGAGACTGTCCCCTGGCTCGCTCTGGTAGGGCGTCCGAGACCCCCGGGGCCCGAGCGGGTGCCGGCCCTATCGTCGCCGCCGACCCTAGTGGTTCGGCCACTGCTGCTGCCGCCACTCCTCCTCCTTTTGCCGTGACTCCCGCTCTGGCCGCGGAGACGGCCGAGCGGGCGGGCCTTGCCGTCGCCGACCCTGGATCGGCGGGGCATGTGGAGGAGCGAGCGGGGCGGCTTTCGCCAGCCGCGGGGCGGGGCCCGCCCCAGGGGGAGGTTTCCCCTCTCCCTGGTGGCCCTTTGCCCCCGCCACCCCGAGCTGAATTGTTGCCCTTGCCCTCAGACACCGCCCCTGCTGACCAGCCCTCCACCTCCTCTTCCACCTCAGGGGGCTGGGTGACCGTCCGGGGGAAGCGCAGAGCCCACAGATCGCGAGCTCTCTCCCTTCCCTCCGATGAGGAGGGAGAGCTAACCCCCCGAAAGATGTTGCGGGGGGCCGCAGTTGCTGGTTCTGGTAACGCGCCCCCGGACGGTGCCCAGCAGGAGGCGCTGGCCACGGAGACCGTAGATGCCGTGGCAGCGGCTGGGGAACCTCCTGTCCCTATCGTTGAGCCTCCACCTGAGGTGGCTTCGGTAGCGGTTCCCCTGGTTCTTGCTTCGTCCGTGCCTCCCGCCGCCACCGCCGATGCCGGGGCGGCTTTCGTCCCTGTGACTGGCGAGGAGGTCGCCGGGGCCGGGGGGTCCGCTTTCGCTTTCTTCTTTGATGAGATCGAGGCCCTAGGTCTGACCCCGGTTACCCAGGGGGAGGACAATCTTCCATCGGCGGGCCCCGATCCGGGTGTTGATTTAGTCCCGCCTCCCCCTCCTACTCCCGGTTCTGCCACCCCCGGATTGGTTTTGGGGGAACCCTTGGCCCTACCTGCCAGCCCGGCCGCGACTACCGTCTCGTGCACAGCCGCCGAGCCCCTAGGGGCAACGGCTGTTGCTACGCAGCCGGTTCTTGCCCCCGATCCCGCCCTTTCCACCTTACCTGCCCTACCTGCTAGTCCGGCCGCGCCTACCGTCTCGTGCACAGCCGCTGAGCCCCTTGGGGCGACGGCTGTTGCTGAGCAGCCGGTTTTTGCCCCCGATCCCGCCCCTTCCACCTTACCTGCCCCTGAAGCTTCCCCTGTCCCTGCTGCCCCCGTTGGTTTAGCAGCGGGTGAAGGGGAGCCCGTTCCGGTCCCTGGTCCTACCCCCTCCTCTGTTCAGCTCCCTGTTTTTGTTCCCGAGGTGTCTTTTCCTGCCACCTCGGGTCCCCCTGCTACCCCCGGGGTTGTCGCGTTTCCGTTGCCTACGGACGACCCTCGGGGAGCAGCTTTTGTGTTTCCCCTTCCCGCCACTGTGGGGGCTGTGTTGTTCCCTCAGCCGCCCTCTCCTCTGCCGGGACTGGGGACGAGCAGCCCGGTGCAGCAGCGCCGGGGCTCGGCCCCTTGTTTGTCCATCCGCGAGGACCCTTCCGGGGCCATGCCGGAGGTCGGCGGCGGCTCGGCCGCTGCCTCCCCCTCCGCGCTGCGGGATGAGCTGCGCCTCTTTTTATCTGATTTCCGTGGTTCCCAGGGTAAGGTGCAGATGGCCCTTCGGCGCTGGGGGGACTTCCATCTCGTTCTTCGGGCCGTGAGGGCGCTTTTGGGGGAGGGGCGAGGGTCCGATCGGCGGGACTTCGCGGCCTACCGGCGGGCCCGCAGATTCCGCGACTCCTTGTTGGCCTTCGGGGTCGAAAATGGAATCTTGCGAGGCCCGCTGGAGGCCGTCGATCCCTCTGCCAGTGAGGATCTGCCCCAGCCCTCAGCATGACAGTCACCACGTTTGCTTCGTTGAACGCCCGGGGCTGTAAGGTGGGTTTCCGCAGGAGCCAGGTGCTCTCCTTCCTTCGCGAGGGGGGGTACTCTGTGATTTTCCTGCAGGAGACCCACGCGGCCCCGGCTGTCGAGGCTAGCTGGCAGCTGGAGTGGGGTGATGGGGTTTATTTTAGCCACCTCAGCGCCCACTCGGCTGGGGTGGCCACCCTGTTCTCCCCGGGGCTGCGACCTGAGGTGCTGGGGGTCGCCGAGGTCGTGCCGGGCCGCCTGCTGCACGTCCGGGCCCGCGTGGAGGGGCTGGTTTTGAATTTGGTCAACGTTTATGCCCCGAACAAGGGCCCGGAGCGCGTGCCTTTTTTTCAGCTGGCGGCGACCTTCCTCGGCACTCTGGATTCTAGCGAGTGCCTGGTCCTGGGAGGGGACTTTAACACCACCCTCGAGGACCAGGACCGCTCCGGGATTGAGACTTCCCAGGCGGCCGCGGGCGTCCTCAGGGAGATTGTAGACCATCACTCCCTGGTGGACGTCTGGCGCGAACACCACCCGGACGACGATACCACCTTCACCTATGTCCGGATGGAGGACGACCGGTCGCGTCACTCCCGGTTGGACCGAATCTATCTGTCCCGCTTTCATTTGGCCCAGGCCCACGCCTCCAGCGTCCGGCCGGCCCCGTTCTCGGATCACCATCTGGTGACCGTGACGGCCTCTCTCAGTTCTGAGCGGCCGGGGCCGGCCTATTGGCATTTTAATAATAGTTTGCTGGAGGACGTGGGCTTCGTGGCTTCCTTCCGGGTGTTCTGGCTGGCCTGGCGTTGGCAGCGGCGCGCCTTTCCCTCGGCGCGGCGGTGGTGGGACGTGGGGAAGGTCTGCACGCGGCTCTTCTGCCGGAACTACACCCGGGGCGCCAGCCGGCGGAGGGATGCGTTGATACGGCAGTTGGAACGGGAGGTCTTAGAGTTGGAGAGGCGTCTGGCCTCCGGCCCCGAGGATCCACCCCTCTGCGCGGCGTACCGGGAGAAGCGGGAGGAGCTCCGGGCCCTGGAAGATCACCGAGCCCGGGGCGCGTTTGTTCGATCCCGCATCCGTCTCCTTCGGGAGATGGATCGTGGCTCCCGCTTCTTCTACGCCCTGGAGAAAAGGAGGGGGGCCAAAAAGCATGTCACCTGCCTCCTGGCGGAGGACGGCTCCCCCCTCACGGATCCGGAGGAGATGCGTGGCAGGGCCAGGGCCTTCTACGCCGCTCTTTTCTCCCCGGATCCGACCGACGCTGAGGCCCGCAGGGTGCTCTGGACCGAGCTCCCGACGGTCAGCGCGGGCGACCGAGACCGGCTGGAGTTGCCTCTCTCCCTGGCCGAGTTCTCGGCAGCCCTCCAGCTCATGCCCACCAACAAGTCGCCGGGCATGGATGGGCTGACCGTGGAATTCTACCGCGTGTTCTGGGACGTCCTCGGCCCGGACCTCGTCACCGTCTGGGCAGAGTCCTTGCAAAGCAGGGTCCTCCCTCTCTCGTGCAGGCGAGCCGTGCTCGCCCTGTTGCCGAAGAAGGGGGACCTCCGCGATTTACGGAACTGGCGTCCCGTCTCGCTCCTCAGCACGGACTATAAGGTCGTAGCGAAGGCCATCTCGCTGCGGCTGGGGTCCGTGCTGGCGGACGTGGTCCATCCCGACCAGACCTACACCGTCCCGGGCCGTAGTATCTTTAATAACTTGTACTTGGTCCGGGACCTGTTAGAGCTGGGGCGTAGGGATGGTCTGTCGTTCGCCCTCCTGTCCCTGGACCAGGAGAAGGCGTTCGACAGGATGGACCACGGGTATCTCCTGGGCACCCTGTGGGCGTTCGGCTTCGGGCCCCTGTTTGTGGCTTTTCTCCAGGTGCTGTACGCCGAGGCGGAGTGTCTGGTCAGGCTCAACTGGACCCTGACCGAGCCGGTCAGCTTCGGGCGGGGAGTGCGGCAGGGGTGCCCCCTCTCGGGCCAGCTGTACGCTCTGGCGATCGAGCCCTTCCTCTGCCTCCTCCGTCGGAGGTTGGCGGGGTTGGTGCTCCGGGAGCCGGAGATGCAGCTGGTCCTGTCGGCGTACGCCGACGACGTGCTCCTCGTGGTCCAGGACCCGGAGGATCTGGTGCGGGTGGAGGCCTGCCAGGGCGTTTATTCGGCGGCCTCCTCCGCCAGGGTCAACTGGGTCAAGAGCTCTGGCCTGGTGGTCGGGGACGGGTGGCGGGCGAGCTCCTTCCCACCCGCGCTTCAAGCCATCCGGTGGAGCACGGGGCCGCTGCTTTATCTTGGCGTTTACCTTTCCGCCACGCATCCTTCTCCGCCGGAGAACTGGCAGGATTTGGAGGCCAGGGTGGGTGAGCGGCTGCGGAGATGGACGGGACTGCTCCGGTGTCTCTCCCTGTGAGGGAGGGCGCTGGTGCTGAACCAGCTCGTCCTGTCCATGCTCTGGCACCGGCTCAACACCCTGAGCCCGGCCCCGGGGATCCTGGCCAGACTCCAGAGGTTAGCCCTGGAGTTTTTCTGGCCGGGACTGCACTGGGTCTCTGCGGGGGTTTTGAGTCTTCCCCTGGAGGAGGGGGGGACAGGGCCTGATCTGCCTTCGTAGCCAGGTCCATGTCTTCCGCCTCCAGGCCCTGCAGAGGCTCCTTTATGGAGCGGGTAGTCCGGCATGGAGCACGTTGGCGCACGCCTTCCTCCGCCGCCTTCGAGGGCTCCGCTACGACCGGCAGCTCCTTTTTCTTCACCCGAGAGGTCTTCCGCGTGACCTCTCGGAGCTGCCGGTCTTCTACCAGGACCTTCTCCGGACATGGAAGCTTTTCTCGGCGACCAGGTCCACTGTGGCCACCGAGGGCGCAGATCTCCTCGCGGAGCCCCTGTTACACAATCCTGCTCTCCGTGTGCAGGTGGCGGAGTCACCCTCGGTGAGCCGGAGGTTGATCCTGGCGGGAATCACTAGGGTCGGAGACCTCCTGGACTATGCCGGAGGGGACTGGGTGGATCCCCGTGCGCTTGGTCGGCGCATGGGGCTCTCCACCCTCACGACCCCTCTGCGTGTGCTCCAGGAGGTGGGCGCTGCACTGTCACCTCCCGCTATCAGCTTTCTGTGGCGGGCCCTGCGGGAGGGCGTTCCCCGCCCACCCCTCACCCCGGGCCCTCCGGATTTTTTTATCGGGCCCCTGCTCCGTGAGCCCCCCCAGCTCCCACGATCCCATAATCCGAGCCAGCTGCATGCTCTGCAGCCGGTCCGGTTTCAAACCGCGCCCAGAGACCACCTGTACACGCTCGTGCTCCACACGTTGCATTTTCTCACCCTCGTGTCCCGCCCCGACACCAAGTGGCGGGACTATTTGATACCTGTGGAGAGTGAGAAACCCCGGTGGGCCAGTCTTTATTCCGCCTTGGTTCCACGGCCCGCCGGGGATGTTGGTTGGCGGCTCCTTCACGGAGCCGTGAGCACGGGCGTGTACTTAGCGAGGTTCACCCCCATTCCCGAAGCCTGCCCATTTTGCGGCATACGGGAGACCCTGGCGCATGCTTACCTTGAGTGCGCCAGGCTGCAGCCCCTATTCCGGCTCCTCCAGAACCTCTTGTTGAGGTTCTGGCTGCATTTTTCCCCTCACTTGTTTATTTATGCTCACCCTATTCGTGGCTCCACGAAGTCGCGGGACCTCCTCGTCAACCTCTTCCTGGCTCTAGCCAAGCTTACCATCTATAATACCAGGGAGAAGATGTTGGCCGAGGGGGTGCTCTGCGACTGTGAGGCCTACTTTTGTACCTTTTTGGTTTCACGCCTCCGGGCGGAGTTCCACTGGGCAGCGTCCGCTGGCTCCCTTGCCTCCTTTGAGGAGCAGTGGGCGCTGTCCGGGGTTCTTTGCTCGGTGTCCCCATTTGGTTCCCTGATTTTGAACCTTTGATTGTCACCTCACTTCCTGTTTTTTTATTAGTTGTCCCACGGAATTACTTGGTTCTGGGTCCAGTGGTCCCTCCCGCTAAGTTGGGGGAGGGGCCTTTAGCAGTGGGCGGGTGAACCCGCCCACCTCCCGGTCAACCAATATGGACTCACTACAGTTTCCCAACCAGTTTTGCATCCACCTTATTGTAGCTCCATCTAGCTTGCATTTCTCTACTTTGTTTATGAAAAGGTCATGCGAGACAGTATCAAAAGTTTTACTAAAGTCAAGATATACCATGTTTACTGCTTCCTCCCATCCACAAGGTTTGTTACCCTGTCAAAGAAAGCTATCATGTTGGTTTGTCATGATTTATTTTTGACAAATCTATACTGCCTGTTACTCATCACCTTATCTTCTAGATGTTTGCAAATTGATTGCTTAATTATTTGCTCCATTATTTTTCTGGGTACAGAAGTTAAGCTTACTGGCCTGTAATTCTCTGGGTTGTCCTTATATCACTTTTTAGAGATGGGCACTATATCTGCCCTTTTCCAGTTCTCTGGAAACCCTCCCATCTTCCATGACTTCTCAAAGATAATCACTAATGGCTCAGATATCTCCTCAATCAGCTCCTTGAGTATTCTAGGATGCACTTCACCAGGCCCTGGTGACTTGAAGACATCTAATTTGTTCAAGTAATTTTTAACTTGTTCTTTCCCTATTTTAGCCTCTTCTGATCCTACCTCATTTTTACCGACATTCACTATGGTAGACGTCCAATCACCACTGAACTTCTTTAGTGAAAACCAAAACAAAGAAGTCATTAAGCACATCTGCCATTTCCACATTTTCTGTTATTATTTCTCCCCACTCATTGAGTAACCTGCCTACCCTGTCCTTGGTCTTCCTGTTGCTTCTAATGTATTTGTAGAATGTTTCCTTGTTACCCTTTATGTCTCTGGCTAGTTTGATCTTGTTTTGTGCCTTGGTCTTTCTAATTTTGTCCCTACATACTTGTGTTATTTATTTATTTTCATCCTTTGTAATTTGACCTAGCTTCCACTTTTTTTTGGTAGGACTCTTCTTTGAGTTTTAGATCATTGACGATAGCCTGGTTAAACCAGGGTCACCTCTTGACATACTTCCTATCTTTTCTACGCAGTGGGATAGCTTGCTTTTGTGCCCTTAATAATGTATCTTTGAAAAACTACCATCTTCTATTGTTTTTCCCCTTAGACTTGCTTCCCATGGGATCTTACCTACCAATTCCCTGAGTTTTCTAAAGTCTGCTTTCTTGAAATCCACTGTCTTTATTTTGCTGTTCTCCCTCCTACCATTCCTTAGAATCATTAACTCTATCATTTCATGATCACTTTCACCCAAGCTGCCTTCCACTTTCAAATTCTCAACCAGTTCCTCCCTCTTTGTCAAAATCAAATCAAGAACAGCCTCTCCCCGGTAGCTGTCTCCACCTTTTGAAATAAAAAATTGTCTCCAATACATTCCAAGAACTTATTGGATAATCTGTGCCACGCTGTGTTATTTTCACCAACAGATATCTGGGGTAGTTGAAGTCCCCCATCACCACCAAGTCCTGTGCTTTGGATGATTTTGTTAGCTGTTTAAAAAAAGCCTCATCCACCTCTTCTTCCTGGTTAGGTGGTCTGTAGTAGACCCCACCATGAAATCACCCTTGTTTTTACCCCTTTTATCCTTATCCAGAGACTTTCAACAAGTCTGTCTCCTATTTCCACTCAGTCCAAGTGTATACATTTTAAATATATAAGGCAACATCTCCTCCCTTTTTTTCCCTGTCGGTCCTTCCTGCGCAAGCTGTATCCTTCTATACCAATATTCCAGTCGTGTATTATCCCACCAGGTCTCTGGGATGCCAACTATGTTGTGTTTATTTACTAGCATTTTGAGTTCCTGCTTATTCCCCATACTTCTCACATTAGTATACAGACATCTAAGATTCTGATCTGATTTCCCCCTCACATGCCTCCTTAAGACTCATTCATCATTCCAACTTACAAATTGACAATTTGATAAGCCAACTATACACAGGTGTTACATGAGGAGGAAAAGGAAAGTGCCCCATTGGTTGCCTCTGAATTATTCTTAAATGGTGGCTGAGAGCAAGAACTTCCTCATTTAGGTGTTTTGATAGGAGTGGAGAATAGAGCAGTAGGTGTGTGGGCGCTCAGTGTACAAGGGAGTAGACAGCTGTAAGGAGTGAGGAGGAGAGGGAATAGAGAATGAGAACTAATTTTACATCAAGGAAGCTAATTATGAATTATTAAGATCAAAGTCCACTTTGATGTTATATATATCTTAAGTCTACATGTAAAATTCACTAAGATGCCTAAATACCTTTGAGGATCTGAACCTAACACCTATTGATTTCAATAGGAGTAAGGAGCCTAATAACTTTGGTAATTTTAGCACTTGGGCCCAGATCCCCAGAGAAGGATTTGATTTCAGGAATGAAACAGTGATTGGAAGGCAGGGAGGTCATTGAGTCTTCCCACTGAAACAGAGGGGTCCATGGCCTTAAAAAGCTTGAGAAGCCCCAGGAAAAGATATGTCTTATGGATCAGGACAAGAATATTGAGCAAATGTGTTTAAAAAACTCAAGTTTTGAGACTACCACAAATGCTGAGAGAGCAAGAAATATAAAACTAAATATCTGAGACTCATTAGACTCAAATGCCATTAAAAAAAATGGGTCTCATATATGACATGGAGAGAGACTTACAGAGCTGATAGGAGAATAGCAGACATCACCCTTTTTTCATTATTATTTTTTGGCCATAGTTATTTCTTAAGGAAGCAAGAAGGCACTATTTGCCTACCTGTTGGGAATGGCTTGAAAACCAGCTTGAATCCTGGAGATACTGAGTTTTCTGGGAGCCCAGGTGTCTTGTAAAGCCCATTTTTCAGTATAAATGTAAAGCAAGTATAATGTACCATAGAAGGAAAAGATTTGAAGTGGCCAAAATTAAGATGGGCACTCAACAAGCCATAGCATCTAGATGCTTACAAAGATGGAGGATACTTTGGCATTCACTCTGCTTCTTTGTGCCTCCCTGAACCACAGTTTAGTGATGAGATACCTCCTCCCCGACCTTACACTCTACTTTTGACCTGTCTGCCTTTGTCCAATCCTGCATTTCAGCATGTCTCCCTGACATTTCTTGCCAGATGTTTCACCATCAACTTAAACTTATTATGGGAAAAACTGAACTAATCTTTCCTTTGAAATGGTCTCCATTGTCCTCATTCTCTGTCACTGCTGACACCACACCACTATCTTTCCTCTTAGTCTAGTAACCTAAGATTCATCTTCAGCTCCTTTTTCTCTCCCACCTCACACAGGCATGCTGTTTCCAAATCTTGCCTCTTCTCCCTCTAGGACATTTCTAAGATATGATCTTCTCTTCCTGCCCAGCCAACCAGAATTCTCAGGAATGAAGAGGAGGTGATTACGGCCCTAATCACCTCTTCATTATTGCTGCTTCCTTCTCTTCCCCTCCCCAATACTTATATCACACCAGTCTCCTATATTCAAATAGTTAAACTGAGTGGTAGGTTGAGCAAGGGGCTGAAGGGTATTTTGGGAAATCCCACGCCAATACTGTCAATCAAAGTGCTCAAAATTCATGAGTCAAAATCATGTATTTTTTAAAAATCTATTTTGGATTCCCTTTGTTTACTTTTTTTAATCCTTTAGGGTACACTGGGGTCATATTTTCATACTTCTCTCTACAACTCTAAGAGCTAGAAAATTACTTTAAAAAACCTGTAGGAGATTCTCATATTTGCAGAGGCTGAAGCTTGAAACAAAACAACAACTTTCATGAGACGCGTGAGAAAAAAAATCACAAGAATTAGCAACACTGCCATACTTTTTTTTTTACAATTACAATACTAAAAAAAATGCAAAAATGTATATTAAAAAATGTGGCCAAAATTTTCAAAAGTGACACGTGATTTGGGGTATCTATTTTGAGATACCTTTACAGAGGCCTCACTTTCAGAGAGACACAGAGATTCAAAATCACTAGTTACTTGAAAAATCTTGGCCTGTATATATTTGATTATATCCCTTTCTGCTACCCTCCATACATTGCTTGGCATCTTAATGCCTGCCTCAAAGAATTGTCAATCTATTTGCCTCTATATACAGCACTCAGAACATTAAGGTTGTTGATTGTTACTTTAATATAAATATATAATATTAATAAGTATGGTGAACAGTAGGTCCCCAAAATCCTGTCACATGGTTGAAAATAACCTCTCCACTATCACAGGGCAACACTAGTATCTTAAGTGTGGTGTCCAAAGGCACATTGAGATGCACTGTGCAGAACATCAGGCTCTACAGGAGATGCACAGCGAGAGAAAGAGAGAGATGGACAAGTGCTAGAGAAATTTAAAAATCACACAACCCCACCACGTTTCAACAGTGAACCAGATGTCTTACTTGAGCACATTTAACTGTTATGCTGCAAGGGGGAAAAAATCACATACTGCATACAGTTCAAATCTAGTGGTGATTAATGTACTTGCTTTTTTCCTTTCAATGTGGTAAACAGAGTGACACATCCAGGTAATATATGCTGCTGCCACCAAGCTGGGTTATAGCCAGAAAACATTAAGCAAGAACATATTTTGTATTTTGCTTTCATTTAGAATTTGCCCTAGTGTTTCCTTGGCAATATGACATTTTAAACAAAATGAATAGCTTCGATTAAGGAAGAAATGGTTTCTGTTTAATTTAGTTTTAAATCTGATTATTCTTTTCTTCTATTACACAAACTTTGCTCAGTCGAAATTTGCAAGAATAATTACTGTACATTTCCCAACTAAGGTAGTTTTTCTTTCTGCGTGGTTATATTACTGTTAAAAAATTGTGCATGAAGAAAGCATAGACACACAAATATGTATGGTTCGAACTGTAAACAAAAAGCTCCTATTTGGCAGAGTGTATACATCTGATATATTCCAACCTCTACTAATATGATCATATCCTGCAGTCTCCTTACACAGTTACTCTGTGATCATGTGAAATACTGAGCAAAATCCTACAACAGCACTGGAAATTGAGACAACACTATATTCTGTATACTAATATGTATAAATATGTGTGCATTTATTTAGCTTAGTTGGAAATAGGGATGTACCTGAACCTCAAATTTTTAATCAAGATCCTAGTTAGAACTTTGCCCTAATTTCACTTCCATTTAGATCCAGGGTTCTGAATCAGACCATTACAGACCATTCAAAGTTTCTGACAGAAACTTTGAATCCAGACCCACACATAAATTCTTTCAAATATGGAAGATGGTATCCATGATAAGCAGGAAAATATCCATGTTAAGCTGCATATACTGTATGTAGACTAGTAAACCTATTTTAGAAAACATTAGACAATAGTTCTTCCAAATTGCTGCTGATTATTACCACTTAAGAAGTATTTCATTTGAATATTGTTAATTTCACAGAGAGTGGATTTACAATTTTGAAAACAAAGAAAATTATAGTGTATTAGTGGGATGTCTGGTAGCACCTGTTACAGTTAAGGCTGAAACTCAGTTGCCATTGTAACACCCTCTTTTTATATGCTAATAACTCCCTTAAAAGTTCATCTTTAGGCAGACATTTTCCATGCATGGTCAAAATCCTTTCACAAAGATTTGAGTTATGGAAGAGTGGAAGAAAATGTACCTTTCCCATCATAAAAATTTCTGAGCAGCCTCTTCTGAACAGAACTCTAGTAACAATGATTGACATCTGATATTTAAAATTTCACAAAGACAAAACCCTCAGTTAGCATAAGTACTTGTGCTTGATTTTTGGTGGAAGTTTATATATATATATATATATATATATATATATATATATATATATATATATGTGTGTGTGTGTGAGAATATGCCATCTCATAAATAATATAAAAGGGAAAACAAGGATAGACTCTAAAGAGAATTTAATACTTACCAACTAAAATACAGGGAGCTATAGCAACCCGATGCTGCCAAATTGAAGTGGTTAGTCAGCTGAAAGGCATGCTGGGGGGAAAAAAAACTTTCTATAAAAGCACAACTCTGTAGCTCAGGAGAGTTTATAGGAACCAGGTGGTTATTATGAATGGTGTTTTTATAATATATATATGACTGACAAGAATTGTTTTTGAGCATGCTCAGTGAGTGTTTTTTCTGAGGCATTAGAAGAATCTAGTGAAATTCTTATCTATTTTGTGATGTTACTGCTCATGTTCTCTCTTATCTGATCAGGGACATGGGGCTACTGGTCTTAGGCTGCTATTAGGATAATTTACATGAAAGAAGTTTCAAGTGTGTCATTGAAAGACACATAGTAAACTTCTCAAATTGATTTAATATTAGTGACAGAAGGAAAATCCAGTTCAAAGAGGCATCAAAATCATAAATCCTTCTCTTCTAAGGGCTGTCTGCAACTTCTGCTACCATTTTACAATGCTCTGCTAATTCTATAGTTTCATTTGATAATAAAGAACCTAATCATCAGCTGGGGCAAATCAGTGCCACTCCACTGAAGTCAATGGAGCTATGCTGCTTTACATTAATTTAGATCCTGTCCCAAAGCTTCAACCATATTCTGTTGTGAATACATAGCCAACACAATGTAATGCAGCAGAATCCCCACCCAATTAGCAGCAGGAAAGAAATAAACTTACCCATCCCCATCAAATTCATCTAAATTAGGTGTACATTTCAAAACCAGATCCCTTATTCTTCACATTGATCCACATAGCCTGCTCTTGTGCACACCTGAAGATCCAGTGAAGCTAATGGTGCTCTAGGCAGATGCAGTAATCTGCCCCTTCAGGCTAGCATGAGGCACTAGTGCCCTAATTAGGACTATTTACATGCTAACATTATTACGTACATGCCTTTTTTTTCTTCTTTCCTTACAACAGAAACCAAGGAAAGCAAGTGTAAACAAATGGCATGTATGCAACATTAGAATTGCACAGTAAAACCCACAAAAAATCAGGAAACTCTAAAGTTTAAGGTTCCTGTTGCAATGTTAGTTCAGCAGCATTGCACATTATCAGGAGCCACTTTACTCATTAAATGTGTAGCTTTATATATTACTATTTAAGCTGTAAAACATATGGTATGAAATATGGAGGATGTCATCATTGCTAGTGGAGCCTTAACTTTTACATTCCTGATTCTTTGAGCCTGATTCTCATTTACCCTAAATGTAAATGAGAACCTGTTCCTTTGCGGTTTTAACTATTTAACTTAAGGATATTTTAATGCAGAGTTGGGGGGGGGGGTTGTGGGAGGGGTTGAGGGGAGAAAGGAATCAGTAGGGTTGGATTTAGTCTACTAATTCAATTATGATCAGATTTCCCATAGAATAATATTGGAAACTTTATTCAGACATGATATTTGGCTGCAGGAAAGAGGAGTTTTAATTATCTCACTGTCATGTACAGTAATAGTGCATAATTTACAAACCTGAGTCACAGCAATATTTTTTATTCAGTTATAATATATATGTCCCCAACACTTGAGTTAGTAGAGTTCAGATAGTAAGGTGTTGCAGGACTCAGGGCTAAATTACCATTTTTGCTTTAGCCCCTCATCATCTGCTGTCATCACACAGTCATCATCAATACTGCTGTCAGAACTGACACCAGAATCTGCAGCAACAGTAGCGGGAGTATGGGACAGAGCCAACTGTAGAGGAAAGTCTACGTGTTCACCTTTATAAATGTCAGAACTTGCATACTTTTAGTATTAAGACTTGCTTGACAGTTCTGGCATCATCAGAGATGGATCCAGCAATTTTAAAAGCAGGATGAAGCTTACATTCCTAGCTGCCCTTAAAGTTGAACCAGGCTTGATAATGTGTTTCTAGAGTTTACCCATCAAGATGAATATTCCCATATACCCTGTAGTCTACTCTTATCCAAACTAGCTTCCACCAAACAAGACACTCAAAATATTTCTGTTGTTGTGGGCTGGTTATTGGGGACTGACAACCTTAATTCAAAATCTGGCAGCTCTAAATTCCAATATTTAGAAAGAGAAAGAAATGGTGGAGTTAGATGTACAAAAGTGGAGAGTTAGGCTTCGGGATCTGGGATCCTAATTCCTCCTTCAATTATACATGTATAAATCAGAAGCAACTTCAGCAATAGCAATGGAGTTAGATGAGTGTACAAATGTGTGAGAGGAGAACCAGCCCCAGGATATACTGTATTTTTTATTTTATTATTAATATAAGGTGATAATCACCCTAGTACAGAAGGCCTATACAATGTTTTGTGCAAAGCCTTGTTAGTATGTAGGCTTGTTTGTCAGCCTGAGATAGAATTTTGGGTTTGACTTTTTGATACTCTTACATTTTCTACTAATATGTGTGAACAAAGGACAAAGACACTGTGTGTGTTGTTTCTGCCTGGCCAGATGGGTTTGTTAGTATAATGGGAAGAGATAAGGGATAAAGCAGTGAAAGTGTTACGGGGCATGGTGGGAGTATAATATTATATGAGCATACACTGAAAGGCTGCCTCAACTCCTATCTCAAGGCAAGGTCAAGCAACCAGTCAGGAGGGGCAAGGGGGGGTTGGGGGGAAGGTATAAAACACTAAAAGGCCAAATAAATGCCTGTCCCTGACCATAGCACAACCTCACTCCTCACCCCTCCCATGGTATACAAAAGAGGTGGGACGAAGACCCTAAAATGACCCCCCAAAATGGAACATGACCATAAATTGTAAGGGGTGGGACGGTGGGCGTGCAATGCAGGTATATTTGGGCCTGCTAAGAAGGAGGAAGTGGGAATGGGGAACGGGGACACAGGCAAGGCTCTGCGGCGTCAAAGCTGGGAAGGGGGACACGGGGTAAATGCTCTGCAGCATCAGAGCTGGGAACGGAACACTGGGAAACAGACTCTGCCGGCATGTAGAGCTATGGATATGTTTGCTTGGAACTAACCCCAATAAACTTTGCATTGCCTGTACTTTGGACTTCTGATCTTCTGCTTTCTGTCTGCGTGACAAGAACCAAGAGGAGAGGGTGAAGTGAAAGCTCTCTAACAAGCCTCGCTTAGTCCTTTAACACAGAAGTACTTAGGACCATATTTTGTCCCTCTGCATTTGGGTGAATTTCACTTATACCCTTCATATTTTGAGTATTACCACAGTTGAGATTCAAATGAGGACCCTCAGAGTCCCTAGGCAGCATCTCTATGAAGGGAGCCAAAAGTTTTCTCCTGAAACTATGTAACATTAGAAGTGGACTGACAGAGTAATGTTTGGCTCTGCATTAGGTTTGAGCTAGGTTTTCAAGATATCAAATCACATTAGGTCTTGTGTGTTAGAGTTCAGATATGATGGCTCAAGTTTTTATGAGCTGTTTTTTTGTGACATTTTGGCCATATTAAAGCCAGCACGAATTTTAAGTTTTTTATAAAATTCTGCAGATAGACCTCTCAAATTTGGACACAACTCAGAAACAGAACAACAGGGGAGGGTTCATATGCATGAGTTCAAATCTGAATCGCAAAGTGGTACCCATTTATGTTCCAACTTTGGACCTATTACAGCAGGAGATTTCCCAGCTGACATTTCTCTTTAAGTACTCTACTTGACAATGCCCCCATCACCACAGTCTCGGAGCTGAGAAGATTCTGTCTGGGCCAACAGGAGAAAGAAGGCCCTGGGGGTTCCTTTAAGGATTGCCCCCTTCCCCTGTCTCCTCCTCATGGGAGCTCAGCTTCCTCATAAGCTTGAGGAGGAAGAGGGTATTTGGGGTAAGGGGGGTTCCTGCCTGATTGGCTGAATTGATGGGTGCAGCAAAAAGCCCACTGGACCCTGCACACTCAAGGGGATGAGTTAAAAACCCTCTCTCCTGCCTCAGGAGCCATCCTGTGCCCAGAAATATCAGTGCATGCCTTGCCTCTCTCTCTTTCTCTCCCCCTCCCCTCAGTTCATTTTAGGATTAGAATAGGACTGGGTTTCTGGGCCTTGCTGAGGACATTATGCTCATCACTTTCTGGGGCTGGGAAGGAATTTCTCTATCACCATCAGTTTGGCTTTGGCAGGGTGGATTGTTTCAGCTTCCCCCCAGCAACTCAGGGACCCAGGTTGTATAATTTGGCAGGTGCCCAGTGCAGGTATTCATTGAATAAAGGGTCTGGTTCACTGATAAACTGGAACTGGAAGTAGGATTAGGGGAGAGCATCCACTAAAGAAGGAGAGGAATGGGCTTGGAGCTCCTAATGTCTGGTACAGCAAGGGACTATGTTAACAGAGTGTGTGTATTTGGGGGTGGGGGGAGGTGGTTGAGGAATGGGGCTAACAGGAGCCCTCTCTCCTAGGTGGTATAGATTACAGAAAGAAAGTTGTCTTGCACTGGGCAAGTTATTGGTGAGAAGTTCCTCCATTCATAGGTGTTATCCATTTAATATTATTTGCATGCTGCATGATAAGGGTTCACAGAACTTTACAAAAGAGTAAGCACATAGCCCCTACCCAGAAGAGCTTATAGTTTCTGCATGTATATTGAATTATCTCTAGAATGTATCTATGACAGTCACTCTGGTCAGCATCAGCATTTTCTAGCAGAGCATACACACTTTGGCTCCAATCCTGTAAACACTAACATGAATGATTAATTTTACATACGTGAATAATACCATTGAGTTTAATGCAACTATTTATGTACATAAGGTTCTAGTACAGAGTTTCTCAAACTGTGGTCCGCGAGCTCCATTCAGGTGATCCTCAGATAGTTCCCTCTAAGGTGCGTGCCTGGACAGCTGCACATGAGAGAATGAAGGGCCACCCACCTAATTAGGGGAGCCGCACAGGCATGGCTCCACTAATTAGGTGCCTGGACCTTGGGGAAGATGCACATGTAAGGTGAGGTGGTGGCTTTGGGGGGAATAAGGGGTAGGTGGAAGGGGGCAGTGGGGTAAGAAGAGGGGGTGGTGGGAATTTGGGATGTGCAGGGCTGCAGTGGCCAGAGAAAGAGGCAACTTTCCCCAGCTCCAGGGCTGTGGCTGCTGGGGAGAAACGGCCCTCCTTCCCAGCCCCATCCTGGGGGCTGCCACGGCAGGGGAGAGAGGGCATATCCACTGCATTAGAAAGGTAAGACTACTGATATTAAAAATGAGTTGTGTGCTTTTATTTGTAGAACAAAAAAAGTTAATTATTATTGGGGTTTTTTTATATATATATATAGCGCTTTTATCCAACGTGCTTTACAATAGTTAGCTAATGGTGCAAACAACATTTGGAAAGATCATTAAGTGGTTCACCGAGACCCTCGGCAATATTCAAGTGGCCCACGAAAAAAAAAAAGTTTGAGAACCACTGCTCTAGAACTAAGTGGTTTTGTAATATATCTGAGAGTGTGCGGAGTCGGTCGACGCTACGCCTGGCTCATAAGACAGCTCATGGTGTCCAGCACCATCAGGTGGTCCAGAGACATTTATACAGAACACATCACAGGACATCGTCAATACCACATTGAGTAATCGAGACCACTGACCAGGGAAATAACCCACTTCCTTCCCTGACGAACCAAGGGATGCACCCCACCCATGTACTCATTCGCTACACCGATACTGACTTGGACCCCTTATACATTCCATGGGTGGCGTACCTGAGCCCACTTATCCACTGACACTTTAAAAACTCTTGCACCCCAATCTGGGTCTATGCTGGTTATGTGATATGTATGTATCTCTTCACCCTTGCAACCGATACCTGTAATCCCTCATAACTCAAGCCTGACCCCAGATGTGCATTACCTTCCCTCTTAACTTGTGTATATTTAATTTTAAACATTAACTTTAATAAAATTTTTAAACCTGTTCTTATCTGTAAGATATTTGAATAGATTATCTGAATTTTGTTTTTTCTTATATCACAAGTGAGCATTATTCTGTAACCCTTATTTATGCGGAGTTCCACACTTAGGCCATTGTTATATAACATGAGTAAACCTGAGCAAAATATGACCTGTGGTGAATCATGAGTTTTTCCCCCATTAGGCACAACAGGAACTTTCTTCTTAGTACTTCAGGATTCTATTACTCAAGTGAACATGGCTGTCTAACTCATGTTATGTAATTATGTAATGTTTTCTTCCTTCCTTCCTTCCTTTCTTCCTTTTATTTTATTAAAGGCTACAGCAGAGCCAGCTGTGTGTCTGAACAAGGATCATTACGATTTGTGGTGCCTTTATCTGGTTTAAGTGAAAAATGTCACTGGGTCAGAGTTTCAGTACAGAGCTGTATGCAGGCCTGAGTTCTTATATTTCACTACATTGTAAATAATAACAAAGTAAAGCAAATGGGGCCCAGATCTTAAAAGGTATGTAAGCATCTAATCCCCTTAGGTGCCTAAATACTTTGGAGGATTTGAGACTGGAACCTAATTTTTCAAAAATATAGTTAGATTAAAAAAAATCAGTGTTTAGACAACTAAATAAGTGTCCTCATTTTAAAAAATGCTGAGCAGCTAACATTCCCCCAGAGAATAATGGGAACAGCTGGGTGTTCAGCACTTTTGGAAATCAGGCCATAGATGTTTGTTCACAGCACCATTAGGTACTGTGTCTTCTCTCTCTCTGGTTCCTGAATGGATTTATACAAAAAATGTATATTGCAAAGTCTGAGACAGTCTCATATACACAGAAAAGCAAGCCTCACATAGAGGACAAAATACCTTCTTTCCCTTTTACTGAAATCTGATGAGAGACAGTTGAAAAATTGGAATTATTTTCCAAGTTTTTGACTAATAAATTCAAAACCAAAAATGTTTTGAAAACAATACGGTGAAATGAAAATATTTAATTTCCCCACGCTTGTTTTCTCTCTTTTACCCTCCCTCCCTCCCACACACACCTTTTCTGGTGTGTGTGTGTGTGGGGGGGGGAAATAGCTAATAAGGGAGAAAAAGGGGGGGAGCCCAATATCTGCCCTCCTAATTTTTTTCTTTAAATTTTAAGCAAATGATTTTTTTTTTTTTTTTTTTTTTTTTTTGCATTTTGAACCAATTCAAAGTTATTTATTTTTTTGGTTGGTGGGTTGGTCTAAATTGTTTTGTGGAAAATATAAGAAATTTCAAACAATGAAAAACGTTCAGCCGGACCTAGATGTGATTTTTATATTACTCTCAAATCTTGTAAACAATATGAAATATGGTTAGTCAGAAATACCTCCTAAAACAGTGGGATATTTTAATCCTCTTTAACTATTGTTTCTTCCACAGACATTGGGGTGGCCTTATTTTATTTGGTCTAGTTTTGTTTTGTCTGCTCTGGCCTTGTTCTGTTTTGCATTGCTCAGATTATTCTGGAATATCTTAATTAAATCTGAATGGAGTTATACCTACATCATAAATTTTCTCCTTTCCTATCTATGAATATGGAGAATAGGCCAATACTGAATATTTGTGCTGTGGGAAGTTCAAACCTATGATGTGGTAGGAGTAATGTATATTAGACAAATATAAGTTCTTTTGCCCTTTGACTAATGTAAATTTTTCCAGATCATGTATAATTTACATTTTATTGTTTGTTACTCTTATATGGAAAATTCAATAAAAACTTAATTAAAAATAAAGAATGCAGTGCCGTAAAACTAGATTTGAAACAAATATGTAATCTCAGGGACACATTCTGTAAACTTGTATTCAAATGACTTATAATTAAGGCAAGAATAGAAATATTAAAATTGGGACTTTTTTCTTTTGCTTATCCTATGTAATATTAAGTTAAGAGATACTTTATTAGTTCAACAACTGGAAATGGTGAAATTGATGAGTAAGTGATATTCTAAAAGATTGTGAAAGATTAAAAAATGAATCTACCTAAGGAGAAAAAAATTAGTTAAAAAGAACAATTGCATAAATTATGGTATTCCAATATCATCCCTATAAAAGCTATCAGAGCTGAATCAGTAATATGCACATTTTATGAAGCAGGCACTGAGGGAACGATACTATAAATTGAACAGAAGGAGTCAAATCACTTGCCAAGTGATTAAATGATTGCAATTTATTATAGTTTTAATGTAATATTTTCCTGGGTATGAAAAAGTTTTACAACATGTAATATAGCAATTTTACTCCTAGAAATCGATACTGACTTAACTATAATAACCTGTTCTAAGATTTATTATCTTATTTTGCATTGCATTTATAGTTTAAGCGAGTTTTAAAAAAATCTTGACTCTACTTATTGTAAGAAATTCCATAAAGAAACTAGTGTTGTCCCATTGGTAGATAATATTTTGTATGTTCTTTCGATATGGTCCACATAATGGGGTCTGCTGTTGTTTCCAGTGAAGTCAATGGAAATTTTCTATTGACTTTAATGCCAGCAGGCTTGAGCCCATAAACAATATTATTTGAATGTTTATCTCAGTGCATATTCTTTATTTATTCTTGATACTTTTAATATTATAAATATATTATCATTTAAGCTAAGCACGTTCCTCCAAGTTTGGCTCTGGATCGAAAAATTGTGAGTTTGTATCTGGGGTTTTGGTTCAAATTCATCTCTATCACTGACTTTGTTTTGCAGTGTATAAGATAAAGGCTCAGTCCTGCAATATTCTGAGCACCTCCTGCAAAGTACTAGCCATCCTTAATTATCATTGGTCAATGCAAATTTAAGGTGCTGAACATCTCATAAGATCAGGCTGTAATATAGGGCATGATTCTGCTACCTTTACTCATGGTGATTAGTATCTTCCTCTCATTGATAGAAATCAGTAGATGGCAATATCTGTCTCAGTATAATCAATACTAGAAAATAAATGTTCAAAGGGATGGCTGGTAGGACAAGATTGTTGCACAATGCTTAGTTCCTTCCTTTAACAGCAATACCAAGCTTTAAATTCTATGTTTTTACTGAAAAATCTGGCTACCGGTTATACTGAATTAAACTCACACATAACTTGGGCAGCATTGTTGTTTCTAATAAAAAGTAATGCTGTGTGATAATGTTGATTTTTACTTCATTCCATTTTTCCAAGGTAAATTAAAAGGCCTCTTTAAAGATGATTTTACCTTATGGTCTTTTATTTATTTATTTTTAGTGATCTCTCTTTATTCTTGCTAATGCACTTATGACCAAAGTATCTGAGCACCAATACAATTTACGTAATGCAAACAATTAATGCCACAGCTGACCATGTGGCCCCTCCATAGTCAGATCTCCCTCTTTTTCTCTAATACAGTGGCACAATTGCCAGGATGAAACCATCAGCCTCTTCCCAGGACCCTGCAGAAATATCTCCAAAGAATTTCTGATTTGCATATGGGCTGCAGGTGGTAAAGGGCAGGATACGGTGGTGTTGAGGGAAATACATCTTATCTTCCTACCAATCCAACAGATGCCCAAAAGCAAATATACCATTAGACAGTGTTAACTTCATAGGCAATTCTCCTCTATGCTGTGAAGTCAGACCGTTTTACAGAATTTCCAGGGGCAGCGGCCAGCCCTGTCAGTATAGTTCCACCATGCACCTCATATCATTGACCAAATCTTTTATTTTGGGAGTACTTCTGGTTTTTTTAAATATTAGATTTTTGGCAATTAACAGAGCTCTCAAACCCCATTGTACTTGGTTATCCATTACACTCTTCCTTGGAGTCAGAAATCCTGGAATATATAACAGTAGATATTCAGTAGTTCTGTATTCTTAGTATTAGATACTGTTTTTCTTGGACTCCCCCTACCACCTCAAGAAAAGAAAAGAAAAGAAAAAAGAAAATTTGTTTTCACCTTCCCAAATTTTATGTAAATATGTACCTTTCTCATGAAATCTCCAGCAGTCGTCATATACACACACACCTTTTGTTGCCATATGGGACAGATTCAAAAATCAGCTGTAGACTTTTAGATTTTAGCCATAAATTCTCATCCTTGGTTATGTGGTATGTAAGCATTAAGAACTAGTTCCATAATTTTGATAGGCATGTGTGGTTACAGATTATTTCAGAATGTAGATATTCCAAGAACCTCAACTCACATGATATATTGTTTAACTTTAGAGATAGGCCTGCAGCAAAACCATGGATCCAAACATCCACTAATTTTGGAAAAGTTTGGTTACCGGATTCTGTTTGGCTCACAGAAATAGGGCCATCTGGGGCACATGAGGATGAATGAGTGGAAATGGGACTCACTTTTTGCTGGTTAAAAGTCATGGCTTGTTTTGTATGTGTGTGTACTGATTAACTGTATATTATCTTTACCTCCCTGCACATATCACTGAGCTAAAATTACGTAGGGAAAGGATATTGTAATGTTATCAATGTGCATAGCATTTTTCCTCTACATTTCAAATAGGGTTGTCGTTTTTTGTTTTTTTACAAAGGTGCATTGCTATCTCCCTTTACAGAATGGTAACAAATTATGTGACTTGCTCAAGGTCATATACTCCGTGAGTTATAAACATCAAAACTCAAACTCCCTCTAAGAAATGTGCTCTTCACAGCTGTCCATCTTTTAATGGCTTCCTTTCCTTTTAATTTTACCTAATGAGAGTCTCAGCTATTTCTGGAAAGAAGTAATGCAGTTCCTGTTATAGTAAGAAGAGGAGAAATATATCAAGACATGAGATAATCTGAAACCTCCCTTCTGGTTAATTACATTTTGAGTAAGGATAATTTTGGAAATATTGATTAATCATATGTAGTTATTAATATCTGGGAAGATTTTAATTGAGATGATTTTATTTGTTCCCAATAAGGATGTGAACATAATATCAAGTCTGCCATATTGAGAGATGGGACTAAATTACAGCACCAGTTCTGAAACCCTCCCACAACATTTTGAGAACATTCATAGCCAAATCTGAATTTCATAACTCAAATCTACCTCTGTCTGTAACAGATAATGCCTGTTCTAAGCCTCATCCTACTTCCGACACACAAGCATGCCTTGGGTTATTGTCTAAAGCTTCCCCTTATCCTCTTCTTGGGTTTTTCTTGTCTGAACAAATAACAAACATACATAAACCTTACCTGAAGTTTCCTTTTGAGATGGTGGTTAATTCCAGTCTCACACCTTTCCTTTGCTTATGTGACTTAGTTACTGCTAAAGAGATCCAGTAGGTCTGGTTTCCAGGACAAGTCAGCAGAACAGCTCAGCACCTCCCTTAATGTAGCAAACTAGAACCTGACATTGTCACAATTTCTGAACTAAAACGTTGAGTTGAAACATCCCCCTGAACTTTGGATGCAGCTCTGTCCCAGTTCTGAACTCTGAGCCCATCTCTAGTAATATGTAATCTGATGTGTCTGTTTATGGCTATAGGCTAAATTTAATGAGATCTTTTAATTTTGTAGCTATTAGGAGGCCTAAGTACTACAGCCTTTGGGAAGATAGTTTAAAAATCAATTTAGTAAAATGGAATTGAAAAAAGTTGTATTTATGACTTTTGCTTGTTTATTTTGTACCCTGATATGATGCCATATTTCTCAATGCAGTTAAATTGAGTTAGGATAGATACGAATATAGAATGTCATTAGCAAATATCAGCTCCTCATGTATTTTATTCTCTACTTGCATTATATTAATCAGCTTATCTAATCTTGTTTTGGCTCCTAAGAGCTACACAGGAAGACTGAGCAAATCATATGAAAAATATTTCTTCACATATACAAATATTATTATATTTGCAATTTTTTCTTGTTTACTTCCCATGACCATTTGAGGATTTGAGCTTTACTGGCACTAATACTGGTAAAAAGTGAAATTTGAACAATAATGCTTGAATATTCACCAAATGCCAATGATGACTTGCATATTTGATTTTGAAATTTGAAATTTGTTATTCACAATTTCCACTATGTTTGCTTAGCTACATTAGTCCTGTGATATTGTTTCTGTTTCCTTGTTAGATGACTTGTGTAACTAAACAGCTAATGTTGAGTAGCTGGCTAATTGTATATTAATTTGTAAAATTCAGTTTGCATTGTGTTAGCTACATAATTCATCCAGTCAGGGAACAAAATCAATACCAAATGCGTTATGTACTGTAAACAAGCCATGTCTATGAATAGTCATAATTCTTGTTGTAGTTTCAAAGAACTATCGTTAGAAACATTCACAAAAATCTTCAAATAAAGTATACCATTTGAGAATTTCATGATCTGTTCATTGACAACTAGCAAACAGGGGGAAAAAAGACCAAATTAATGATTTATTGACAGTGAATTAATATTGCAACTGTTCTACACAGCAATATCAAGGAGAAGGAATGAAAGAGGACAGCCATGTACTGTTCTGCTTATTATAAGTAAAGATTTGATCATTCCAGTTATTAGGTCTTTTCAAGGTCCTTCCTATACCTGTAAACTTTCCAATATTGTAAGTACCATGTCTCATCTTGATCATTCGTTCTGTAACTGATGGTACATACATGGAACAGATCACCTCTAGCCCAAAGAAACCCATGGTAAAGGTCAAAGGTCAGTTTCCATAGAACATTCCTGTGAATTTGAATGGATTTAGGTATGTATTGAATGGGTGAGCAGTCGCCCAGTCCCATGGATCTGTGGGAAAGCGCATCACTATACCCTCAAAGAAAGGAACCATCCTGTGTGGGTGCCTGTCCTGTGTGGAGCACTGTTGGCCTCTCCTGACATGGCAGTACACCTCCAGCGTGTAGTTCCATGGGCTAAGCAGGAGAGGGTGCTGTGAAGAGAGGAGACTCCAAGCCCCATTTTAAAATATCCCTGAGTTCTCTCTATGCAGAGCTCCTGTAGAGGGGATCCTAAAAGGTCCAGGAGCATTGAGGATATAGCTAAAAATGCAAAACTTCTTCCTTACATACCCTGAGAGGTATGTTGTAGCTGAGTAGAGTCCCCTCCAAACAAACAAGCATAGGGGTAAACCAAGCCATTGTATAGTTAATATCAGCTTAAGGATCAATGGATGTTTCTGGTGGAGAGGGGAGCGAAAGTCACTGGATATATCTTAAATTTTCCTTGCAATATTTATTTTACAAAAGATTACTGATCTTAAGTTTTCAGATTCTCATGTCAGTTACACTTAGAGCTGGCTAGAAAATGGGAATTTTTCCCCTGGGTATATTCATAGGAAACTAATTTAAAAAAAAAAATCCCATTGGAAAATAATGGTTTTCCTGTGGGAAAATTTGAAGAAAAAAAATAGAAAATTGTGGAGAAACCGATTTCCCCCCTCTTTCTTAGTTTTTTAATATGTTGCCAGTTAATGAAAACAGTAACAAAATGTTAAAAGTGCATTTTTCACACTTTGCAACTGTTTTCTAAAAAGAAGAGTCAAAATATTACTTTGTGTGACTTTCTCTCACTTAAATCTAACAAAAAAGAAATCTAAAAATTGAAAGTGTTTCTTTTCCAATTAAATATTTTACTTAATTTTTCCCTCAACATTTTTCATTTAAAATATTTTTTTTAAATCAAATCATTTTGAAAACAAGGGGCATTTTGTGGGGGGAAAAAATCAATAAAACCCTATATTCTGATTAATTTTTTTTGATTGACCAAAACAAACAATCAAAAATTCTGACCAGGTCTAATTTCACTGATGTATATCTTGATAGTGTAAATCTGTAGTATTTCTATTGACTTTACTGAAGTGACTTTGAATTTACACTGGTGTGACTGAGATCTAGACCTGGGCGAATAATTAATTTGTCGGTTTGGTGGTAGTTCTGAAAATTAAAACAAAAAAAACTGGTTTGGGTCAAAACTAATCGGATTTTTTTTTTTTTTAATTTTCTGGGAAGCAATCAAGTCCATTTTGGGTTTGTTTCAGAATGGGGATTTGAATCTCAGTCTACCATACCCTAGGTAAGTGACCTAACCCCAGGGTTAAAGGTTATAACAGAGGGGAAGAAGAGCAGCATCTCCTCCTTGTGTTCCTCTGACCATTTTGTGAATGATAGGAGTTATTCATGTCAAATTCGCAAACACTTTCAGGTTCACAGAAACTGCATTTTTCCTAGAATAGATTGTTCATAAAAAAAAAAAAAATCAATCACCTCTACTGAAATTAGAATCAGATCCAGAGTTTGCTATATTAATTGTGTCCTGTTTGTGTATGTGTATACTTTAATCAGAGGTATATAGATTACCTACCCCAGAGGTGGTAGCTAGGTCGACTGAAGAACTCTTCTATCAATGTAGTGCTGTCTACACTGGGGGTGATACTATTGTTCTATATAAGCCCTCTGATAATGAGGACCAGAACCCATGTGCAAGAGAATTTGAATTGTGAGACTGCACTACAAACCCTAATTTTTGTTACTGAAAAATGTATCACAAAGCAGCACCCTTGTGATCCAGGGATTTTGCTATACAGATTGGGGTATTGCAATTTTATATTTATAGGCCTCTCCCAGAATACTGTCCATAAATTATAACTCATTTAAAATGCAGTTGGTTAAGTACTTACTCCAACAAAAAAAATTGCCCATATTTTTTCAGCTTAGCTGCATTGAACTGGCTTTCTGTTTGACATCATATTGATTTTTAGTTCTTATTAACTGTCTATTATTGTTTATTAGCTAATGCTCCATCTTATCTGTCTGGGTTGATAAAGATCTGCACTCCTGCTTGTTCATTATGATCCACTTCTGACTCTCAGCTGCTGGCAATAGAGTTTTTGCATTTAATGGATTAAAATGCTAAAATTGCAGATCACAGAGCAATTCTCACTTATACCAGTTTTAAAAAAACAGACAGAAAAGCCCACTTTATAGTCAGGTGCTAAATATTATTATATACTTAAACATGCAGAGCTTCTTACTCCTGTTCTAATAAAATCTAGAACTTTAGAAGACTTGGAGAATTCATTTTTCTTGACAAGCATTTCTATCTCCTATTAAATGTTAACTGATATTATCTGATACCTCTCTTGCAAGAATATAGATTATATGTTTGTTAATGATTAGCATTACCATGTTTTTGATCTGATATCCTACTGCTAGATACAATGTAATAGGGTATTAACCTTTGACTTAAAGGAATATTCAGCAACGACTTTAGAGTCTGCTGCAGCTCCCAGTCTAACCTGTGGCAAAACTCCAGCTAAGGCCTGGTCTAAACTGAAAATTAAGTTGGCTTAGCTACATCACTTAGGGACACGAAAAATCCATCCCCCCTGCACAGTTAAACTGATATGACCCCCAGTGCAAACATAACAAAGCTGATGAAAGAATTCTTCAGTCAACCCTCTCAGGGAGGTAGATTACCTACACTGATGGGAGATCCCTCTAGTAGTGTTTACACTGAAGCGGTGCAACTGTGCAATTGTAGCATTTCAAGAGTAGACAATCCCTAAGTTTAGGTGTTTTATTGCCAGGCAGAAGGGGGCCAGCTGTGTAGAACCTTAACTCTGATCTCAGACATCCTCGTGGGGAAATGGCACATCAAACAACACACAATTCATTAATGCAAGGATGTCTAAGAGACATGCATGTTAAAATTCCTGAAGCTGGGGCTAAGGTTTTGCATAACACTATGAAGCTGAAAAATGCACTATGAGTATTGTGTTATTGTACATGCTGTAAATGTATTGGATTTATTTATCAAGGAACCGAGTGTCATTGAAAGTGGTGTATGTTGTGTATGGAGGTGAATGCATGCTAAAGAAGGATACCTTATGTCAGGATCATGAAAGGGACATGGGTAGTCAGGCCTGATGGTCGGAGTCATGGAGGTGACCAACCTGGATGTTAGAGCAGAATGGAGCCAGAGTCAAGATTCAAGGCCATGGGACACCCAAGGGGCATGACTGAGAGCAGAATTGTGGGTCAGAGCCAGGAATGAGAAGCCTAAAGTGAGAGCCAATGGGTAAAATGGAGACATGGTCAGGAAGCAAAGCTGGGAGTTGGCATCAGGGATCAGAAGCGAAATGCCAAAGCCAATAGGTGAGTCAGAGACATGGTCAGGAAGCAGACCCAAGGGTCAGAGTCAAGGGTGTCAAGGATGGAGAAAGGTGGGAACTGGAGTGGGCACAAAAGCAGATGGGGTAGGGGCTCGATGGGAGCAAGAGCAGACACAGGAAGAAGGATCATGTACAACTGTGTTGTGCAACACATTAAGCAGCCAATGAGCTCCTGATGTTGCTGGAGTCAAGTAATAGTTTAGCTCTGCCCCTACATTGATCGGGAAGTTCAGTCAATCAGGCAGCCCCTGTTAGGATCAGCTAAGCCCAGTGTATTGCTAGGAGACTGACCCTGCTGCAGCAGACTCCCTGACACCTTAGCTGGACAGTTCCTTGCTTTTCAGGGTTTGTATGGCCCCATTAATCAATCTCAGCTATTTTTTTAGGTTTATCTTTTTGGCAATTAAATATGTTACTTACTATTTTAAAAGACTGAAAAGTTGGGAAGTGTTGACCTTAATTGTAAAAGATATGAGGTGAGGAAGTTTGGCTTTATAATATTTTGCATTTATGCAGCACCTTTCATCTCAGGATTTCAAAGTGATTTGAAAAATTAGGTAGTATCTATATTTTACAATTGAGAAAACGGAGACACCAGCTGAAGATGAGATCTTCAGTTGATGTATATCCACATAGCTCCATTGATGTTACTGAGAGCTGATTTACACTGTTTGGGGATGTGGCCTAGAGAAATTAAGTGATTTTCCCAAGATCTCACTGAGGGTATGTCTACACTACGAAATTAAGTCGAATTTATAGAAGCCGGTTTTATAGAAATCGGTTGTATACAGCCGATTGTGTGTCCCCACATAAAATGCTCTAAGTGCTCTAGTCGGCGGACCGCGTCCACAGGACCGAGGCTAGCGTCGACTTCCGGAGCATTGCACTATGGGTAGCTATCCCACAGTTCCCGCAGTCTCCGCCGCCCATTGGAATTCTGGGTTGAGATCCCAATGCCCGAAATATGCAAAACAGTGTCGCGGGGGGTTCTGGGTACATGTCGTCAGGCCCCTCCCCCTCCGTCAGAGCAACGGCAGACAATAGATTCGCGCCTTTTTACCTGGGTTACCTGTGCAGACAACATACCACGGCAAGCATGGAGCCCGCTCAGCTCAGCTCACCGTCACCATATGTCATCTGGGTGCCGGCAGACGTGGGACTGCATTGCTACACAGCAGCAGCAGCTAACTGCCTTTTGGTGGTAGACGGTGCAGCATGACTGGTAGCCTTCATCAGCGATCTGGGTGCTGGCAGCCGTGGGGCTGGCAGCCGTAGGGCTGCATTGCACCAGCCCCTTGCCTTTTGGTAGAAGATGGTATATTATGACTGGTATCCGTCATCATCGTACTGCAGTGGCTGTCAATCATGGGCACCTGGGCAGAAATGCTCAGTCCTATCGAACTGTCTTGATGATGATGGCTATCAGTCATAGTATGCTATTTTCTGTCAAGTGCCCAGAATTTTCTGCTAAGCACCCAGAAGAGGCCGAGGGCGATCTGGGTGCTGGCAGACGTGGGGCTGGCAGACGTGGGGCTGCATTGCTACACAGCAGCAGCCCCTTGCCTTTTGGTAGAAGATGGTATATTACGATTGGTATCCGTCATCATCGTACTGCAGTGGCTGTCAATCATGGGCACCTGGGCAGACATGCTCAGTCCTATAGAACTGTCTTGATGATGATGGCTATCAGTCGTAGTATGCTATTTTCTGCCAAGCGCCCAGTATTTTCTGCCAAGCACCCAGAAGATGCCGAGGGCTATCAGTCATGCTGCACCGTCGTCTTAAGATGTAAAAAATAGATTTGTTCTGTATTCATTAGCTTCCCCCTCCCGCCATGAAATCAACGGCCTGCTAAACCCAGGGTTTTGAGTTCAATCTTTGGGGGGGGGCCATTCTGTGTGACAGTTGTTTGTGTTTCTCCCTGATGCACAGCCACCTTTGTTGATTTTAATTCCCTGTACCTGTACGCCATGTCGTCACTCACCCCTCCCTCCCTCCCTCCCTCCCTCCCTCCCCTGGTCTGTTAGATACCAGTTTCGCGCCTTTTTTCAGACCAGGCGCCATAGCTAGCACTGGGATCATGGAGCCCGCTCAGATCACCGCGGCAATTATGAGCACTATGAACACCACGCGCATTGTCCTGGTGTATATGCAGAGCCAGGACATGCCAAAGCAAAACCAGGACCAGCCGAGGAGGCGATTGCAGCGCAGCGATGAGAGTGATGAGGAAATTGACATGGACATAGACCTCTCACAAGGCACAGGCCCCAGCAATGTGGAAATCATGGTGTTACTGGGGCAGGTTCATGCCATGGAACGCCGATTCTGGGCCCAGGAAACAAGCACAGACTGGTGGGACCGCATCGTGCTGCAGGTGTGGGGCGATTCCCAGTGGCTGCGAAACTTTCGCATGCGTAAGGGCACTTTCATGGAACTTTGTGACTTGCTTTCCCCTGCCCTGAAGCGCCAGAATACCAGGATGAGAGCAGCCCTCACAGTTGAGAAGCGAGTGGCGATAGCCCTGTGGAAGCTTGCAACGCCAGACAGCTACCGGTCAGTCGGGAATCAATTTGGAGTGGGCAAATCTACTGTGGGGGCTGCTGTGATCCAAGTTGCCAGGGCAATGAAAGACCTGGTGATATCAAGGGTAGTGACTCTGGGAAACGTGCAGGCCATAGTGGATGGCTTTGCTGCAATGGGATTCCCAAACTGTGGTGGGGCCATAGACGGAACCCATATCCCTATCTTGGCACCGGAGCACCAAGCCACCGAGTACATAAACCGCAAGGGGTACTTTTCAATGCTGCTGCAAGCCCTGGTGGATCACAAGGGACGTTTCACCAACATCAACGTGGGATGGCCGGGAAAGGTACATGATGCTCGCGTCTTCAGGCACTCTGCTCTGTTTCGAAAGCTGGAGGAAGGGACTTTCTTCCCGGACCAGAAAATAACCATTGGGGATGTTAAAATGCCTATCGTGATCCTTGGGGACCCAGCCTACCCCTTAATGCCATGGCTCATGAAGCCGTACACAGGCAGCCTGGAGAGGAGTCAGGACCTGTTCAACTACAGGCTAAGCAAGTGCCGAATGGTGGTGGAATGTGCATTTGGACGTTTAAAAGCGCGCTGGCGCAGCTTACTGACTCGCTCAGACCTTAGCGAAAAGAATATCCCCATTGTTATTGCTGCTTGCTGTGCGCTCCACAATATCTCTGAGAGTAAGGGGGAGACATTTATGGCGGGGTGGGAGGTTGAGTCAAATCGCCTGGCCGCTGATTACGCGCAGCTAGACACCAGGGCGGTTAGAGGAGCACAGCAGGGTGCGGTGCGCATCAGAGAAGCTTTGAAAACGAGTTTTGTGACTGGCCAGGCTATGGTGTGAAACTTCTGTTTGTTTCTCCTTGATGAACCCTCCACCCCCCCACACCCGGTTCAGTCTACTTCCCTGTAAGCCAACCACTCCCCCCTCCCCTCCCCCCTTCGAGCACCGCTTGCAGAGGCAATAAAGTCATTGTTACTTCACATTCATGCATTCTTTATTAATTCATCACACAACTAGGGGGATAATTGCCAAGGTAGCCCGGGATGGGTGGGGGAGGAGGGAAGGAAAAGGACACACTGCAGTTTAAAACTTTAACTCTTATTGAAGGCCAGCCTTCTGATGCTAGGGCAATCATCTGGGGTGGAGTGACTGGGTGGCCGGAGGCCCCCCCACCGTGTCCTTGGGCGTCTGGGTGAGGAGGCTATGGAACTTGGGGAGGAGGGCTGTTGGTTACACAGGGGCTGTAGCGGCGGTCTCTGCTCCTGCTGCCTTTCCTGCAGCTCAACCATACTCTGGAGCATATCAGTTTGATGCTCCAGCAGCCGGAGCATCGACTTTTGCCTTCTGTCTGCAAGCTGACGCCACCTATCATCTTCAGCCCGCAACTTGCTCTGTTCATCCCGCGATTCAGCACGCCACCTCTCCTCTCGTTCATATTGTGCTTTTCTGTAATCAGTCATTGACTGCCTCCACGCATTCTGCTGTGCTCTGTCAGCGTGGGAGGACATCTGGAGCTCTGTGAACATGTCATCCCGTGTCCTCCTTTTTCTCTTTCTAATCTTCACTAGCCTCTGTGAAGGAGAAACATTTGCAGCTGGTGGAGGAGAAGGGAGAGGTGGTTAAAAAAGACACATTTTAGAGAACAATGGGTACACTCTTTCACGTTAAATTTTGCTGTTCACATTACACAGCACATGTGCTTTCGTTACAAGGTCGCATTTTTCCTCTTATATTGAGGGCCTGCCGGTTTGGTGTGAGAGATCACTCACGCAGTGCCAGGCCACAGATTTCGGCTTGCAGGCAGCCATGGTAAGACACAGTCTTTTGGCTTTTTTAACCTTCTTAACATGTGGGAATGGTTTCAAACAGTAGCGCTCTCATTTCCCATACCAAGCACCCGTTGGGTTGGCCATTTGAAATGGGTTTGCAATGTAAAAGGGGGGCTGCGGTTTCAGGGTTAACATGCAGCACAAACCCAACTAACTCCCCTCCCGCCCAAACCCAATTCTCTGGGATGATCACTTCACCCCTCCCCCCCACCGCGTGGCTAACAGCGGGGAATATTTCTGTTCAGCAGAGCAGGAACGGGCACCTCTGAATATCCCCTTAATAAAATCGCCCCATTTCAACCAGGTGACCGTGAATGATATCACTCTCCTGAGGATAACAAAGAGTGATAAGGAATGGGTGTTGTCTGCATGCCAGCAAACACCGGGACCATACGCTGCCATGCTTTGTTATGCAATGATTCCAGACTACGTGCTACTGGCCTGGCGTGGTAAAGTGTCCTACCATGGCGGATGGGATAAGGCAGCCCTCCCCAGAAACCTTTTGCAAAGGCTTTGGGAGTACATCCAGGAGAGTTTTCTGGAGATGTCCCTGGAGGATTTCCGCTCCATCCCCATACACGTTAACAGACTTTACTAGTAGCTGTACTGGCCGCGATTGCCAGGGCAAATTAATCATTAATCATTAAACACGCTTGCTTTTAAACCATGTGTAATATTTACAAAGGTACACTCTCCAGAGGTCCCCTGTGTGCCCTCAGGGGATGGGAGCATGCCTTGGGTGAGTTCGGGGGTTACTGGTTCCAGGTCCAGGGTGATAAACATATCCTGGCTGTTGGGGAAACCGGTTTCTCCGCTTCCTTGCTGCTGTGAGCTATCTACATTATCTCCATCCTCATCTTCCTCGTACCCCGAACCCGCTTCCCTGTGTCTTTCTCCAGTGAGGGAGTCATAGCACATGGTTGGGGTAGTGGTGGCTGCACCCCCTAGAATGGCATGCAGCTCCGCGTAGAAGCGGCATGTTTGCGGCTCTGACCCGGACCTTCCGTTTGCTTCTCTGGCTTTGTGGTAGGCTTGCCGTAGCTCCTTAATTTTCACGCGGCACTGCTGTGCATCCCTGTTATGGCCTCTGTCCTTCATGGCCTTGGAGACCTTTTCTAATATTTTGCCATTTTGTTTACTGCTTCGGAGTTCAGCTAGCACTGATTCATCTCCCCATATGGCGAGCAGATCCCGTACCTCCCGTTCTGTCCATGCTGGAGCTCTTTTGCGATCCTGGGACTCCATCACGGTTACCTGTGCAGATGAGCTCTGCGTGGTCACCTGTGCTCTCCACGCTGAGCAAACAGGAAATGAAATTCAAACGTTCGCGGGGCTTTTCCTGTCTACCTGGTCAGTGCATCTGAGCTGAGAGTGCTGTCCAGAGCGGTCACAATGAAGCACTGTGGGATAGCTCCCGGAGGCCAATAACGTCGAATTCCGTCCACACTACCCCAATTCCGACCCGCTAAGGCCGATTTTACCGCTAATCCCCTAGTCGGAGGTGGAGTAAAGAAACCGGTTTAAAGGGCCCTTTAAGTCGAAAGAAAGGGCTTTGTCGTGTGAACGTGTCCAGGCTTAATTCGATTTAACGCTGCTAAAGTCGACCTAAACTCGTAGTGTAGACCAGGCCTGAGAATCACTGACAGAGTCAAGGGCTGAGCTCAGGTTTATTGATTTCTATTGCCTAGCTTTAAGCACCAGACTACATTGTTTCCTTGTTCTTTTAAAGCTTTATCTTCACTCCAGAGTTAACTCTACTTATAACTTTTGTGTTGCACCTAACTTGAATCTCATCCACACACACACACCTTTAACTTGAGTTTGGTAGTGCTTTTAAGTCAAGACGGCTAGCCCAATAGGGGGTATAGGCTAGAGCTCACGTATACCTCCCAACATTCCCAGTGGCTAAACTGGAATGGGTCTTGGGTGGTCAGTTGCTATTCCTGGGGGAAGAAAGTCCTAGAAGTGAGGGAGTTGCAGAGTGAGCCTGCCTTGAACTCACCCTGCAGGGCTGGCTGGACTCTGCTCCAGTGTTCTGAGCATGCACCAGGCTCAGGGAGGGGAGGAGCCAGGAAAGGCCCAAGTCGGGGGTGGGGGGCTGCAGATGAGGAGAAAGTGGAGAGCAGGAAAGAGAGGGCTTCCAAAAGAGGAGGAGGGGTAGGTGGAGCAGATTGCAATGCCTGGAGCAGGAAGCCAAGCTTAGCCAACCCCGCATAACAGGAGCCACTGCAGCCAGGTCAGGGGTTTTGTAGGTCAAAGCAGGACAGTTGCACAAAACCTGGGACTGTTGGAAGGTCTGCTCAAGTGAGCACAACTCATCATCTGCTAACATAATCACTGTATAGTGTGGGTGCTGGCTAGTTCCACTCAAATTCTCCATTGCCTTCCCACAATTCCGCTCATGTGCCCGGAAAGGACAGACTGATTATCCCATAACTCATTGGGAAAAATTCATGGAGTAGCTCAGCTTACTGCTGCACAGAAAACTTTGGGATATGTTCTAAGAAGTCTTATTGTCATGTATGGATGAGTGCAGGTCAATGTGAACGCTGTGTAAGGGATATATAGCACAGATATGCCTGAATAATTAGTAACTAATACTTCCTTTTGTTTCTCAGTAATTAGAAAAGGAATCCATCTCTCTTTATCCCAAAATAGAATCCACCTACAAAGTAAAGACAATAAGTCTTTCATATCATGTGACACACTTTGTCTAAAGACCCACAAATGAGCCAGTCAAGAGTTCCTCTCCCTGAGAGTAGAAACTAAAATGACTAAATGAAAGTATTGTATGCAGTGTTGTTGTCGCTGTGTCTGTCCAAGGATATTAGAGGCACAAGGTGTGTGAGGCAATATCTTTTATTGGACCAACTTTTGTTTGTGTGAGAGACAAGCTTTTGAGCTTACATGGAGCTCTTCTTCAGGTCTGGGAAATGTTCTCAGAGTGTCACAGCTAAATACAAAATGGAATAGATTGTTTAGCATAAGTAGGTAACACATATTTCAAGGGACCATTCAAGCTGAAGTGGCCAGTTAACACCTCTATAGTCATGGAGGAAAAGGAGAAGAAAAAAACAGAACAAAACAACCATTAGGATGGGTAGGGAGAGGGTTTAGTGGGCTATAGATTGTTGTAATAAGCAATAAATCCAGTGTATTTATTCAGTCCATGATTTTCAGTGTCTAGCAAAGTTAAGAATTTAAGCTCCCAGCCTCGTCTTTTTGAGGTTGGTGTGCAGGTTTCCTTTGAGGATGAGGATTAAGAGGTCTGATATAGAGTATCACTTTGTGATACTTTGTGCTACTCTGAAACCTGTCACTTTGTGAAAAGTGTTCATCCATAGATAATAAGGTATTTTCAGCTTTTATCATTTTTCTATGTGAGTTCATTCCAGAGCATAGTAACTGTCTACTTTCATCCATAGTTGTTGTTGGGGCATTTAGTGCACTGGATGAGGTACACCACATGATGTGATAGGCATGTGTGGGACTCATGGATCTTGAAAGGTGTGTTATGGGGGGTTGTTGATTTATCTGACCCCTCAAGTATCTGACCTCTCTGTCCTCATCCTCAAAAGAAACCTGCACAACACCTTCAAAAACTGAGCCTGTGAGCTTAAATCATAACTTTGCTAGACACTAAAAATCATGGACTGAATAGAGACACTGGCTTTATGGCTTATTACAACAATCTACAACACATTAAATCTCCCCACCCCCGCTGTGTGTGTGTGTGTGTGTGTGTGTGCGTGCACTCGTTAACTACTTATGCTAAACAATCCGCTCCACTTTGTATTTAGCTTGACACTCTGTGTACATTTCCCAGAGCTGAAGAACAGTTCTGTGTAATTTAGAAAGCTTGTCTCTTTCACCAACAGAAGTTAGTCCAATAAAAGAAGTTATCTCACCCACCTTGTCTCTCTGAAGGAGAGTATTATTAATCACCTAGGAAATAATCTGTTATAATTTGCAGAGGAATAAAAGCTCTTTCTCCCTCCAATTTAGCTAAAAAGAACTCTTGATGAACAAGCTGTGGCCACATCCTGCTTTCCTATGAAAAAGCGCCCATTGCAAATTGACAGGTTTCAGAGTGGCAGCCGAGTTAGTCTGTATCAGAAAAAAGAACAAGGAGTACTTGTGGTACCTTAGAGACTAACAAATTTATTTGGGCATAAGCTTTCGTGGGCTAAAACCCACTTCATTGGATGCATGCAATAGAAAATACAGTAGGAAGATATATATACACAGAGAACATGAAAAAATGGGTGTTGCCATACCAGCTATAACGAGGCTAATCAATTAAGGTGGGCTATTATCAGCAGGAGAAAAAAAAAACCCTTTGTAGTGATAATCAGGATGGCCCATTTCCAACAGCTGACAAGAAGGTGTGAGTAACAGTAGGGGAAAAAATAGCATTGGGAAATAGTTTTACTTTGTGTAATGACCCATCCACTCCCAGTCTTTATTCAAGCCTAAATTAATGGTGTCCAGTTTGCAAATTAATTCCAATTCAGCAGTTTCTTGTTGGAGTCTGTTTTTGAAGTTTTTTTGTTGGAATATTGCGACTTTTAGGTCTGTAATTGAATGACCAGGGAGGTTGAAGTGTTCTCCAATTGGTTATAACATTCACAAACAAAACTAGAAATGTGGCTGTAGGATTGAAGGTAAAATTGGGCAAACTATTACCCCAAGAAACATATGTTTTCACACCAAATTATAAACTATACATTGTTACCTTGAATACCATCAATAATCTATCTTTCTCCCCAAATTGGAATCTTACAGATCTACAGCCTTCTACATGTGGAAAGCGTCTCTTATTCTACTGTATATCCTAGATAATGTGAAACAAAATTCCTTATAATCTTCTAAATTTGGAGGAATTGTGTTGGTTTTCATTTTAAATAATTGTTTCACTCTGGAAGTAATAGGAATTGTCTGGCAAAAGGAAGAAAAAATGTTGAAAGACAAACTAGGGTATAATTTTGGAATATTAAGAGAACTTGCTTAAAACAGGGAACTCAGTTGATAGTAGGGGCTAACAATGAAACACAATCCTTGAAATGAATCAAACTTTAAAAAAAGCCTCTGATAATAAGAGGATTGAAGAAATTTGTTATACGCCAGTACTGTCTATTGGATACATATGGAAGTAACAGAGAAAGAGAGAGTTGAAATATGAGCACTCATTTGACACATGTCCAATAAAAATCACAGGGTACCCACCTCCAACATGTCCCGAAAGTAGGGTGTATATAAAACTGAGATCACCATGTGCTCAGAAGAGTTGACTGAACACAACAAGAAGCTGCAGAAACTTTAGTGCAACCAAAGCTTGGACCAGCCTTGTGGAAAGGACCCCCCCCACATCCCAGAATTAAGAGGATAAGAAACACTGAGATTCCATTTCAGAAATTGTATTTTCCCTTCTATTTCTCTAATATGTAGATTATCTTGCTAAGTCTACTTTCTCTAGTGAGACCTCAAGTAGCTATATTTTATATGTTAACAGCTTTATAAGTCCAAGACAATTAGCCTAAGAGAGACTGAAAACAATAACATTAAGCAATTGCTTTTAATATTCTAAATGTATCCCTTTTGGACCAATCCATTCAAACTGTTCTAACCACACTCTTCAAAGTGCCATAAAGACAAGTGCATCCTGGGAAGTGTGATAAATACATTAGGTACTAAAGAATTGTGAATTGATGTTCATAAGTAAATATAATAAGAAATCGTGGTAATTTGCATTGTTCCTTGATAACTGCTGAATCTCAACTCTTGTCTGTGATAATTGTCTGCATGACTGTATTGTGTGTGTAGTACACATCTAGAACATTGGTTGTATCTTCGTTGGAGTTGTGAACTGTTGATTATATAGTATTGTGATTCTGTGTGAATTAATAAATTATTGATTGATTAAGAATAAGTATTTGTCCTGATTTGAGAAATACAATTCAAGTTAAAAGTGGACCTGGAAAGAACCCAGCATTAAAACAAGTAAGCTAACACTCCCGGGACTCAATAAAAAGAGGTTATCCTATTGGATTCTACTATAACACTTATCCAATTGGCAAACCTACTTTGTTAGATTCAGCTTTAAAATCTAACTAGCACTCTGGCAAATTGACAAAAAAATTGATCCCCTTTCATGCTTACAACACAGCAGATCAAGTATTATTTTGCAGTGCAGCCGCTCTCACTTCAGCTAGACTACCTGGAGGGGAACAACTCAAGTGTTGATAACTTGAGTTATTCTTCAGTGAAGAAATACCCAAGGTTGGATTGGTTGTGCCCAACTAGACTACCTTAGCCATATTCTTTAGGGGTGCCAAGAACTTTGTGACCTTTTGTCTAGAGCTGAGTGAATAATTTATAATAGTGTATCAACTAATACAAGTCTTGTCAACATAATGTGTAGATATTTATTTTTACTGACTTAATTATGTCGAAATACAGCACTGTTATTCTGCAGACTGAAATAACTAGCGGTGTGAATTATAACCAGTTTAGTTATTTCAGTTCCAGTTACCACATAGACAAGACCATAGACATTATTTCTGCTTGCAAAAGAGCTGATTTTCTCAAATGTATTTGATATTTAAATGTAACTGATGAATATCCTTTTGAGCGTTATTCTTTATGGACTGGTGATGAGCATGCACAATATTTGAGATGTTTTGCTTAGTTGTGATTAGTCATATAAGTCCTGTAATATTATTTCTGTTCCCTGACTATATGAACCTATGAGCACTTTCAGCATGAATTCTTGCATATATTAATTTAAAATTTGGTTACTATGAACATTTGTACCCCTAAAATTCCATTAGCCGAACATTTTCATAAACTACACACAAAAGGAGGTGGGTGCATCTGAATAGTAAATTCATTAGAAACTAGAACAAAATGTATTCACCCAACTCTGTATTTGTCTTATTAAAGGAAAAACAGAAGATATTCATTTTCCATATCTGATTTACCCTGATTTTAAATCTGCTTTATTATATCTTGGGAGATATTCCATCAGACTTGAAAAATAAGCAAGGACATATTTCAAATCTGTACAGCGGGAGCACATAAGCGCATTATCATATTATGGCTCAGGAGGGACAGTCCCACTTACCGAATGTTGTACCGAAAAAACCTGGGAAGAAATTCAAGATATATAATGCAATGCAATATAGCACAGTAAGCACACATTAGACAGAATTAAGACCTGTTCATTGAAAGATGATTCCCCCCCACAAAAAAAAGAAAAAAGGAATTGAGACATTGAGAATTGAGAGGCATTAGATGTAATGACTTAATTCTTTTGAATTGTAACAATACCTTTTAAAGCATTAGATGGATAACACGCTTCATAACTTGACTGCCGCACAACAATAGCCCCCTACCTTCCTCACTATGGCATTTCTTTTTCTGCTTTGAAACCGTTGCTTTATACTTACGTGTAATAAGTGAATTAATTTAAAATACTGAAATCTTGTCCGATTATAATATACTATAGTAGAAAATGGAGCCTCTCTTTTGCAGCTTTTACATGATATATCATTGCATTGACCAGGGGCGGCTCTATGTATTTTGCCACCCAAAGCACGGCAGTCACGCGGCTTTTGGCGGCGCGCCTGCAGGTGATCCGCTGGTAACGCGGATTCGGGGGCATGCCTGCGGGAGGTCCGCCGGTCCTGCGCCTTCAGTGTACCTGCTGCCGAATTGCTGCCGAAGCTGCGGGACTGGTGGACCTCCCACAGGCAAGCCGCCGAAGGCTCCCTGACTGCCGCCCCCACAGCGACCAGCAGGCCACCCCCGCGGCTTGCCGCCCCAGGCACGCGCTTGGTGTGCTGGTGCCTGGAGCCGCCCCTGGCATTGACATGCTACTGCTGTGTCCATGCAACTGATTGTTCTAGCTTGTTTTTTTATGATGAGAAAAATATATTTACAATGATTAAAACTATCCATGGATCTGAACTAAAACCCTGATACCATACATCCCCAGATTTGCCCTTGTGGAAAAGTCCTCTAAAATTAATGGGGAAAAACCAGTAAGGTTCTATAGAAATGTAATAGGGCCCTATGGAAACTACTCTTATAACCTACAGAACTGAATTAAAATGATCAGTTTCTTTGGTATTTTTAACCACCCATGAGATTCCATAGGAACGATAGAAACATTCTGTAAGATGATCAAAACCGCTACAGAAATACTATATTTTAAACTCTAGAAGCTATAAGATTGAGGAGGATTCTGAATTCTGATCCTAAATGTACAGTTGAAACCTAACTTGATCATGGATCAGACTAAAGCCTTGCATTCAAACCCTGCTGAACTCTTGAGGATTTGAGGTGCAGCACTTTATGTGGTAGCACCAGTCCAGGTCTAACTAGAAATGTTTTGAAAAGTGAAATCTTCACACTTTAAAACATTTTTTCCTCAGCTTTTACTTTCTTCTTGGCAGAGGTCTATGTCTTCCATCTTTTATTTTTATTTAAATAAAGCTTCTTTCACACTCCAGGTATATATTCCAATGATACTCCTTGATCAGCTACTGAACAACAATGAGACACTCCTCCACGAGGACAGAGTGGGGCACCATGTGGTGCTGCCATTGACCTTGAAAGTTAGCTTCATTGTGCTAGGGTACACTTATTTGCTTCTATAGTATAGTTACTGCTTCAACTACAATCCCTTTTTTGCTCTATTCTAGTTACAGTACACAGCAGGTTGATCTGGGAAGAGTGATAATATCACCCCTTAAAATTCTTATCAGCAGATTTAGATCTGGTTATTCTCACTTATACATTTTAAACGGAATGGGTTGCTGTGTTATCTTTCCAATAAGGATAACTACTAATCCACTTAGAACATGGGATTTAAAAAGTTGCAAAAGTGTGTGTGTGTGTGTGTGTCTATTATGTAATAACAGTAGTTTGGCTTTAGTGGGAGAATGTATAAAGTTAAGCACATTCATAAGTCTTTTTTGGACCGGGACCTTATTTTTCATTATAAATTCTCTGATGTTATTTTTTTTCTGAGGAGGGGGCAATTCAGCCCTGTAAGCACTTTTTTGGGGGTGTGCTTTTATTTTCCAATCAGTACTTTACAGAAAATATTTCTGGTTCTATAGTAAAAAAATGTGAAATAACAAAGATGGTAACATTCACCTTTGCATTATTTAATTAAAAGCCCATTACAATAAATTCTTTATTTTTGTGTGTGTATCATCTCTGATATTTGAGAATACTGCTCTAGCTGACAGGTGTCACAACATTTCTGAGGAACTACCATTTTGATTTTAAATTGATATTAGGAGTGAGGCTTGGGGTCTCTAAATAGAATGGTAAAATTGAATCCAATTTACCTTTTCTAGATTATCAAGTTTTCACCAAACACCATTACCTGCAGTACCAGAAACAAAACGATAGAATTAAATACAGGCATTTTAAAAATGTAAAATATCACTTTCTCTTTGATATAAGTGACTCCCGCTGACATTTCAAAGACTTAAAAGCCAGAAACCACCACAGAGAAATCTGCAGCATCTCTGCCTTTGAAGTACACAGGGGACCTATCTCTACAGAACCTTCTGAGGTTTGCCCGTCACTATGCATTATTTACTGTTGTTTATGTAGGTAAATTCTCACTTGCATATTCAATTGAAGTATTAACTTTAGGTGCCCTGGAAGCTTAGGATGGGTTAAGTAATGCTGTAACCTGCGGAAGGAGCTATGTACTCAAGAAGGAGAATGAAAGGGCTGTGAACAACATTTCGTTGAAATCAGTCACACTTGTCTTATATTCAGTGTATAGAACTATGTTTAAAGTAGGGTTGAGTGAATAATTGACAATGAATAATTTATTTGACAAATTTAGCCCCTTTTTCTACTTGTGGCATGTCCATGAGCAGCTCTCAATTTCCTCTGATTTATTCATTATGTAAATGTATTCAGTGAGTAATTTTTACAATATTTTACTCCATGGATTGATCTCAAGCATTCTGAATTACAGCCAGGTCACTTTGCTATGGTTGGTGAGATAAGTCACATGGTATTACTTTTGGTCCCTGATTGAATTAATATGCCAGCGCTTCCAGCCTGAATACTGACATTCCCCTTGAAATTCTTTAAATCCATTAAACTGGCTCACTGGAATATTTATGGAGAGTAAACAAAATAGAAGGTGTACTTATGATTCAAATGAATTCATTTAAAAACTCAAAGCAATATTTGCAGGCAATATTTTTCGTTGTTAATCTAACTGTAGTTAAAATAGCTATTTAAGACCTACAGACCACTGTATATACTCGATTATAAACCGGTTCGTTTATAAGCCGATCCCCCCAAGATGAATAAGTAAAAATGGAAAATTGTTATAGCCTGTTCATAAGCCGACCCTATAATTCAGGGGTCAGCAAACTTTGGCTCCCGGGCCATCAGGATAAGCTGCTGGTGGGCTGAGATGGTTTGTTTACCTCGAGTGTCCGCAGGGACGGAGGTAAACCTAAGTAAACAAAGTGTCCCGGCGCGCCAGCTTCTTACCCTGATGGGCCGGGACTGCAACTGGTGGGGAAATTTTTTGGGAGGGAGAAGCTGGAAGTCAGAGAGTAACCCCTGTGACCACCCCCCACATGACCGCACCCCTAGCCCGGGACCCCCACACTCTCCCCATCGCATCCCTTCCCACCTTATCTGGGGAGGGCCAGGGGAGGATGTCTCTGGCCTAACTGGAGCTGCTCCGGCAGGCTGGGCAGCGCAGTTGCAGCATGTTCCAGTGGGCTGGGCCGGGCAGCACGGCCGCAGCCTGCTCTGGGGGGCGGGGCCGAGCAGCACGGCCGCAGCCTGCTCTGGGGGGCGGGGCCGAGCAGCACGGCTGCAGCCTGCCAGCCCCGGAGCTGCAGCTGCTTCGGAGGCTGGCGTGAGAGCAGCGCGGCCGGAAGTGGAGAGACTCTGGCCCCGCCTCTTCCCTTCTGGCTCTGCTGGCTGTGCTGCCTCTCCTTGCTCCCTCTGTTGGGGGGAGGGGCTGTGTCCCACCTCTCCCTCTCTATACCCGTTCATAAGCTGACCCACTTCTCTGGTGCTTCCCTTTTTTACTAAAAAAAATTCGGCTTATGAACGAGTATATACGGTCATTTTTTCAACCTTTGCTTTTGAGAATGAAATCACCTTAGCTTAGTTCCCTGATGTTCCCAAGGTGAATAAATAAGTTGTCATTTCTCTACAAAAGGACTTTATTGGGAGTTTGCCTTTAGGATCAGACTCTCCATTTTTAAGGCCTGATTAAAAGGAAGCATATTTCTTTGGACTTTGGATATTTGTCTGAATTTTATTCCTGTATCATTGGTTGTTTATTGTTCCAAGGCCTCATGCCCGCTGCACTTGACTTTCTCTCTTGAACAACGGCCTAAATGTCTTATATAGAAATATAGTAATTGCCAGAGTAAATTAGACTAGTTATCCATCTAAGCAGGTCAGATATGTTGACCTTGTTCATAAATAGTACACCAAATGGGGAACTGACATCACTGAAGGAAATAGATGTTCAAAATTAAAATCAACATTCATGAACACTGCTTTTGATGGGGGGAAAATGGCATTATGCCATTACACCTACAGAAACTCTTCAGTGTGGTTACTAATCAGTTTCAAAGTACCCCTTTAAACTGTTGTGGCTTTATGGAATAACATTATACATGGCATATGATTGGGGTGAGATCCCATAGTGTTTATTCAGGTAATCTAGTCAATGGGACAAATCTTATCATGTCTTCAAAGGGACTTTTGCCTAAGGACTTGGGGAAAGTCAAGAGTACAGTTAGAAGAGGATAGGCTCGATTTTAATTACAACTGCCAAAGGAAAAGGAATAAAGTAGGGAGGGCCAATTTTTGGATACAATTAGTAAAGAGAAAGGGACAGGGTCTTAAAGAAGAAATAATCAAATTAGTCAATTCCTAAGAAACTTTGAAAAGTAGTGTTTTCATTACACACATTTTTACATTCCCTGCAGTATGTCAGATTGGATATTTCCTATCAAAATTAACAGCAGGCAAGTTTGGCATAAAATCAAAAATAGAACTTTTAAAAAAATCCCAAATGTGCTGTCACATTGCACTGAGGCATAGTAAAGTCGTGACTCTTGACATATGGCCAAGCACTCTATCACCTGAGCAGTTCCAGTGTAATACAACACAGTATACTGAAAACATTTCAATTCTTTTTCTTGAAAAATGATGCTAAATTAACTGTTGAATACAAATAAACTTTTATCAGTAGTTAGCAGATGAAGTTGCTAGTGAAAAGTGGCAACACATTGTTGTGATTTTTTTTCTCATATTACCGATGGATGGATTTGGACAGCAGGCATTCAAGCCCCAGTGCATCTCTGCTCCTGGTTAAATGAAGCATTTTATAGGAAACTCTTATAAAAGTCCTCAAGCTTAGTCATTCCTTTGCAAAATAAAAGTACACAAGGGGAAAAGATGCTTAAAATATTACTCCAAAGCCGGGAAGTGTAAACTGTATTCTATCTCTTACATACACACATTCATCACCTCCATTTATATTCAGAATGTGAGCAGCAAGCTAAAGATATGATTTAAGTAAGGGTGGGTGCCCATATGAAGCCCCATTGAACTCTCATTGAAGCTAGTGGAGACTCCCATTGATTTAGGGTATGTCTATACTGCAGCACAGGGTGTGACTGCAGTTTGAGTAGACATACCCAAGCTAGTTTTAATCAAGCTAGCTTAGATACTAGAGCTAGTGATGCTATAGCAGCACATACCTCAGTGAGGGCTGTTAAAGCCCACCCAGCACCTTGGGTAATTACTTGCCGAGCTAGCCTATGATGAAGCACATGCGGCCACGACTTCACTACTCCAGTAACCAAGATAGCTAGATTAAAGCTAGTTTAGGTATGTCTACTCAGCCTGTAATCACACAGACATATCCCTCATTGGAAGCAAGCAAGCCAGCAAGAAGGAACCAGGCCAATGAGATGGCCTAAGCTAACCCAATAATCCTTACTGAGAGAACTGGAGGTAGATATTGGAAGAGGAACAGGATTTTTAGATTACACCTCTACCCCGATATAACGCGACCCGATATAACACGAATTCGGATAGAACGCAGTAAAGCAGTGCTCTGAGGCGGCGGGGCTGCGCACTCCAGTAGATCAAAGCAAGTTCAATATAACACAGTTTCATCTATAACACGGTAAGATTTTTTGGCTCCCGAGGACAGCGTTATATGGGGTAGAGGTGTATTTAATTTTAAAGATTTCAATTCTACCTGGTAGGATTAGAAACAGAACTGATCATGTGCGTAAATCTTTTCTAGTTCTTGACCTATCGGGATTTTATGTCTGGAGGTATCACTGGAAACCCTCTATGTTCCATATGATGGATGCAAGACCCTGGATTACCAGGAGCAATTTGGAGGAAGCGCTCTTGTTATTTTCATATCTGCCTTGTTCATTTTGTAACCAGAGGGCTTGAGGAAATCTTGTATAACCTGAAAAACAATTGGTTCTAATATATGTGGTTTAGTGAGACCTATAAGGATTTTCTTCTTTGATATCCCATCTATCTATATTTATGGTTTGTTTCAGGAGGTTATTGTGTACCCTGTCAACCGGTATTCAGTTGCTAAGGCAAGTATTAAGGGACAATGGGCACTCTTGTCATTCCCCTGTTCAGCTTTAAGCCTTTCACTTGAACTGAGGAAGAAGGGACTGATCATATGCCTCTGATCCATGATATAAATTCAAATCTGACTCCCATGTGGTGTAATTCTGTAAACAGGTATGACCATTTTATTCTTATTCTAATGGATTCATAAAGACCTTGCCTGATATTGAGTGAGTTTGATCACACTGGCTTTAAGCAGGAAACACTGGATGCAAGTGGGAAGGTCAAAGAGGTCTCTTGCTGTTCAGTGTGGAGCATTTCATAGCAACTTGCAAAGGCCAAAGTAATTTTGTTGGCTATTTTGTTTTGAGCTGTTTGAAAAATGTCAGTCATTGCTCTGGAGGATTACTTCTTCCTTTTCTACACGGAGCTGAGAGCCACCTGGGCATTCATTATGGCTTTGGTCAGAATGAAATGCCATATTTTTGAGTTATTTAAGTTTTCATCACCAATATAGAAAGTAGAAAACAAAATCCTACCTATTTCCTCTTGTTCATTCCTCTTCTGCAGTTCTCCTTTTCCTTGTTTTCATTGTCTCAGCTTTAATCCTGAGGATAATACTTTATAAAACCTTTCTCCTCCCCTCTAATTTCCACATATGGTAAGTGAAAGACACCTGCTTGTTTCCTTATCCTTGTCATTAATTTCAAGAAACAATTTCCTGTAGCCTGAATGTCTTTAACTCTATTACATCTATCTAGCTATCGATCTATCTATCAATCATTTGGAATAAACCTTCAGCAAGTAAAAGACTCCACCTCACATGATCCCTGCATCAGTATAAAGCACTATGAAAACACCTTCAGCTATTTCCCATACTGTTTAAACAATCTTATTCTTAAGATCAGGCATAATCAACCATACTATATCTTACTGAGGGAACTCATTACTAGAGCTCACCAGAAAAATAGCATCAATATTTTAGGCTTTTCCTAAATATTGACCCAAGCAGTAAAATCCACTGTTTGAGCACAGAATATAATTGTCAATAACCAACAGATCTTTATTTTCCTTTTATCAGGTTTACATCATCTACTAACTAAAGAGGACAAGGAGTACTTGTGGCACCTTAGAGACTAACAAATGTATTTGAGCATAAGCTTTCGTGGGCTAAAACCCACTTCATCGGATGCATGCAGTGGAAAATATAGTAGAAAGATATATATACACAGAGGACATGAAAAAATATCTGTTGCCATACTGACTATAACGAGAGTAATCGGTTAAGGTGCGCTATTATCAGCAGGAGAAACAAAACTTTTGTAGTGATAATCAGGATGGCCCATTTCCAACAGTTGACAAGAAGGTGTGAGTAACATTAGGGGAAACAAATTAACATGGGGAAATAGGTTTTACTTTGTGTAATGATCCATCCACTCCCAGTCTTTATTCAAGCCTAATTTAATGGTGTCCAATTTGCAAATTAATTCCAATTCTGAAGTTTCTTGTTGGAGTCTGTTTTTGAAGTTCTTTTGTTGGAGTATTGCAACTTTTAGGTCTGTAATCGAGTGACCAGGGAGGCTGAAGTGTTCTCCGACTGGTTTTTGAATGTTATAATTCTTGACATCTGATTTGTGTCCATTTATTCTTTTGCGTAGAGACAGTCCGGTTTGGCCAATGTACATGGCAGAGGGGCATTGCTGGCACATGATGGCATATATCACATTGGTAGATGTATAGGTAAACGAGCCTCTGATAGTGTGATTAGGTCCTATGAAGGTGTCTCCTGAATAGTTATGTGGACAGAGCTGGCAATGGACTTTGTTGCAAGGATAGGTTCCTGGGTTAGTGTTTTTGTTGTGTGGTGTGTGGTTGCTGGTGAGTATTTGCTTCAGGTTGGGGGGCTGTCTGTAAGCGAGGACTGGCCTGTCTGCCAAGATCTGCGAGAGTGAGGTATCGTCCTTCAGGATAGGCTGTAGATTCTTGAAGATGCGTTGGAGAGGTTTTAGTTGGGGGCTGTATGTGATGGCTAGTGGCATTCTGTTACTTTCTTTGTTGGGCCTGTCCTGTAGTAGGTGACTTCTGGGTACTCTTCTGGCTCTGTCAATCTGTTTCTTCACTTCAGCAGGTGGGTATTGCTGTTGTAAGAATGCTTGATAGAGATCTTGTAGGTGTTTGTCTCTGTCTGAGGGGTTGGAGCAAATGCGGTTGTATCTTAGAGCTTGGCTGTAGACAATGGATCGTGTGATGTGGTCTGGATGAAAGCTGGAGGCATGTAGGTAAGTATAGCGGTCAGTAGGTTTCCGGTATAGGGTGGTGTTTATGTGACCATCGCTTATTAGCACTGTAGTGTCCAGGAAGTGGATCTCTTGTGTAGACTGGTCCAGGCTGAGGTTGATGGTGGGATGGAAATTGTTGAAATCATGGTGGAATTCCTCAAGGACTTCTTTTCCATGTGTCCAGATGAGAGTAAGTAGAGTACGGGCGTTAGGGGATGAGAGCTGAGGAAGCGTTGTTCTAAGTCAACCATAAAAATGTTGGCATTTTTTCATGTCCTCTGTGTATATATATCTTCCTACTGTATTTTCCACTGCATGCATCCGATGAAGTGGGTTTTAGCCCACGAAAGCTTATGCTCAAATAAATGTGTTAGTCTCTAAGGTGCCACAAGTACTTCTTGTTCTTTTTGCTGATACAGACTAACACGGCTACCCCTCTGTAACTAAAGAGGGGAGATCTGGAATCTAGCCAATTTAGGATTTTTTTTTAGGAAAACACACACAATTGAAGATTACATCTAACTTTTTGATTGTAATAGGAAATTAGGGAATGAGCATTTCTGCTTCATTTATAGATATAACTTCAAGAAAGCATTACTCCTTTTGCTAAGAGTAATTGTCTGTGGACAGCTTCACTTGGGGTGATGATTAGTGATCATCTTATTACATAGATTCAGGATATATGTAGTTGCTAACCAGAAGCACTGCCAGCATATAAATTGAAGGATGGACTCTTGAGGAAACAAGGACATACTTCTGCTAGGGCTTGTATAAGGAATTACAGATGTTTCAAGCATGTTGCTCAGGTTAAATTGCTATTTTGGATAAGTGTCTCTACATAGCAACAAATCAGTTGCAACCTAAGTCTGTACATAACAGCTTTTAACAACATGGTCGTTGGAATGCTTAAGGAACAATTCTGCCATCAGATTCACATCATGGATCTCAAGTAGTAGGCTGATACTCACTGTGAGTGTAATAGCAGCAGGCTCTGCAAAATAGACTTTCCACACTTCATTATGCTGAAGTCCGTGCAGATTCTAATTTCTGCAGCCCCTGCACTTTAGGCTCTAACACCTACAACAGGGTGTGATTTAGTGAGACAGGGGAAAAATGAGTCACTCTGCATTTTATCCCCTCCTTCACACACAAAAATAGTGCTCAAGGAAAGACAATTAATATTGAACTATGAACGATTAACTTTAACTTGAAAGGAAGAATTTTCTCTTCTGATGGATCACCAATTACAGAGCTCTATATTCCCAAGCGTATCTTCTAAACTCAAGCTCCCAAAGCAAATGATTATGTAGATTGGAGACTGTGGCTTTTATTGATAAGGTTTTAGCTTGCAAAGTCTTTTTTTTAATGCTTCCCACAACAAACTGTTGCATTGGGGAAATATACCCTGCTTTCACATATATTATGCTATGCACAGGAAAATCCTACCCATTTTCCCAGACCATTACTTTTCAAAATATGACCTCTCCGCTTGAAAAAAAAATCATAATTACAGTAGAATCCTGTTGCAAGAATAATTTGGGCAACACACATTTTTAAATATTATCCACAGAATCACTATATTCAGATCCATATAGCAGTGAAAGTTTTTAAAATAAGATAAGTGCACAGATGCATAACCTCTGTCTTGCCAGGACAAAACAAATTCTGCCAGGCATTTTAGTGGCAGGTCAGGCTGGTTATGATTGAATTGTATTGCCACTCTTTCAGGCTGCAATACTTTTGCCTGCAGGTCAGAGGGAGGCATTTGAAAAGGCCTGAAATTCTCTCTTACCTATGGAAACAGCAGAGAAAATCGAAGCAATACAAATATCCTGTGATCACTGTAAGTGATGTAAAAGCAGCAAAGAGTCCTGTGGCACCTTATAGACTAACAGACGTATTGGAGCATGAGCTTTCGTGGGTGAATCCCACGAAAACTCATGCTCCAATACGTCTGTTAGTCTATAAGGTGCCACAGGACTCTTTGCTGCTTTTACAGATCAAGACTAGCACGGCTACCCCTCTGATACCTGTACATGATGGGCAAACACACTGGAACCTGTAGGAAATGTTTTTTTGAGAAATTAGGATTTTCCATATAGCCAAATGATCACTATAAATAGTAATCACTGACACTGAACCCTATTCTGTGTCTGAAAGAGCATTTGGCATTTTCCTCATAAATGTCAGATTTCATTAAATAAAGCAGGGATTGGCAACCTTTGACACGTGGCCCGCCAGGGTGCTGGTTTGTTTACCTGCCTAGTTCACAGATTCGGCCGATCGCGGCTCCCACTGGCTGCGGTTCACCGCTCCAGGCCAATGGGGGTGGCGGGAAGTGGCGGCCAGTACATCCCTAGGCCCGCGCCACTTCTCGCAACCCCCATTGGCCTGGGACGGTGAACCGTGGCCACTGGGTGCCGCGATTGGCCGAACCTGTGGACGTGGCAGGTAAACAAACTGGCCCAGCCCACCAGGTCCTTACCCTGGTGGGCCACATGCCAAAGGTTGCCGATCCCTAAAATAAAGCGTAATAAAAAAGGAAATGCCAAATTTTGGAGATGAGCAGTATTCATTTCATTCACTCATTTCTCATCTCCATATGTTATATCCCACAATAGAATATTAATAACAAGAGGGAATAGGGAAATAATAGTTGAAGAATAAGAAGTCAGCAGGGCCTGACAAAATTCACCCTAGGGTACTTAATGGACTAGCTGAAGCAATCTCAGAATGATTATTTTTGTATTATTATTTGAGAATCCGTAGAGGATGGTTGAGGTCCCAGAGGACAGGAGAAAGGCAAAGAGAACCCAGGGACTTATAGACCTGTCAGCCTAACTTTGATCCTGGAAAGATAGTGCAACAAATTATAAACCATTAATTTGTAAGCACCTGGAGGATAATAGGGTTATAAGAAATAGCCAGCATGGATCTGTCAAAAAACAAATCATGCCAAACCAACCTAATTTCCTTCTTTGATTGGATTGCTGGCCTAATGGATGGGGGAAGCAGTAGATGTGATATATCTTGATATCAGTAAAACTTTTAATACTGTCCCACATGACAGTGTCATAATTAACTAGGGAAATGTGCTCTAGACGACGTTATTATAAGATGGGTGCAAAACTAATTGAAAAACCACACTCAAATCTGTCCTGGATCCCATACTTGTAAATATTTTCATTAACAACTTCGATAATGGAGTGGAGAGTATGCTTATAACATTTGTGGATCACACCAAGCTGGGAGGGGTTGCAAGCACTTTGGAGGACACGATCAGAATTCAAAATGACCTTGATAAACTGGAAATTGGTCTGAAATCAAAAAGATGAAATCCAATAAGGACAAATGTAAAGTACTACACTTAGGAAGGAAAAATCAAATGCACAAATACAAAAGGGGCAATAACTGGCTAGGCAGCAGTACTGCTTAAAGGATGTGGAGGTTATAGTGGATAACAAATTAAATATGAGCCAACAATGTGACACAGTTGAAAAAGCCTAATATTCTGAGATGTGCTAACAAGAGTGCCGTATGTAAGACATGGGAAGTAATTGTCCCGCTCTACTGACAAGGCCTCAGCTGGTGCCATGTATCCAGTTTTGGGCATCACACTTTAAGAAAGATGTAGACATTTAAGAGAGTTCAAAGGAGAGCAACAAAAGAGCGGAAAGATTTAGAAAACCTGACTGTAGTGAGTCGGTGTGGCTCCCCTCCTGCCCAGAAAAGGGAGCACCCTTACAGGCCCCCGAGTGGGTGGAGCCATCGCCGCCTGTTCCCGCCCCCCGGAAGTCAAGGGGCGGGACAGGAAGTATAAAGGCCGGCCGCCGGAGCTCAGTCTGGGGCCAGCCACCGCAGGGAGCAGACGTGCGGCAGGGAGCTCCTGGCCGGGAGACCTCCAAGGCCCGAGGCCATTGCCCTAACTGGCCGGAGTTACCCCGGGCCCACTACGAGGAGGAGCCACCGGAGCCCGTCCCCTCCCGTCGCTGGGAGAAGCCCGTGGAACTCCCCCACACAAACCCCGAAGACGAGACCGCGCCGGAGCCCCTCCGCCCCTGCTGTTACCCGGAGGAGCCGCCCGAGTGCAATTGGCCGGATTTCCCGACGGAGCTGCCGGACCTGCCACCAAGCCCCGGCCGACAGGAGCCCATGCTGGTGGACTGGACCGGGCCCGGTGCCACGGACGAGGTAGGCCCTGAGGGGGATCTTGGAAGTAGCCCGGGGGTAGCCGACCCTGGTCAGGCTGCAGACGCATGTGAGCCAATGTCAGTGTGTTTCGGTCAGGATACCCCACTGACCAGCAGCGGCAGTAACCGCTGCTAGGGCCCCGGGCTGGAACGCAGTGGAGTGGGTGGGCCTGCGTTCCCCCCTGCCACCCCCGCTCATGGGTGGCAGGCTTCCCCCTCACCCAACGCTCTGAAATCGGGAGGCATAGTCCACCAGCACCAAAATGTATTGAAACCCCGCAGCGCTTTTTGGGAGCGGGCCCACGAGGTCCATGGCGACCCGTTCAAAGGGCATCTCCATCAAAGGCATGGGGACCAGGGGCACCTTGGGTATCCCGGGCGGAGCGACTAACTGACAGTCTGGGCAGGAGGCGCAATATTTCTTCACCTCCTGGTAGACCCCCGGCCAGAAGAAGCGCGTCAGGATCCGGGAGAGGGTCTTCTCCTGCCCCAGGTGCCCGGCGGCCGGCACATCATGGGCTAGTTTCATTACGGCCCGCCGGTGACACAGGGGCACCAACAGTTGGGTCTGTGGTTCCCGGGTGCAGGGATCACGGTTCACGCGGTAGAGCCGGTCTCGGCGCAGCTCGAAGTGGGGCCATTGGGTGGCTTGCTGGGGGTCCGTGATACTCCCGTCTACTGCTGCGACTGGCATCTCAACCCTTTTATCATCGGGGGTGGGGGTGGTTATGAACCACCACAGAAATGACAGAGGGTGCAGAGCAAGCACAATGCTCCCCCTCACCTCTTCCTCCTTCAAAACTCCAACCTCCCACTAAAAAATCCCTTTGATGGGACCTCTGTGAGCTGTGAATCAACCCATTTGCTATGTCCATCTACCCAAGATTCTGATACCCAATTTGGTGGCTGTCTAGCTCATTTCTCTCAAGTCTGGCAGATGAGAATGACAGACAAATGGGTCAGCTCCATCATTCACACCAGCTACACCACAGAATTCCTCTCTCCCTACCGTCCAGCCCCTCCACTTCTCAGGGACAACTTTCATGAGAGAATTCTCATTCAAGAAGTAGACACCCTCCTTCATCAGGTAGCCATAGAACCAATACTTCCCCAACACTGGGGAAAGGATTTTTACTTGAAATATTTTCTCATTTCCAAAAAGAAGGGAGGATGAAGACTAATCTTAGATTTCAGGCAGCTCAGTGTCTTTTGTGGAGATTAATGGAAGGAGGAGGCACACGTCAGGGCCCTATTGGGGCTCTGGGTGATTGCTACTTCCCACCACCCAACACAGATGTAATGAGGTTGAGTAGTGTCCGCAAAAGAGAAACTAAACAACTAATTATTCCTCAAGAAAGGTTTTTAATGACTTACGACTATAAAGGGAACACAGACAGAATAAGAAAAACAGAATTAAAGACCAGCACTGAGTGAGGATTAATACAAATGGCAAGTTATACTGGAGACAAGCACAAGTACAAGTAATATTATGCATTAACTACCTATTACTATAAGTGCACATATAAAAGGCAAATAATATTGAAAATAGTCACAAGCACATGCCACGCTACTATAACTGATTGCCTAGCAACTTCACATAATATAATATATGGAGATATACCTATCTCATAAAACTGGAAGGGACCCTGAAAAGTCATCAAGTCCAGCCCCCTGCCTTCACTAGCAGGACTAAGTACTGATTTTGCCCCAGATCCCTAAGTGGCTCCCTCAAGGACTGAACTCACAACCCTGGGTTTAGCAGGGATAGCTCAAACCACTGAGCTATCCCTTCCCCCTCATGTACTGTAACCATTCCCAACAAACACAATTTCATATGCAATACTAATACATTGATTAACTATATTCTACTAATTTTAACTTACCTATAACCTTATATGACTACTTATAAACTTCTACTGACTTTTATGATAAACTTAATGGTAAATTATACTGAAGACAGGCATAGCGACATGCAAAGCTATTATTGTTTACAAACTACTAGCTTCACCAGCACTGTACCCGTTCCCAGCAAGGCACAAAAACATATACAGTTATTATATATTGATTAACTATTGACTACTACTATCTCTAAGTAACTTAAACAATTTACTAATATAATTAAACTATAGTATTAATACAGACTTAAGTTTAACCAGCTCGAACACAACCAGACCTCTTCACTACTCCGAAACCTTACCCTGCATTTTTCCAAAGATACGTTACCTTCAGTCGACCACTTTCCACACTGGCCAAGTACAGATAGTCGGTGAAGCGCAAGTCCCTTTGGTTCAGGGGGGTATGTGAGCCTGACAAAGAGTGATCTCTTTTAGGTCAACACACACAAACACTTGCGTCTTTGCACCTCATTTATACAGTATTTGTTGGCTGTGTTTCAAAACAGGTCAACCGATTAAGGTGGCCAAATGTTCTAGTGTAGTATTTGCTTGATCTTGATCTTATGAACTGTGCACCTGTGCTCAGCTCATCTTTTTTTTTATGTGGCCTGTTGTCCTAATTTTGGTCAATTTGCTAGACTCAAAAATACTCGAGTCAGCTTAAAGAAGTATCTGGTTGCAGAGCATAGTAACCGCAAGTCCGTATCTATCTTTACAGAGTTTCCGTTTTAGTCTATAAAGCTTCCTAGCTAGATTATGCTTATGCTTGCAGGATTCAACTGTGCTCGCTTCTTACAACTTCCGGAAGGTTGAGGTCTAACACTGCTTAGCCTGACGCTATTTGACAAGACTTATGCACATTAATCACATCTTTATCCACAGTTTGAGATTCAGGATAGTTTCCCTGGCATCAATTATTTCCTTACTGAACAAAGGCAACTGGTTCACAGCTCTCATTATGGAGGATGCCTATTTCTAGAGCCCTGCACAGATCCAAATTATAACTGCGGATGTGGATATCTGCGGATATAAACCGGTTTGCGCAGAGGTGCAGGGCTCTACCGGGAACCACAGCGGCAAAAGAAGCAGCATGTGGGGCTGCCGCTTCCAGGAGCCAGTGCCCAATGCCAGCTGATCCTCTGGTGTGGCTGTATCACCCCCATCCCCGCTCACTGGGGCAGGCATCAGGCACACCAGCAGCTGTCCCTGGTCATGCTCGTGTGTTCAAGCAGCTTGTACACCCCCAGAAAGGAGATGCAGACAGCTGCATGGAAGAGACTCCTGTCTGGGGGCGTATGAGCTGCTTGAACACATGAGTGTGACCAGGGACAGCTGCTGGTGAACTTTGTGCCCACCCCGGGGGGCAGGGATGGAGTTGGTACAGCCACGCCAGAGGAGCTGCTGGCGTGGGGCACTGGATCCTAGAAACAGTGGCCCAATGTACTGCTTCTTTCACTGATGCAGTTCCCGGTAGAGCCCTGCACCTCTGCGCATACCAGTTTATATCTGTGGCTATAAATTTGTATCTATGCAGGGCTCTACCTATTTCCACATAGACATCCACCACATGCACAGAAGATTCCCGAGATTCCCGAACCAGTATCAATACAGAATGCTCCCCTTCGGCCTTGCAACAGCACCAACGGTATTTACAAAGGTGCTATCAGTTGTGGCAGCCCACTTCCGCTGCCATGGATTTTCATTTTCCTCCTCCTGCATGACTGGCTATTGAGGGGGAGTTCTCGCCAGGAGGTTCTGATATTAACCTAGTCTCTATTCAGTCTTCTACAGAAGCTGGAACTCTGCATCAACACAGAAAAGTCCATTTTACTTTTCATGCAACTATAGAGCTTATTGGGACAACAGTGGACTCTATCAATCCAAAGCATACTTTCCTCAGGACAGATTCCAGTCCATAAAGGGACTTGTCACTCAGCTCCAAATGAGTCCACATATGTCAGCCTCATCCTTCTACTTTACTTGGCTTCCTTCACCTATGTGACATCCTTCATGAGACTTTATCTTCATTGCCTACAGACTTGGCTTTGGACCATGTATGTCCCAAGCAAACACAGTATGGAAAAACTAGTCTTGCTCCCCCACAGAGTATGAGCTTTTCTAATGTGGGGGATAAACAGGAAGCAAGTGTTTGTGGGAGGGTCCCCTCCATTTCTCCCCTACCAGAAAATATTGATCACAAATGCCTCCTTGTTACAGTGAGTCACCCATCTAGATGAGGAACCAGCACAAGGGACATGGACTTCCCGAGTCCTGAGATGCACATAAACCTCAAAAATTGCACGAAGTCTGCAAGGTGTACAGGAGATTTCCACCATTCATATGAAAACTGCTTGTTCAAGTGGTGTCAGACAACATGATAAGTGTTCTACATGAACTAATAAAAGGGGATCAAGATCCACCCCTCTATGTATAAAAACTGCCAATGTTGGCAGTGTACCTCCCAGGATACACAATATACTGGCAGACAGACCCAGCAGACACTTCTCTAAAGACCATGAATAGAAGCTACATGATTCCATGATACAGAACATATTTCGTCAACGGGGGGCTTCCTCTTGGGATCCCTTTGAACCTCATGGGAACTGAAAGTGCACAACCTACTGTTGCAGGGGCTTGACAAGATAAGGAGTCCAGTGGAGATGCCATGGCTAGGTCCTTGGTAGGGACAGCTAATGTACAGTTTCCAACCCATTCTACTCTTATCTTGGGTACTGAGGAAGCTCAAGTATGATGGAGTGGCGGTCATCCCAATTGTTCCCAGATCTTATGCATACTAATCACCTTATGTGGAGTGTGGGTAAAACAGATGGCGGAATCACAAGCCCTAAACTTATTCTATCTCAATTAATTAAAAAAAAAAGACTATTTGCAATTATTTACAGGTAAGCTATTGAAGAAGGTAGAAAGGAACTGGAGAAGGGGTTAGTCCACACTGATCCTTATGCCCTCGGTTTGGAACATGAGGAGGAGAAGGGTACAGGCACAGACAAATGGACAGTGCTTGCAAAAATCTTCCAGCCTCAGGCGCATGGAGCCCATGCTCCCCCACAGTGGAGTACACATAGGAGACACACTCGAAGAAGAATTGGTCTTTTTCAAAAACCGACAGAACAGTCTTTGAAATTGTCACAAAAAATTCTATTCTAAAGATGAACTTTTCTAAATATGTGACTTCCCTACAGTGTACCTGTGCCAAAAGTGAAGAAATTTATTAAACCATGAGACATCATTTTAAATTGCCAGTTGGTGTCATGAATGAAGTATTGTGCCTGAGTGATTTCTCCATTTCTACCTAATAAAAATACCCAATTTTCAGTTCTAAGGGTGAGAACCACTTAGAAATAGATAAAAGACCTAAGTTTTCTTCTGTTCCCGGTAAAGAATTGGCATTTCTGCAGGTTAAATTATTAAACTTCTCGTAATCTGTTAATACACTTAAGGATATACTGGAATTACTTACTAATGGCCTTTCTATTTCACCATTAATTCTGGTTAGCAGCATAGGGACTGCCTGGTTCTTCTGTTACTTTTCTAGGTAGGATCTCTAGAACATACAGACAAAGATCTTGAAGGTCAGTAAAGCTCTTCCATCTGGTACTTCTTGAAAGATTCTTTGTCAGTCAAATCATTTGAGTGACTGTGGTGATTAGGTCAAAAAACAAACCCAACAGTGGAAATGCTCCTCCCACTTTGACAGAAAACTTCTTTTCTGTTTGTCCTATAACTTTTTATTCAAGTTGCATTCTCTAAGTCTAACTTTGGTGGCTAATATGAGATGGTATTCTTTTTTAATCACACAAAAGTATCACAGAACTCATGAAGAGTCACATATCTCTCTATGAGACTTCTCACACAGCTGACATATTTTGTCAGTATATTTAAAAATACATTTTGAAAACAACTACTGTGATGATTTGGAGAATCTGTCTATACAACTTGTGAAATCTAGTAAATGCTATGAAGTTATAAAAAAAATCTTGTATTAGGGAATGCCTCTGTGTGGATGTGGAATCCACCACTTGCTGAAATAGGCTGCAGCACATACCTACAAGACCAGGGAGAGTTGTTAACCTTAATGATTGTGCTCTGGATCAAACAATAGGCAAGATAAGGGAGTGGCCTGAATGGGGAAACCAATTGGATTAAGTTTCTCTGCAAGAGATTGGTGAAGTGGAAAATTCCCAAACAGAACAAAGAGACAGAGATGAGAAAGCAGGAGTTTAAAAAGGATTCATAGGGGAACAAGGGGGAAAAGGCTTTTTTGAAGGGACAGGAAGTTCTGAGCAGGAGAGAGGAAGAGATGGGCAGTCTTTTTTTAACAGGGGGAACCTGACTTAACTGAGAACCAACCAAGGTTAGAGAAGGCTAGCTAAACTAGAGAATGCTTCATGATTCTTTAGAGAAGTCATGAGCTGCTGGAGAAGGAACTTTGATCCCAGAGATTTCTGCCCAACCACCAAAGAACTCTCCACAATGGTGAGCAAACTGAGTCAGAAGCATGTGTATAGCTGTATTTATTATTTTGTTTAGACCTGTGCATTTCTCATGCTACTAAGTAAAGTGCAATGGTGTTTAGAATCCTGTGTAAGGTTTGTGTGTCTGTTAGCTTTCACTATTGCATACCACTGAAGAGGTAAAGTGTAAATCAGAAGGCTCACAACTTAAGTGGAATTCTGGGGAACATGAAAGAGGTGGTAGTGAGCCTTAGGGCAGAAGGCACTAGTTTCAGGGCCTAGGCAGTTGTGGCCATGGGGTCCCCACTGCCAAGAGAGATGTCAAAACACAAGGGCTGCACCTGGAATGCATGCCTCGGGGCCTGAAACCAGGAAGGGTGGCTAATCTCTTCCAGTTCCAGCAAGCACAGAACACGTAGCATTCAGCATTTGGATCCTTGCAGTCTGGTGAGTGTCCAACAGGAGAAACTCGACCAGATCCGTGACACTTACTAATTGAATTACTCAGTCAGTTCCCTGTATGCTATTACTTTGACATACTGAGTTTGTTACCCCAAAGGATCTCTGTTACTATAGGAAGAGAAATAATCAAATTTCTTTTGTAACTCATTGACTCATTTTAACAAGAGTACACAATTTATTTCTCATACTTTGCAAGGAAATTTGCTAACTCAATTATAGTAGACTGCGTCTTTTTTGTAATCACTGCAATTTTACTATTGCTGTATGCAGTGTGTGCTTCATCCCAAAAGACTGAATTATGAGGCAGAAGCACTGGAATTCATTACAAACAGCTTAACTCCAAGGACCTTACAATGGAAGGAAGCAGGGCAGTTTAAGAAGTCACAAGATGAGAAAAGATGCTGGAGGGGGTGAATCAAAGGTTGGTGAGCTGGCTAAAGCAAGAGAGGGAACAAGATGAGATTGGCATTGAGTGGTACCTGTAATTGCATTTCACCAGCTCTGCCTGGAGTGAGGTAAGGATAAGGAAACAGTGAACTCAGAAGGCATACAGGGTCAGGAATCCAAGCGGAACTACCCCTTTATTTTCTGGAGTGTCACTATTGTCCAATGATACGGATAGAGTTCTGGCATACTTGTAGTCCATTACCAACCCTGCTAATGACTCATTGCATGAGCTACAAAAGTCACTTTACATATTTGTGCCTCGCTTTCTCCATCTGTATAATGGGCATAATATAGTTTATGGCCCTTGATTAAGCCCTTTGGGATCCTACAATGAAAGACTCCATACAAATGTAAAGCCTTATTAGTCAAGGCCATTAATGAAATTATTTAATAGTACAGAATCTCACTTGACACTAGATGGGAGCTTGAACCAAAATTTAGATCAGGGCAGTAAACTAGCTTTACTTGTTTTATTACCCCATTTTGATGATGTGCTACAATTCAGTGTGTCTCAACCTTTTTGATAACAGGGTCCAGCCTGCTGCCTTCCTAAACCATTTCAGGGAGATCTCAGGGACCAGCGCTGGTCCACGGATCAGTCACAGAGAAACACTGTGCTAGATCATTAGATTATGAACTGATCAAAATATGTCCATCAATGTTTTCTCAATAAAAAAGGCTTTTCTATTAAAAGAAAAAATGTCTGGTTTTGTCCAAAAAATTGGAGTTTCTGAAAACCAAAATCTTTCAGTTTTTGTTTTTTCAAGAAAACTTCCAAAAATCCAGGTTTCATTGATATTTTCCAAGGGGGGGGGGAAATATTTCCCAACCAGCTTTAAAGATTACTCTTTATGGTACATTCACAGTTTTGGTATCCATGCATCCATGTTTTTTTTTTACCTGGATGGCGTCTGTCAAATTTTTAAATTAGTTTAGCAGATGAATTTTTGTCCCAGACTTTTCTAAAATCTGTGTATGTTCAGAAAAAAAATAATCAAAGGTACTATGTAGAACTCAAGGAGAGGAAATTAACCAGTACTATATTTTTATATGTTCTAAATTTACTTAAATGAGAAATTAAATTGAATAACCTTTATGTTGGCAGATGTAGCGGATGATTCTGATTCAGTAACTAAAAGTTTTCCACTAACATACTTAGATGAAGTGGCTGAAAATTGCGCTATGCAATGATATTTAGGGAAATTCAGGTCTGGTTAATATCTTGAGACAGATGCAATAAGGATTGTTATTGTAAGATAAAGTCTATATGTGTTTCTATAAACTTTTATAATCAGCCTGTAAAGCAGTTTTTTTTCCGAACGTTGGCATCACTCAAACACTGCCTTGTTTCAAGTTTTTGCCCATTGTGGTTCTGAACAGCTTTGACATTGTTTCAGGGCTGCTGTTTTATGCTGGCAGAAATTCTTGAAACCAAATTGTTTTTCAATGCACTTCTAAAAGATGTTCATTTAAGGCAAACAATGGCTTGGATCATTTCCCCTGTTGACTGATTGACAATAATGCTGAAGAAAGGATTTGCTTCTGAGCTTGCTGTTTTACAGTCAAAAAGCTTGCCAAGTCCAATAAATCTGCATTTGCACTTAAGTGTTCCTTGCATCTTCAGTTTCTGTGTTACAGAATAAATTTAAGAAAGCAAACTTCAGCAAAAAGCTCCATCAAAACAGTACACAAATCATTATTGCTAAAGTCAGCTTGTTAGACTGTAGATTTAAAGTAATTTGCACACCATTGACCATGACACCTTGTTCAAGAGTTCTGCTTTCCAAGACTGTTATTTTACATTCTGCATGACCTGAACACTTATGGGATTTTGGAATAATTGGTATGATTCAAACACTGGAATAGCGGGTATTATTTCTGGCCCAGTGTCACAATGTCTCACTCTGGGCAACATTCTGTCCTTTTGTACAATTGTGCTGTGGAGGAACCCTGCAAGGATGTTTTTTTAGGATATGTCTACACTGGAATAAGAGACTGATGGCACAGCTGGGGCTGCCCAAGTCAGGTAACTCAGGCTCACAGAGCTCTGGCTGTGGGGCTAAAAATTTCTATATAGACATTTGGGCTCAGGCTGGAGCCCGGGCTATGGGACCACCCCAGCATGAGCTCGAATGTCTACACAGCAATTTTACAGCCAGGCAGTCTGAGACCCATGAGCCTGAATCAGCTGACACAGGCCAGTTGCAGGTGCTTAAATGCTGTTTAGACGTTCCATTAGGGTCTGATTCAAATTCATTAAAGCTAATTAGAATCTAGCTATTGACCTGGACAGGCTTTGAATCTAGGGTGACCAGATGAGAGGAAGAAAATATCGGGACACCGGGGGAGGGGGGCGGGGAGGGGTCTGCCGGCGGAGCAAAAAAAAAAAAAAAACTACTGCCAGCGGAGCGAAATATCGGGACAAATTGCGTCCCGACAGACCGGTCGGGACGCGGGACAAACACGTAAAAATCGGGACGGTCCCGATTTTATCGGGACGTCTGGTCACTCTATTTGGATCAGGCCCAAGTGCTCATTAATGTGGCTAGCAACACTCCAGAGCCCTAAGGGAGTGTGCTCAAATCCTGGGTTCTAACTGGAGTCCACAAAGCTACTAAAGGAGAAGCAGTCAAAAGCACTGCAGGACATGTTTTCCCCAACCCACTGTAAGCCTTTTTGCCATGAGCTGTTTGGATTTAAGCCAACATTTGCTGAAGTATGGTTTCATTTTAAAACTAACGTTTTACCTTAAATATGCCTCCAACCATGGCCTTGATTGTGCAAGGAGCCAAATATCTCCTTCTGTGAGGAAGCGGTCTTGCTGTGATAACAGTCAGTCAATCACATTCTGTTGTAGTTACTAATATTGTAGGACCTAAGGAAACCCATGGTACTGTCCCAGGCACTGTACAAGCACATAGTAAGAGATAGTCCTGATCTGAAGAGCTTACAATCTAAATAGACAAGGGGGAAACAAGCACAGAGAGTGAAAATGACTTGCTCAAGGTCACATAGCAGGTCAGTGTCAGAGCCAGTAATAGAATTCCAGTCTCCTGTCTAGAGCTGGGGAAAAGTTTTCCACCAACACGCTTTTTGGTGAAAAAGGCAGTCACCGACACCAAAGCATTCGTCAAATTAATGTTGTTTTTGACAGATTGTTCATATAAAAAGAATAAAAAATTCCCAAAGTATAAATGTTTCATTTCAACATTTCTAAATAAAATGTTTCAATGTTTCTGTTTGAAAGGACTTCATTTTGAAAATGTCCTTCCATTTTATTTAAAGTTAAGAAAAGGCTCAACACCTAAATGAAACATTTCCTTTCAAATGAAATGTTTCATTTGACCTAAAGTTACATTTCCCTTTTATGTTTTAGTTTGCCCAAAAGTTCAACATTTTTTTTTGTTTTGTACTGATTCAAAAAGCATTATTTTTCAATTTTTTGGAATGGCAATAGAATTTCAAAATCAATTATTCACACAGTTCTACTCCTGACTCTTCACTGGACCACAAAGTCCATTCAAAAGTTGTATGAATATAATTGTTCCTCTAAAATCTTTGATTTCTGAATTACAGCTATGAGCTATCACACAACTTGGGCTGCAACTACGTTTGTTTTTTTCCCCTGACTGTTCTGATCTGATTGAATCTGGCACAGGAGATTATCTGAAGCAGGATTTTTTGGATGTCTTTTTGGGACCAAAGTTCATAACCTTGATACATGTCCATGTTTTTTTGTGAATTCCTCACATTTGCAGTTGAATGCTATTTGTACTTTTGTCTCTAGAGTGCTTTATCAGAAGACAAAAGTGGGAAATATATCCCAAAATAGAATTACAATTAAGTGATTTTCACCACAGTAAAATCACTATATTAAAACTGAGCGCTTATTACATTCATATTCTTTAACATGCCCTGTCTGCATCCAAATACTGCAACATCTCATTGGATATTTGCAAAAAAAGTTTATGTCGACCAAAAGTAATGACCTATAATGCAGTTCTTTAAAGAATTTCGCCAGCACCTCATTGTTACATCCAAGCAATGCTAACAACTGTGCTTTGTGTTAACTGTGCAAACTCTTTATAACAGATAATTCACTGGCAGGTTTGATCATTAATAAATGTCAAGACGCAATGGGGAAATCCCAGCTGCAGAAGATCATAATGTGTTGTAGACATAGAAATGGACAAACATTTTAAGTCTCAATGGACCAAATTCATAAGTATATGGTGGGATAAGATATATGTTGGTAAACTGGTGTAAGAGAATCTAAGTTAGTTTAGTATAGAGACAAAGGACCAGAAAGAATTGAGAATGTATCAAGATCTAAATTCATAGATTTTAAGGCCTGTAGGGACCACTATGATCATCTCGTCAGAACTCCCACATAACACAACTCATGCATTGAGCCCAATAACCTGGGGGAGTTGAAGCATGTTGTGCTGCTGCTTTACTGTACACTTTCTTACACCTACATTTAAATTCTTTTTCCTACTTACTCCCTGGAACTCTTCCAGGACCTTGACATGTAAATGACACCTATTTAGGTTCCCTTACATCCACTTGGTGCTCTGTGTTTGATGTTATGCAGTCTTAGTGGGACTCTGCCAGAATGCCATCAGGAAAGCCACAGAGCCTCTATGTGATTGTGCTGGCCTTCAATGGAACAGGAGATTCCTGGGTTCCAAGGACTGAATCCACTGAATCCATCTTTGTTTAATCCTGAGCTGATGGTGTCAAATTTGCAAATGAACTGAAGCTCAGCAGTTTCTCTTTGAAGTCTGGTCCTGGCTCCATCCTGCAGCAAAAAAACTTCAGGACCAGACTTCAAAGAGAAACTGCTGATCTTCAGTTCATTTGCAAATTTGACACTACCAGCTCAGGATTAAACAAAGACTGTGAATGGCTAGCCAACTACAAAAGCAGTTTTTCCTCCCTTGGTGTTCACACCTCAACTCCTAGAAGTGGGCCTCATCCTCCCTGATTGAACTAACCTCATTATCTCTAGACTGATTCTTGCCTGTATATTTATACCTGCCTCTGGAAATTTCCACTACATGCATCTGACGAAGTGAGTATTCACCCACGAAAGCTTATGCTCCAATACATCTGTTAATCTATAAGGTGCCACAGGACTTTTTGTCGCTTTTTACAGATCCAGACTAACATGGCTATCCCTCTGATATTGGAAACTCTGTGAGGCTCAAATCCTGAAAAGATGTACACATTTTCTTAACTTTACGTAGGGTGAACAGTCTCCAATAAAGTCAAGTAGTTATTTAAGCCTTTGAAAGATCGGGTCCTGGGTTTCATGGAGTTTCAATTCACCTGCATAAATGACCCTATGGTCCTTAATATTATCCTGGCTAATTCTTTATGAAACATTAGTGCCTCGGGAGCAGAGGTAGGGAACTTTAACTGATTCATTGAACAATACAGCTGATTTTTAGAGTAGAGTTTCAAGAAGTAAATGTGATGCCAGGTAGGAAAGCATATTGAGCCCCAGTCATGGACCAGCATCCCTCGAGGTGCTGTGCAAACACAAAACGAAAAGATGGTCCTTGCCTCAAAGAGTTTACAATCGGAATATTATCATCACAGTTTAGGTACACAATTTTTTATAAACTAGTCCATACGCTATTCAATCTTCCTGGCCTTGGAAAAAAGTATAATGTGTCTCATTGTCCAGTCGAATGGGATTTGATTAATTGGGTTCATCCCCCAGTCTATTACATCTAAGAGGAAAGTCTAGATGTTGTTATATGAACATAAATCTCATTAACCATGGCTAAAATAGAACTAACCATATGCTGTCAATCCCAAATTAATGAAGCATCCAATCAAGTGTGGCAGATTTAGGAAAGATTCAGTTAATTCATATATTTTTAAAAATTATGCAGTGCCATCTGCCATATGCAACAAATTGCAAAATTGGGGCCTTCATATTTAAGGCTAGGAATGTCAAAGGGCAAGGTTGTTAGGTATCTAACTCACACAGAATTTCAACAGGCCTTGGGCACCTAGGCCCAGATCTTCAAAGGTATTTAGGTGCCTAATTTCCATCAACTCACTCAATGCTTGAATTTGTGCATTAAAAGTTCCCTATGTTTCTGCCTCTGAGGCCTGGTCTACACTTACCCCCCAAGTCGAAGTAAGGTACGCAAATTCAGCTACGTGAATAACGTAGCTGAATTCGACATACCTTACTTCGAATTTACCGCGGTCCACACGTGGCAGGCAGGCTCCCCCGTCGACTTCGCGGTACTCCTCTCGCCGAGCTGGAGTACCGCAGTCGACGGGGATCACTTCCTGGTTCGATTTATCGCGTCCACACCAGACGCGATAAATCGAACTCGGAACTTCGATCCGCAGCCGTCGAACTACCGCGTAAGTGTAGACTAGCCCTGAGTATGTGCACTGCGGCCCCATGCCAGGTATCTGGAAGCTTAACTCCCAGAGCGATGCATGAACATGGGGAATCCAGTCATTCCTCTATGTACCTCACCTGTGGGTCCTGATCCAGTAACGTGCTCAGAGCATGCTTACTGGATGAGGCCCCTATAGACGAGTTTACACAAAATCACCAGGGGGGAGGAGGAGGTGGAGCAGCAGCTCGCTCATAACTTTTAGCCTGGGGTTGAGGTACTCACCAGAGAAGTGAAAAAACTTCACTTTGAGTCCTCTCCTTGCTTGAGAGGGAGAAGAGACTTGAACAAATGTCTTCCACACCTCAAGAGAGTGCCCTAACCACTTGGTTATAAGGTATTCTGAAGTAGGGCTCCCTCAGTCCCTCCTGATTAAGCTGTTCCATTGTGGATAAATAATTTTAAAAAGTCACTGGCCTAAAAGTTGTGTGAGGTCCTCCTCCTCTTCACAAACATGGCACAGTACCTCACTCCAAGATAGGGTTTGCAGCTTAGAATCCCAAGTGGAGGGACGTGCCGCCCTATGGCCAGGACTTCAGCACCTCTATCTGAGATTGGGGCAAGACTTAGCACACACCTCTCAGCTTGACATCTCTCATTGACTAGTTTAGGTGTGGAGCCTCCTAGTATGCTGTTATTTTGTGAATCCCATCTGAGATGCCATTCATTGGATAGGGAACCTAGGCACCAAACTCAGGCTTTGTGAATCCCAATGATTTTCTAGACACATAAAAGTTAGACTTGGGGTACGTCCAGACTACCTGCCGTATCGGCAGGTAGCGATCGATTTATCGGGGATCGATATATCGCGTCTCGTTAAGACGCGATATATCGATCCCCGAACTCACTCCCCGTTGACTCTGGAACTCCACCGGAGCGAGCGGCGGTAGCGGAGTCGAAGGGGGAGCCGCGGCCATCGATCCCACACCGTGTGGACCCCAGTTAATCGATCTAAGATACTTCGACTTCAGCTACGCTATTCATGTAGCTGAAGTTGCTTATCTTAGATCGATCCCTCCCCCCCCCCCAGTGTAGACCAGCCCTTGGTGATGCTGAGCGTCTCCATGCCTAAATTCCTTTGCTAATCTATCCCCTGGTCCCTAATTACCTTAAACTCTCTTGAAAATCCCAGCCTAGAGCAGATTATTGCTGTTGTTTCTTATTTAACAAGTAATGGCCAGGAAACACTTCCAACTGTTTTTACCCACAACCAGCGGCGGCTCCAGGCACCAGCACTCCAAGCACGTGCCTGGGGCGGCAAGCCGCAGGGGGCGGTCTGCCGGTCCCTGCAAGGGCGGCAGTCAGGCTGCCTTTGGCAGCTTGCCTGCGGGAGGTCCGCCGGTCCCGCGGATTCAGCGGCAATTTGGCGGCGGGTATGCCAAAGCCGTGGGATCGGCGGACCTCCCACAGGCATGCTGCCGAATCCGCGGGACCGGGGACCTCCCGCAGGCACGCCGCCAAAGGCAGCCTGCCTGCCGTGCTTGGGGCAGCAAAAAAGCTAGAGCCGCCCGTGCCCACAACCACAATTGGGGGCTTGGGAAGTTTTCTATCTTCAAATAGTCAATTACGTCTTTGCTGTGTATTCTATAGCTTAGTTGTGTTGTATAGAGCCCTTCTCTCCCTGTCTCCCTCAGAGTCAATTATGACTATAATTCAGAGAATGTTTTTCTTTGAGAGTAGAAGCACTCTAGTTGGTTTTAACAAAGTCTGCTATATTTTTTACACCACAGATTGCAGACACATGATTGAAGGACGAGGATAGAATCTGTTAAAAGCATTATTGCTAGCAAAGGGTCTGCTTTCTGCAAAGAAAAGTTTACTTTAATTTAAACAATTTGCCATTGTATTTATCTACCAAACAAGCAGTTGAGAACATGACAGACAAGTTGTTTGGATGGAGGTAGATGGACTGAATTGTGCTGGTTTCCCCTATTTCTGCATTTTTAATGCCTGTTATATTCTGAAGGGTTTTCTTTTTATTTTCAAATGCATTTCTGTGGTTTCTGGCATCCCATTTTAACCTGGCTGTTTTCCTGCACATACTTCACCTGACAGCTGACTTTCTATTTGTATCAGGTAGGGAGGCAGATAATGCTGACCATCAAAAGTCTGAGACGTGGGTTCATCTTCACCCCAACTTCATAACTGGTGGACTCAATAACAAAGCTGCGTGGGAACTGGTTTCTCCATCCAAGGAAAATATAGAAGATTTTGAAAATGTTTCGTATCAAAATCTGAAAAAAAATTCACAAACCAATTGTCTGAAAAAAATTACAATTCAGGTCAATTGAAACATTTTGTTTTGGTAATTTTGAAATGTTTCATTTCTATTTTGACCTTTGCAATTATTTCTATATTTTTCACTGTAATTTTCTTTTTAAACAAAAAGTCATTTCAAATCAAATGTTTTGTTTTGAAAATGTTGAAACTTGATCTTTCAAAACTTTTTTATTCAACATTTTTTCAAAAGAGGTAATTCGTCAAAATTGACCCTTTCTACCAAAAAGTTTCAGTTTCAACAAATAGACATTTTTCAACGGAAAAATATTCTTTGGAAATTCCCAACCAGCTCAACTTGATAGTCTGTTTTTGTTCACTTGCTTCTTTAAAGTGGGTGCTGAGAGTTCTCTCTGATAATCTAAATCTAGATTACTCCTTCACTTCTGTGGTGTTCGAGAGACAAGGTGGTAAGTCGATATCTTTTACTGGACCAATTTCTGTTGGTGAGAGTCAAGCTTTTGAGCTTACACAGAGCTCTTCTTCATATCTATGTAGCTGACAAGCTATAAAAGCTTCTCTCTGTCATCAAAAGAAGTTGGTTCGATAAAAGATATTACCTCACCCTCCTTTGTCTTGCTAGTATCCTTGAACCAACAATACTACATACAATGTCTGTGGTATTACAGAGGAATCCTGATTGACAAGCTTTCTGAAGTGGAGAGGGTCATAATTCTTATTTTAATTATGTAAGAATGAGTTCACTGAATAGATAATATAGCACATCCTTATAAACCTTACCTTGCATTTTGTTTGTTTGTTTTCTTCCCTACAACTGCCTTATCCTGGGCCTGATCTTGACCAATGCTAGTGCCCAAAACTCTAGCTGTTCCAGTGAGAGTTTGAGGTGTTCAGCACCTCTCAGAGCAGGCAGACTAGAAAAATGTTCACAATCTCAGGCATTAATATATGAATTGTATGATTGCCGTACATTCCACTCCCAATCTCAGCTCTCAAATTAACTCTTAGGGGTGGCATCTTCAGAAGTGCATAACTGATTCAGGAACATAAAGTCTATTGACTTTCATTGGGACCTGGAGACCTAAGTCACTTATAGGCATCTTTGAAAATTCCACCCAAGATGCTTAGTTGGACGCATCTCTCTTTTTGCATTAGAAGTTTGCTGAACAGTGAGAGAAAATTAGTATGTTCCACAGTCTCTAAAAGAGTAATAAACTACTGTTTCCCTCAATGTTCAGGTAACTTTCCATGACTCATTGGGGGTAGAATCAATGATGTACATAAAACATGCTTGTCACAAACAGGACATGGACAGTCCGGCCAAGCAGGAGTCAGGCTTAGTGGCTAGGGCCGGATGGAGGAGTCAGAGCTTGGAGTCAAGCCAAGGGGTCAGAGCCCGAAGCAGGAAATAAGAGTAGGATCCATTGTAGCAACAGGACACCTATTGCTGGGCTGCATAGACAGTCTCCTGGAACTCCCACCATGCTTAAATAGTGAGCCTGGACCAATCAGTGGTCATGGAGTGCTGCCAATTGGGTCTTCCTGTGGTGCTTAGTTTATGGTGCATAGATCATACCTCTATCCTGGTGATATGGACATGGTGGTCACCTGCAGCCCTATAAAATCTAGGTTCTAGTTCTCTGGATAGTTAAAATGACTCTTCAAAGTGAGAAACTGATTTTTTTTTTAATCCCATAGGTAAACTTTGTCAGTTGAAATAGTTTGCAAGAGGCATCAGTGTTTCTTTAATGGTGTTTTAAAAGGAACACATTTTGTTTTACAGTATTTTTTCTTCGCAGCAACAGAATCTAGCCTCCTTCCTTCAATCATGTGACCATGTGGGTCAGATAAGAACTTCATCTACGACAAAGCAATGGTTCACTTGAATTTGGTTCATGTCTGCGAAATCGCCATTGATTTTTATTTTTCCCCAAAAACATCCATGAACTTTTTCAAGGTGCCTTTCAAGATATAAGCATATTTAGGTTTGGTTCATTGTGGTATTTTGGCTAAACTGAATAGTATTTCTCCTGGGTCCATGATTGGCCATTTCATCAAGATAGTCAGCACAGCTCAGCAAATGTCATTTTCTCTTGGTTTCTGGGTGAGAGATGCTAAGTCATTTTTGTATATGTAAGCTAGCATGAAGAGTCCGAAAAAAGAAAACATTTTCTCCTAGCAGATGGCAGGCAGTATCTTGTTACAACGTCATTTCATCATTCCTCCATTTCTAAGAACAATTTCACTGCTGTTTTATACTTTAGTTCAAATAGGGCCATAGGATTCTGTCTGGTTATTCAGTGGTTGGGGGGTTGAAAGGAGGCTTTCTCTCTTTCATGGCCTGTGTGGCAAATATGAAGGTGTCTTTTGGTGATTATTAATACTGTATCTAAGTCGGTCACTACAATGGTGTGCCTGTACCATAAATGGGGGGTGGCTGTTTCACTCCCACAGTCTGACTGGGCAGCAGAGCCTACCCATTTAGGGAAAGAGGGAAGAGGTCCCGTCTAATAGTTTCCTAACAGCTTGCACTGGGTCTTTAAGAGACAGTGCCAGAGAGTAGCCTTAATGGTCCTAGACGGCTTGCATAGGGAGCACACAAACCAGTTTGAAGAAGAGGAAATGACCCACAGGCATTCAGCGGTACCTGAGATTGCTAGGATTAGGGCATGTCTATATGGTGCAGCAATGCATGATAAAGGAATGTGCTATCTAAAGCGTACCAATGTGTTGCACACTAGCTGGCCATTGTAGACCTTGCTGGCACAAACTAAAAGGAACTAGCGAACAGCAGGATCTACATGGACCAGCTAGTGTGCAACATGTTGGTGCACTTTAGAAATCACACCTTCTAATGAGCATTGCTGCACTTCGTAGACAAACCGTAGGTTGGTTCAGTTCTGTTCCTGTAACTTACGGGAAAAGCCTGTCTTATTTAGCCTGTGGTGAAGCTTCAATTTAAATTAGACTAAATATTAGAGCTGATCAGGAATTTTTGGACAAAACTTTTTTTTTTTCCTTTGGTCAGAAAATTATTTGTCAAACCAGAAACTTTTTTCATGGAAATGTTATCAGTGTCAATGAAATTTTCTCAAGATACAGAGAGAGGGGGACTTCTCAATAACCTGGCGTTTAGGGAAGTGATGTGGGAGACCTAGGTTCATGTCCCTGCTCTGCCTAATTTGGGTGATGAAGGTGAGTCTCCTACATCCCAGGCGAATGCCCTAACACTAGTGGCTATTCTAGGGAAAGTTTCTCTCCATTTTTTTTTAAACCTTGTTTTCATTATGCATCAGAACAAAACAAATGACAAAACCTTGATTTTTTTTTTCAAAATGGAAATCTCTTTTGGAGCTAGCTTTACTCAATATATGTGCACACTGTTTATTGATTTAATAACCTTTTCTCTCTAATGCCTTGTTGCAACTGCTAAATAAAAATATCATGCTTTAAGAAAGCTGTTGTTCAGTGGTCACAGGTCCCTGACAGGAGGAAATGTAGGTGCCTGAAACGCAGTCAGAGCTGCTGGATGATAAGCATTTGGTACACATAGGGTAGGGTATTTAGATCTCAGTTAGAATGGAAACATTGTGAGATCCACCTTGAAACAGATATTGGCAAGAGGCTGAACATCTGAGAGACTAGAAAGCAGGCAGAGGTGCAGTTAGACTAAGTTGTAACCATAGCAGTATGCATAAGAGCCAGACAGAATTATAGCTTCTGTGCACTGATGATCACTGGAGTCACTTTCTCTCCATTCCCCTCTGAGTGCCTGGAACCTGGCTTTGTCCTGCACCTATGCCCTGTCCAGTGATGCTTGCCAGTCACGTGGTTGAGAGTAAGCTCCACCTCACAATGGGTGCATGCCTTGGACCTCTGAGGACATTCTGCCTCCCTGGGGCCCCAAGTCAGGAAACCAGGTGAACACATGCTTATGCTTTAAGCATGAGTACTATTTAAATAAACAGCTGATAATGTGCTTAAAGCTATAAGTATGTGTTTATGTGCTTTGCTGAACTTGGGCCTGAGGAAGAATACTCACCAATGCTCCTCAAGGGGCAGAGTGGCTGTCCATCACCTCTGCTCACAATCTGTGCCTTACAAGTGCAATGTAGCTCATACTAATTATAGCACAGTTTTGTTCTACTTCCATTTCTGGTGAAAAGGCAAACCAATGAAATCTGCTCATGAACTTTTGAGCCAAAATGTGGCCTACTGTTTTACAATGAGATTCAAGCAGAAGAGTGGAAAAATATTGTTTGGACACAAACGTTCAAACTTTTGCTCCTACAAATTGTGTCTCACATAAAATCATCTGAACCTATTTTCAACAATATTTGGAGGGTTTAGTACATCCCTACTAATGAGCTCCTGTATATTTTCCTCCTGAAGCCATAACTTGCTTCTGGATCACACCTGGTAAAAAGATGTTCTCCCATAGCTGAACTAAATGTAGGAGAGCTAACTTCACACACCAGGGATACATGAGCTGGAGACATAAGGAGGAAGGTAATGGGAAAACTATATGAAATTTTCTATGTAAAACATAACGAAACACAAAACCTTCTATAACCATTTCCAATGAAGAGGCAACACCACTTGGTGAACACATTAATACTCTAATACATTTCCTGGACATATTAATATTTTGTTTCTGAAAGATACACATACTATAGCACAGTATTCCACTTTTATAATCTGAAGCGTGGGCATAAACAGGAGGCAATGCAAGTATCATTTATTAGGAATTATTTTCAAAATGCCATACACTTCCAACACCTAGTCTACTCTAAAAATTAAAATTCTGCTCTTCAGAAGGATTTTATGAACCTCAAAGATCAGCTATCACTGGCTGGGAAGATTTAGCAGTTTCTAAAGAGGGATGGACTCCAACAGAGTTAGGGAGCTCAACTGAGTTCTCTCTTTAGTTTGATGATAAATTTTTAAAAATGGGTTCCCAGTAAAACTATTTTTCATGGAAGGTAGTGGAAAGAATATATTTCATTCTGAATTGTTTCATGGCTCAGAATAGCCTTTCTATTTGAGATATATATTCAAAATGGTGTTTTTCTCAAAAATTTCAAATGTCACATTTTATACAAAAATTTATCCATGTCAGAATGAAACTTCAAATTATCATATAGTTTGAGGATTACTCTTGAAAACAGGGCTACTTTTCAGAAGGAAAAAAAATCATTTTCACTTTAAATTGGCCCTACAATTTCACTTTTTCCCCAAAATTGATTCAGTTTTGCAGAATTAAATTCAAAGGTGAACCTCAAATTTTCAGTTTTTCAAATTCCATTGGAAACATTTTTGCATGATGTGCTCATTAGACTTTAACTTCTTGATCATCTTGCTGTTCAGCTCATTTTACAAAACCCTCCCCGCATTTTTTTTTCATCCAACAAAGTTTTCATTAATCAGGCAAGCCGAGATACACAGTAATTGCAAAACAAAAGAAACAAGTCATTCACCCATATAGCATTTTGATACAAACCATTACAGCGATAGTTTGAGTAAACGATTCTCTGTAATAACAAATACAAGAGTCCAGTAAGCCTTTCAAAGCATACAAAACAATGAAAGTTTACTTTTCCTAGTGAACAATAACTACTACCTTTGCAAATTTTTTAAATGATATGTAATTAGGATGCTAGCATTATTTTTAAAGATTTGTTAAAGCAGGGATTCTCAAACTGGAGGTTGGGACCCCTCATGGGATCGCGAGGTTATTACATGGGGGGGTCGCGAGCTGTTAGCCTGCACCCCAAACCCCGTTTTGCATCCAGCATTTATAATGGTGTTAAATATATTAAAAAGTGTTTTTAATTTATAAGGGGAGTTGCACTGAGAGGCTTGCTATTTGACAGGGGTCACCAGTACAAAAGTTTGAGAACCACTGTGTTAAAGTGTAGACAAATGTCCTTTAGAAAAAGCTTAAAATAACTTTACAAGATTAAAAGCAAATATTTGGTGTTTCCTTAAACAGGCTACCAAGGTTGGCATATGGTATCAGGTTTTTTTCTCTGACATTCACAATCTCATACCTTGCTTTTCAAAATCAGAATTACTTCCTGTTCAAAAGCAGCAGCTTTGTAGCCTATCACATCAAACACATGCAATTCTTACAAAGACAGAGAAGTTCAGGAAGCGGGAGGGAACAGGGAGAATATATTTTGGATTAAGGGTTATCTCATTTTGCAGGTTTTTCCAGCAAGGGGGAAGTGGGGTGAAATCAGAAGAAAATTAGATGCTTACTTTGCCAGAAGCAAATTTGACAATTAATTTTTTTTTTTTTAAGTTTACATTTGTTCAACTTCACTAACAAGCACTTCTTCCAGGTCAAATAGGAATTCAGAACATTCAGCTTTAACATAGAACCTCTGGCTCTTAATGTGATAGAAATTTGTTAGATTAGCCTGTCTTTATCTCCCACTGGACCACAAACAGATAGAAAGGAATATTATGATTTAAATATAATAATATTAGAAAGAGAGAAAAAATGACATAATTAAAAGTCACTCCACCTCAAATAATAAATCAGCATGGCAGAGCAATAACGTACCATATGTTGGTTATAATGGAACAAATGAAAATAATATCTCCCTTTACTATCTGTGGGTTTCATTCTTTAATTTATATCAGTATAAATCAAGAGTATCTCACCTGACATCTAAGAAGTTACAATAGTGTATCACTAGAGTCAGAGAACAATTGGGGCCTGTGCCTTCTTCCTTTAGTAAAGTGCTTAAAATAAAGTGAAATTTGCTCTTAATTAATCTTTACTCTGACAGTGGTCTGGTTATTGATATTTTGCAAATGCCATCATAATGTCAAAATATGTGTTCTTGTGTGAAATTGATTTTTCACAGGATCTCAAATTGAATGCTATTAAAGTAACAAGTAAAACTTTATTTATGTAAATAGAGCCTAAACCAAAATATACTGCCCATCTCTGTTTTAACCATTTATCTACCTCTTTAGTCTGCAGATTTCCTGGGAAAGCAGAAGTATGCAAATATTTTTTAACTACATATGGCTGATTGACAAGAATCTGCCAGCAATCCATACCTGACTTTGAATGAGACAGGTTCACATATTCTTATAATTTCCATAACCTTATTCTATTCTAAGTCGAGAGTGAGCTGAATTCTGATTGACCTCTCCAGCTAGGACATTTGAAAGCTTGATTATTATGATAGAACCAAGAGCAGAGCGCTTGTGGAGTGAGGGGAGGCTTAGTTTGAAATAAGACCAGAAGTTGGACTGGTGGACAACACATGCATGAGTGTTTGTACACCTTGAAAAGTGGTTGAAAGAAAACAGATGCGTGAAAAAAGGAAGCAAAACTATTTGTCCAAAACCAGCTAATCCAAACCTTAATGGCTTTGAGAAACATACAAGCAACTTTTCATAAAAGATTGACACATCCTCTTCTGGGAGTATATTTGTGACAATATCTTTCTGGGGAACTCGAAGTAGGGGCAGATCAAAGCAACCTGAGAAGACTAGAGGAGACAAAGTGGGGGTCGGGGAGGAGATAGCAAAATATGATATCAGTAGTTTAACCAGTATCAGACTGCCTGGCTAAACAATCAGGGGACATAGGGCCAGTCCTAGAACTATTGGTGCCCCAGGCAAGAAGCATCTTCGGCGCCTACCCCTCTCCATTTGTTAAACTTTTGAATACTTTATTTTTATTCCATTTGTAGCCCATTTCACAACTTCAATGCACAATTTGCAAGAATGATTTATCCCTGTCATATAAGATGATAAATGTGCATGCTAGGATCTGTAAATCTGCATTTATGCCATATACAAGCAAATTAAAAAAGATTGTTTCATCTAAGCTTATAGAAACTTTTTAATTTTAAGAATAACTGAAAAGTACTAACATCAAGAAATTGAACTGTGCACCAACATTGGGAGGATAGTATTAAAGAGTATTATAGTAGGTGACAGCCTTAGAATGTTAACCCTTCAGGTTCTATGAAAAGACAATGAAGGACTCTTGTCTGGAACTAACATACTTAGGATTCTTGGCACAGATTAAAGGAGTTATTTCCTACAAGGCATGTAGGCTTTAGAGCTGTGGTTGGTCCTCAGCATGCACATAAAATGCTTAATGAACAGAGAGAAGAAGAAAGTTTAAGAGGCTTATGGGCCCTTTTTTTGTGCCCCAGCCTTGCTTATTACACTGCTCTACAGCCAAAATGCTTCTGAAATAAATGTAGTCAAACTTTACTAATTCTGGGTCACTGAGAACGAAAATGATGCTTAAAATTGTTGATTGGCTCTAGTTTTCAAGATATGCTATTGGGTCAGTATATACGACCCTTGACTTGGGAATGGCGGAGGATAAGTGAGTTATAAAGGGAAGGGATCTCAATTTAAACCAGAAATGACTAAAATACATCTTTGACTGGATCTATGAATAAATCTATGACTGGTTTGGACAGTACTTGCTTTTTAGGCAAAACAATGAATGATGCAATCGGAAGCGGGTATTGCGTCATACATGATATGAATTGCATCATGTTATTCCTAGAAGTCATGGATGATGCAATCATAACGAAGCTTACATCACTCTGCTGAACAAATTGCCCTATATCAGCTCTAGAAATCATACAGTGTCGTGCTCTCTTATTTGTCAGTGTTTGATTTTGCAAAGGGACACATTTCTGTTCAGCCAAAGTGAGCAGAGATGCCTCGTACTTGTGTGAACAATGCAGATAACTTCTGCTATGTTTGTGGTGAAGTGACTTTTGCATCACAAAAGCGCAGTATAACCACTATGGTTAAGAAAGCCTATCACCTTTATTTTGGCTGCAAAATTGGAGATCAGGACAAGAGGTGGGCCCCACACATATGCTGCAACACTTGTGCAACAAATCTTCGCCAGTGGTTGAACAGGAAAAGGAAATCTATGCCTTTTGCAGTGCCAATGATTTGGAGAGAGCCAACAGATCATACCAGCAATTGTTACTTCTGCATGGTGCCTCCAGTTGGGAAAGGTATGTCAAAGAAGAAAAAGTGGACTGTGTGTAAGCGGGGGAATGGTCCCGCTATTGTGGGGAACTTTCCTGGCTTCTGCACTACCCCGGTGAAGTGGGCTAGCGAAAGGATCCGAGTCCTCGCTCCCACTTCCTTTACCCAGAGGCCTCCCTGCCCTTGAGGATTCCCCTTCCACTCTCCTGTCTGGCAGAGTCCTCGTAAATCCCGACAAGGCTGGGCCCAGGATTCCTGGGGGCCTTGACCCCCAACCCTGCTGTGGTCACCCAGGACAGGGGCTAGGGTGTCCCCACTCCGGGGTACTCTCTCTGCACTGGGCACCTCCCTGACCCACTGATCATTTCATACAATTTAAAGCAAATACAAGTTGTTTAATTAACAATTACTTTTAAAAAAGAATAAGGAAAAATGGGAAAGGTTAAAGGAAAACACATCACCCTGCTCTGTGGCAGGGAACATTACAAACAGTGTCTCTGGAACGTCCGGGCAGTTCACAGTCTGTTCCTTGTAGGTCCCAGGCTCCTTCTCAGGCCCTGGCTGTGCTGCAGAGACGCTGCGGGTTGGACACTTGCTCTGGCAGTGGCCACACGCTCTCAGGCTCTAGGTGGCAGGACCCTTTTTCCCAGCATCGCCCCTGCCCGGTCGGGGTTATGATCCCCCTCCAAGTCTGGCCTGCAAGGCCTCTTGGCTGAGGCGTCTCCCTGTGCTGGGCCCACTGCCCAGGGTCCCCTCACTCTCCCCAGCTGCTCACCGCACCCAGCTCCAGACTGCTCCAGCTCCAGCTCCACTCTGCCTCAGCACGGCTGCTGCTGCTGCTCTGCCTTCAGCTCCCTGGGCTGCTTCTCTGGCCTCTCTGGCTCTGGTTACTACAGCTCTGCCCCCAGGACAGGTCTGCTCTGCAGGCTGCTTCTGTGACTCTGCTCCCAGCTCTGACCTGCTTCCTGGCTGCTTGTCTAGCCCCTCTGGCTCTGGTTGCTGCAGCTCTCCTCCCAGGGCAGGTCTGCTCTCTCTGGGCTGTGCTCTGGCTTTTGGGGCTGCAGCTCTGCTCCCAGCAACTTAGCTCGGCCCCAGTCTGTCTGACCCAGGCAATTCCAGCTCACACGGAGGATGGGACCCCCCTGGCCTCCTGATTCTCTGATTAGCCTGCCCGCCCTGTCAATCAGGCTGATCTGGAGCATCGGCCTCTCCCCATTGTTCCTGGGGACTGTCAGTCTCAGGCTCCTGATTTGCCATCGATCCTTCCCCTTTTAGTGCTGGGAGCTAGCCAACCAAAACACCCCCACTGAATGTTAGTAAGGGGGCAACAGTCCCCTTACATGTGCATTATCCAAACATTCCATCAGCTATGCGCCCAGTACCCCACGGAGAAGGACTGCCGGTTCCTGATGCACCAGAATCAGTCTCACTTGAGTCAGATGAGGAAGAGGATGAAACTTCTGGTCCTGAACCATTAATGTCACAGGACCCACATTTTCTCCCATCCTCCTCCTCTGAACCACACCTCATAACACAAGGTGAACTGAATGACCTTGTCAGGGATTTGGAACTACCCAAGAGTAAGGCAGAGCTGTTGGGCTCCAGACTACAGCAGTGGAATCTCCTGGCAGGTGATGTTAGGGTTTCCATGTTCCGTGACCGTCAAAAGGATCTTGTCCCATTCTTCTTCATGGAAGGTGATCTTGTAGCCTGCAACAACATCGATGGTGTGATGGCAGCCCTCAACATCGTTCACGATCCAGATGAGTGGAGACTGTTCATTGATTCATCGAAGACGAGTCTTAAAGCTGTTTTACTGCATAATGGCAATGTTTTGCCATCAATTCCAGTTGGTCATGCAGTCCATAGGAAGGAAACCTATGACAACATGAAACAACTTTTGAGGTGCATAAACTATGACCAACATCAGTGGCAGCTTTGTGGTGATTTGAAGCTTGTTGCTCTCTTGCTTGGTCTGCAGACTGGATACACAAAGTACTGCTGTTTTCTCTGCGAATGGGATAGTCGTGCAAGAGATTCCCACTACATCAAGAAAGATTGGCCACTCCGACAGTCATTGGAGCCTGGGAGGAAAAGTGTTCAGCATCCACCTCTTGTTGAATCAAGGAAGTTTTTGTTACCACCCTTACACATCAAGCTGGGTCTGATGAAGAACTTTGTCAAGGCCATTGACAAAACACAAGCAGCTTTCAAGTACCTCCGTGGAAAATTTCCAAGGTTAAGTGAAGCTAAGATAAAGGAAGGTGTCTTTGTTGGTCCTCAGATTCGTGAACTTCTTCGAGATGATGCATTTGACCATGCGCTGCGTGGCAAGGAAAAGACGGCATGGAAAGCCTTCCAGTTAGTGGCAATAAATTTTCTCGGAAACAACAAGGCAGACAACTACAGGTTGTTGGTGGAAAACCTCCTCAAGGCATACAAAAGCTTTGGTTGCAACATGTCACTAAAGATACATTTTTTGCACTCTCATCTAGATTTTTTTCCACCGAACTGTGGAGCAGTGAGCGACAAGCACAGCGAGCGATTTCACCAGGACATTGCAACAATGGAGAAACGCTATCAGGGCAAATGGAGCCCATCAATGCTTGCAGACTCTTGATGGACAGTGACTAGAGATGCTCCATTTAATGAATACAAGAGACAAGCCAAGAAGCGCCGAGTAGACACTGAATAGGACTAAACTATGTACAGAATAGTTTTTTCCCTTTTGTTTCATAATAAATTTTATTTATATAACCCTTTTGCTGATTTTTAAAGTGTTACATGAACAGGACAGGTGAAATATTATCATGTAAAGCAACCATAAACACATGAAAAGACCTAGGTTTACAATTTATGATTAAAACTCTACTATCTACACAATATACATAGACATAAAATGTAAAAACTTAAATATCTTAGAAACAGTAGCCAATCAGTTGTTTTAATTGTCATATTTGAATTCAGCACATCAAAATACATAATAAATAGCACATTTTAACTCTGAAGCAGACGACTTCTCAAAAATTGTAGACCAGTGTTATTTTATGTGGTTCTTTATTTTCAACTGTAGTCTTTATTCTCAACTATAGTTTGTATTGCATATTTAATCTCATTAACTGGAATTAATGTTTCTATCTATTGCCATTTAATATGTCTATCATGGTTCCCTCTCTTTTGTCTAGCACTACCAGTAGCGTTAGTATCCACATATTCTCCATAATCTCATCCAGCCTGGTTGGTCTGACACAGTGGGACAGGGAATATAAACTGCACCTTATAGAAGAATGGCAGAGGTCATGCATTAGCATATGTTAGCAATGCCACTGACTTGCTTTGTGCCCTTGGGCAAGTCATTTAATCTTTCTCTGCCTCTGTTTCCCCTCTCATTCTTTGTCCGTCTTCTCTATTTACACTGCAAGGTCTTTAGGGCTGGGACTGTCTTTCATCATGTTTATTGAGTCATAGACTCATAGGAATGTAAGGCTAGAATGGACCTCAAGAAGTCATCAAGTCCAGATCCTTGCACTGAGGAAGTACCATGTAAACCTTGACCATCCCTGACAAGTGGTTATGCTACCTGGTCTTAAAAACCTCCAATGATGGGGATTTCACAACCTCCCTTGGAAACCTATGCCAGAGTTTAACTACCCTTATTGTTCGAAAGGTTTTCCTCAAATCTAATCTAAATCACCCTGACTGCAGATTAAGCCCATTATTTCTTGTCCTGCCTTCCGGAGACATGGAAAACAATTAATCATAGTCCTCTGAGTAATAGCCCTTAACACATTTGAAGATTATCAGATCTCCCACTCCCCCACCCCCAGTCTTCTTTTCTCAAGACTAAACATGTCAATTTTTTTAACCTTTCCTCATAGGTCAAGTTTTCTAAACTTTTTAACCTTGATGTACAGTTACCTATCACAATGGAACCCCAATTCCAATTGGGGGTTCTAGCCCCTACAGTAATACATATTACAAATAATAAAAATAATAATAAGCAAATGCACCCCTGCAGCCTCAGCAGGAACTGTGGAAATGTACAGATAGTCTAAACAAAGTTAATACTTTTTTTTGCAAATGATTCATTTTGGTTTGCAAATGATTCACTGACTACATGAGGAGCTAAATTAATGATATTATTCATAAGTAATTCATCATTTTACCAGCTCTATTTTTATTTATTTATTTAATGGCTAGGCAATTCTGGCCCTAATTTGAGTGTGTGTGTGAGTGTGTAGAGAGAGATGGAGGGGAAATTTTGGAAAATAAACTGTCAAACTCAGATTAAAGTCCTGATCCAGCAAGATCAGATAGGATGCTGCAAATAGCTTTGATTGGGATGTTTCTGAATGAAGGGGAAAAAATCAGAGAGTTAAACAGACATATGTAGTGTGTTTCAGTACTTAGTACATCATTCAGACAGCTCCCCACTGTGACGTTATTGACATGAACTGTGAACGTATAGATCATTGTTGCAACCAGGGTCCTATGGTTGCACCAGGTCTTGTACAAAGGAGGTCACGTGGGGTGTCTATGGAAAGGTTGTAGTTTGCTGGTTATGATTATACTGTCTGTATGTGTGTATCATTTTTGTATTTGAAGTTATGAATATTGGCTATGTACTTGTATCTCAATGTGTTTGATTCTAAGTAGCCTCAGTGAAGCATTTGGTTAGCTTCTTGAGAAAGGACTAGTCTCAGAAAGTGCCCAATCAAGAAACACTTAACTGACAATGGACTTTGGGAGATGCCAATCCACATCTGAGCTTTCCTGGGAACATTCAAACTAACTTGTAAACAAGGGCATCGGCCTGCAAAAAGCTGAATCATTCATAGACATGTGACTTGCCCGGGTGGCTACAAACTCCGTCTTGTTGCTGTGATTTTGCACAGGAGAACAAAGGGATTTCTGCCCCCAAGAGAAAGAATATAAAAGGCCCTGGAAACTCTTCCATTTTGTCTTCAACTGGTTTAAGAGATGGCCTCTCCACCCCCACAAGATGCCTGAAAGAAACGGAAACAAAGGACAGTAACTACAGGGGTGTGAGTGATTGCTGGACCCAGACTAGGAAGGAGTCCAGTCTGTGAAAGAAGCTTATTGAACATCTCTGGGGTGAGATTTTATCTGAAATCAGTTTCTTAATGTATTAGGCTTAGACTTGCATGTTTTATTTTATTTTGCTTGGTAACTTACTTTGTTCTGTCTGTTATTACTTGGAACCACTTAAATCCTACTTTTTATATTTAATAAAATCACTTTTGCTTATAAATTAACCCAGAGTAAGGAATTAATTCCTGGGGGAGCAAACAGCTGTTCATATCTCTCTATCAGCGTTATAGAGGGCAGACAATTTATGAGTTTATCCTGTATAAGCTTTATACAGAGTACAATGGATTTATTTGGGGGTTGGATCCCATTGGGAGCTGGGTATCTGACTGCTGGAGACAGGAATACCTGCTAAGTGGTTTTCAGTTAAAGCCTGCAACTTTGGGGGATGTGGTTCAGACCTGGGTCTGTGTTTGCAGCAGGCTAGCGTGTCTGGCTCAACAAGGCAGGGTTCTGAAATCCCAAGCTGGCAGGAAAAACGGGCTCAGAGGTAGTCTCAGCACATCAGGTGGCAGTCCCATGAGGGTCTCTGTGACCCAACCTGTCACACCCACAAACAGATACATTTCCCATTCATGCCACTGATATCGTTTTTCTTTTTTCCAACTTTTGTATTCAAAATCAAGGGCACACATTTTACAAAATAATGTCTACAGAAATCAGTGCTCAGAGTGATTCTCTTACTTGTTTCAGAATGTATGGAACAGATTCAAGACAGGGAGTAGGGACAAAGATCATGCTGAATTTAATGAAGGTCAGAGCTTTCATTATTTGGAGACTGCAGTAATTCTGGAAGGCAGGTGACTGAAGCTTCCTTTAATCTGAAAATTCCTCACTTCATCTTCTAGCAACAAAGGAAAAGAAGTACTCCGCTCTTCCACATCACTTACCTCAATGATCACTTAAGCATAAAATTAGAGAAAAGAAGAAAATCAAGGATGTTGTCAACTGCTAAGCACTATGTTAATGAAATCACTGTGTTCTGCATATGCTTTTTGCATAAAATTGTCTCTAAGTCTTAAAATAGCTCTTCCACCACAGTTCTTCTGACATTATTCTTTCATTAAATCATCTCCTGGTTAATTGTATCCTATTGATGATAGCAATCCATTGATGCTCTATTTTTTTTAACAAGTAAAAGGTCACATCGAGTGAAACCTGCTATTAAGTAAGTAGCAAAGAAATTGAAAGCCGTAATAATAGTCTTTGCCTGACTACACAAGGTTGATGATGAGATGAAGTTGCAAATATACATTTAAAACTAACCTGTGTAAAAATATTACAATATTTGGAGAAAATACTATATATTAATACACTCTGACTATATATGAAAATGAGGAGAAATTAATTTATAACCAAAATGAGAGCTATATATAGTCACATATTAGAAGCAAAAATTATAATACTGATATCTACCATAGTTGTGGCTTGACAACTGTTGATAACATATTTTAGGAAGTCACTTACAATTATAAATAATTCAGCTTATAATAGACGTATCTTGGACAATTTATGTGTCTTTAAACATGAATGTGACATTACCAACTTACAAAAGCAGAGTGGACATTTAACTTATCATTTCATAATTACCTGCCCACAGGAGTGAGTTGCTGCCCCTATAAATATATGTGGTGGGAGACAGAAAAGCATTCTGTCTAATAGACCTTGAAAAGAAGTCTGGCTAGCTACAGAACACAGCTTTCAGACAGTGTCAGCCACGGGATAGGACTTTATCTAGCTAAGCTACGTATATTAATCCTGGGGGAATTCTGCACCACTGCGCAATGCAGAATTTTGCAGAAATTAATGTTGTGCGTGCAGAATTTCCTTTCTCCCATAGAAATAGGCTGCAGTGCTTCTGGCCACCACTAGACAAGATTCACACATTAGCAATCTATGATATCTAAACATCAACAATAGAACGTCAAATATGTTAGAGTGGGGACGTATAAATCCAATAGAATAAAATATAAATGTCCCATATAAAAGCCTGTTAGACAAGTTTTTCCAAAATGACTAGTGAGTATGGATGTCCAACTTGGACACATTAAAGGGTCTCATTTTCAGAGGTTGCATCTCAGAACTCTCTGAAAATCAGGCCCCAAAAATTGAATACCCCAAATCACTAGTCACTTTTAAAAATCTTGGCCTTTGACTTTACCATATAAAGCTCGTCAGATACCACAGTGTCTCAAGAAGCAAAAATAAATGAAAAGAGGAGGAGGGCAAGATACACATTTATAGACTTAAACAATAATAGTGTTATTTAAACTTTCAATTAACTACTTTTCATTAGGCTCACTTCCCCTAAATTATAACCTTCCTGATCTATCGATTTCTTATCCTATTAAAGGCTACACTATTCTTAAATCTCTAACGCTAATTATGAACATGTATTTACTCTTGTTCCATATTGTCTCACTTCAGTCACTCTTACTTCCTCTTTCACTGTTTATTATTTAATCTTTTTCTTACTTTCTCTTTCTTCGAGGGTAGATAGAGTTGGCTGAATCCAATGTTTAATCTGCTAAATATTGACTATATGCAATGTGTTAAATATAGAAAAATATTTCTGGCCAGTAAGTCAACATATTTGGTGTTCATTTAAGCAGCACCACATTCCCAGTCACATGGGTTGGATCAGATTCAATTCATAGTCAGATTCAGGAGTCAAATTATTTATGGCATATTTATACTTCTGAATCCGAATAGCTGAGCATTTCCTTCAAATTCTTTAATGGCTTATGGCTAGAGCTCTCATTCTTTTGGGAAAAGTAATATGTTGACCCAATATTCCTGAGAATAGCATCAAGAGATACCTGCTCTATACTGTGGCAAGTAGCCAACCAGCCAGAACCTCTGGTGATGACACCAATAGTTATCTGGAAGTATCCCATGGGAAGAAGTTCCAAGTTATTAATGACCTTGACCACAACAGCTATAACATAGCTATTGTAAATACAGATTCTCCATGTCCACTTTTAATTCTGCATAGAGAAGACAGATTGTTTTTCTGACCTGTATCTAAAGAACACTTGTTTCGCAAACAGATTTAAAAAGCTGAAAGGTTGCCTATAAAATATTATGCTCTAGATATTTCCATCTTGTCTTCCACTCTGTTGTTTGAATCAGCACAAGTTCAACATGTCTCTTCTGTGTCATAGCAAATATCTGTCCATTGCTCACTAAGTATTGTATCCAATAGCGTATCCAATGTGGAGGAGTGCAGAATTTGGTCCTAAGATTGAATTCCTATACCTATTCATCTGAACAGTTCCTGGAAATTATAGGTATTTGACTGTTCATTTAGCCACGCACCTTAGCACCCATAGATTGGTGTGTCAAATGATTGGCGCATGCCAATTTAGTCATGGCTTGATAGTTAAAAAGGTGCTACAAAGTGATGGTTTGCATGTGGTGTGCAAAGAAGAATCAATACTGTTTCCCAAATGTAAATGATAGCAGTTGGGTATGCACAGTAATATATATATATATATATATATATATATATATATATATATATATATAGTGATGGTAAAGAACTTGGTAACCCACTGGATTCCCAGTATTTTAATATCTGAATCATTATTATTTATTTGTATTATAGTAGATCTTACAGGCCTTAATCAAAATCAGGGCCCATTACATACATTTTCAAGACACAGTGCCTACCTCCAAGAGTTTGCAATTTAGATAGACAAGACAGACAAAAAAAGGTGGAGAGAAACTATTATGCCAAATTATTAGAGGCAGTACAGAGCCACAGCAGAACAAAGATCTCAAGTCCCAGTTGAAGGGGATTATTCACAACACCATTCCTCCTCCCTGAAATGAAGTAATCAGAAGAATACTAATTTATAGGATTTACCTTCTTTCATTATTTTTATTATTTCTACTATATTTTTGACTAGAGTGGTGCAAAAATGGATTTTTCAGTTTTCTGGCAATTCTGAAAAACCAAAAAAAAAATATTTTGGTTGAACTGAACACAACTTTATTTTAAAAAATTGGCAAATCAATAATTAAAAAAAGAATTTAATTTCAGGTCCAACAAAACATTTTGTTTTGACAAAATTGAAACATTTTTACCATTTTAAAGATTTTACTCTTTAAAAAATAAAATTAATGGAAATCTTGAAATGAAGTCACTTCAAATTGAAAAATTAAAAACACTTTGTTTTTGAAATGTCAGAATGAAACATTTCAATTTTCTCTGATTAATTATTTATTAATTATTATAATAATAGTTATTATTATTATTTTAGGATATTTTACTTAAATAATTTGGCAAAACCAACACAAATTCACAAAATGTTTTGGTGTTCCTGAATCTGCATTTTTCACTGAAAAAAACTGCTCAGGACTCCATTATGGTCTATTGTTCATTATGTAATAATTTTTAATTTGTTGCCTTACATACAAAATACATTCTGATTAATCTCTATGGAACAAAGCTGAAGACACAGCCGATACAGTAGTTATATGTTGATCCTGACGCTTTAACTAGATTCACTCCTGTGACTCATAATATGATACAGAAATATGGTCACTGTTTAAAATGCACATGACATAAAAGTTTGGGTACATTATGACTGACGTTTGTGGAAAAGGCAAGAAAGCATTCTGGAGCACATCTGGTCCAAAGAGCTCTGTTGTTATTTCTGGTAAGTCCCAATTCTTCAAAAATGCTGGATCTAGGTTCACTTCCGAATTAAAAATGTCACAAAATGTAATTTATGACTGTATCCATTGGTACTGCTTTTATCAATGTTGGTAAATAACCAGAAATTAGAGAGTTACAGGAATTGGCCATATGTGTGGACATAGTACATAGGACAGAGCAAATAATAAAATCTGGAATTTATTGGTAATACAAAGTACTGTGAAACATGCTCAGGGCTGGCCTTTGGGGCCACAGGTTCCCCTGATCTGAAGGACATATAAATATAAAGTAGAATCTCAGCTTTCCCTAAATTCTTAATAAGGTGCTCTTTGAAAACCTAAACTAGCAGCTTGAGCAGAAAGATGTTATTCATTTTTAAATATCACTCGTTATTCACAGCCCTTCCTCTCCCTGCCCCATGCTGTCCTTTGGGATCTATAAAAGCCTATAAAACAGGACTCAGTTTTCAGAAGAACAACAAATTGCTTTGTGGGACTGCCAAAAATGTGAAGAGTGGCTCTGAACATGTTCATAACAACCGCCAAAGGGCCTGCTATTAGTTTGGCCATTATAACAGGTGGCTGTAGCTAGCAAGGGACGTTAACACAGTTTTTTCTGCACTTCACCATATGGTTACCATGAATTTAATAACAAAATAGGGAGGGATATTTGTCTGCACACAAATCTTCCAGGTTAAGAACCTACTCTGAATACTAGGTGCCCATGAGATAATTTTCTTGAATAAAACATTATGCCCACATGCTTTCTCATGCAAGAAACAGTAATAGATATTTTAACAGTCATGGCACCCTCCTAGGACTGCACAGTGTGGTAAACCCCAACAAGTAAGAGTTTCACAGTGATGGTAGATGGCAGTGATATACACACACCATTAAATCATATGGAGTTACGAACACCTCAGGAAAGGAGGTTGTTCGTAATTCTGAAATGTTCGTAACTCTGAACAAAATATTATGGTTGTTTTTTTCAAAAGTTTGCAACTGAACATTGACTTAATACAGCTTTTAAACTTTACTATGCAGAAGAAAAATGCTGCTTTTAACCATCTTAATTTAAATGAAACAAGCACAGAAACAATTTCCCTACCTAGTCAAATCTTTTTTAAACTTTCCCTTTATTTTTTTTAGTAGTTTATGTTTAACGCAGTACTGTACTGTATTTGCTTTTTGTTTCTGCTGCTGCCTGATTGCATACTTCTGGTTCCAAATGAGGTGTCTGGGTGACTGGTAAGTTCGTAACTCTGGGGTTTGTAACTTTGAGGTTCTACTGTACTCCTCTACTGAGATAAAGCTTATTCTTCAGGGTTCACCAAACACAACAAAAAAGAACCACGACCAGAGCAATCTAGGAACTGCTTGATTATCACTATGCTGCACACTATGGCCACTCTGAACTTCACTGGATTACAAGGGTAGATCTCCCTCTCCCTCAAAGGCTCCTCAGCAGTTGAGTTATGGGAGACCCTCCTTTAGATCATAACAGTAATGGGTCTATGACACTTACACAGCTCTGATTATCTCCAGTAGGAGGCAATGCAGCCCATTCTTTACAATGTATTCTTCATTATGTCCTTCTGCAAATTTTAAATTCTTGTAATGAATACTTGTTGCCTTTTTTTCATGACAAAAATATATCAAAGAATTTGTAGATTAAGCACATTATTTTGGACAAGTTTCATTTATTTCTTAATTAGTACCAGTGTAGGATGAGTTGTAAATCTAGATGCTTTACAACAGAGAGGGAATACCTTTGGTTACCAGTTTCAATATGGTAGAGCAGGGATCGGCAACCTTTACCATGTGGCTCGCCAGGGTAAGCACCATGGCGGGCTGGGCCAGTTTGTTTACCTGCCGCATCCTCAGGTTCAGCTGATCGCAGCTCGCACTGGCCGCGGTTCGCCACTCCAGGCCAATGGGGGTGGCGGGAAGTGGTGATCAGCACATCCCTCGGCCCATGCCGCTTCCCACCACCCCCATTGGCCTGGAGCGGCAAACCGCAGTCAGTGGGAGCCGCGATCGGCCGAACCTGCGGACGCGGCAGGTAAACAAACTGGCCCGGCCTGCCAGGGTGCTTACCCTGGCGAGCCGCATGCCAAAGGTTTCCCATCCCTGTAGAGGATGGGTTGTGTGAGATCGCATTGGAACTTGGATAGGACTTGACATTTTCACACCTATAAAGATTTATAATAAAAATCATTACAAATGTCAAATTTCATATTTGATTGTGCTTCTTCAGTAGCAAGTATTTAATTATTCCTGGACATTGACACATTTTGAATATTTCCAGTAAAAAGACAATTTCTAAGCTTAATTTAAACAAAAATGTATATAGACATACACTTTCATACAGTGTGACTGAAATTCACCCCAGTGCAGAAAGACTTCATAAGGTCCAGTATACTGCTAAGTCTCCACTTAAATGCATGCTGAGCTTGGAGTTGACTTCAATAAGATTTAAGCATGTGCTTAAAATTAGGTATATGTAAGTAGTTTGCTGAATTGGGCTCTAAGTCATTGTGCTACATCCAAAGTAATGTTCTCAAGTGATTCAGAAGGCCTGTATATTAGGGTGAATCTCCCCTTACAGCAAATATAAAACACTTTGAGTGGCATAAATATTGTCAGAGTACTATGCAATGATGATGCCAATGACAGGCAATGGAACATGTATATCTTTCTTAAAACACCTTGCACTCAGGATTTAAAATCAAACACTACTTGCTGTCACAGACATAATTATAGAATGCCTGACTATAAAAAGAAGGACAGGAAAGAAAGTCAAATAGAGGAGAGAATGCCTAGTTGAGTCAATAGAATATTGGATGGATAGAAATTATTTATTTCCAGTATGGATATTAATCTTGTCATCTTCCATGATCGCACTGCAATTTCCATCACATGGACATGTTGAATATTAGCAAAATAAAGTATTCTGGCACTTCCATTCTGCATTTCACAATCTTTCTTGCACTTACTGCAACAACAGTTAGAACAGTCTTTTGGACAGGAGTCACAGGAATTGATATAATTTGCTATATTTTGAATGCTGCAGCAGATTGTTCATACTGATAAAAGGGTCTTCAGTCAAAGACAGAGTCTGGCAATGACTGACATTGGACACAACTTGGTTATTCTGTCAAAGATTTAGCATGCCAATCAATGCAAGATGATGAATGGTCACTTAAAATTGATCATAATTCATTTTATGTTGATCAGGATGCTGAACTCCAATAATGAATTATGCAGGGTGCCAAGTATTTTTGGCTACATTTCCACATGCTATTATTTTGAATACCTTTAGGACTTTTATCAAAATGACAACATTTCTCAGTTAATATATAGAATAATAGATCATATGCAGGGAAATAATTCTATTGTAGGGTTCTGTTGACATCATAAACCAAAAAAATCATACCCTCAGTGTTTTATCATATTAAGATATCCCAGAGTGAATTATTTCTTATTTTACTGGACCCCATTCATTTATTTTAATAATATATGGAGTTGCAACTTTTGGACTTTCATGGCGGTATGGCAGATCTCAATGACTTGCCGTGCCATGCAACTAATTGTCTTATCTGCAATGATGGGACTGGTACATGGAGAATTTTTGTGAGCTGATGTGTCTTGCTGGCATCATCTATAAAAGTGCAGCAAAGTCTGGAAAAAGTCTGGAAAAAGACTGTGGTAACATTTTCCCCACTGTGCAGCCTGACAAGTAATTTAGGCCTCTAAACAGTTCCATACTTGTCATGCATTTGTCTGCTGTGAATTTGTGGGATTTTTGCAAATATATAATTGCCTCCTAAAGTGCCGGATATTCCTCTCCTGATCTCCTTGAATAACATCAATAAAGAATTTATTTGCAGAACGCGACTCCATTCACACAATTCCCATTGAACTCAAAGGAAGTTCTTCCTGTTCAGGGGAGGGGAGGCAGCCAAGCTAATTGCTGGAGCCTCCTTGTGGCAGATGTCCAGTGCAGGTACTCCATATGGAAGGCATCATGTGACCAGATAAATGGCATGGTAAAGGACTTAAAAAGGAGGTGCTGGTTAAAGGAACAGAACAGTGTGGGGTTTGGGGCTCCTATGGTTGGAAAGGCAGGGAGCCAACCATCCTTTCTTATAGCCCACCTTACCCCTCCTACAAGGGGGGTGGTGGATAGTAAGGTCCTGGCAATGAATTTGCTGGAGGGACCTGGATGGAAAAAAAGGTGGTAACGCCCCCTCCTCCCCCCAGTTAAGGTCCCAGCAATGGATTTTCTGAATGGAAAAAGAAGGGGAGCAGGTGGAAGCCCTCTGGGTAATTATAGAATAAACATGGGGTTACCTGCAAGGTATACTTTTATCTGCTGGGTAGTCCCAGACATCTAATAATAAAGTTGCGGTCTGATTAAATCCATATCAAGTGTTTCCTGTGCTTCTTTTGGTATAACCAGACAATGACCGCACCACACCTAAAGTAGGGGGGACGTTGTCCAGCCTTGCCAAAGGAAGGCAGTAGTGCTTTATGGGGGGGGGAGAACAAGGTAAAACTGCTGCAAAAAGGTGGGTGGTGGTTAGCTTTGTAGCACTGACTCACCCCTGTGAATGTAAGGGCGGAAGGCTTTAAAGGTTCAAGCCCTGGCATTGAAAACCCCTTTCTCCACGCAGCAGGCAAGGCAGCACACACCCTCCCTCTCCTGGAGGTGTGATTATTAGGTAGGATTTGAACCTGAGGTGGCCATTGTGCTAGTCGCTCCTCTTTAGGGGGACTGGGAAGGAATTTTTCCCTCACCACCATATTGGCTTTGGTGGAGTGGGGTTTTTTCACCATCCTGACCGCAGGTGTCAGGGAAGACCTGTTATGGTGGGCACAAAAGGTGTGGTAGGCTATGTCGCAACTTATTTTGTAAGCATGGAGCGGATGTCCATTGCAGGTACTCCATAGGGAAGGCATCCAGTAACCAGAAAAATGGCATGGTAAAGGACTTAAAAAGGAGGTGCTGATTAAAGGAATGGAATGGTGTGGGGTTTGGGGCTCCTATGGTTGGAATGGCAGGGAGCCAACCCCTCTTTCTTATAGCCCACCTTACCCCTCCTATGAGTGGGGATGGATGGTAAGGTCCTGGCAATGAATTTGCTGGAGGGACTTGGATGGAAAAAGAGGGGGAGCTGGTGGAAGCCCCCTGGGTAATTACAGAATAAACATGGGGTTACCTGCACTGTACACTCTTATCTGCCGGGTAGTCCCAGACATCTAATAATAAAGTTGTGGCCTGATTAAATCCATATCAAGTGACTCCTGTCCTTCTTTCAGTATAGCCGGATAATGCCTGTGTGTCACTTATTTCAGCATTGCATTCTTCCAAGCTTTTTCCTCTTCTTCACTCTCCTACAGATCCCATACTCGTTTCCTTTATAAAACTAAAATAATGAAGAAAATAATACATATTCCCGATAGAATGAAGAAACAGGCACAGTTTCTAGACTTTGAAAAGTCAAGTGAGCTCAAATTTTTAGCCAACTAATTTGGAAAATGAAGGGAAAAGTTGTTTCCTTTTGCATTTCAAACTCAGGTTAATTTTTTCAAAAGGGACTTAGGGGAGCCTAAGTTTCATTGCAAGTCAGTATGACTTAGAGAAAGCTTTTTAAAGGAATTTAGTCAACTAAAGATGCAGATAGATACCTAAGTGTGTTATCAATAGTGCCTGAGTGGGTTAGACACCTAACTCCCATTGAAGTCAAAGAGAGTTGGGAGCCTAGTTCAACTCGGTGCTTTTGTGAATTTTACCCATAATCTTCAGAGCCAGATACTGCTGATTATTGAGGTACATAGTGATGTGTGTAATAAGAGGCCATAACTTCACATGTTACTACACTTCTGACAGTTCCGTGGCTAACACACAGTAAATTATATTTACTATTTCTAGCAAGGATGTATATGGCACTAAATTAGATGTAAAAAAATGATTTTAACAAATTATCAAGAGAAGAAAATTATGTTCAATCAACCTTTCATAGAAAAAATAATAAAACTTTTGAATGACTAATAGTTTCTGTTTTTTTTACAGGGAATTTAATTTAAATTATATGTGAAAATGGATGTTAGGCAGAATGTATCAGGAGAACTTTAAATAAGTTTAAACTTTGTATTCAATAAAATAATACTTCTTTTCTAATGAATTAATTAATGCTTTGAATTAAAAGAAAATGTTCATAAATAATCAAGGAGAGAAAACTACCACAGAGCATTAAGATGTCATTAGGCTTTTTAAAGTACATTTACCTTAATTTATATTAATGGCCATAGAAATCAGTTTTAAATATATTATTATCCAAATAAAGAAAATGAACCCATCAATATGTTCAATTAGGGCATTATTCTTTGGTAGTGTAATGAATAAAAATTAGCATAGTGCTCTCATGTAAGACAAAAATGAATGGACCAAGTTTTTTATTATATTAGTAGAGCAGTATGTTCATCTTCAAAAGACTCTATATTTAACTATTTTTCTCTAAAAATTTCTGTAGCACCCCTTGGTGGAGCATTTGGGAGCTTCAGAATATTAAAAGAAAAAATATGGTAGTAAAGCTATCCACTTGCACAGCTAGAATAACACTACTACAAGGTTAAGTAAACAACAGTCTGTCAAATAAAACCTAGGGTGAAATTCTGGCTCCACTGAACTCAATTGGAATTTTCAGACTTCAGTGGGTCCAGGTTTTCATATCTAGTAGTCACTGCTCTCTCTAATCACAGAAGTGTGCTTTCAAAGAAACAGTACACCCCAGCCTACCAGTTCCACGTGAGATCACTGCACCACTTAACTCACAGCACTTAGATTTGTTTATAGTAAAATCAAATATAAGTTTATTTAACAGAGATTCAAGTAGTAGCAATTAGAAGTATGGGAAACAAACAGTTACATATACAATAAAATCATAACACACATTCTAGAACCTAGACTTAATTAACAAGGTACTCTCATTTTTACAAAGCATTGCTCACTCAAAATCCCCACAGCCCTTTACAGCCAGTCAGACTGTGACTCTTCTGTCATGAGACATGCATCTTGTTACTTTGCCTCCAAGATGAAGAATTCAGTGTGTCTGTTTGCACTCCAAGATATTTCAGACAAAGTCCTTTGTCTTTATTCATAAACACGACACCCTCTTTCGGTTTGTTACTTCCTGTAGACTTCCTCTCTTGTACATTTCACAATTGTTCAATTCACACCTGGCTCAGTACGAAAGCAGGCATACAATCTACAACACACCAATCACCAGACAGTGAGATAGGTGTCAGTTACCTCCTTCCCGAAAGCACCATCTCCAAGGTATGTCACCTCCCTGTGACCTGTCTTTAACTCCACGACCTTAAGAGCATAATTTTCAGTATAGATACATAACTCCTTAAATATTATCTGTACAAACATTTTGCAATGATTATGGTGACCAGCTGGCTACTTGGTAGAGACCTCACATGCCACCCTTTGGTGAACTATTATGCAGATATCTGATTCAGGGGATCCCTATGAAACCTTGTGTCATCTGCCATTTGGCACCTAGGGTCTCTGGGTCACACTGTAAAGGCTCACTTTTCGATGGTGAGCACTGTACTAGATCTGCTTTCAGTGGAGTTACTCTCGATTTTCCCCAGTGAAACTGAAACAATAGTTTAGCCCCATGGGCCTGACCCTGAGCGGGAGTAAAGTAAAATAACTCCATTGACTTCAATGAGGCAAACATTTTTGCATCAGTTTAGGATTTGCCCTTTTCTGTGAGTATGCAGCTTTCAATAGCCCTTTTCTCACAAGAGAAATGCATTAAAGTCAACTTGTTCATTTCCCTCCTATTTTCTCTAGCTCTGCTATAGATATTTAAGGAGCTGTTTTGTGTTTTCTTGTGATAAAATGTGTACTACAGCAATTTGTAGAAATCCACCTCCCACTGTACATATTCTATGATGGATTGTACTGTCACTGAGCTAGAGCTCACAAGGAGTATTCACCAACACAATGTGATTAGCTATGCCATGTCCTTCTGCTCCTTGGCGTTCAAACTTTAAGTAACTTTCAGGGAATTAATACATAAAGTTAGAGTTGTTGGAGAATCAGGAAAATTTGAATGACAAGGTGCAGCAACTTGAATGTCACAAGGCTGAGGAAATGTCAAATTCTGCCCTATCATCACTCAGTCAGTTTCTGTCAAAAATCCATTGTCCTTTCCAATTCAAACCTTCAGAGTGAAAGCAAATTTGAACTGAAGTATTGTAAAGGTTAAAGCTTACAAAATCACAGGTCTTTTATTTCAGAAGAGGAGCTTAAGTTGTTTCGTTCCCCTTTTATGGTTGTGTGGATTGTGGTAATAAAGATGTAAAGAAAGACAAACGTCCCTCATTGATCTCAAAATGGTTAGATCTGCTCATCCTTCATTAATATTTCTTCTGAATCACCCTGATACAGTTCTCTGCCAAACCAACTTTCATATATATATATATTTTTTTAAAACACTGGAAGTGTTTCTTAAAATACCATCTCTGTATTTATATAACCCAAGAAGTTTTTGGAAAGTGAAATCTTTTTTATAGACAAATCATTTCCTGGACACACAGATCACACCAATCTTTATCACAGAGGAAGCAAAAAAAAAAACCAGACTTGTCAATATGAGGTGAATTCCTAGAAAGCAATCCCTTTATCCAGTATATTTATAGAATAGACTTGGGTCTTTTGGTTCCTGTTTCCTTTGTTCCATCTCAAAATCTGTTCAGTTCAATAACCGATTAAATTATTTTGTAACCTTCTTTGAAGGTCTGCTCTGTTTAAACATAGGCAAATGAATTAGGATTTGTAGGCATGTGATTCTAATCTCATTTTCCCAATTTTTACACCAGTGTATGTCCACTGACTTCAGTAGTGCTACCTCTGGTTTTCACTTGTGTGAGACAAGAATCAGGCTCATTGAGACTGAATCTCCACTGACCTGCACCTCATGTAGTAATCTGCGTCTATGCAAAGTGTCTGTTTATTAGGTGTCAAATGCAACCATTCTACACCAACTTCAACCTAATTTTGCACAAGTGTAAATAACACTATAAAGTGTAAGACAGTGGAGAATCAGGCCTTTGCCTTGATAATAATCCATAGGCCTAATTCACCTCACCTTCACAAGGGTGTATATCAGAAGTGACGAAGAAAGTCAGTGGAGTTATGCTGCTATAAAACTGATATAAATACAAGGAGTATTAGACCCTGTGTATTATAATCCCAGTGAAGTAAACATAGAGAACCTGATTCCATTTAAGCCTTATCTTCACCACATGCTAACCACAAGGTAAGTAAGTAATCATGTTCTTGTCAACACATGGACTGCCATGGCATATTCATGGACACTTACATGTTGCATGCCAGGGTGTTCCAGAACTGGATCAACATGGGCAAGCTGGTGCGTTGTTCCCCCTTAACACAGGCATCAATGGGCTCAGCATGCCTACTGTAATTTTAGGCAATCCAGGGTACCACCCTTTGCTGCCCTGGTTGATGAAACATTGTCCTGATGTGCACAAACAGGACAAGAGGCAGTTTAACTACCTGTAAGGGAGGATGGTGTTGAGAAGTGCCTTTGGCCAATTAAATGTAAGTTGGAGCTGCTTATTGACTTGCTTAGACTGTAGTGTCCTGAACAGCACACATGTGATTAAGGCATGTTGTGTGCTTTGTGATATATGTGACAATAACTTTCTGGCTGCAGAACAAATTGGGTTTAGACACAAAAAAGACATAGGGGAGCAAATATTCAATCTGCATGAGCTATGCAAGAAAGTTCTGGAAAATAATGGGAAATGTAGTCAAGGATTTTTCTAAAGCATTTGATAGCGTATGGCACAAACCTCTTTGGTCAATCCTGCAGCTGGTTGGAGTTGATTAAAATGTGATAAAGCTGATACAAAATCTCTATGGAAGCATGGCAGCTTTGTTTTTTTGTGGTGGATGTGAGCTGAGATGTTGATTTGCAATGAGGGTAGGTGTCAGAATGGGCTGCATGTGATCACTGACTCTCTTCAACTGTTATCTTGAAGACATCTTAAGAAGAGCCACTAATGGAAACCAACAGGATGATGTAACTGTTGTGGATGAAAAATTAGTCATCCTTGCTTCACCATTGATATTAACCTGATTGGATCATTGCAAGAAGAGGGGCAACAATTTCTAGAAAGAGTAGCAGTGGAAGCAGAGGAGTTAGGTCTAAAATACCACATGAAAAGACAAAGACAATGGTGACATCTAAGTTTATTAAAAAGACAAAGATATTCCTACCCAAATCGGAGATGGCATTGGAGTGAGTTGAGTACTTCAAATATCTTGGTTGCATAAACTAGATTTGACATAGAAGTGAACTCATGGCCACTGCTCTAGTGACACTCAACCACATATGGAGAAGCAAAGGTACTACTATGAAGTCTAAAATGAAATTGCTGCAGTCTCTGGTCTTCCACATCCTGCTATATACATGCAAGGCATGGATGCTAAGGAAACAAGACACTAAGATACTTTTTGCCTTCAAATTAAAACACTACAGATGATTGTTCCTCGTTAGCAACCTCACACACAACTCAGAAGTAATTGCCCAAATTTACAGCATGACTGGAGTGACACCCAATATCATGAAGATGATCAAATGAAGAAGACTTGAATCTGCGGGACATGTGGTTTGGAAGAGTGGAAGAAGATTGCCGAAGCAAGTTTTGCATGGACTGGTGCCAAGGGCAAGGGTAACCACATGCTTCAACGATGTGGCCAACTGGATGGGATGCAGTCTAGCATGCTATTCAAGGCTCTGTGAAAATCATGAAACGTGGAGGAAGATTGCTGGCCAGCGACTCCTGTGTGTGGTTTTGACTGTTCATTGTTCTGTAACTCTATGGTGCTTTGCACTATGAGAACAATTAATTAATTATTTAATTAATTATGGGGGGCGGTATTTTGGGATGGGATGGGTTGCTGACAATTACGACTCAGGTTATGCTTATAGACAACCAACAAATGGATCTCTTACTGCCATGGGGTCTGTTACCGCAAAAGTGTTAAGGATGCTATTTGCGCTTGCATATTCAAGCTGCATGGCAAGTACAATGGGGCTGAATAATGGGGTTGCATGACACCTTGGTGCTGTTGGATAGTGCACTAAGGCTGTTGCATTGTGTTCAAATGTAGTGTTTAGGCATGCATTGAAGAAATAAAGACTTCTCCCTCTTCACCTTTACTGAAATTCATTGATACTAAAAGAATGAGCAGAGCAGCTGATCTATCTTGGCAAAAGAATGTGCGTAAGACAGGATAAAACCTTATCACTCATAAGGTCTATACATATCCTTACCGTATCTGTTCTCTTTCTAGTGCATTGGATCGGGTGTAGATTGATGCTGATACTATTGATGGTCTGAGGGCCCATGTCTCATTAATTGGCTCCCCCAGGAATTGTGCTGTGTATTTTGCAATACATGGGAAACATTGAGGCAATTCCCTGGGGCTCATGATTCCTGGCGGTTCTCCCCCCATGGCTTATGACCCTGAATAGTCTGTCTAACATATCCCTATAAAACTCAACATTTCGCTGCCTCATCTTACCATCATGGCAAAGGTATTCTGACAGCAGCTCCTTCTCCTTGTTCCTTAGGGTCTCCTCAGCCCCAATCTCCTCCTTCCTTCACATCTCCTCACGTTCCTTGTCCTCCTTTCTTTGCTTCTCCACTAACTCCATATGCTTTTCTGATCCATTATCAAGTCATTCCTGCTCCTCTATCACTTTACCTTCAAATTCAGATATCATGTTAGTCACACCAAGTGGTGTCCTAGCTGCACTTGCTCCTGTGGTCTAACAGTGTTGCATTTGTTCCTGACTGATAGGGGGGGAAAACTGGGATGTGCCTTTGGATTTATACAATTTTATTCTCAGTCTATGCAGCCATGATGGAAAAACAACAAATATTATCTTTTAAAAATGCTATTCCCATTCCTTATTCATTCTTCCATCAAATTTCTGTCTGTTGAGAACTATTTTAAAAGAGTTATCTCATGAGGAGAAATGTTGAGTCAATTCAACTTTTCCAGCTAACCAAAACATTGGGGGGAGGGGGAGGAGAGTGGGGGAGGAAACGAATGCCAGTTACTGAAAACACCACAGCAATGGTGATTTTGTTGCACCCTTTTCAGGCTGCTGCAAACTTAAAAGATATTGTGCTGCTTCAGAAGAAAGGCTAGTTATTCCAGGCACTGGGGATTAAACATTCTATTTATGCCAAGGAAATCCTTCTGCATCTTGTGACAGATGAACAGATAAGTGACTGGAATGGAACTGCAAGTTACAATGGTAGTAGAGGAAAGCTTGCCTTATCAAGGAATCTCAGAGACCACCTGGAATTTTTACTAATTGAAAAATGCTATTTTATCACTCTCCAGGAATGGACAAAATCCAATCAGCAATAAACCGACTTCTGCACACGTATCAGGGTGGTTGTTGTTGTTTTTTAAACATGTAGGTGGTTTGAGATGGTACTGAATGCTTTAAGGGAAGTTTTACAGAAATTTACAGTTTGGCCATTGTATATTAATGCTTTTTAATTTAAAAAAGCTACTGCATTCAGCCGCTGTCAAGTTCAATTTTGCATTTTCTCCCCACTTTTCCACCATTATCAACAGCATGATGTGGGAAAGAGGGAGTAGAGTGGAGGGTGGATGCGTGTAATGGCATTGCATCTGCCCATAACTGAAGTGGAAGCACTAGAATTATAGGCTAAGACACCTCCCAAATATTTCATAATATCATTCGTAATAACAAAGATGGTAGCCTCCATCTTACCAGCCTGAGATACTGAGTCCTCCACTGCTTCTTCATTGTGGGAAACTTCCACCACATTGTGCTTTTTCTGGGATGTATGCAGGAGCAGCTCCTATAAAGCAGAGCCAAACTCGTCTCTAAGGCTAGAGACACACCCCTCTGCCTCTTCCACCTCACCCTCTCTTTGTTGGCTGGCTGAGGCAGGCTGGAGGGCAAATCTTCACAGATATCCAAGTTCTGAACCCTCATCTGTTCTGGCTCCACAGAGGAGTCCATGCTGCTATGGGTTTCTGTGCTCACATGGGTGCTCAGAACAGCATTCATTTCATTGTAAAATGGACAGGGTGTCAGAGCACCACCAGAGCTGTGCTTCTGGTAGCTTATCGGAGCTCCTTTATCTTCTCCCTGCACTGCAGACAGGGTGGGATTGTGGGTGCTGAATAGAGGGGTATGAAGTTAGGCCACTAACCACTTCTGGTCAGGGGTCAGAGCATAGGGAGATGGCAAGGTAGTACACAGAAATAGGGGCCCAATTGTATCATGGGAAGGGATTGGAGGACCATATGTCTCGATTTTGTGGTTGCCTGGAGCTGTACTTATTCACTGCATTAACCTAGAAAGAGCAAAATGTGGTAAAAGCTACCCTATGGTTTGTTTGACAGTTCACAGCATGGTACTTGCCTCACTGTGTGGCACTGATCGCAACATGTGGATGTGTGAATGAACACTGTGTTAAGGGTGAAAAGAGAGGCTGAAAAATGGAGTTAGCACACAGTGAAGACAAGGCCACTTTCCACTGCTCTAGGATATTTAAAATGGGAGTAAATTATATTTGCTCTGAAATATAATTTATTCTCACTTTAAATCCCCTTTACATTGCCAAGAGGCTTTAGTGTAACCAAGACTGAGTCCCAGAATACATACAAATCAACCCTGACCCATTAAAGAAACAGCCTGTCTATGACAGCTCACTTGTATCATTTTATATATCCTGTGTAATCCATCAATATCTTGGACAAATTGTGTTCTTTCACACGCATGCAGCCCCACTGAAGTTATTGAGGTTGCATGCAGGCTCACATTATGCAAATTACAAAGAGTGATAGGCAGTAATACCCATCAGATTAATTAAAAACAAAACTAAGGGGTATTTTTAACCTCAGTTACACTAATGCAATTCCAGTGGAGTTACTCTGCACATACACTGGTGCAACTGAGATCAGGATCTTGCTGTAAACATTAATCTGGCTGTTGGCATGTTCAGACCAAGATCTAGCAAAAGAAATGTCAATCACGGGAACTTGACTTGGAACTGCAAATAATCATATGCATAGGTACATGTTACAGAGTTTTCCTTTTTGACTCAGTTCTACCTTTTTAGCAGAAAGCTTTCAAGAACAAAATCTTCCTGTCAGAGAGTACTGCAGAGGTCCATTCTCCATTACCTGCAGATCTCAGGAAACAAAGATCTAATTTCATATCCTTCCTTCCCTGCCTCTTTGATCTGGGTGTTGTGGATTTGGTTGTAGGAAAGGTTTTTTAATTTGATATTCTTTTGTACTTGGTCACTGTTCAACCAAAAGCTGGGACTAGATTTATATGTATACTCTTGGTCCAAATTGCCTTGATCTGATCAGCAAAGAAAGAAAGATTTTCCTTCTCATTTCCCCCAAGCCTGAATGTATATATAATAAATATTTTAATTAGAATTAACATTTGTGGCAAAGTACCTCCTTCTCCTCAGCAGGCTCAGTCCTTTTTAGCCTTGGAGACCCAGGCTTGGGCAAAGCAAAACCCTGTAGGTAGCACAGGAGCTGGCTATTCCTTCCCTCAGTCAGTCAGTCCCTTGTGCTTGTTTATCTTCCCTTCTGGGGACAGAGTGCGGCCTTCCTTACTGCTCCTAACTCACTGGCAGCTTCCCTGGTTCTCTCACTCTCTCCCCCTCCCTCCACCCCGGGGAAGGTTTAAAAAGGTCCCAAGCAGTTGGAGCCAGCTGAACCTAATTAGTTCCCTAGTAACCCCTTGCCCAGATGAACCTTATTTCCCCATGGTTCTCTCTCTTCAGTGGCTTGGGAGAGGCCTTTTTAACCCCCTGGGACTGATTACTCCCCCCCCCCCCCCGCCCCCTTGTAGCTGTTTGTCCTGGGTTTGCCACACATTCTAAGTATTAGAAGGCTGCAAATACCATGATACCATTCATTTTAACTGGAAATGGTAATTATCATTTTAAATGGTAGTCATCACTTTATCCAATGCTGTACCTTTGTATCAATGTAAGAAATTCAAATATGATGGATGATGCTTAATTTACATTGGCCCTCCCAGCATTTATTATGTCAGAAAGCTAGTAATTAACAGCATGGCCTTCTCTTTCCTTTGCTTTTTTTTTCTTGAATGCAGTATAAGTCAAAACCATTTGAATGTGAAACAAAACATCACTAAATTGTGTGGGTCAGACTTAATTGGTTTAAGTTTATTTAGCACAGTCACTTCCATTTCACTCTAGCTCACAAAGAGGATATTACTGTATTATTACTTAAAATATTACAATTGAAATGGTGCTCACTAGCACTGTTATTTTTAGAGGTCTGTCAGTGTCTCTCTTATTAACTCCTACATCTAACCATTGGAGCAAATGTTTCCCAAAATTTGAGAAAAGAAATCCCCATGGCAGATTTAAGTTATAGAAATGCAAAAATATGTTTGTTTTTTAGCTACATGTTTGGTCCACAATGTGAATTATATATATATATATATATATATATATATATATATATATATATATATATATATATATATTTCTTTTACTGGGTGTTTGTACAAGTATCAGGACACTCATGTGCCCAGATAGTATGGCAATAGGCATCCTTAAGAAGCCGAGCTAGGCAGATAGACACACACAAAAAACACAGCTTATCCATCGCTAGCTCAGTTCATTATTTATAGCATTTACAACATTACAACACTGCAGTGTTTGGATTGCATCCTCCCACTCCCCTCAATCTATTACTGTATGTAAAATTATATGGTAGGTAAAGGCAAAGAGAAAGGAAGAAAAATAAATACAATCATGGTGTCAGAGAAAGTACAAACCCGTGTAAATGAATGCTGACTGTTTAGTAATGGCCAACTCCTTTTGAGAGGAGAAAGGAGAGAATCTGTTTCAAGAGGTGTCCCAGTGCACAGAAACTGTGCAGAAGAGCCTCAGTTTCTTAGAACACCATGGAGCACTGATTTTAAGTGACCTTTTACATAGCAGTGCAAGGAATGATTTGGGTATCAGGAGGGTTGAGGCATGGCCGGTGCATCCATGGACACATTGGTCAAAGGACACTTTTAGAAGACTGACGACTACTATAGCCCTGAGACTGTGGAATGGCTGGGTAGCTACTCTGGGCTGGAATGTAGATGAGGTTGAATAATATTCTCTCCACTAAACCCCCAAACATGTCCTATGCACATGGCCCATTTACCTGGCCACATGCATGCATTTGGGTTTTGGGTCTAGCTGTGTTTCTCTTTTACAGTGAAATCATTACACAAGTTATTGGGCTCAGTTCAGGAGTAACTGGATGAAACCGTATGGCCTGTGTGATACAAGAGGTAGACTGGAGGAGACCCTTCTAGCCTTAAATGACTCTAAAATCCATTTAGTATGTAGACATTACATTCTCATTTTATGGTCACCTGTTGCTCACTAGTTCTTAATGGCAGCTGAGATCACTGCAGGATTTTCAACAGGAGCAAAGAATAACTACCATGTTGCTATAGAATATGGATATTTATTTTCAGCAGTCATTATATACACTAAGCAGAAACCATCTTCCCTGACTTTAGTGTGGATTTCGGTTTGGATGGGCACTATAGATATCATCTTCACAGCCTGTCATCTTCAGGAAAAGAGCCAGGAGCAAAATGGTGGTCATTATATGATGTTCATCGACATAGCTAAAGATCTTTGACTCTGTAAATCGTGAGTGATTCTGGAAACTTTTGTTCTTCCTTGGATGCCCTGCAAAGTTTATTTCTGTCATTCAGTACTTTCATAATGGGTTGATAGCCTCAGTGGTGGAAAATGGCAAGATTCTGCCCCCCCCACCCCCCTTTTTTGTCATCAAAGGCAGCAAACAAGGTTGCGTGCTGGCTCCCACACTATTTTGCATCCTTTCTTGGCTATGCTTATGGATGGATTTCATTACATGGACAGATGAGTATTTATCCGATTCCACACTAATGGGAAGGTGTTCAACCTGCAACGCTTCCATGCTTGCACAACACAGTGGCAGATTTACTCATTAAGGATCTTTTATTTGCTGACGACTGTGCACTGGTTGCTCATATGATTGATGCTATTTAATTTATAACTGATCATTTCATTCATGTAGTCAATCACTTTGGTTTTACAACAACCCTAAAGAAAACTGAACTGCTGCCCCAACCTGTGATGGGGGCTGTGCATGCCTACCCAATTATTAAGATCAACAACACTCCGCACAAGTCCATGGAGAAGTTATGCGACATAGGAAGTATGCTGTCACAGAATGCCATAATTGATGAGATTACCCATCATATAGCCCAGACCAGCTTTGTATTTGGAATGCAGTCACACTGCTTATGGAATGATGGTGCTTATTTTGATGCCCCTAAACAAAATATCTAACGACAGACTCACAATGCTTCTAGATGGACAACGTAGTACCACCACATTTGGAAACTGAATCAGTTCCATTCATGCTATTTTCAGCTGAGTTGCAGGGCCAAATTGTGTCTTTTACAATTCCCAGCATTGAAATCCTTAATCATTGTTAGATGTCTGGCATTCAAAGCATGCTCATAAATGTTCAGCTGCGTTGGTCTGAGCATCTCTTTAGTGGGGCCGATTCGAGAATACCCAAGGCCATATTTTAAGGTCATCTAAAGCAAGGCATATTCTCATAATGGGCTGCACCAATGATATCAAGACACACTGAAGTTAAACTTGAAAGCATGTCAGGTTGACCCCAGCAACTGGGAAGCAACAGCCCAAGGCAGAAAAAGATGGAGGCAGATCTGCATTATCTGCTTTGAAGCAAGGCGCATAAACATCTTATGTAAAAAACATGAATTGCACAAGCCAGGATACAGTAGATCATGGACAAGCTTCTCTGTCCCCAATGTAACCGTGTTTGCTGTTCTCACATTGGTCTGATCTTGCATATACGTGCACACCTATATTGTTTGCTGAATCCTCGTATGTCAACATCAATGTGAGACTTCATCATCATAATATAAGTATGCATAATGTATTTGTTTACTAGAATAAATATTAGTGTAATTAACCCAGCCACACCAGATATTTGTACTTCCCATTATCTGCTACTAGGTGGGTTTTCACCAAATCCCAGTACTCTGTTATGCATCTCTCATCCCCACAGTGGATCAGGCCAGGACTGTTTTCTTGATCCACTGCGGCAGAATGAGAGGGGAGTGTGGCAAGCCGGCCACCTGCCTATTAGAAATACCCCCCCCCTTTTTTAAAGAGAGAAGCAGGTCTATCAGCCACAACAATAAAGATGGAGCAAGGAGGAAAAAAAATCTGCCCTCTGATGTCAGGAGGTGAGGGAGTTAAAAAGCCCCCAGGTTTGTCCTCCTGCATTCCGCAATTCCCAGCACGGTGTACTGTACAACCAACATTTAAAAAAAGGGAATGTTTGGCTTGAGGGGTCCAGGAAAGGGGGGTTAATGGTTCTTTCTCCTTTCATTCTGCAGTCATCAGAGGAGAGGGCCCCAAAAGGGATTAATTCATTCCATCTCAGAGACCAGGAGAGGGGCCATCCAGTTGACCTATTATGCCACTCTTTTAAATAGCCTAGATATAAAGACAGAAATTGCTGCAAGTGGGCTGATACTCTCTGGTGCATGTTGCTGTATCTCAGCAGTGCAAGGAGAAGTACTTCATGTCAGTGATTACTTCCAGAGGTACCAGTGGGGGGAATGACAAGCCAGGACTAAGGCAAGGCATCCCTTTGAGAGAATGTTATAAAACCAAAGAATGCTAAATCCATCCACTGATCCCTCTGGTTCACCACATCAGGTTCAAACTTCAAGTCCTCCATAACTCTGGCCCTCTTTAGTCATCTGGTTTAGGCTTTTACCGAGTCACTGCATCACCACCTCTGCTTCACCAAAAGTACCTGGCCCAACCAACTAATGGCTCTTCTTCAGGTCCTGAGCTGTGTAGGCTCAAAAGCTTGTCTCTCCCATCAACATACGTTGGTCCAATAAAAAAATATTGCCTCATCCACCTTGTCACTCTAATATCCTGGGACCAACCCAGTTACAACAACACTGCATACGAAAAAAACAGTCAATTAATGATGGTTAGGCTGAGGGGCAGATAGGGATAGTTTACACATACTCTAGTTGAATCTAATAATTATTTAAAATGAAAATATATGTATGTGGAGAAAAATATTATATATCCCCTTTCCTCCCCTGTTGCATGTCACTTGTCTTAGATTATAAGCACTTTGGGGCAGGGATGGCAAGGCTTTTGACACAATCCAATATGGAATTCTCATAAACAAACTAGGGAAATGTGATCTAGATTAAATTGTTATAAAATGGGCGCACAACGTAAGAACATCCATATTGTCTCAGACCAATGGTCTATTTAGCCCAGTATCCTATCTTCTGACAGTGGCCAATGCCAGGTGCTTCAGAGAGAATGAACAGAACAGGTAATCATCAAGTGATCCATTCCCTGTTGCTCATTCCCAGCTTCTGGCAAACAGAGGCTAGGGATACCATCCCTGTCCATCCTGGCTAATAGCCATTGATGGACCTATCCTCCATGAATGTATCCAGTTCTTTTTTGAACCCTGTTAGTGTCTTGGCCTTCACAACGTCTTCTGGCAAGGAGTTCCACAGGTTGTGTGTGCATTGTATGAAGAAATACTTCCTTTTGTTTTGTTTTTTTAAACCTGCTGCCTAATAAACCACAACTGTTTGAAAGACCATACTCAAAGAGTAGTAATCAATGGCTTGCTCTCAAACTCAGAGGAGGTATCTAGTGGGGTCCTGCAGCGGTCAGTCTTGGGTGCTGTACTATTCAATATTTTCATTAGTGACGTAGATAATGGAGGGGAGAGGATGCCTACAAAATCTGTGGATCACTCCAAGCTGGGAGTGGTCGCAAGCACTTTGGAAGACAGCATTAGAATTCAAAATGACCTGGACAAATTGGAGAATTGGTCTGAACTAAACAGGATGAAATTCACTAAAGTACTACATTTAGGGAGGAAAAATCAAATGTATAACTACAACATGGGGAATAAGTGGGTAGGAGGTAGTAGTGCTTAAGAGCCTCTGGGGTACAACGGATCACAAATTGAATATGGAGTCAACCCTGGGTGGTGGATGAAACATCCCCTGGGGAAGGCTAGCTCCTTGTCTCACCTCTTCCGCTCACAGCCCTGCCCACACTCCATCCATGCTCCACCCCAAGGCCCGCCTCCAACTGCCGCTGACTCGCCACTCACCTCTTCACACTCCACCGAGGTTCCCCCCTCACTCACCTCCTCCCTGCCTGCGGCTCACCCACCTGCTCCTCACCTTATCATACCCCCCCACCACAAGACCCCCACACACACAGCTGCTGCGCAGCTGGCTCACAGCTCACTTCCTCACCCTGCTGCTGCCGCCCCCCCTGCAGCCTTCCCCCCTTTTCACCTTAAGGCACTAATAACATTCCACAAGGGAACTGAACAGGCAACAGTTACAGATCAATCGCCAGATGGATTCTCCTCTGCATGGCAGGGATTTCGTTGTATACTGTATATAGAGAGGAAAACCCAGGCTACCTGCACCAAACTGAAGCCTAATCTCTCCTTTTGAAAAAGTGTTTGTCATGGACAGCCGACATTAAGGCAGAAGTTTAATAACCTTTCTTACACAGAATTCCCTGCCAGACTCATTTACTTAAACTGGGTTTGAATAAAACGACTAGATCAAGAAGTAAACTCACTGGCTATGTCAGCGCCTCCTTGAGCCAGGTTAGCAGTTACTTCTGCTGGGTACAGAGAATAACTGACAGGTCCTTTGGAAACTGTTTTTAACCCACAAAACACATTTTCCTACAATATAAAAGCCAGCTGAATGTGGCATTGGTAAGTGCCTGTTAAATGACTTCATTACCACTATAATGGCCCTTTAACAATTTCAGTGATCTGCTACTAGGTCTCTGGAAGGTTTTTTTCACTTGTGTAAAGTTACTCAGAGATCCCCTCCCCATGCCTCCTCATTCCCCACCTTCTGCTTGCATCCTTACACACATACACACACACCCTGCCCCGCGGCTGGCAGCTGTGGAGACCTCAGGAGTTGAGGAGAGGAGAGGAGAGGAGGAAGACTCACTAGGCAACAGCAGCTGGCCGTGGGAGCCTCCAGGAAGGGTCAGAACAGAGAGGAGAAGAAGGACACCATGGCCCAGGTGTCAGGCGGCAGGGACGGCTGCGCTAGGGCCAGCACAGCCTCCCCTTGCGTATTATACCCACCACCCATGCAGTCAACAATGTGATACAGCTGTGCAAAAGGATAATCTTCTATATTAACAGATGTGTCATATTTAAGACATGGGAAGTGGGGTAGAACAAAATATAAAGAATACCACTATATGCAACTGAAACTGCAGGGACAATCTACTCTTTCATTTTGTGTTTAGCAGATGCAGTGAAAGATCTCACCAACCAGTCCTGGTGAAGCGCTGGCGTCTGTCCAGTCAGATTCTCTGTGCTGGCCTGCACAATTCTGGAAGACAGGTCTGGCTGCGGCTGCTAGTGGAGATCTAGTGTCGCCGTGAATGTGACACCCTTTTTCTGATCCACTTGTCAGACCTCTTCTATCTAGTCCAGCTATCTGCTCTACTCTATGTCCTCCAACCCCTTGACAGTCAATTCTTTGTATCTGAGTTATATGGACACTTTATTGCTGGGCTGGATTGCAACTTTCCTTTATGCAGCAGTGAAGCTGATCCGAACACACCATGCTCAGCTGGAGCAATCTGATTAAATCACCAGATACAGTGGTACTCAGATTTAGTTACAAAAATAACTTAGCTTCCTTAAAGAAAGAAAACAATGGGATTAGATGTTAAAAGAATGAGTGTTCTTTGACTCTAATAATAATAAAGTGTAGTGGGTGCATTTGGGAGAATCCATCTATTGGATCCTCAGACTCCGGGTCAAATTCAGAGCTAAGTCTAAGTACAATTTACAACATATGGTCCCTTCAGCATGTATTTACAGCTCTTTACATCTTACTTCCCCCAACTCAGGCTACCTTAGATGCACCCCTGCTTACCAAACTGGTAACCTGACCACCTGGGTACATACTCAGTTGGCTAGCCCGAGCCACTGCCCAGGCCACACTGCTATTTTTAGGTGTACATCTACACAAGCTGGAAATTACACTTCTCAGCTGCAGTGTAGACACACGCTTAGTACTGGGAGTCTAAGCTGGTGCAACTCACATACCGAGAGAGGAGCACAGCATGAAAATTGGTCAAAAGCAGCATGTGGAATCATAGTCATGGGAAGTTTTTAAGAACAAGTTAGAAAAGTATTTGTCAGGATGGTCTAGGTATACTTGGTACTGCTCAGCGTCGGAGTATAGACTGGATGATGTTGAGGTCTCTACCTGCCCTACATTTCTATGATTCTATGTAAGTTGTTAGTTAAAGTAACCCTCACTCCAACTTACATCTTCTTCCAGCTCCTTGGTATGCAATGTACACCAACTTAGGCTATGTCTACACTATGAGCAAGGGATGTGATTCACAGCTTGTGTACGCATACTCACACTAGCTTTCATCGAGCTAGCATTAGTATAAATAGCAGTGTAGCCCCGGTAACACAGGCAGTGGCAGGACTTAGCCATATTGAATACAAACCTGCCTGAATCACATGGGTATGTACTTGGCACGGCTAAACTGAGCCATTGCTGCCACTTCCTGGGCTATCAGTGGCTACACTGCTATTTTATACTCATGCTAGCTCGATGAAAGCTAGCGTACGTGTATGCAATGTAATGTAGTGTGACTTACAGCACCTCACATATCACCTTTGAATTTGGCACTCGGTGATGTCTTAGCTTTTTGATGTTATCATTCCTTTATGTTGCTAGAAAACAAGTCTTAGGAAAGCTCAAAAGCATTCAAAGTACTGAATACAGCAACAGTGACAATGTCATAGTACATTCAGCAGCAGCATCCATTTCATCCTGACTACAAAGCAAAGCAAAAGATGTGGCAGCACCTCATCTTTTTTGTTTGTTTGTTTGTTTTTTAAAATGTACTGGTATTGTAACCCACCCAGACTCGGTTAAACTTCTCTTTCATGAAAGGATTGTATCGAGTTTTCATTGCAAAGATCGGAGCACATTTAGACAGGGAAGACCTTTCCTACAGATGATGACAATGGAATTTTAACCCAGTGTTTAATGAGAGACTGTACAGAGATGCTATTTCATTTTTCTTTTTTTTGTGGGTGGAGGGAATTATAATTGAAATTATTATTATAATTCAGTTGTAACTATAACTGAAGGATTATTTTGTGGCTGTGGCACAGGACTGGAGGTCAGGAGACTTGAGTTCTATTCCTGGCCCTGCCACAGAATCCTTCAGTGACCTTGGACAAGTCACTTAGGACCCAAACCTATGATGTACAGAGAGCTTTCTCAAAGGTTCTGTAGTCCTCCAATTCATTTCACTGATACCGAAGGATCTTTATAAGCACTTTGCAGGACAAAGCCATTAATTTCTCTGTGCCTCCATTACCTCTTCTGTACAATAGGGATACTTGTACCACACAACGGTTGAGAGAGATTCTTAGATGGAAGCTGACATGTAAAGTGAAGAGTGTGAGGATTCATGGGACTTGAACCTGCTCTGCTGGGCTTCTGTGCCACCACCAGGCAGCCTTGGTAGAACTATAGTCAAATACCATACATCCTGGGAGACCAGTCAAAGCAGGAAGTGCTGACCATGGTAGAGATGTCCCGCAGCCCCTCGCATGACCTCTGATTGGCCCAAGCTTATTATTTAACCCTGAAGAGAATACCAGGAAGTTGTCTGTCAAAGTGGCAGAACACTGACCTGTTGCTGAGAAAAACTCTGCTTTGCTCCTGTTTCCTGCCTCCCCACTCTGCCCTCTGATTCCTGACTATTGACTTTGGCCTGACCCTACCCTCCGATTCCCAGCTATTGACCTGGCAATGACTCTTGACTCTGGACTTCAGCTATCATCTTTGGCTTGAGCTCACAGGCTCAACCGCCTGTGGCTCTAACCACTGAACTTGACCATCCATGTCTGGTTCCTGACAGAGTATTCTATAGTTTCCAACCTATGATGCATCAGTTCTTCAGATAGTCTTAATTGAAATCCTTATAACTAGAACTATACTAAAATTTCTGCACACCATGCAAAACCCAGTAAAACCTCTTGTACTGGGATAGAGTGAGTGGTCTTCCTGTGCATTGTACAATGCCTACCACAATGAGGCCCTGATCCTGATTGTGACTTTGGGTTCTATCTCAAAACATTATCTACATTATACACAAAAAGCTATGTTAAAATAATATTAAGGTTTCAAAATTCAAGCACCAAAATGTTAGGAAATGCCAGATTTAAGGTTGCCTGTGCAGGCACCCAGAAAAAAAGAGGCACACACAATTAGCAATCACCTGTGAAAACTTTGACTTAAGTGACTTGCCTAGCATGACATATGAACTCTGTAGCAGAGGCATGGATCAAGTCCAGTTGTCCAGAGGATCATTCAATTACCTTAAACATGAGACCCTCCTTTCTCTTCCTGAAATGCCCTGCCTCATTTGCTACTCACCTTTCATCTTCTGCAACAAATGAGGCCAAGGTGCTATAGACAAGAGCCTCCTTCATTACACAGCCCTGACTCATCCCCAGACCAGTGAACCAGGCAGACGTCCTGTGGAAAAAATAGTATGTGAAGAAGATGTAATTAAAGATACAATCATAATGTATACACACAAAGGGACTGAATTCTGGCATTTCCTAGTTTTTCAGTGCTTGACTTTGCAGCCTTAATTACATACAAAAACCTATATCAAAAGAATGTAACCTCTTACGTTTTTAAAAAAACAAACTGAAAAACCAGAAATGTCATCATGTGGTTTCTTATTGACAACCTCATGGTCATCAGCAGGGTTGGAACCTTTAGATCCAGTGCACAGATCTCTGCCCCTTGAGTGAAAAGTGGAACTTAGAGTAATAGTAGATTGCCATCCCTTATGTGAACCTACACTAGAGTGGCCTTCATAGATATTTGCTGACAGCAGAGGAAAGGTGAGACTTAGGATTCTTGGGTTCCATTCCAGGCTCTGAAGGGCAAAGTGGGCACAGACTCTTCTGCCCATTCCTCCCAAGTATGACCCATTCTGCTCTGTTTCAGTCCTGTCTTCCCCGTTCCTGGTCCCAGTTCCATTTTCCTTACCTAGCCAGTCCCAGTCTTCACTCCTCATGCTTCTCAACCCAGTTCTAATCTCACCCATCTGACCTCCCTGTCTCAGTTTCATTCTCCATGGCCTGTAATTCCCAGTTGCCTTATCCCTCAACCGCCAGGTCCTTGTTCCAAGTCTCCTTGTCCAGCAACTCCTAGCTAGCCTCAGTCCTGGCTCCTCATCAAGTCTTTCTCTCTGCCCTACCTTAACCACACCCTCCTGTCACCCCCACCTCATCCACATTTTCTATCCATACTGAGTCCCTGCCCAACCTCCCTGAGTTCCACTTCCAATTTCAGAATCCACTCTTCCCGTCCCATCCCCACTAACTCCTTGGCTGGGCACAGAAACTGGAAGAGTCTCAGTTCTTCCCTAGGAGCCTGGCTCCTTGTCAGATCTTTCCCTCCCTCCTCCTCAACTTCTTCCCCCACTCCATCCCACTGGTTCTCAGTTTGTCTCCTTGCCAAGCAAATCCCAGTTGCTCCTCCTCCCAGTCTCAGTTTCCCTCTCCCCACAACTTCCAGCCTCCAATCTCAGTCTCTCCCCCTTCCAATTCCTTGTCCCAATCTACTGCCCCTTGTTTCTCCACTGCAGGTCCTCTCTGTATTCAGATCAAGCAGCTTCCTTCCGCATGCTACCTGGGCACTAGCAGGGAGGTAACTGAAAGCCCAGGAGAGGTAGGCTCCCTGTTCTCAGGTCAGGTGCCTGGCCCACTGAAACCCAGAGTTACAAGTTCCAAGGGAAGTCATGTTCATTCCTGTCCAGCACAGATGGAATCTTTGGGGAATTTAGCTGCTAAAAATCTAACAAGTCTTTACTGAGCACGTGCAAACTGAGATTTTTCAAAGGCTTATAATAGTCAAATTTCAACAGATTTTTACATGGATTGCAAAAACCCCACATTCCTGACACAAAGGCCACCCCACCACCTAATTTCAAGTGCCTGCTCCAAAGCATGGGGATGCTAGAGCTTTTCAAAGGTCACCACATTTTTAAATGGGCAAAATAATGCCCATCATTCTCAGAAACACGTAGCATCATTCTCAGACACAGCTGAACCATTTTGAGTAAAATTTTTGAAAATAAATTCAGTCTGAGGTAGACATCCAGTACAAAAAAATTCAGCCCAAATGACTAAAGCTTGGCAAGTTATGAGCAGCAAAAAACAGGGTCTTGTAATGGGAACCACTAGGCAACCTTAACAATAGGTTGTTCTACCAGCCCTGTCTATAATTTTTACCAACATAATGAAACTGAAGTTTATTTCTTTCCTTTTTTTTTTAACATTAAACATCCTTTATAGAAAAACACATTAAATTGTAATAGAAAATTAATACTTTTCTATAGATTTTTGGCCCATCCTACAACATTTAATAGAGAATTATATTCCTTCTATAGAATTCTAGAATATGGATAAAATAAACAAAATTAAATAATAAAAAAGACATAATTCTGTAGTAAGTTCTATAGATTTGTAAAAGGAATTTCTATAGAACACTATTGGCTTTATCCATATTCAATTTTGTAGGACTTTTCCCTGAGAGAGTTTTGAGTAGTTTTACCAAGAAATTTAGTTGTGGGCATGGATTTCCTCTTAGTAGATAATTGGTCCTACATTTTCCTCTTAGCCAGAGGCCCTCATCTAATGCCAAAATGAAAGTACTACAAGTCCCATAGGCCACATATAGAATGGTTCCAGGTTTAGTAAAGTTTATTATTATTATTATTATTTTGCTTTAAGCTGGCCAGGTGCATAAAGTGAGACACCACAATCTCCTAAATCATTTTGACAAAATATAAAATATATGAAGGTTTCCAAATTCAAAACAACTTTCTTCATAACTAAGCCAGACACTTCATTAAAATAACCTTTGGAATCATAAGAGAAAATACATTTCATTTTGACCAGTAAGCAGGTTGAGTTCATAATGTGCTCTGAAAAAAATATAGACATAATGTATATATGTCAAGTTTACTCCCTCCCTGCAGTTCAGCTTTATTGGTAATAAACATGAAATTCAGTCTAAACTTCCTCCACAAGTTTTGCTGCTCCTAGGGTTTTCCATGCAATACCTCTCTATCCCACATTCTAGATCTCCGTGTATCCTTTGAAAGGGACCCTTTTATGTAACCTTATTGGAGCTAACTGAGGCCACGTGGTGGTATGACTCAGAAATAATTACATTGTAACCACATGCAATGTTTAAGCAGCTAATAACATGACTCAATAGAGGAGTCCCACAGTACCATGAAGTCCTTGAGTCTGACACTGTGCAGGTTTTTCTACATGCAAAGTTAAACGGGTTTACCTAAAGTTCAGCAGTTTAGTTAAGCTAGTTCATAGGCTGTGCAGATACTTAAGTTAAATTGTTATAAACCGAGTTTATATTAAGTCAGTCAAGAACAGGTTTAAGCAGAACTAAAGTAAGTTTAACTAAACTGGTTTAAAAACAGATTTCTGTTAAACTAGTACAACTTCTGTGTATAGACAAGACTTAAGCATGTCCTCTAAAAATTAATAAGGATAATGAGATTTACCTCTATTGTAAAGTGCTTTGACATCTATTGATGAAAAGTGTGACATAAGCACTAGGTATTATTATTATTTTAAGCTCTGATTCAGCAAAAGACAAACACATACTTTAAATACGTGTTTAAGTGCTTTACTGAATCAGGGCCTTAAACATCTTCCCTACAGAGGCAAGAAAAACCAAGCTTTTATGAGGCATATGTAAACTACTCCAAAATAGCTCACTTGCTTGGCAGTCAGAAATGAGGGTAGAAATATACTTGGCAGAATGGAGAAGTATAATTAAATATACATACATAACCACCTTTGTTAATCTCATCAGATATAATATTTCAAAGTCCAAAGAGGTTTTACTTCTCCAGGTCTGTACAGTATATGTCGCAAAATTGTACTGAATTTATTTAAGAAAATGTCAGACTGAAAAACTTACACTGAAACACTTTATGGGAATGCTCAAAGATTCAGTAGTTCTGGCTTGAGATACAGTCTAATCGGTCCCAAACATTTCAATGGGTCATTTCTTTAGCTATGAGAATTATGAAGGTGGGACTGCATGGTTGATCCAAAGCATCAGAGGACACATGTAAATTGTTTTAGTTATTTACTGGGTGTTAGAGGTAGCTGAACTTGATTGGAGAATTGTTGTCCTTGGAATCAATTATGTTTAGCTTCCAGAAGACAATAGGGGATTTCTCCTACAAATGGGACAGTGTTTTGTACTGTCTTGAATAGGACAGGAAGAAAAATCACACTATTAAGATCACACTGAATGATTATTGTGAAGAGAAAATACAAGAACTACCAACAGAGGGCTAGATCCTGGAAGATACTGAGTTTCCTTAATTCCTGCATAAATCAATAGGATTTGAAGGCAGTCCGCATTTCACAGGAGTTCAGTACCTCGGAGAATCAGGGCTCAGAGATATTTCTGTGTAGAAAATGTTATGCTTTTTTTTGTTTGCCACTCAAATAAATGTAAATCAAATCCTGCAGACCCTTACTCACATGAATAATTCCATTAGCATCAGTGAGCCCAACTATTCATGAGCATAACACTGAAGGATCAATCCCTTTGTTTGCCTCAGAATTTAAATGACCAGTTTCTAAAGAGAAAAATGCCACAGAATTCTCTTAAGCAACAAATACTTCTTCCTGCTCTCTGATGCAACATTAATTGATACAAAAATCTAACTATTTGTTTTGCTTCATCATGAGCAATACCAGTTTTTAGATGCAAACCAATGCAACTTTAAATCACACCATACTTTCTTTATGTACCACAGAAGGCTGAGGTAGGATCACATGCACTTCCTGTTTTGCATCATTAACCAGGCATCTGAGAAATACAATTGTTTGTCTGAGTTTTGATTAACCAATCTGTTGTCTGAAACAGGATCACATGACTGACTGACTAGGAGAGGGGTGGGAGGGAAAGAGCCATGGCACCCAGCCAGCAGTAAGCAAGAGGTGTAGCAATGGATAGGTATTGTGCTTCAAGGAGGCACAATGCCCCTGAAGCTACCACTCACAATTCAAGGCATGATTGAGACCACAATTTGTAAAGTAATAAAGTTGCCTATTAGAGGAAGATGATCTGCATGCCTTGAGAGTGAGACCTTAAGTTATCCTATGTATCCACACATGGGAGTTAGGGTATCTAAGGCACCACCTAATCCTCTGCATTGGCTACTCTTTTCACAGGTATTAGCAAAGAGGAGAGAGTAGCTAGTGTGGGGTAACTTATTCTGCTTCCTGTACAGATAAGTGGTGGAGTGGTTGGGCAGGAGTGTAGTGTGGATGAAACCTTGTCTCTACCTTCACACCTACCAGTAAACACCGCTGAGGCAGCATGGAGGAGGAAGTAATCTGCACCAGGAGTAGGGCTGGTGTCGATTGTTTCCCTCTTGGAACTGGAAACTAGGGAGTAGCTTGTGACACCATCATAATCTGGCTCCTGGGCAGCATCTACAGCAGAACAACTGTCCATGGATGAGGGTTTATGGGCTAGTGGATAGCGGAATCACCCAGAACTTGTGAGACCTGAGTGCAATTCCCTGCTCCACCACAAACTTCCTAGGTGACTATGGGCAAGTCACTTATTTCCTCTGTGTCTATGTTCCCCATCTGTTAAAAATGGGGATAGTTGCACTTCCCTACCCCACAGAGGCAGTATGAGGATAAATATATTAAAGACAGTGAGGCACTCAGATACTATAGATGTACTTTGATATAAGTACCTAAGATAGAAAGCCTCAGGGCTTGCAGGAAAGCCATAACTGAGCTTTGCATAAATTATGCAGCCTAATGAACACATTATCCCAGCTTGGATTAGTTGTAGTTAATTTCCTTAAGCACTGGATATTTACTTTTCTAAGATCTTTTTTTCCCTCGGTTGTTCTATTGTAAAAAGTTTTTGTCCCTTTTAACAATACCTGTTGCTTTTCCCAAATACATGACTCAAATAACCCATGTGGATGAATTATAATTTCTTGCAAATTCTAGGAAAAGTGAAGATGATGATATGTTCCATTGCTAGTTACATAGGAGAGAAAAAAGAAAAACAATTCCCCTAGCATAGATCCTTATGAATAAAAGGCCCACATTTGTGGTTTAAATGGCCCATAACATTTACAAAACATCTGTCTAAACATAATCTATGTGAGACTAAGGTGGTATTTTACTTTTCATGCAAAAAATGAATGGTTAAGTGTTTTAGCATATGGAGAAGAAACTTTTAACAATGAGTGTCTGTGTTCTGTGAAGCGTTTCACAGATACAACCCTCCACAAAATTTTACGACCGGTGTCCAAATGTAAAAACAAAAAAACCCAAAACATTTCAATCCCGTTGAACCATACGTTATTTGAACCATTCATCTAGATTATGCTAAGAACCCATCTATAAAACTGAGTGGCGGAAACAAACTGCTGGTAAAATGGAGGTTGAATGAGCTCTGCTGAACCTTCATTTTGCATGTATGATGTCTCTTTATTGCAGCCATTTATCATTTTTTACCTTTCAGACAGTATTATAGAGGATAATTGCATGGTAGTTAAAACTGATAGAAATTAATACATTTCTCCTTCCAATGAGGGTTCTTTTCTGGTTTGTATCTACTGTATACTGTAAAATGCAGGCTTCTATGTGACAAATTGGATACTGTGAAGTAATATATGCAATAAAAGTGATTAACACCATGAAAGTGGGCTGACTTCATTTGTAGACAGATGTAGAAACGTTTCATATGTTAAATACTGTAGGATTCGCATATTGAATAATTTGAATGCCTAAGGAGTTTTACTTTTGTATTCCAAATTATAGTTATTAAAACTCTCTTGGAATAGCCTCCTTAATATTAACTGAGTATTCCTCATTACACAACAAGCAAAATGATTACTTCTGCTGTGTTTCCCTTTCATTCATCTAGATTCAGCACTTCTCTGACGTACAGTAAGGATCTCTATGGAGCAGATAAAGTGCATATCTGAGTTTCAAAACCATAGATACTCTCTTCTAATACACAGCTAGTAAGACAGCAAAAGAATAAGGTATATACCAGCATCCTAGAAATCTACAGACTGATTCTGATTTCAGTTACATCTAGGTAACTCCATAGAGTCAACATGTAGCCCTGAGCTGCCTTTGGTGCCTTTACTTAATTCACCATATAAAGTAGCTCAAATTTTGGTTTAATCTGACACCAACAATGTTATGCAGATCTGCGCCAAATCATCCCTAGTGTAATTCTAATGAAGTCAGTTGATGAGTTTGGCCCATTTTTTTTAATTGGAGGTGGATCTTACCTTGTGCAACATGTGTTTTTAAATAGATCCAGTGAGCTCCAAGAGACATATCTCCCACGGGCTGAGGGGAGGGAGGGTCTCCTAGTGCTGCGTCTAAATGACACAAATCTAGCCCTGTGTGAATACAATAGAATATTTATTATGAAGTCTTCATACAAATGTTTTGTATGACAAAACAATTAGCAATGTTAAATACAGAAATCCAGGTTCATTTCCAATTTCCAGAAGAAAGCAGGGTTGTACCTGTCAGACAAGGTGGAATTATCTGTGTCCTAAAAGTAAGATATTTAAGAACAGATTTGATAATATGTTAGAAAGATTGAGAAAGATGTAACAAGCAGTCCTGCAAAGGATAGTGGTACTAGCAGGCTGACTTATATGGGATTTTCTAGCCCCATGAATAAATAAATCTAACAAAAATTAACACTCTGACAGTTTCTATATTAACTTCTGATAATATTAAGACTTGTAGGGGAAGACAGTATGTCACAGGGAACTACCATACTGACGCACAATATCTCACAGGGAAGCAGGTATTAAAGGTGCCATCAAAATATTAAATTCATAAGTGTCCCATGGGAGAGTAGAGAGAGAGGAAGCCATGGGTCTAATTTTTCTGCCCTTAAAATTAAAATGTTTTTTTTCAAAACTGTCAGTCTCTGCTAATGTATACGATTCACAACCTTTAAGATTCTATAGAAACATTTGAAGTTTTCCCCACCACAAAAATCAATGCCAGTTACCAAAATCAACAAACAGAAGGGAGGGGCAAGTTGTGAAGATGCCTAGGAATTTAGAAGATATATCTAGAGAGCGAGCCCAATAAACCAGTCTGTGACTGAAATCCTCAGAGAACAATGAAAATCAATAGTGGAACACTGTGCACATGTGAATGAAATAATGATCAAAGAAAAATCAGCAAAAACTCAACTCAGGGTTGTATTTATGGAAACTGAAGTGCTGATCTTTACAGAAGTCACTAAAAATATTCCAAATAGGCCAATATGTTTTTCCCTTGCATTCTCTTCTTACTGCACCAAATCTTGCCATCCTTACTTAAGGGTATGCCTATGTTGGAGATGTAATTTCCCGCTCAGTACATACCCTCACTAGAACTGATCAAGCCAGCATGCTAAAAATAGCAGTGTAGCTGCTATTTATAAAATTACACTTCTAGCACAGACATACCCTCTGAGTCTGATCCTGGAAACACTGTTGGGAGAACTCATAGTACTAACCACTATATCTGGTAGAAAGCTTTTGGAGGATTGAGCCTGATGCGCTCTGTCAGACAAAACTCCCACTAAGAGTTTTGACTGTAAACTAGGGACCATCTAATCCGCTGTGCACAACAGTATACAATAAATAGATCTGAAAAATGATGCCAGTGATGGATTAATTTTAGATATTACATAGAGGAATTTGACTTATTAAAAGGATACTCTGATCTGGTTTACTTTGATATTTTGTAATTTAGGATTGTGTCCTGGATAAAGCCTCAAACATCTGATGATTTGTAGACAAATTTTATAGCTGCCTCATTGTGACAAAACTGGTTCCTTCAAAAAGGAATTCTTGAGAAATCTAAGCTATATATCAGACTGAAGAATATCATCATTATTAGACCAGAAGCCAGTAACCCTACTGATTTCAACGAAACTGTTCAAGTGAATAAGGGTTTGTAGAATTGGGTCCTTACTTTGTGAAATTGTTTAAACACTGAAATTCAAGTACAGTGGACCCCATTATAAAAAAAACCCCCCAAACGTTTACCCACATTGTGTGGTAACAGAGTAAAATATCAGTGGGAAGGGTTGTTTGTTTGCTTCGTTTTCTAATACAGCTATTGTGATGCTGGTCAAACAGGTAACACCTGAGCACTGACAAATTCATAGCTGGAAACTAGAGCAGCTCACCTATATGTTCAGATTGTTCAAGATAGGTGTTGAACTTGTAAGAATACATTTAGTGTTTAGACTCTGAAATGCTTGTAAGTTGCTGCATGTATTTATCTTACTTGTAATGTCTGTATCCTGAGCTATAAGGTAATATGTAAGTTTTGCTTTATAATTGTAAAACTGCCTGCTCAGAACTGGTGGACCCAGGCAGGAAAAGTGATACCTCCCCCCACTCATCCAGAAGAATATCAAGACTAAGTGGGCCACTGTGGAACATCACAACACAAAGGCTGGTTTAATGGCCCTCTTACAACCATGAAGGTGCTATGTGAGGGAAAGCACCTCCCATCAGCTTGAATTCTGGAGATGGGAAACAAAGATAGCTGACATGAAGATTTTTCATCTCTTTGCTGTTTGACACTTACAAGGGCTGAAGCTAAGGCCTGGTCTACACTGGGGGGGGGAGGGAGGGGGATCGATCTAAGTTACGCAACTTCAGCTATGTGAATAACGTAGCTGAAGTCGACATACTTAGACCTACTCCCTGCGGTGTCTTCACCACAGTGAGTCGACTGCTGCCGCTCCCCCGTCTACTCTGCCTGCGCCTCTCATGGCGGTGGAGTACAGGAGTCAACAGGAGAGCGCTCGGCGGTCGATTTATCGCGTCTAGACTAGACGCGATAAATCGACCCCCACTGGATCGATCGCTGCCCGCTGATCCAGTGAGTAGTGTAGACATACCCTAAGAAACAAAAAGCAAAGATCCACAGGGTCAACCCTAAAAAGACATTTAATGCTGACATATTACTACATCGCTGTCACCTTTTGGAACCACAGGTTGAACTCATTTGTGTGTATATATATGTGTATATATACATATGTGTGTGTATATATATATATATATATATATATATATATATATATATATTGCCTGCTTTAACCTGTAAATAACTCTCATTTCTTTTTCCTAGTTATTTATTTTATTTGGCATATGCCACCCGGTCAAGCCAAGCCACAGCATTCTTATCAACAATGTTCATGGCACGAAGACCTCCAGGAAGTTGAATATGTTGAATAACCAATACATTCCTACTTGGTGGAAGACAGCCCTTCAACATTCTTTCCTAGTTAATAAATCCTTAATTAGTTTACTGCAGGACTGGCTACTGGTGTCTCTGGTGTGAGATAAAGTACAAATTGATCAGGGGTAAGTGACTGGTCTCTTGGGACTGGGAGCAGCCTGAATATTTTGTGATTTTTGATGTAAGTGACCATTTATCATTAGGTCTAGATTGCCTGAGTGAAAAGATAGACTGGACTGCCCAAGGGGACTGTCTGTGACTCCATGGTAAGATTGTTACAGTGAACCAGGAATTCAAATTTGTTACTGGTTGGTGAAATCTAATTATAGAGCATACAACCAGTTTGACGTGTCTGCCCTGAGGTTGGCACTCTTGGTCATGACCCACTCCCAACAGTGTGACCGCCACTCTATAACCAAAATTTAATTTGTATCCTAAGTTTTTTTGTTTTAGTATTAGTAATATTTTTAGTGGGAGAAGGTTTGTATTAAAAGTGTAGCTTTTATTTCTCATTGTGATGAATTTCTAACGTGATTGGCTATAATGGCAGGAGGAAGGAAGCCTTTAATGGAATTCAGAGTACTTTGTTTCTGGGCAGTTTCCTACCAGTGTACAAAAAGTTCATTTTATTTCCATCTTCTAGGTAGTCAGAAATAGTAGCTATTACCTGGCTATTCAAATTAATAGAATGTCCTAAGATGAATTCATGTTTTGTGATTTGTACATATTTTCTTGAACTCTACTGCATGATGGAAAATACATTTTTACATACTACTTTATTCATTTTTTAGCACAAATGCAAACTTCATATTGTTGGTGAGAATTTTATTTCTGTACATGAAGAACTGTTTGCAAATTTAAATCTTCAAAGCATATGGAGATGGAGATTGGTCCAGAGTGAACCTTGGTGATCTGTTCCATGAACTCAACAGCAATCTTTCTTTGAAAGACAGGCTCAAAACCAGCTAATTAGGGTCACTTTTACTAGGTCCCTGGTGTTCTATTCTATGTTTATTGGAAAAAGGACAGAAAATAGGTCAAAGGCAAAGAACTATTAATTTGGGCACCACAGCAGTTAATGAGGCATCTTCTTCAGTGCAATTGCACATATCAGATAATTGGTGCTGTTTCTTCAAAGGACCCATGCCCTACTCCCACCGAAAATCAGAGCATGACTCTATATGTGACTTGGACATTTATATCTAACTGAGAGTAGATGAGAGATAAGCGTATATTAATATGAAAATAAAATTACAATAGAGAATAAGAGTAACAATGAAAATAATAATCCTTTTAACTTCTATTGCACATTTCATCACAGAATCCAACATGTTTCATAAATGGCAATTAACAAGATTAATTTTCATCATCTGGACAGATGACCTATACTCCCTCATAGATTTGCACCACAACTTGAACCATCACCACCTAGCATAAAACTCTCTGCAGAACACTCCCACACCAGCATCCTCTTTCTGGACACTACGATTAACTTCAGCCATGGATCTCGACAGACAACTATATACAAGAAACCCGCAGATCACCACACCTACCTCTCTAGATCCCATAACCACCCCAAAACTCCAAGAAATGTGTTATTTACAGCCAGGCACTCAAATACCACAGAATATACCCCAAAAAGAAAGTCCAGGATGCATAAGATCGACACACTAAAACTCCCTTCACTGAACAAAGACACTCCACCAGAGAAGAAGACTGTATCATGGCCACCCAAATACCCTAAGAGAACCTGCTTCAATACAGGAAAGAAAAAACAACTGCACACCCCTAGTTGTCACCTAGCACCCCACATTGGAACCCAGACAGGTTATCATTAAACAATTACAACTCATACTTGATGGGAACCACATCCTCAAGGGGGGAGGGATAGCTCAGTGGTTTGAGCATTGGCCTGCTAAACAGGGTTGTGAGTTCAATCCTTGAAGGGGCCATTTAGGGATCGGGGGCAAAAATCTGTCTGGGGATTGGTCCTGCTTTGAGCAGGGGGTTGGACTAGATGATCTCCTGAGGTCCCTTCCAACCCTGATATTCTATAAAACAACCCTCCAACCTCTCCAAGCTCATCATCAGAAGCAAGCTGCCTGTAGACCAGGACCCACCAACTAAATGACACCAGACCCTGCCATAACAGATGTAAAACCTGCAGACATATCTCCACTGCTATGATGATCAATAACCATAGCCTTCCAAACACATGTTTCAAGATCTATGGGCCCAACATATGCCTATCTCAACTATGGTGTATGTCATCAAGTACAAGAAATGCCCCCAATAACAACTATGTGAGTGGAACCAGACAATCACTATGCTCTCTGATGAACTTACAAAGAAAAGTGGTAAAAAATCAAAAACATCCTATCACCTGTGGGCTAACACGTTTTACAAAATGATCACTCCATTTCTGACCACTCAGTCCTCATCCTCAAAGGAAACCTTCATAACAGCTTCAAAAGATGAGGCTGGGAGCTTAAAGTCATAACTGTGCTAAACACTAAAATATCATGATCTTAATAAAGACACTGGATTTACATTTTGTTACAATAATCTGTAACCCACTAACTCCTCCTTTTTTGGCCTAGGACAGCAGAGTTGTTAATGGCCATTTCACCTTGAATACTCTCTTACAATGTGTGTTAATCACGTATGCTAAACAATCTGTTCGATCTTGTATTTAACTGTAATGCTCTGAGTACTTTCCCGGACTGGAAGTAGAACTTTTTGTAGGTTAAAAGCCTGTCTCTCACACACCTGCAGTTGGTCCTGTAAAATGTGTTACCTCACCCCCCTTGTCTCTCTCATATCTTGGTACCAACACAGCTGCTACAACATAAGAGCAACAGAAGCTCTCTAAAAGCGGAGAGGAGGGCAGGCATGAGTGCCCAAACCATGGCCCCATCCCCCGCACCACCCTTTCCGCCCCCCCCCCGAGGCCCTGCTCCCACCCTCATGCCATTCATTCCCCCCAAGTTCCCGCCCTCACACTGCCTCTTCCCCCGAGGCCGCATGCTCCCCTCTTCTCCTCTCCTCCCCCCCGATTGCTTGCCCTTATGGCTGGTAAAAAGTGGGAGGGCATAGTCCCAGTCCCCCCTGTTCCGGCACCCCAGCTACCCACAACACTGCAAATAAATAACACTCAGAACATCCCGTGAGATAGGTAAAGAGAAGGGGAGCTCTACTTCCACCTCCTCCCTCTTACTTTAACAAAATTTTAGAAGCACACAGACATGTTAAGCTATTTGCCCAAGGTCACCTGGTGACTCAGGAGTCCTAGATTGTAGGAGTCTTGTACTAGTCACTAATCTCACTTCCTATATTTCAGTAGTAAAAGTACTATGCATTTGTTTAACGCCATTTTTAATGGAAGTAGATCACATCTAACCTATTGTGGTAACTAAGGACTGGAGCCAAAGCCCATTATAATCAATGGACAGGCCCTACATTCCTGTTTCTGCTGAACAAAGATAAAATGAACCATACAATGCCATCAGATCAGTCAGAAAATATACTAAGTTACTTTAAAAGTGCTTTTAATATTTTCACCTCTTCCCAATCTCTAGGGAGAATAAAGAAGCTCATTACAGAACATTTGATGTTACAATAAATGAAAGTACAAAGAAATATACTCCTCGACAAGAACATCTGCCTGAAAGGTAACAGAGGAAGAAGAAGCAAAAAAATACAAGGATGAAATTATGCAGCAGCAGAGTGTGAAGAACTGAAGCAGAAGGAGGCTCCTCATGTTTGGTTTGCTGAGCTTTTTGTTTCTGCTGTATTCTAAATATAGAACATAATGTATAATTTTCAGTGATAGAACCACACATGCTGCAGTTGTAGATTAGTGAGGAGCCAAATAAAAACCTCAGATGTCAACATCCTGAATAGAGCTGGGCTAAAGTTTTTCCACAAAAAAATATCCCATCAGAAAATGTAATTTCATTGAAAAATCAAAATTTTCTGCAGTAAAAGGTTGATCTCAATTATTTTTTTCAGTTTTCCAATCTGGAGAATCAAAATGAAAAATATCATTTTGAATTGATCTTTCTAAATGAAATTACATTTATCACCTGGAGAGTGGCATTTCAAAAAGAAATATCCATTTTGGCATCAAATCATATTGTTTTGATGAAAAAATGCCTAAATGTTCCACTTGGACATTTCTGATTAGAAACTTTCTGGAATTTTCCATTTTGTGGCAATTTTTGATATTTCAGCTTTTTGTGGCAATTCAGAACTGAAAATAACTCCAAAAGGTTGACGTTTCCTGTGAAGGAAAATTCCATTTTATGAACGCCTCGAATCCTGAATTTTGGCAATTTTCAGTTCCATCTTCAAACTTTGTGGTTTGGTGATTTTCTATTGTAGATATTGGTTATACTGTGCCACTGTATGCCTGAATAAAGTTCAGGGTTTCTAAGAATAGCTATAAAAGCAAGTCTTAGGAAAGAGAATAAAACTGTTAAAAATAGTATAAATAAAATGAAGTCACACTGAAATTGCTCTGTGGTCTGCCTAATCAGTCTTACGTAGCACCCCGTGTTCTGTTCTTGTCACAATCCTGCTAGGAAAATATTAATGTATATTAGAAAGCTACAGAAGAATAGTTCGGAAGTGGATTTCCCCCCCCCAGAATATATTAAATATCATGGTTGCATACATTAAACACAAAGGATTAAAGGACTAAATTAACAGTATACTAGATTATTATTTCCATAGAGGAGATAATTTAGACAAGATCGTATATATCATTGGACAATTCATGCTGTTTTGGTTAATTACAATTAGTTTTTCCTCACACAAATAGCAAAATATGTCTTTTCAGTCTAGCTGACTGGTTTCAGAGTAAGAAAAACAAAGAACACAGAGTTAACATAGTACACTTTTCTGTAACATTGGTGTATTTGAAACTGAAACACAACATGGCAGCTGCCTGGGCAGCATGGAAATGTCTACCTTAAGAGTAGAGTACACAGAAAATGACATCTCATTTTAGGTACACAGCACCTAACCACAATTACTGCAACTTGTCATATAACTAAGAAATGGGGAAATATACATCATATGATTTTTGACTTGAACACACTGGGAAGGAAGGCCTGACACTATAAATTAGTTTTAAAACAAGCGATATTGTTTCTTAATCAATTAACTTAACCCAAAAGGGTTTTGAACATTCCCTCAGAGTAACCCAGCTAAAACTAAACTGGTACAAATCCTCCTAAAAGCCTAACCCCCAAAGGGGAGGGCAAACATGGGTAGCCACTCTCCAAGTAACTATCTCTGCCCTCTTCACCTGAAAAGCCCACACAGGTGTCCTCCTCCCTGCCTAGCTAAAGCCCTCACCCACACTCCTGAGTGAGTAGGGAGCAATGTAATTAGCCATCACAACATGAATTTCCAAATTAATACTTGATTAGAATAATTTACAATTCATGCACCCCTGAATTATTTTCAGAGCTTACTAATCAAGGAAAAGCAACAATGCCATAGGAGTTTGTGACTAACCAACACAGCAAAAATAATTGTCAGTATTCACCAACAAGCTGCAGATCAAGAATTACTCACTAGTGAAATCCATGAATAATTTCAAAAATACATACCAGAGTTTTACTATTTGTTGATAGAAAAAGATTCAAAATTCACTGAATTCATTTTTGTGTGAATTATTTGTCCAGATCCATGTAAAATATAAGACCAAATTCTCTATTCCTTAGCAAGAAAATCTCCCCTCGCTTTCAGTGGGAATTCTTCTTGCATTGAGAGTATGGAATCTGCCCCATACGCCAGTAGCACTTCATATAACACAGAACTTTTGACCTATAAAACAAGGAATGTAGCAGGCCGAGAGTTGCAGTGGATTAATGCAGTAGCCTTTCACCTTTGGAAACCTGCACTTAAGTCATGCTTTAAAGGTCAAAAAGAAAATTAGTTTCATGATCTCTTCATAGTCTTAGTCTATTAGAATAGGTCTATGACTGGAATAGCAAGAGACTTGGCAGATCAAGGTCTGAGGAGCATTGGCAGGGCTGTGCCTGTAAACTCAAGCCTAATTTCTGTGAACATATATGCACATACTTACCTTTTTGCACATAAGTGGTTCAAAGTTAAGAATGTGTGTAAGTCTTTGCAGTATCGGTGACTTACACAGTACCATGTACTGTTCCAATCAGTGCTATTGCTCCGTCATTTTCACAAGCACCAACAGTAATTTACTGACAACCCCCCCAAAAAAATTCTATGAACAAAATTCTGCCCCGTTTACATCCTGTGTACAGGGTGGTGCAACCACTAGGCAAACTAGGTGGCTGCCTAGGGCGCCAAGTGGTTGGGGCGGACAAAAGCATGCTTCTGGGCGGCAGTGGAGTGGAGGTGAGCTAGGGCAGGGGGGCGCGGGGAGGGCCGCCTGCAGCAAGTAAGGGGGGGGGGGGGCGGCACACAGGGCCGGCTCCGGCTTTTTTGCCGCCCCAGGCTAAAAAGCCTCCCGTCGTCCCCCCGCCCTCACCGGAGCGCGGCAGGGGAGGGCGCGGAGCCCGGCCGCGGGCCGCTCTCCCCAACCGGCCGGAGCGCAATTTATTCCAGTGTTTAACCACCCTGACAGTTAGGAACTTTTTCCTAATGTCCAACCTAGACCTCCCTTGCTGCAGTTTAAACCCATTGATAGAACAAGAAGCAATGGGTTTAAACTGCAGCAAGGGAGGTCTAGGTTGGACATTAGGAAAAAGTTCCTAACTGTCAGGGTGGTTAAACACTGGAATAAATTGCCTAGGGAGGTTGTGGAATCTCCGTCTCTGGAGATATTTAAGAGTAGGTTAGATAAATGTCTATCAGGGATGGTCTAGACAGTATTTGGTCCTGCCATGCGGGCAGGGGACTGGACTCGATGACCTCTCGAGGTCCCTTCCAGTCGTAGAATCTATGAATCTATGAATCCACTCTCCCCGGCGTCCAGAGCGCCGGGAGGAGGGCGGCAAGCCGGCTGGGGCTCCGCTCTCCCCAGCGGCTAGAGCGCCGGGGGGAGGGCGGCGAGCCGGCCGGGGCTCCGCTCTCCCCGGCGGCCAGAGCACCGGGAGGAGGGCGGAGAGCCCGGCCGGGGCTCCGCTCTCCCCGGCGGCCAGAGCCGGAGCGCCACGCCGCCCCCCGCCAGGTGCCGCCCCAAGCACAAGCTTGGTGGGCTGGTGCCTGGAGCCGGCCCTGGCGGCACACAGGGGAACCGCTCCCTGCCCCAGCTCGCCTCTGCTCCGCCTCCTCTTTGAGCACACCGCCCCGCTCTGCTTCTCTCCTCCCAGGCTTGTGGAGCCAAACAGGGCACAAGGTGGAAGTTTCGCCTAGGGCGCGAAACATCCTTGCACTGGCCCTGCCTGTGTAATCAGGTGACGTCAGTACACATAGACTGGAATTATTTATGTATAAGAGTAGCTCACAATATTTAGCAAAGAATTGTTGGTTGAAATGGTTTAGAGAAATTAAATTGCCAGGGAAGGTATTTACTTTAAAATACAATTTGAATATGCTATTTGAATATATTCATTTTCTGAACTATTTATAATCTAAAATAATTAATAAACATTTCAATGTAAAATTGAAAGATCATCTGTAATACAGACAAGGTGGTTTATTCCTGGCCAATGCTAAAAGTGGTAGTGGGTATGTGCAATATATACATTTAAAAAAATTAAAAGCAACAGTAGAGTTACTAGTGTTATTTTTCACACCTGCCATCTGTTCTAACATTGGCTTTCTGTCCATCTGTCTAGCTAGGTACTTGTATGGACTTCATCTCCACAGTAACTGAGCAACTTACGAAGTATTTTAAAATAGAAAATACACTAATATTCCCTCTTTCATCTTACCTAGCCTCTAGGAGAAATTGCTTGTATAGCCCATAAGATGTTTTTTTATATATATTTGTTTGTGTGGGTGTGTGAGTGGATGCACTCTGTGTGTGTGTCTGAAAAAAAATTAGAGAGAAAACTAAGACAAAAAACAACAGAGTCCTGTGGCACCTTAAAGACTAACAGATGTATTAGAGCATAAGCTTTCGTGGGTGAATACCCACTTCGTCAGACGCATGCATCTGACGAAGTGAGTATTCACCCACGAAAACTTATGCTCCAATACATCTGTTAGTCTTTAAGGTGCCACCGGATTCTTTGTTGCTTTTTACAGATCCAGATTAACATGGCTACCCCTCTGATACTTAAGACAAAAAAATGAGCTTTGCATTTAGTTCTGAACAGGGAGCGGTCTGTGGTCATTCTTCTTGCAAGAGTGAGTTCCGCAGTCTAGTTCCAGTTATTGCAAAGGTTCTACTGCCTGCATTCTCAAGCACCCCACTAATAAATAGTAGTAGAGCTGCCCAGAAAATAGACACTTTAAATGCAAAATTTTGAAAATCCTAACTTTTCACTCACTGACTGTCTGAATGTGTATCAGTGTGCAGTAGGCACAGACAGCAATCATTTTATTACCTACCAGTCATTAGAAACTTTATTATGTTGAAAAAATTAATTTATTTTACTGCAAACACCACAGTGTAAGAACATAAAAATTGATAGTGCAACCAACTGGAAGGTCATAAAGCTGGACCGCAACTGATTCTTGCTATTTCAAACAACAGCCAAAAAAAGCCATAATGAGAAAAATAACTAGCAGTTATTGTACAACTGTTTGGTTTAATTGCTTAAATTTGAAAAGTTAGTAAATGCTACTATACATAAGTCAAATGATTGATTTTTTATTTTTTCTCTGAAACTTTTTTCTACTACACACTGTGTAATTTTACACTGTCATTTTATTCAAAAATATGATGCAATGAAACCAATAAAATATAAATTTACACCTTTTTTTCCAAAGTGAAACCAATTGTTTGCTTAAAATTGGGCCCAAGTTTTGACTAAGAGCCTGATGCAAAGTCCATTCAAATTAGCTCAATGAGCTTTGAATTAGGCTCTCAATGTGAAGCCACCAACTTTAATAAAAGCCATAGAGAAGTTACCTCAACGTGACTCTGCCACTGAAGTTCCAGAAGGCAGTTCTGACAACATTTGGGCCCTTTTCCGCATCAGTTGAACACCCAATACTCTTCTGCACACGCAACGTATGTAGAAACAACCTCCTTGCTAATACTGTAGAGATCAATTAAATACCGATTGAAGTCAATGGCAGTTAGACAGGGCCATTTTTTTTTCTTTTTGGCTGAATGAGTAGTACAATGTACGAAGTGTTTCTCAATATTTCCTCAAAACTGAGGACCACCTTGTCTCATATGCTGTGTCCACACCGTACCACATAAAAGTAGCCAGAGACGGCTAGAGGAGGATTACCCTATGAGTAAGGGAACTCTCTGCTAGTATAACCACATTCTGTGCCTGCAGCATCCTCCTCTCTGGCATACTTGGCATGCTGATGTCAGAGCAGGGAGGAGGCATGGCAGAGTGAAGCTATGCGGATCCTCCAGTGACGTGAATTAGAGCTGCTCCCTCGCCTTTCTAGCTTGTGCCAGGATCAGGGGGCTCAAGATCAGGGCCATTCCCTCTGAGTGGAGCAGTCAAGAATCTGGTTCTAAATTTCTTATTTGAGCTAAGGAAAGCTCCACAAAATTTTGGCAATCTTAGGGCATGTCTATACTATGAAATTAGGTTGATTTTATAGAAGTCAATCTTTAGTAAGCGATTTTATACAGTCAATCATGCATGTCCCCATTAAGCGCATTAGGTCAGTGGAGTGCATCCTCAATACCATGGCTAGCATCGACTCACTAAGCTATCCCACAGTCCCCACTGCCCATTGGAATTCTGGGTTAAGCTCCCAATGCCTGATGGGGCAAAAACATTGTCATGGGTGGTTTTGGGTACATGTCATCAGTCTCCCCTCCCTCCCTCCATGAAAACAACAGCAAACAATCATTTTGCGCCTTTTTTCCTGGGTTATCCATGCAGACACCATAGCACAGCAAGCATGGAGCCCACTCAGCTGCACACTGTTTTTCTGAGCATTGTAAACACCTTCCGCATTATCCTGCAGTATGTGCAGAGCCTAGCTAGGAGCCGCCAGATTATGAGGAGGACATGGACACAGACGTTCCTGAAAGCACGGGATGTGGCAATTGGGATATCATGGCGGCATTGGGGCTGGTTGATACAGTGGAACACCGATTCTGGGCCCGGCAAACAAACACAGACTGGTGGGACTGCATAGTGTTGCAGGTATGGGATGATTCCCAGTGGCTGCGAAACTTTCACATGCATAAGGCCACTTTCATGGAGCTTTGTGAGTTGCTTTTCCCCACACTGAAGCACAGGAATACCAAGAGGAGATCTGCCATGACAGTTGAGAGGCGAGTGGTGATAGCCCTGTGGAAGCTTGCAATGCCTGACTGCTAGTGGTTAGTTGGGAATCAATTCGGAATGAGCAAATCTACCGGGGGGGGGGGGGGGGGGCTGCTGTGATCCAAGTAGCCAGGGCAATCAGTGACCTTCTGCTAGCAAGGGTAGTGACTCTGGGAAATGTGCAGGTCAGTGGGTGGCTTTGCTGCAATGGGGTTCCCTAACTGTGGTGGGGCGATAGGCGGAAAACATATCTCTATCTTGGCACTGGACCACCTTGTCAAAGAGTACATAAACCGCAAGGGGTACTTCTCAATGGTGTTGCAAGCACTGGTGGCTCACAAGGGCCGTTTCACCAACATCAACGTGGGATAGTCGGGAAAGGTGCATGACGCTCGCATCTTTAGGAACTCCGGGCTTGCAGCTTTCCAAACAGAAGGGACTTTCTTCCCAGACCAGAAAATTACCATTGGGGATGTTGAAATGCCAATAGTTATCCTTGGGGACCCAAGGATAACTACCCCTACCCTTACCCCTTGCTCTCATGGCTCATGAGGCTGTACACAGGCAGACTGGACAGCAGTTCACCTATAGGCTGAACAAGTGCAGAATGATGGTAGAATGTGTCTTTCGACATTTAAAGGGGCGCTGGCACAGTTTGCTGAGTAGGTTAGACCTCAGCGAAAGCAATATTCCCATAGTTATTGCTACTTGCTGTGTGCTCCATAATATCTGAGAGAGTAAGGGGGAGATGTTTATGGCGGGGTGGAAGGTTGAGGCAGATTGCCTGGCGGCCAATTTTGAACAGCCAGACACCAGGGCAATTAGAAGAGCACACCGAGGTGCGCTGCACATCAGAGAGGCTTTGAAAAACAGTTTCATGACTGACCAAGCTACGGTGTGACAGTTGTGTGTGTTTGTCCTTGATGCAAAGCCTTTCCCTTTGGTGAATGTATTTCCCTGTGCAGCATGACCCAACTTTGGGTAAATATAATTGTAACTTGAGGATTAACAGGTTCTTGTCCCAAGATCAGGCCCAGTAAGATTATTGTAAAATTATAATATAATTTGGGAAGCCCGATGTGCACAGGTGCAACACTCACACTATAGGAACTCTCTCTATATATAAATATATGATTTATTAATAATTTAGCAAAGATTATAGACACACAAACTTAACAAAGCAGATGGAGATAATATAGAAAGTACATTTGGACATCCATACTTACACCCTTATCTTTCATACTTGATCATTATCTTTCTCATCACCATCATCATCCTCATCTTCCCCATTGGCCATCATTCTGGCCCCTCCCAAGGTCTACATTTCTCCCACCTCTCTGCTGCCCCTGGGATGTTACTTTTATAGTAGGTTACGCTGACGCTGCCATGACCAATGCATATTCAATAGAGGTCCTTATTTGTATTTCCTCCCCTTAAGGTGTCCGTTTTCTATAGATTAGTATATGTATGATGCTACCCTATTAGCATACATGTCAATTTGCTGTCATGGCAGCTTTGCGGTCAGAGGTTCTGTCCAGAACTTTCCGGATGCTGGTATCAGCTATGTCCTGTGCTGGGGTCAGCTGTGTTCTGTGGGTGGCTGATGTCAGTATTCTGGACAAAATTCCTCCTCTGGCATACTACTTTCAGTTCCCTATAACTTATAAGTTACTTTAGTTTATCTATACCAATCCCCATCCCCCCCCTTCGACCACAGCTGGCACAGGAAATAAAGTCCCTATTGTTCTGAATCTATTCATTCTCTATTTATTTTAAAAAATTGAGATCATTGACAACACTGACTAGTAAAAGGTAGCCCGGGGGTACAAAGGGTTTGCTAATGGGGTGGGGTGGGGGAGAAGGCCACATTGCTTATTGTAGCCATACTATAAATCAAAGCTGTTTGAATGGCATCCCCTGGAGTTGAGTTGCAGGGTGCCTGGAGCGCACCTCCCCTCCGCGTTCCTGGGCATCTGGGTGAGGAGGCTATGGAACTTGGCGAGGAGGGCAGGCTGTTACACAATGGATGCAGTGGGGATCTGTGCTCTAGTTGCCTTTCCTGCAGCTCCACCAGATGCCTCATCATGTCAGTTTACTCCCCCATTAGGGAGGAGCAATAGCTCAGTGGTTTGAGCATTGGCCTCCTAAACCCAGGGTTGTGAGTTCAATCCTTGAGGGGGCCACTTAGGGATCTGGGGCAAAATCAGTACTTGGTCCTGCCTAGTGAAGGCAGGGGGCTGGACTCAATGACCTTTCAAGATCCCTTCCCATTCTAGGAGATAGGATATCTCCATTAATTAATTAGCCTCAGCATCTCCTCTTGCATGTTCTGATCACACTCACTGTATGCTTTCCTGGCCTCTGCCACCGAATGCCTCCATGCATTAGCTGTGCCCTATCAGTGTGGGAGGACTGCATGAGCTCTGAAAACATGTCATCGGGAGTGTGCTTTTTTTCGCCTTCTAATCTGCGATAACCTCAGGGACGGAGTTGATGCTGGGAGCATAGAAGCATTTGCAGCTGCAGAGGTGGGAAACCAGAAAGTAGACTTAAGAAGATACATTTCTGAGAACAAAAGAGAGACTCTTTCACAGTGAATCAAGCAATTCACAGCAGACAGCACATGTGTTTTAGGTACAAGGTCGCATTTTGCCTTTTATATTGAGTGCCTGCTGGTATGGTGACATCACACATGGCTGGGCAACAGAATTCAGTTTCCAGGCAGCCATTGGTAAGCCAAAGGGTATATGGGATTGGCTTCTTCCACGTTCATAACACGTGGGAATGATTTCAAACTGCAGCGCCCTCCTTTCCCATAGTAACAAATGCCGGTTGTGTTTGCTGTTTAAGGAGGGTGCATCCCAATTGTTCAGGGCAAATCAAACATTAAACACAATTTCTTTTAACTCCTGTAGTGTTGTTAAAATGTGCACTCACCAGAGGTGCCTTCTCCACCTTCAGGATGTGGGAACAATATGCCCTGGGAGGGTATTGGCTCCAAGGTGAGGAAAAAGTCCTGGCTGCCGGGGAGAACAGATTCTCTGCTTGCCTGCTGTGCATTCTCCTCCTCCCCTTCCTCTTCTTCATCCACAAAATCCTCATCCGTGTTGTGTGAGGCTGCCACCTTGCAGGTGTCCACGAAGAGCGTTGGGGAGGAGTACAGCGGTTGATTTTAAGAGCGCTTTAGGTCGGCAGAAAGGGATTGGTTGTGAAGACACATTCATTATAAAATTGACCTAAGGCGGCTAAATTCAACCTAACCTCATAGTGTAGACCAGGCCTTAGTTCTGAGTGAACCTGAGCCACATCCATCACTTTCCCTGTCTCAGCCTTTCACAACACTAATAAACAGTTCACAAACAATTCTGATTGTTACTCTTTTCATCCATGTTTACTACACCTTTGTTTATAGAGTAATTCAGTATCTTCATAATTGTTTCCTTATTGGCTAGCTTAATTTTGGACTTTACATATAAATTGTACAAATACTGTGTTCTCTATGACCTTATCCACCATACAAGCTCTACTGAAGTAATTTAAAGGGGTAATTTTTCCATTTTGTTTTTCCATCATCTACACCATAAAATAATCATCATTTCATTGTTGCGTTGAAAAGAATCATGAAATATGCAATGGCATCAAATGTGAATGAACAAAGCGTTAGAGGGGAATAAAATGATAATCACTGTTTTAAAAAAAGGAAGAACAATATGTCTAAATTAAAATGCTGGTCAACAGAACACAGAGCTGACATTTACAAAGGTTATGTTTGACTGTAATAAAATAAATGACAGCTCTTTGTGTACACAGTTGTCAATTAGCATTGCATATGTCTCTCTCTTGGCTACATTTATTTCTGTCTAATGACTCCTTATTCCAGATGCAAAAATCTATTATTAATATTTGATAAGTGCTCCTGACTGAGGCAAATAACTAAGAATAATAGCTGTCTCTTTGTATTAGTGCATGCTTTATGTGAGAATGTCATTAAAATGAATACATAATATAATATTTAAAAACAGCTGAATTGCTTGAAAACAAGAGAGTCAAAATTGAGTAGAAAAAAATGAAAGTTTGAAACACACAATTTTTTTAATGGTTAAATTAAAGCACCCAAATCTGTTATTTATCTACTTCCAAACTCTCAAGTGTAGTATTGTTGCTAATGTGGATATGATTAAACTTGAATGACACTATTTAGCAATAGGAGACAAAAATATTTGCAAAAGCATTTACATTTATTGCAAAGCAAGAATGCTGCTTCTGAATGATTACTCTTTAATGCAAGTTTTAGTTCCTCTTTGTCTTTAATCAGAAAAATTCAAATTGATCAGAAAAGGCTCAAAAGCACAGGGGTTCTCAAACTTCATTGCCCCGTGACCCCCTCTGACAACAAAAACGACTACGTGACCCCGGAGGGGGCAGGGCCTAAGTCCCAAGCCCCACCGTCCTGGGTGGGCAGACCAAAGCCAAAGCCTGATCCCCATTGTCCCAGGTGGGGGAGCCAAAGCCGAAGACCAAGGGCCTCAGCCCCAAACAGGTGGCCTGTAACCTGAGGCATGCCACCTAGGGCTGAAGCTGTAGAGCTTGGGCCCTGGGCAGTGAGACTTGGGCCCCAGATAGGGTGACCAGACAGCAAGTGTGAAAAATCGGGATGTGGGTGGGGGGTAATAGGAGCCCATATAAAAAAAAAAGCCCCAAATATCAGGACTGTCCCTATAAAATCGGGACATCTGGTCACCCTAGCCCCAGACCTCAGCAAATGTAATGCCTGACCTGGGGACCCCATTAAAATGGGATTGTGACCCACTTTGGGGTCCCAACCCACAGTTTGAGAACCCTTTTGACATTGGCCTGGAAAATCACGCTGCACCAAGAAGAGTGTACAAGGAACATGCCAGCTGCATCATCCATTAACGGTGTAATACATAGGTGTCTGGGGTCTTTTGAGAAGATGCACAAGCCCCCAGTAATGCACACAGGGCACATTTCAGTGCCCACTGAAGTCAAATAGAGTTCTTCCTCTCAATCTTCCCCAAAGAGAAATCTCAGATTTAATTGATGTACAAATGGGTTAAAAATTGACCACAGGCCCAGTCCTTCTGCCTTTAATCTTTTTCATATCCAGGCAGAACTACCACTAATAACTAAGTGGAATTCTGCCTGAATCAGGTATGCAAGACTGGACCCCAATTTCACCAGAAACATGCATATGGAGAGCCCATCAGTAGCCAGATGTAAGAAAATACAGACTGATCAAAGTTCATCTCTGTTACTGAACTTCTGCTTAAGGACAGAACAGATGGACAACACAGAAGAAGTCACTCTAGAAAAGGCAGCATAATTTGCAGAAACATGGTAAAATTTTATCAGGTGCCTAAGTGACTTAGAAGTCTGAGTCCCATTTTCCAAGCTGGTGCAGGCCTTAAAGAACCTAAATCTCATTAAAAGTAAATAGAACTTAGTATCCTAAGTTCCAAAGGACAGATTTCAATGGTATTTAGGTACCTAAAGATGCAGATAGGCATGAAATGGGTTTTCAAAATCTCTTAGGCAATTGAGATCTTCTGCCTGTCATTGTGAGTTAGGCCTCTAACCAGTTTAGGCACTCTGGAAATCGCACTAGGCATCTATCTGAATTTTTAAGGGCTTAAATAGCTTTTGAAAGTGGGGTTTAGGTACCCAAGCCACTTTTGAAAGTTTTACTCACAGTCAAAACTTAAGCTTAAAACAAACTTAAACAAAATAACAACCCCAGGAAAAGGTTGTGCAAGAAAGCCACTGTATGAATAGGTTTTGAAGAGCTGTCTTTATACAGGCTGGAGTCTTGAGGCACAGTACCTATAACAGATTAGTTATGGTGGTTTCAATCATTCCCAACCTGACCTGCTAAATTAGTACACGGAGAGAACCAACTTTGTGCAGACCTCCCCATTACTGCCCCTTCCATGGTAGCACTTCCCCTTCCTCCAGACACTACGGAGGGCATTCTAAAGGATATGGAGTCTGTGAGGAGAAATGGGGACAGGAATCACTAGAATTACAAAGACAAACATACACAGCATAGAAGGAAAGAAAATAACAGAGAACGAATAGATTAATAGTTGTTTTACTGCAGTTTTCCCTAAGAATGAAAGACCCTGACCCAGCAAAGCACTTAAGCAGATGCTTAACTTTGAGCACCCAAATAGTCCCCTCTCATTCATTTAGGGCCTGATCCAAAGCCTTAGATTAGACTGGAGTTCATGTTCAGACTACTTTGCAGGATCAGGGTCCAATATTGGTGCCAGTGGCAGGGCATACTCCCCCTTGGGGCATGCCTTTACAACTGGGTACAATATTGCTAGTATCCAGTGCCTGCTACTGGCTGTCTGCCTTTGGTGCCAGGCCTTCTATGGCTCCACCCCGAGCCAACACACAAAGTTTAAACCCTTTTTGGGGTATCACAAACATATACAAATGAACCAGAATAATTATTCTACCCCAGGGGGTTACTGAATGCTTCCCTCTTTACTCACAAACCCTATCTCAGAGCTTTCCCTGTAAGACCCTACCCTGCCCCAGCAGCATGCTTCTCCCTTGATCCTCCCATTAGGCCCTAGCTCTGCCAGAGAGACACCTATCTCCTCTGCAATCTCTCCATTAAGAGAGTGCCTTCAATCTACTTATTATGGTTTAGCTCTGGCCAGGAGCCAATTAACTATTCACCTCCCCAGGTGCAAAGCATGACTAATTGAGTGCATTTGCTAGCCTTGCAGGTGATGGAAATTAAGGCCCATCACACTACCACTCCCGTTACAGGGCCTTTCCACTTGCTTTGCAAATCCTTTCTTTGTTAAACTGCTGAAATATTCAGGATTCTAGTCCTCAGCCTGTGAGTTGCTGTGTGACATAATTTTCCCCTGGCCAATAACATTCACACTGACAGTAGATGGGCACCTCCCATGCCCTCAACCCCCATTGATTTGAGGATGCTCAGGAGCTTGTATGATGAATACCCAATTACTAATATTCCTTTAGGGCTTGATCTGGCTTCTACTGAAATCAAAGGGAGTTTTATTTTCCACTTATGAAATCAAGTACATTCAATAACAGCAACTCTTATGCTGCTGTGCTTACCCCTGCCTATTTGTTTTTAAATATTAACTTTTATGGTTTGCAAGAAAGTTTGTATTGACTAAAAAGTGCCATTAACATTTTAGAAAGTTATAATTTGAGTTTACTTAATTATTTTGTTCTTATTGGGTAAAGGTCTTGATATTGATCATTTTGATAGACTCAGTTTGAAGTACACTCATAAATAGGATGGGCATTTAGAGATACAATATTATTCCCCTATGTCCTATTCTGAAATTCCTCCTGGTTTAGTTTATATGAAGTACTTTATCTAAGCAAATATGTTTCATTTTAATATGTTAAGAATGAGGCAGTTTATATGATAATGATTTAAGCCTCCAGTATCAGGCATTTATAATGAGCTATTTCATGGGCCCCTATTCACATGCAGAACACTAACAAAGTGTTTTAATGTATTACCCGATGAACTAACTGATAATTCTAAATGTGATAGGGCACACATAATAAGGGAATACACTGGGGCACAGGCATGATTCACCCAGCAGTATGTTCCTCAGATGTATAACCTACTGATTTGATAAACATCAAGACCTTAGACCTGATCTCAGGAATAAAAGAAAAGATTACAGGCTCCAGCCATGAAATAGGTTATTCATAGGTTGCTTTGGGGAGGAGAGCAGGTATTTTCCCCCCTTCATCAGCTGCAACTCAGAGCAACTACTAATTTAGCATCTATCCCCAGAATCCCAAATTAGGACAACAACAAAGCAATTTGGTGTGATTACCAGCCTCAGACTAGAGCCAGAATAAATATAGTCATCCAATGCAGTTTCCAACCAAGGACTCATGCTGGATTAGTTAATCCCCAAAACAAAAATGCTTTTGAATGTGCATCACTCAGGTGCCTTAAAGATGATGAGCCCTGTCCTCAGCTGGTGTAAATAGAATTAGTTCCACTGGCTTCAGTGGAGCTACACTGATTCAGACCAGCTGAAGATCTACCAAGACGTGTGATACTTTCCAAATTCTTTGACATCCAACAAAATGCTGACTTCCCAGGTGTTAGAAATGTAGGATGTTGCATCAGGAACCTAATCACCCACCCTTTGACTTGATATCAGGATTACCATTTGGGGAATGATATACCCCCAGCATTCACTTTACACTCATGCCATGCCTATGATTTGTAGCAATATTCCCTACAACAAAGACTTATTCCTAGTGACTGGCGTTCTCTGTCATATTAAGTCACCGAACACAATTATTTGTACACCTACAGCATTTTAAGTAGACAGAATAATACGCAATGTTCATGCAACCCTGTCGACTCAACAATCATTTTTAAAAGTTAATGCGAAGCCAGATCTTTTTTTGCATCTTAAAATTTTACTTTTGATATGATGTAATATAGAAAGTTCAGCAGATCCACTTTTGAAAATTTGGCCCTAAACACAGTCCAGAAGTTAATGAAGAGATTTTTCTTATTATTTTTCTCAATATTCTTGTCCCATGTCAAAGTTTACCCCTCATGACTATGAGTTCTATTGATTAGATGGGTAACCATTCATGCAAAGATTAAACAACAGCAAAAATGGTACAGCAAGATCTGTTTCAAATGAGTCCTTCAGCTCCATCTCTTCACCATTACTGTTTGTTTTAAGGAAGAGAAAAATGGCAAAATCTGCTTCCATTTAGAGTTCAGTTTCACTTCAGAAAACTTAAGAACCTTTTGAAATCAGAGCTTCTTCTGATATACCTCTGGCCCAGAGGATTGACTCAGATTTCTTGGCTCTTCCTCCACTAGCTTTGATGTTCCTGTGACCAGTACTGATACTTAATTTGTAAATTCAGTGCCTTCTCTGATCATCTTTGACCTCCCTGGTCTTTTCTGATTATCCCTTGGTCTGCTTGGCTGCCCTCCAGTGCTCCTACATGCCTTAAACCTGTTTGACTTGTGGTAACTTTTACAGCCAAAACCAGCAACAGTTATTCACTTTTTGAAAACGCGCAGTTGTCACGAGCATGGTGCATTCAGAGGAACCATATGAAGGAATAGATGTACAACAAACATCATCTCTAAGATTTCCTTTAAAAAAAAAACCCTGAACATAGGTTGTCCATCACAGAATCTCACTAGGATGAAGGGAAAGTAGAGGAGAGATGCCTCGGACAGATAAGAGACATAATTATCAGATGCAAAAAATAAATGATTTTTTTTTTGCTTCCATCACTTGTTGGGAATATAGCAGAGTGTTATTAACTCACAAGCAGACGATCTGACAAATTAGCTAACTTATTCCAGTGCACTACAGTCTTACCATAAATTAAGTTCGCATCCAATTTATCCTTGTTTATGTGACAAAGTGTTCATAGAGATAATGGATGGTAAGTCACAAGTCCATGCTACTATTGCTCAGATAACTGTCCCATATAACATAATTTGCTAGATGTTAATGTCCTGCAATAACCCTTACATTATATTAAATCCCAAATTCAATGATGACAGTGAAATCACTTGAGAGGGAGAGCACAGGGACATTGGGAAAAGATGGAGATTTGCTGCCATTTGGCCACTAGAGGCAAAATGTTTGCTTAAGAGCTGAAAGAGATAAAAGATCCATGGAGGATGTGCTATGGCTGTTGTTAGATATGTGTGAACCATAACAATGCTGATTTCCTGGTGTTTGTTTGTTTGTTACTGGAAACTGCAAACCAAATGAAAAAAAAGTTTGTACAGTCTAAAAATGGACAAGGAAACAACCAAAATAATCAAGTTTGACATGGCTTCAGGTCTCAACCCTTCAGCTTATTGTGATTTCCACCATAAAAGATAAACAGCCTAAATTCATGTGGCCCAGATATGGCAAAAGATTCATGAACCTCAGACAATTTCTGACATACAAAAGCCTAAATCCATTACTTATAACAAAACCACAACCAGTTGAGTTCACATAACAGTGCATTTTATATGGGAAAGAAAAAGATAAATGTTATGAAATGTGGTTAGTTTGTGAAATTGATTGGATAAAATTCCAGACCTCTTCTTGCATCGTGCCATGCTTGCCAACAATTTCTTATAAAGCAAAATTATAAAATCTCACTACCACAGGCGTTTTCTATTTTGAAGAGATCACATGAATTTATGAGATCATTAATTATCGACGTTCCTTGAGCAGGAATGGCTATTATTTGGTATTCAAACAAATATTGAAACTGCTGTTCAACAAGCTGGTGAACACTGGGATTAGAAGGAACGTATATGGGCCACCAGTTATATAGTCATTCCAGCCAATCAGTGGCTGTATTTAGACTCTCCAGGGGCTAGACATGATGTGAAAGGTGATGTAAATCATATCCCCCTACTCTCAGTCTCCCTCAGTGCTTGGCTAGAAAATAACATTGTGATAGCACTGGACTTAGCACTTGGTATACACAATGAAAAGTTGTATTTTCCATTACGTCAACTGGCCATTGTTAACTCTAGGTTTAATTATGAATGGCTGAAGCAATTTTAAACATGATAATCCCTGTCTATGTTAATGGTGAAATCCTGGCCCCACTGAAGCAATGTCAAAACTTTCATTCATTTCAACAAAGACAGGATTTCAAGTGTTTAACATTGTGTTAGGAACCACAGCCCCTCAATATTATATTTTAAGCTGATGTAATTTTCTATTGTAGGCAATCTATTAGATATACTTATACCCACTCTAACATTGTGTGAGGAAGTCTAATTCAGTGTAGCACTGGGGAACCAGAAGGAAGTGTAAGCTAATGTAGCCTCCACTTTACTTTAAATCTTCTTACACCTTATTTTGGCTTCTTGTGAAATTTACGCCAATATAAACTACCTCATACATAGGAAGAATAGATGAAGATGGGTCTAATGGAGTCTAACTGCATGCCATAGAGGTGCTAAGATAATGTAACGGAGACTAAAGCTTCAACTATCTTACACATCACCTCTGAATTTGGCCCTCAGTCATAGGACTTAAGTGATCCAGCTATTTTGTCATCTTTCTTCATTTGTTTTGGGGGGCTGGCTGGAAGCAGTAGCTTTCATCCTGGAAATCTCATTGTGAAAGAGAAGGGAAAATATGAAGTGGAAAGACATACCTACATTAAAATAATGAAAGGAAATGCATCTCTCTTTTCCTCTTCTCTGTGCTTGCTCTTATATGCCGCTGTCCATCTTCTACCCATTCTCGTTTGCTGCTCTCCTGCAGGTGCCCAATTTCTAGCCATTACCATTTTCTGCTACTGTGCCCTGCTCACCTAGAGCTACATAAACTACCAAAGCAACTATATATATTTTATTGCTGTATCTTTTTCATCCTATACTCTATTGTCCTCCCCTTCAAACTCTCTACCAATACTTGCCTTCCCCCCCCCCCTTCTTAAATTTTAAACTTGTTGGGGAAGGGAACATACTTTTCACGAGGCACTGAGTAAAACTGAAGTAATAATAACAATATCCATGTGCATAGGTAATTTAATATGTTGCTTATGCACAGGTCATCAGGTATCCTTATATTCAGAAAGACTTCAATCTTCTGGTTCACCTGGTCTCCTTTTTAAAATGAATCTAAAATTTAAAGCTTTCTCTTACTCAGCTAAGATGTTAAGGGGTAGATTTTCAAAAGCATCAAAAGAAGTTAGGTTTCTAATTCCCACTGCATTTCAATGGATGTGGAGTGCTGACTCTCTTAGGTGCTTTTGAAAACCCTAACCTAAATGGGGGAAGTAGGGGGAAAGGACAAGAAAATTATCTGTACAGATCTACTGTGACCTGTTCACATCCATCCAACCATAATTAGTTACATAAACTATCCTGTTATTGGTAAGGGTTAAACCTTATTGCAACCGGTGAGTGTAACAGCTGCCCTACTTTGAGGATAAATGTAAACATCAATAGGGGCCTGAAACCAAAACACGGGCAGATGTCACCATCCAAAACAAAAGCACATGTGAATCTGATCAGGAATTTGAACTATGTGCATAGGGGGCTATTCCTCGGATATTGTTTGCTGGAAGTATGTGTGTCTGCGTATGAGGGAGAGAAGTGGCAAAAAGAAAAAAAACAAAACAAATACACAAATACACAAAAACAAACAAACAACAACACAACATAGTTACAAGGAGAAGGCAGCAACGAAGGTCCAGACAGGCTGAACAAGCACTGAGTGTGTGGTCCTGAGAAAAGTCTAGAGAGTGTGCTTTTGGGCTAAGTGCTGGTTTGTCAGGGGTGTGAAGTTGTGAGTAAATTAACTATCTTCTGTCATTTGATTCTTGCTGTGGTCAGGGAAACAAGACATTGCACATTCTTTGTAAATAAAGAATATTACATCAAAGATACCTGACACTGTCATCAATTTCTCCACCTAACAGAAACAAAGTGCAGGGTCTCAAACTTTGACTGAAGCCCAAAAGGGTAACAATACAAACAGCTAAAAATGGATTCGAGTTTCTAACTGATCAAAGATGGCAATATGGGAGAAGAATTTATTTTCTCTCCACTAAAACAATGTGTAACTAGTTGTTATGAAGTCCCACTTTATCTGTTTCAATGGCTGAATGGATGCCCTAGTTGATCTAAATCATTACCCAGGGCAACTTCTAATGCATTGGGTAATGTCAGTTTCCCCATCTGTTCAGTAATAAAAAGAATAAAAAAACGAATTCTCTTTAGGATGGTTCCTCACATGTCAAAATACCCAAGTAAATAAATGAATGTAGTGACTTTTCCTTGTTTGATTTCTGAAGTAAATTAAACAAATTAAACCCAAAAGGGAAGTTTCAGCCCAAAGTCTATGCTGGCTTCTGAAGGTATATATCCTGGCAGAAAGTCAGCCAGTGAGAAGAGGAAGTGGTCTCATACCCCACTTTTCTAAGAGGATGCAGGAATCTGCACAGCCCCAAACCTGGGAGATACTGGTCTAGAAGGTGCTGGCCTGATGATTTAGTGATTCAGCAGATGCCTTCAGCAGCCTCTGCCAACAGGTGCTTTATCTGTTGAAAGCTGCACTTAGGGAACCATTCACAATGCATAACAACGGTGTTGAACCTACAGATTATGAACAGTGCTAAGTATTCTGATAAAGAATACCTTCTAATGGCCTATATCAGTGGTTCTCAACCAGGGGTACATATACCGCTGAGGGTATGCAGAGGTCTTCCAGGGGATACATCAACTCATCTAGATATTTGCCTAATATTACAACAGGCTACATAAAAAGTGGAGTGGAAATGCTTGCAATGTGGGCAAGGATGGGGGAAGAAAGGGTATGGGAAGGGGGGAAACCTAGGCATACATCTAGCATGTCTTCTTTTGCAGTGTTAAATAGGTCACAAGCCAGCATATCACAAGCATGGCCTTTAGCTTGTGACTTGGCCAGGTTGACTATAGCGTCTGAAGTTTTTAAAATGATTTTGTAAAAATCCTCTATTGCTACATCAATTGCAGTAAGAGCATAGGATAAACCTGTGTTAGTATGTCTAAGGGCTTGGGTGGTTTGGCTTTTGACCCAAGAATTTTATGACCTCTCAGAATTTAGGTTAAGAGTATTTAGTATAGAATTGGTGCTTCCAAAATATCCTCCAATATGACCTAAGATGCTACGTTTTTGTATTTTGGCTGTGCAGGCCGGAATAACATATTGGTGCATTAGAAACTGTAGCTGGTCCTGCAGCCATTGCAGGGAGCTGGGGTGGTCTGAGCATACATTTTGCAAGGGTGCAGAAAAATTGGACAAATCATATTTAAACTGAACAGAGACCATAAGAACATCATGAAAAAGTGTTTTGTTGGGACCTACTTGAATAATGCCGTCCAGTGGGGTAGGGTACAATTCTGGACAGATAGTAGGTGGGGAGTATCCACAAGTGGTCAGGTTGTAACATTGTATATCAGTACAATGTAAACATTTAATCGGGTGTACACAATGTTCCTGACAATAGTGTCCCTCCATCCCAGGTTCCCACAGCAGAAGAGGAATGTCCATCCATCCCGCATTTACAAACACTGTTAGGTTAATAAAAAGTGCCCACCCGTCCCACAAACATTCCACCGATACTCTCCCAACCCATTAGCAGCCTCATAAAAGTTGTGAATCTCGACCGATCCATCCGAGGCCCTGGAAATAGAATAGTTTGTTTGTTCTAGAGGAGTATCCATAAATTGACACTCTGTCCTTTGGTTCCGTTCTCAACATTCTGTGGTCTTGCACCCTGAAATTGGGGGTCCTATATGAGTGGGCCCACATCCCATGAAGCTAAATACCCAGTTACAGTCCAGATCCGGTGAGATGCAGGGAGGGAGCCGAAGACTGCTCCCGGGCTGTGGTAGTCGGATTGGGACCTTGGAGCCTGGATGTTTTTGGAGGCGAGCTGTAACCACGATAGGTCCCAGGTGATCCGGTCTTGGGGTAAGCCAAGTGTCTGGCTTTTTTACCCATTCGCTGCTGCCTCCTGTAGGAAGTTGCACATACTGACCAGCTTTGAAGCAGGTATCTTGTGTGACATGTACCAAAGGCAGGCCCCAGGAGGCTGCATCCAGTATATTTACCAAGAGAATTAACATGGGGAGCCACATCTGTTACCTAGAAGGATACAATATAAACAAAATTAATTTATACATTTTAATTCTGGTTTTATGAACCCACGTTGGGATTCCTTGCACCTGCATGGAGGTATCCGTATGGGCCAATACCATGTGCGGGCCAGAGAATTTTGGCTGAAGTACGCCGGGGTTGTATGTCCTCACCATAGCCTGATCTCCCTCCTGTATGTCTGCCCAAGAGAGGGTTTCTGGAGGGTCCCGGGCTTCTTGTCAGTCTTGGACAGTTAGTCTTAGGGATTGTAAAACTTCATTTAGATTTTTGATATATTCCCGTGCAGTGTCAGAGATCAGGGGGAGGAGAGGCGGAAATACATATCCTTCACCCAATGATATGGTCATTCCAGTAATGAGTTCAAAGGGCAAAACTCCTGTACTAGCGTTAGGGGTTACCCTCATGGAAAGAAGGGCAGCAGGTAGTTGTGATACCCAGTTGGTTCCTTGAGATAGTAAAGCCTTTGTGATCTTTTTCTTTAGAGTTTGGTTTGCTCATTCTACCAATCCAGAACTTTCAGGGTGGTATGGACAGTGGAATTTTTGTTTAATGCCCAAGGCATTACAGACCTCCTTCATGATTCATCCTGTAAAATGCGTTCCCTGATCTGAATCTGCTGAACAGGGTAAGCCCCATCGGGGGCAGAATTCATTGGCCAGGATCCGGGCCACCGTTCTTGCATCATTCTTAGCAGTGGGGAAAGCTTCAATCCATCGAGTAAAATGATCAATTAGAACCAAGCATTTTTTTTTCCTTTTGCAGATGGCAAGGGAACTATGAAGTCAATCTGAATATTTTGCATAGGGCCTGTGGGTCGAGGCTGATACCTTATAGCTACTTTAAGCTTTTTGCCTCCATTACATTTAGCTCATACGAGGCATTGTTGACGGTAGTCATGTATGTCCACTGTCATTTTAGGCCACCACCACTTTCCCTTTATGTGGTTCAACATAGCTTTTGGGTTTGGATGTGTTGGCAGGTGGTAGAGATCACAAAGGTAAACTATAATTGCTATAGGAGCCACAAACTGTTGATCTTTTGTGACCCAGGTATTGCTTTTATAAATTTTGCAGGCATTTTCAATCCATGTCAATTTTTCCTCTTTAGGACATTGCTCTTGTATCTCAGGTAGAGAAATTTGCTTTAAATCAGGAATTTGGGTGGCTGCTACTTGGAAATTGTCCTGCAGCATTGTGGCAGCCTTTTTAGTTGCTTTGTCTATGGCTACATTTGCAAGGGAAAGAGGGTTATTGTTTCTGGTATGTGCCTTGATTTTGACTACGGCCACTTTGGATGGTTTTTGGATTGCTTCCAATAAATTTGTAATATATCCCCCATTTTTAAGAGTGAGTGAGCACAGTGTCGGAGAAAAACTGAGTTCTCACTCTTTTGATTGGGTGCAGCAAGTCAGAAGCTTTATTCACTCTCACAGTGTGCAGAGGGAGAGAGCCAAGCAGGTCTCTCTCCCTGATACCTAATTACAACAAGCATTTATACCTTTCATTACAAAAATAATGAGGGACAGCTGTATCTTGTTATACATATGTCATCTTGGTATTTTACTTTAATTGTTTTGACTCCTACCGACAGGCAATATTTTCTATACCTTATCTATCCAAGGTCTTCTACACCTTATCTATACAAGGTCACAGGTCACAATAACTCCTCACACAGTACTATCTCACCCGCCTCTCACATTCCTCGCTTCTACAAATCTCGCGTTATCAGGCCTACAGTTAGCCTGACTCTTGCTAACAAACTGTCATGCATTGCAGTTCTTTTCTGACAGTTCCCTTTTCTGCTTCCACAACCCCCCCTTTTGTACTTTTAGTACAACAAACATTCTCAAACCTCTATTTGCATCAAGTCCTGGACCTCTGATTCTATATCAGGTGTTTCCAATTTAGCGGTTCTGATTGGATGTAATGACAATGCATGATTAGCATGAACATGAAAGGTATTACTATTATTACGTATTTTACAACAACAATAACATAATCCTAAGCTAATTAATAACAATACAAGCAATAACATTCCCATAGCAAACCTATAATGGGGTTGTTGTACAGCCTTAGTTACAAAGCACAATACATCATACTTAGTACATAAAATGGATACTCTATAAGCAGTCTGAAAGGCATACTTTTCAACTTGATATATATTTTGAAGCATGTGAATTCGCCCTTGTATTTTAGAGATTTTCTGAATCTCTGGTAACAGTGAGAACAAATTCTGAAATCTATCAGGTACTAAACTAGTCCAATTAAAGGGTATCTGGAACCTAAGGGCTACTTGAAAAGCTCTGTCTGCAGGCCAGTAAATAATATGATTGCCTGCAGTGGTAGTGAGATTAAAATGTATGTCTTGTAATGTGGTGTCATTAACATACACACAGCTATCATTAGCTTGAAAAAGTAAGTGTCCTGTCAGTGTAGTTCCTTGTCCACTACCCTCCCAGCAAACGTAGTCATAAACCGTGACAACTTCTCCTGGCTTCAGTTTACGGTTACACTGAAGCTGTGGGGGTTCTAATGGCCACAATGTCCATAGACTACCTAACCCCATCCAAATGTCAGGTGTAATCCCAGGAGCACTGACTAAAAATCGATTGGGCATACCAGGTGGTCTAATTTCCCAGATGTCTCGGTGAATTATCCAATCCCACATGCATCCTCCCCATGGACCCGGCAGGATACGGTATGTGGGAGCCCACACCCCCCTTACCGGTCCATATGCTTGGAAGGAGCACTGAGAACGTCCGCACTTCCATCCAGAAAGTTTCCAAGTAAGTCTCCATGGCCACAGGTCAGATGGTACCCCTGATGTGTCTGTAAGGGCAGTGGGCCAAGCCTGATGTTCTAGATCTTTCCGAATGGACATCAGCTGGTCATTCAGGAAATCCTGAGTCTCTGAACATGCTAGATCCCACTGCAATGCCTTCCCAGCCTCAGTGATATTCAGTACCATCTCTCTTAGCAACTTCTGGGTCATAGAACTAAGGGCGGAAATAACATGTAACTCACCAACTCCAGCTTGTACCTGGGTTAGTTGTGCTCCAGAAACGAGGCCTATGGCCTTCTCTAGTTGGCCCAATTTCTCATCATGTTCCTGGTTCTTAAAAATATTCCAAACTGCTGCTGCACTATTGGCCCCATCCCACAGGGATCCGGTCAAGTCTCTCTTCTTTCTAGAGGAAATAACCCAAGCCCTCTGTTGTGCTAATCTAATGGCAGCCCCCTGTGAGCAATTCGGGTATGTAGAGGTAATCTGGAAACTGGATAAGGGTAATGAAAATTTAACAGTCCCTAGTGTAGTATTAATCACAGTCCACCGATATCCTACTACATCTTTCTTTGGTGTAGTACTATACCACATCTGTTGGTCAAATACCTTTATGTATTTCCGGGAGGCATTAACATTAATGGTATAAGAGGGGGTGTATTGCAATAAGGTACAGGTCACATTATTAGTCACTGGAATACTTTCTATGCAGGTAAAATTTCCAGTGGCAGAACAAACTCTTTGGGTATTTGTCTGATTATCCACTAATTGGGTGACCAAATAACAATAAGGGCCTCTCTCATTTAACACAGTACAAGTTCCAGGAACAACCATCATATCTACTTCATTATAGAACCCATCAATTGCAACTATTAATTCTTGGGGTTCGTTGGTAGTGATATTATGTATTTCTATCTCTACTGATCCATTTGTTTTCCATTCAATTATTCGCTCATATACATTATCCTGAACTTTAAAAAATAATTTCTCTGAACAAAATTCCAGTAAATCACTAAGATGTGAAAGCCTTGGCCACTGGGTTTCATTGGAATATACAGTACGGTTTGTATCTGGGTAAGTTACAGTGGTGGTGGCAGGGGTCAAGGGACTAGTGGGTGTAGTCCTAGTGGTGGCAAGGCGGTTTTGATATTCATCTTCTGAAAGCCAATTAGAAAGGGCAGTGCATCCTGAAGGTACCTGTCCATAAGCACAAAGTCCTGCCCCTGGAAAGAACCCACCCCACCACTGGACTCCACATTCCCAGGAACGGTCCCCACAGTTCCCTCCTTGCCAATAAACAATGCTCCGTCTCTTCCACCAGGGCCAGTTCTTAATGTCTCTGGTAGTCAGGAATCCCTGGACTTTGGTGGTTTCAGCAGAGCGGGTGTTTCTTCTTTTCTTCTTCAAAAGCAGTTGTGATTCACCATAGTGCAGGGGAGAGGTTACTAGCACTTCACCCTGTACTGGTGTGATTCCTGTAACAAAATTCAAAGGTATTGTAGATCTGTCAGTGGACAAGGGAGAGGTTACTAGCACTTCACCTTGTCCTTTTTCCCTGCTGTCCAGGAGGCACAGCAGATCTAGCAGGAGAAATAGGCTGATCAGCAGCTGGAGAATCCTCTCCAGGTGGAGGAGTCTTTTTGCAGTGAGAAGCATGGGTCCAGGTGGGCAGTCCTTGGCACTTCACAGCGGTGTTGGTGGTCAGCAGGACTTGGAAAGGGCCCTTCCAGCGTGGAGCCAGGGCAGTCTTTCGCTGATGGACCTTTATGTAGACCCAGTCTCCTGGTTCCAGCGAGTGGCAGGGTTGCACAGGATCCTTGGGTAGTGCTTCTTTCACCTGTGTATAAAAAGACTTAACACATTTCATTAGAGCCTGACAATACTTAAGCATTGTGTCATCCATTAAATGAATGTCCATCTGAGCTAGGGTCAGTGGGGGCGCAGTTGGCAGTCGCATCGGGCGCCCTGTCAGAATCTCATGAGGGCTGAGTCCAGTCTTTCGATTGGGAGTGGCTCTCATACTCATTAGTGCCAGAGGAAGGGCATCTGGCCACTTCAAGTTTGTTTCAGCACAAATCTTGGCCAGTTTATTTTTCAGAATTCCATTCTGGCGTTCCACTGCCCCGGCAGACTGCGGATGGTGGGGGCAGTGAAGGTTGTGTTGGATCTGCAAAGCTGCACATAACTCTTTTACAATCTGTCCAGTAAAATGAGTTCCACGGTCACTGTTGATACTCACAGGAATGCCAAATCGTGGTACAAAATCTTTAAGCAGAAGTTTCACAACAGTCCTGGCATCTGCTTTCCTGCAGGGAAAAGCTTCAACCCAATTTGAAAATACATCCACTAAAACCAATACATATTCATAACCACAACATTTAGACAATTGAATAAAATCAATCTGAATATTTACAAAAGGTCCCCAAGGGGGAGGGTGAGCTGCCTGCCCAACTTTAACAGCTTTACCAATGTTATGCTGCTGACAAATCACACATTGTTGACAGTAGTGATGTGCAATGACTGGGAACCCGAATGCACACCAATCTCGGTTAACTGCAGCAACCATCCCCCCTTTGCTCACGTGTGCCATTCCGTGGTATACACGAGCAAGATAGGGCATTAGCATCTTCGGTGCAACCAGGCGACCAGCTGGGGCACGCCAAAGATGATCAGGGTGTAGAATACAGCCATTAGCACTCCAAAAACGTTTCTCAGCTACAGGTGCTGCTTCCTGGATCTTGGCCAGATCCTCAAGGGAGGCTACTGGAGGCTGTTCAATCAAAGCACAAGTATATTCAGCCTGAGGTGCAGAAAGGGCCGCTGCTTTGGCTGCAGAGTCTGCCAAAGCATTTCCACGGGTAACTTCATCATGAGGGGTCTGGTGAGCCATACATTTAACAACAGCTATAGCTTTGGGCAATAAAAGGGCATCCAAAAGAGCAGATACATACAGACTGTTCTTAATAGGAGAACCAGTGGATGTAAGGAAACCTCTATACTTCCAGAGCAAACCATAATCATGTACCACTCCAAAAGCATAACGAGAGTCTGTATAAATTGTAACTGCTTGATCTTGAGCTAGAATGCAGGCACGAGTTAAAGCCACAAGTTCAGCTACTTGAGAAGAAAACACAGAAGGAATAAAAGCACTTTCAATAACAGCGTGTGCAGAGCACACAGCATAACCAGCACCCAATTTACCCTTAGAATCTCGCAAGCATGAACCATCCACAAAGTAAATAAGATCAGGATTTTGCAAGGGCACATCTAGTAAATCATCTCTCGGACGGGAGAGAACCGATGTCACAGACACACAGTCATGTGGTTCTCCGTCTTCTGGCCCAGGCAACAAGGAAGCAGGATTTAAAACAGGGCAACGAGCCAAAGTAATATGAGACGAAGATAACAAGACAAGCTCATATTTTGTGAGACGAGAAGTGGATAAATGCTGTGTCTTAGATTTTAACAAGAGTGCAGCCACAGCATGAGGAACAGCAACAATCAAAGGAGATCCTAAGACAATAGATTCAGATACTTGAACAGAAAGGGCTGCTGCAGCCACAGCACGCAGGCAAGGGGGAAATCCAGCTGCCACAGCGTCTAGGGCCGTGCTGTAATAAGCAATGGGACGGTGTTTATCTCCGTGCTTTTGCGTTAGTACGGCCAAAGCAAACCCATTACGCTCATGACAGAAAAGAGTGAATGGTTTAGCATAATCAGGAAGTCCCAGGGCTGGTGCACTGGACAGGCTTTGCTTGATAGCAACAAAAGCTTGTTCAGCCTCTGGAGACCAAGGAAGAGGCTCAGGAGTATCTGACTTAGTCAGATCCTGTAAGGGTTTAATCACTGTTGCATAACCTAAAATCCACTGTCTGCAGTACCCAGTCATGCCAAGAAAAGTACGCATTTGAGAAATAGTACCAGGCCTAGGCATATTTAGAATAGCTGAAATCCGAGAATCTGATAAATGACGAGTACCAGGGGAAATATCATGACCAAGGTAATGAACCCTGGGCTGACACAGCTGTAGTTTTTCTCGGGATGCCTTATGACCCTTAGCAGCTAAAGCAGTCAATAGAACCAAAGTATCAACTTTACAAGATTCAAAGGAAAGGGATGCCAACAAAAGATCATCCACATACTGTATAAGTACTGATTTACCTGGAAAAACCACATCATCCAGATCCTTCTTCAGGATCTGGGAAAACAAGGATGGGGACTCAGTATACCCTTGGGGTAACCGAGTCCAGGTGTACTGGCGTCCTTTATAGGTAAAGGCAAACAGATACTGACTATCAGGGTGAATGGGGATAGAAAAGAAAGCTGAACAAAGGTCCACAACAGTAAAGTGAGTAGCTAAAGGTGGAATGCAAGAAAGAATTGTAGCTGGATTTGGAACCACAGGAAATGAAGGCAAAACAACAGCATTAATCGCGCGGAGATCTTGAACAAACCGATAGGTGTTCTTTCCTGGCTTCTTTACAGGAAAGATAGGGGTATTACAAGAACTGGTGGTAGCAACAATAATACCCTGCTGTAATAAAGACTCCATTACTGGGGCTATACCTTCCTCTGCCTCAGGACGCAGAGGGTACTGTGGAACCCTTGGCAAAGCTTTAGAAGGATCAACAAAAATCTTAACCGGCTCTGCAGTCCGGATCTGACCCACTTCATTGGCATGCCGAGACCAGAGATAGGGGGGAACTTGTGATAACAAGTGCACAAGGTCAGGGCTAAGAGTTGTTGTTAATTTAGCTGGCTCCTCTATGTGGAGTGTAGCCAACACTAGATTAGTATTCTCATCAGGAACCTGTAAGAATACGCCATCTGGTGTGCAATAGATAGTACAGCCTAATTTACACAAAAGATCCCTTCCCAGCAGATTCACAGGAGAGGAGGGGCTGAGCAAGAATGCATGCTTGTTAGAGAGGGGCCCTAGTGAAATAGCAAGGGGTTTTGTGACGGGATGCGAAACAGGTTGATTTGAAATGCCAACGGCATTTACAGACAAAGTTGACAAAGGAACAGAAGGAAACTCCGAGGATCTTAGAGCAGATCTACTAGCTCCAGTATCCACAAGACAAGTAACAGATTGTCCTGCAATTTCACAATTTACATAGGGACCCTCTTGATTAATGGGAATTAAAGGATTCATGATGCAGTTACGTTCCCTCAGGCTGTCCTAGTAAGAGGTAGTTTGTGGGGTAAAAGTAGACGCTTCAGGATTTGGGAAAGGAGGTAGTGGGTTTCGAGATACTCGGGCTGGGCACGCATCTTTCCAGTGTCCCTCTTGGCCACAAATGTAACATGCATTGTGCCTGGACTGGGCAGGATACGAGGGACCTTTCCCTCTTCCTCGCCCACGACCTCGTCCTCGTCCTCCTCTCATTCCCCCACGGCCCTTGTTTTGATAAGTTTCTAACTGCAAGGTTAACAGTTTAGTTTCAGTATTCTCTTTCTTCTGCTCTATGCAAGCTGTACAATGATTGGCGACTGTCACCAATTCAGAAAGGGGCTTAGTTTGCCAGCCTATGCAGATAGTTTTTAACTGCTGCTGAATCTTTGGTAAGAGCCCCTGAACAAAAGCAGCCCCTACTGCTTCTCTAGCATTTTCAGCTGGCTGAGCAATTCCTGAATGTTGTTCAAAAACCTTAGTCAGTCTATCCAGATAATCAGCTGGGGACTCCCCTTTATTCTGTTTACAGTAGGTAATCTTTGTCCAATCTGTCTTCTTGGGGCAGACCTCCGTAATAGCATTTAAGAGACGGTCCCTAGCCTCTGTCAAACCGCGATCGATTCCAGGGTCGGCACCTGGCCAAGCTGCCTGTCTAGTAAGCCGTTGCCGAACTTCGGCTGGCATAATCATCCGTAAGAGTTGATTCATGTCTGCCCAAGATGGATTATAACACTGAACCACCATGTGGAGCTCCTCTCTAAATCTTTCTGGCTCCTCTCTGATATTAGGAAATTCCTTCACCAAGTTTCTCAGGTCTCCGGGTGACCACGGGGCATGCACTGTAACTAACCGTCCCGTAGTTCCGGGCAGTTCTCTTAAAGGAAGCTGGAATGCCTGTGCCACGCTTCTAGTAAAATAACGGGCACCCTCCTCAGAGGTTTCGGATGTCTCGGGAGAACTGCTACTGGGAAGATCAGAATCACTCCTCTGTGGTGGAGAGGAGGCTCCTCTCTCAGGAGGAGAAAGAACAATGTGTGCAGCTGATACACGTGGTGGTGAAACTGACACTGCCGGGTGAGATTCGTTAGCAGACACATTCGGCAGAGGGGGAGGAGGAGGCACGGGCTGCTGCTGCTGCTGAACGTTACTGAAAAAATCTACAATGTCCTCAGCAGTTTCCTCCTCACTCTCAGGTTTAACTAATTGGGGATAAAGAGGAGCAGAAGGAATCACTGGAGCAGAAGGAATTACTGGAGCAGAAAGACTGTCTGATGCTTTACATTTAAGTTGTAAATTATATACTTGGTGTCTTAACTTTTCCTGGGAGTCCTTTAGACTCCGCACCCGAGACTCGTGGAGTCTCTTTGTAGCTTCCTCCCACCAACAGACAAATTGCGCCCACTGCTTATCAGAGGCTTTTGGTGAAGTTAGGGTTTCTTTGAGATATTTAAGTTTATCTAAATCGAAGGTACCTTCTAGTGGGCATTGTTTAGATGGATTTTCACGCGTGTAAAGATTCCAACTATCTAAATACCTGCAGGTTGATGGACCATAATGTACGTACATAAAATAAGCTGGGGTACCCTTAGGGGGTGAGAGGGAATCCTTAGACTGTCCCCCACCCATTTTCCAATCACACACACAGGGAGGAGGATGCCCTGTCCGCGCTAGCGGCTAATAAACTAAGGATTTCTCCCTACAGGGTATTCACACAGGAGTGACTAACGAGGGTAACCATGACCTCCTACACCTCCCTTCAGCAAAGAGCGTCGGCTAATCTCAGAGAGACGGCGCCGCTTACTCTGTTGCATCCAGTGAGATGGTCAGACTGTCAGTGGCTCACACGGAGTGGAAAAGGGAAGGGAAGATGGGTTCACACACTCCTAGACCCAGGCAGCCTCCTCGCCGGACGATGCCAGGCCGAGTTAGCGTACCGTGGGTCGGATCTCCTAAAAGATCCTCTAGTTACCGGGCTTGCGTTAGAGTAGTTCTGGTCACGAGCCAAAAGACTTCGCAGAGTACTCTGGGCGTCTTCCGGTAACACTCAATTCACTCAATTCACACTTCACACAGCACCACACATTCACCAAGGCCTTCTCCAGGTACTATCCCAAGTACCTCAGGTACTATTCCCAAGTACCTCGATGCATCACCTGAGGCGGTAAACAACCCCTCTGTCCGGACTATGAGGCGGTAAAAACCCCTCCTGCTGAGGCAGTAAAAACCCCTCAACACAGGTGCAAACCTATGCACCTTGCATATGCATACAGGGGGCGGCAAACACTTCCCCTACGCCGCTCAGCATCTGACCTTGCTGCACAGTCAATAAGTTCGGATGGCGTGAGCCCAACAGGGACAGACGGCTCCACGGACAGTCCTCCTCCGACACCCCAATAGAGATTTCAAAAGGTCTCTTACCTCTATTGTGGCGCCATGGGGTTCGAAGGGGAACGATCCGTAGTAACTGCCGGTGCCTCTGAGGGCGTTGCCATCCCGGACGAGCCCCCAAATTGTCGGAGAAAAACTGAGTTCTCACTCTTTTGATTGGGTGCAGCAAGTCAGAAGCTTTATTCACTCTCACAGTGTGCAGAGGGAGAGAGCCAAGCAGGTCTCTCTCCCTGATACCTAATTACAACAAGCATTTATACCTTTCATTACAAAAATAATGAGGGACAGCTGTATCTTGTTATACATATGTCATCTTGGTATTTTACTTTAATTGTTTTGACTCCTACCGACAGGCAATATTTTCTATACCTTATCTATCCAAGGTCTTCTACACCTTATCTATACAAGGTCACAGGTCACAATAACTCCTCACACAGTACTATCTCACCCGCCTCTCACATTCCTCGCTTCTACAAATCTCGCGTTATCAGGCCTACAGTTAGCCTGACTCTTGCTAACAAACTGTCATGCATTGCAGTTCTTTTCTGACAGTTCCCTTTTCTGCTTCCACAACAGCAACAGCATACCATCCTGTACATGTGTCCAAAGTTTAAATGGTACTGCGGGGCGGGGGAACCCAAGTGCAGGGGCAGAGAGAAGGGCTATTTTAAGTTTGGTTAAGCAGTGGTCATGTTGTGGTGACCAAGAAATGAGGTCTGAGGAGGCTTGGGCCCCTTTAAGGAGATTATTGAGAGGTTGTGCTAAGGTGGAAAAGGATGGGACAAACTGCCTACAAAAGTTAATAAGACCCATTAGTTTGCATAGCTCATGCACTGTTGTGGGTCATGGGGCTGCAGCAATTGCAATTCGACGGTCTAAGGTAAGGGATTATGAGTCCTGGGAGACCATGTAGTCCCAGATATTGGACCGTAGATAAAGCTACCTGGGCTTTCCGAGGATTGACTTTTAGGCCTATATCTGACAAGGCCTGAAGTAGCAGTTGAAGGGCACGTAAGTGGTCAGAGACCATAGAGGAGGCAAGCAATAGATCATCCACATATTGTAAACATGCAGAGTTGTCAGCAGCCCAATTTACCAAGGAGAGAGCCTTAGCCATAACCCGATGGAAAAGGGTAGGGGAGTTGTGGAAACCTTGGGGCAGGCGGGCCCAACTGTACTGTGTGAGGCCAAAGGTGAATGCAAACCAGGGCTGTTTGCAGGTGGGAGTTAAAACCTTCCTTTAACATTTTTAGAAATGCATGATCAGTTTTCTTTGGATCGGCAATGCCTGCATTACTTGAATACATCTCCCATTTCTGCTTACAGTTTTGAGCAGCAGGCTCGTCCTTGCCTTGTACGCATCCCACTATTAGTCCCCAATTACCGGCTCCATTCCCCAAGGCATTTTGGACAGCTTCCTTAAAATCAGTGCAAGCATGAGTCATATCATTTTCTGATTCAAATTTGATGGAGGCCCAAGTGTCATTTCAGTGTTCTTCTGAGGGGATCTTGACCCATGAAAGGTCAGGGCATTTAGCTTTAGTTAGGATATGAAGATCCCTGGGATATAATGTATAGGTGGTAACCATCTGACATATGTTTTTCCAGAATGCCAAATTTGGGTCTTTGGGCTTCAGTTCAGGGAGATCTTTCAGTAAGCCCCTCATTTCCTCTGTGCTAAGAGGAGTGTGCTTATAAGTATTATGAGCCACTCTGTTATCTGCTGGTCCTGACCACCGCATGGTTACTTGGAGAGGGGCCAGGAGAGCGCTGGTACTTAATTCTGGGTTAAAAGGAGGAGGACAATTACCCCGGTTTTCCCCCGTGTGTGCCAGGTTCCAATCCTGGATTTGTTTTTCAAGGTGTTTCCAATTGATTTCGTTTTGGTCTTTATCAGTATCACTGCCTGAACCAGAGTCAGTAAAATTACCCTTTTGTTGTATGCTAGGAGCAATACACTGTGCAGAGGAGCTGCTTTCTTTTATTTTTGCTTTTAGAGTATTGTTTTCTGCTTGAAGCTCACTTAATTTGTGGTTTAAGTCTGCCTTTTGGTTCAGCTCTGATGTAAGAGTCTTTTGAAGCGTTTCCAGTTCCCATAACTTACTTTCATATTCACAGTACAGTATTACGATTCCTTTCTCTAACTTTCTCTCATCTGACCAGACCACCACAACACGCTATCCTTCACACTCATACCTTCATTCCATCCATCCTTTGCCATAGTCTTTTGAACCTTCCCGTGTTTTCCTTTTATAAAATCAATGATTCTCCCTCCCATAAAAGGTATCATTGATGCACCCTGGGGCAAGTCACACGACATTGTTACCCAGCTTCCTGAAACCCACTCAAGCGTTGTTTCAGGGGAACCGACCAAGCACACCCTTGTAGTCAGCACTACTGAAGCACGCTCTGATGCTCAGTACTTGGTGTTGCAGCCTTCGCCTACAGCGATCCCTGCAACCCAAAAACCCTGGCCACAAACACAATCTCATTCAGTCCTCTTGTCTGTGCCCCCTACATGTGGTTCATATTTTAAAAAGGGGGTACTAAGAGGTGTCTCAGGGAGTCCCAAACCAAGGTGTGCACTAGAGATGGTAAGTAAAAGGGTACTCACCTCTATCCCTCGTTGTGAGAAACTTTCCAAGGACCTGATCACACCCTGCTCGCTGTGCCAAACTGTAAAGCAAGGAGATTCTTTTCCCCAAAAATCAGGCAGCACAGACAATACTGAAGAGGTTTATTCATGGCAGGGGGAAGACTTCAAAAGTATGGTGTTACACTGACCAGTTATATACATTTTCTTATCAATCCATTTGCATTTATCTTGTACTTACAGAGACAAACATTGTTTCAGAGAGAGAGAGAATACTTAACATGATAATGACAGGTGTAGAACATATGCATAGAAACCATTCTGATTACATCAATTATCTATGACTACCCTGAAGGCAAAGGGGTGGGGTGAGAGTAGAGGTGAGTGTTCAGATATCCAGAGAGCTGTGGAGGGTTTGTACTGTTCTTTCTTACTGAGAGGCCGAGTTACTGGGCTGACATCTGACCATTTAAGTTATCAAGTGTTTACAGCTGCCATTGTCCTTGGGCCTCTGGTATTCCTGCTTGTTAGTTATGTGAGTTTCTGCCTCAGCTGCTAACCGAATTTTTAACTCTTGCCTAACAATACTATACACTGAAATATAAGTACAATATTTGTATTCCAATTGATTTATTTTATAATTATATGGTAAAATGCAAAAGCAAGAAATTTTCAGTAATAGTGTACTGTGACACTTTTGTATTCTTACGTCTGATTTTGTAAGCAAGTAGTTTTTAAGTGAGGTGAAACTTGGGGTATGCAAGAGAAATCAGACTCTTGAAAGGGGTACAGTAGTCTGGAAAGGTTGAGAGTCACTGCTTTATCTGAACTATGTACATATACACTAATATAAGTAACTGTTACATAGAACTATCATTACACTGTGAAGCTCCCAACCATAACATAAAACTGTTCCAATCTCCTGACAACAATAAAAATAGGACAGCAGCAGTTCCACCTCCTACCCTTCCTTAGGGTGAATTTCCTCTGAGGTGCTGGAGACAGCTCCCAGCACTCTGCAACAGCTTCAATGAATCTGGCTGACATAAATGTGGATCTGTGAATCCATCAATGCTAAAGTTAAAGCCACTTGGACGGGGGAGGAAACATTAACCAGAGGAAAAGAATTCAAGAAATTTTTTTTATAATAAAACAATGTCTTTTTACCCTGCTAATCAGAACTATGGGGTAATATGCATCATACTGATGGCTAGATAGGAAATCATTTGCAGGTAATTTGAAAGGCTCATCAAGATTTTATTTATTCTCTCACGACACAGTGGACTCGAAAACACTCTTCACATTTCAGGACCTTTTGAATTCTTCTTACATTCCATGTAGTTGCCTTTCAGTTGGCCAGAAACTGCATAGATTCCCAGCTGGCCAATTAAGTTTCTCAGGCTCTCAGTATGGCCTTCCTTAATTCAGTAATGAGTGAAAAGTCTCTTCAGGGGATGCACTAGATAGTATGAGACATTGCTGTTTCTAATTGCAGTGGCTGTACGAAGCACTGAAAGGATAGGAAAAAGGGCAGGAATTCACTTGCACACTTTTGTAGCTGTAGGGCAATTAACATCACATTAACTACTAGCCCAATTTCAAATGCGGCTAGTATTTAATAGTTTTCCAATTTATATTACACTGGGTATTACAGTGGTCCTGTGCCAGAGATGTTTGGGTAATTTAACACAAGGCAATGTTGGAAGGCCCTGTGTAGCTCAGGTATTAATTATTAATTGTTATCATTATTGCATGCATTCCTAAGGCAGCCATAATGGACCATCTGGTGTGCCCCTTACATCATATAGAAATGCAATTGCTCTCTGTCAGAGGAAGGGAGAGGGGATGAGACTCTCCTCTCCATTCTCTTGGTAGGAACTGCTTCTTTAACAAAAGTGGCAAACCCAGGTGATGTTCAGAATGCAATGTTAGGACCATGCCAGCATCGAATGACAGGAAAGCCAGTATATAGGGATGAGTCTGCAGCAAGGTGCCACATAGGAAGCATGACTTTGGCTGAGTCATATCTCTGGTGGGAGCAAATTCTACAGAGGAACATGGATCAAGAAAATTCATCCTCCAGCCCCCACCAGTACTACTTTGGGACCAACAATAAAATAATTCTTGTTGATCACAACCTGCATTTTGGATGAGGAAACTGAAGCCATCTCTGAAGAAGTCCTAGTCCATTAGGTCTTTATAGATAAGCATAAGGACTTTGAATTGAAGCTAGGATTTATTTGGCAGTCCATGGATAGAATGGCGCACAAGCATGGAAAAATGTGAATTGCCTTTAATATACCACAGGTTAAGATTGTGAGAGCAAGAAAGAGATAATAAAATAGCACCTATTTCCCCTATAGAAACTACATTTTGTCTCCTCAGAAGCCAGAAAAAAATTCAGGGCAAAACCCACAAAATAAGACACTTTTTTGTGAAACCACAAGAACTTAATTATTTGTCAATTTCCTCATTTGTGAGAATCTTTTTGCATTCTCCCCACCCCTTTATCTGCTGTTTCCAGTTAAGATGCTCAATCAATAAGCATCCATCTTATCTGAAAAAAATCCAAATATTTTTTTTCCAGCAATTAAGCTGGAAACTGCTGTCTTGTGACATTTCCAATGCACCCTGCATTGAGATGAATGAAGAATTCTGCACTGTAGCCTTTCTTTATTTTCAATTTTGTGTGTATGTATACATATATATATTCACTCAGCATGATTAACCTTTCTATTTGGGGCTGTCTTTCTTACAGATATAATGTGCTACCTGTAGTAGTACCACTTAATAAACAAGCAGCTTCATTCTGCACTTCTGCAAATTCAAATGGTTTAAAGGTGTAGCCCCATACTGAGCACATTACAATAATCCAGCTTCAAGATGCCAGAGGCATGGGTAACCATGGTGAGGTCTTCATTTGAAAGGAAAGATTGAAACCATTTTGTTAAGTACCAGTGCTAAAAAGCACTCTTGATAACTACGGCCATGAAAACATCCAGAAGCCAATGGGGACACAACAGGACCCTCACTTTGTAAACCTGTGTAACAAACATTTAATTAGGGCTGCCTATTATGATTCTTGATACCGAGGTCAGCAGGAACATTCTGCTGCACGAAAAAGGTTGCATGCCAGTTCAATGGTACAGGGAGATTATGCAGCTCTAAAATGTTACGTAATATATTTATATTACTTGCAAACAGTCCATCAAAAACAGTGTATATATAAAATTGATGATCCATTTCAAAAAAGATCTCTGGGGCATCTAATCCTATCTTCTCTGGCATTCTGTATTCATACATTACTGAACCTGAAATGTTCTAGAGGTTTGCTCCAAGAGATTTACTGTCCTATCCACTTTGATTAACATGGCCTTGTGCCATTCAGCATTAAGTTCTAAGTTGGAGCTTTTCTTTCCAGGATCAGACAATCTTGGGTTTAATTGCTCAAATTTATTGTGTATTGGTGTAATTGCATGTCGAATTGTTTCCTGTCTACATTAATCTCCCCTCTGCTTTTATCAGCTCTGCTAGCATCCTTAAAATTGGTTCTGCTGTCATAGTGCCATTAAATCACATGACTAGGCCACCTGTTGTTTGGGTTAATTTTAAATTAATGCTGGTTAAACTATTAATCAAAAGTATTACCTCATCCTTCAGTAACACTGTTGCAAGCTACAATGTTTTGGTCCATTACAGTAAAATGCAGTAACAATTTTTACTGATTAGCCTAAATGTCAGACCCAACCCGCCCCATGGTATTTTTAGTTGTGGTGTGAACAAAAGACTAGCTCTTCGAATGCTCATTCGTCTGGGCTTTTGCTGTGCTACTGCAAGCTCTGATGCATGCAGTGAGACTGTAGTGGCTTTTTCCCACTGCTTGTAGTCCCTTCTCAGTGTTCAGTGAAAATAAATGAAGGGTGGGGCAGAGGAGAGTCAAGCCAGAAAGAGGAGACAATGAAAAGGAAGTTGAAAAAAAAATGGAAAGTTAGTGCCCCTAACAACATCCTCCAAAAGCTGGTCACCTCAAAGTGGGGAGCCAATCCAGCTGCTTTGTGGACCACTGCTATCATCATGTGCTACTCCAGGACACAGTATGCATGTCCAGAGTGGGTATGATCCGTCCATGCTAAAAAATTAGGCCCTGTTCTAAACAATAGTTGTAATGGAATAACATGATGTCTAAAGCCAACACCAAAGGATAGCCTGTACTTACTGGCTGGCATTCTACCACCTGATATCAGGAGGAGGGTAGCAAGCCAAAGGGAAAGATCACAGCAGATGGAAGATCCAAGGCATCCATTATATGGTCACACTGGAGTAATCAAATGCCTTTTATAACCAGTGTTGTGCCTTTGGATATGACAGTTGGCAAGGCACAATTGAGGTTATGGAAAGAAAGATGCATTGAAATAGATCTGGAACGCCAGGAGAATCTTCCCAGAGGTGCCGATACAGACTGGTCAATGTGGCGATGCCTGAACTGTGTGCGCATGCAAACTGGCAGATCAAAGTCTAACATGATCAAATGGGGCTACTCTAATGACATGAATATATGTGAGTGTGGTGAGGTGCAGACCATGGACAACCTGATCATTTGCCGACTCTTTGGGCAGATCTGTTTGAAGGAGGACCTTGCTGCAGCAATGGAAAGAGCTATTGCTTGTGCACAGTTCTGGAAAAAACATCTAGTTTGTGACAAGGACATGAGAAGAAGACTGCCTCATTGGAATCCTAGTTGATGTGTAAATGTAAGTGAACTGAAAAGTGTGTAGATAAATCAGAAGATGCCCAATAATTCATTCAGGAGCCAGAAAGACCACCTGGAGAGAGAAAATAATTAGGACGTTAAAAATTTGCTCCAAGTGGGATATTTGCTCTGACAACACAAAGTGTATGTGTATCCTCTGAAACAGTACCAAAGGTGCTAACTAGATACAGGATCAAAAGGACTCTTTGAAATGTTCATTATGAAACTATATAAATGGTGTGCAGGGAAGGAGAGATTTTGAGGGAAGGAAAAGTTTGTATATCAAGGGATGCTGAACTTAATCAAACATGCTGTAGGAAAGAGATATAGTTGTAAGTGTATGTTACATGCGCTTTGACATCAGAGATAAAAGATGAAGTAATTTCTAACATTAGTACTCTCTCAAATTTTTAATCATAGTGTGGGTCATATCTTATTAGAGACATGATTTCACAGACCACCTCCCCTCTCATTTGCACTCATGGAGGCCACCTCTCTTCCCATTGCTGATTGTGTAACACTTCTATAGGAAGAACAGCAATTGCTTCCATGTAGCGAAATATTAGGAAAGTACTTAACATACCCTTAGCTGTATTTTTATGTGGTTTAGCAACTGGAAGCAAGGTGGAGGAGCCAGCACCATGAGACCAGTCAGCTCACTGCGGATCATCAGCAAGCTATCTGTGAGCCATAGAGTGGGAACCTCTGATCTAAATATTGAATGAATGAAAACTGAAAATCACAAAGGTCAAGAACTATTATTTTTAAAAGCTGACAGAGGGGCTGGATTGGCCAAATCATCAAAGCTGCATTAGTAACTTCCTAGGGCCCAGATCCTCAACTGATAGAAATCAACTTGGCTCCATTGAAGACAGTGGAGCTACATCAATTTCCACTAGCTAAGGCAACTGCCCACTGTCCAGGAGATGCTACCCTGAAGAGACATGAAATAAAAGCTGTTTGAGAACTACCAACCTGAATGCTCATTAAATTAGAATATTTGTATTTCTATTAATGCAAAAGAGTATGATCAAAAGATCCAGTTGACTATGCATATGCACTCCATTTATTCTAGCCATATGTTTATTCAATTTAATTTTTTTCTATGATTCTCTCTCTCTCTATTTTGCTAAAATGAAGTTGTTTCTAATTTAAGGCAACCTGAAATTGAATTGGAGACACTTATATTGGGGACATTCACTGCCAGATATTTAAAAGGCAGCAAACTAGGCTCAGATATGTTGGAAACTGAGTCAAAAAAGGTGGACCAATCTAGATCCTGGGTCAAAAAGTACACATATGGGGCTTTCCTAAAAGGAACTGTGGAGATGATGACTATGGTCATGGTCAGTATGTGGGAAAGCCTTAAGAACTTGAGGGTAGCTTAGATCTGATTATAGATACTTTAACTAGATCCAGACAGTATGTAGGTGCATCTGACTTTGAATGCAAAACCCTGCACTTGCAAACTAAGTAACTGAGAGCACACATGTTGAGATGTGTGCAAATATCACTTTGTATTTGCATGTACAATTACCCATTTTGCAACTACAAATACAGATTTTTACACATGTGAACAGATGCACTCACAGATATTAGAGATACAGTTCTGGACCCTCGTAGTCTTATTTCCAGAGGTACCGAGTATCCAGAAGTCCCTTTGACTTCACTGGGAGTTTCAAGAGCTGAGTACCTTTGAAAAACAGGCTAGAATTCTCTTCCATAAGCAATTGAAAATCGGGAGGACTTAAAGGTTCAGATAATCTGAATATTCATCCAAACTACAATGCAAAGCTTTTCTATCAATGGTGCCTGCTAACCTTCCTATTTCTGGGCCTAAATCTTCAAAATTGCATTGCCAGGCACAGTAATTGCATGTACAAATAATCAGCTGAGATTTCTAGGGGAATGTCTACACTGGATCTGGAAGGTCTAATTTTCAACTCTAGCTCTGATTGAAAATAGAAGTGTAGCCACAGTAGCAGGAGGGGCTAGCCACCCAAGTACACATCTAGGGTCTTGGATACGATCATATTCAGGGGGCTAGCATCTCCTGTTGCTCGTGCCATTGTGGTTACACTTTTATTTTTAGTACAGTAACTCCATCAGAACTAGTGTGGCTATGCCTCCTTAGGCTAGAAATTACACCTTCTAGCTCTTAGAGCCAGAGTGTGAAGCCCTTAACTTCTGCTGGTGCACAGTTACTCATTGCAGGACTACTCAGATAAGTAAGTAATCACCAGTGGGAATAAGGACTTCACAATCTGACCCAAAGTGATCATTTGAGTGAACAATTAAACTTCTATATTTTTAGAAGCATAAGACTTTGAAGATTTGAGGCCAAATTCACCACCGTCATAAATAGCTCCAACTCTACTGAAGGCTCTTGGTCTCTGCTGTGCCCAAGTTATCTATATGCCACCATGGTATAATCTAGGAGCCACAGAAATTGATGGAGTTTCCAAGTTCCCCAATCATGAGTTTCTATCAGTATCTCCTGTAAAATGTAAAGCTAGCAAACATCCATTAAAAACTAGCTTTCTTATTTTTTTTTGGCAAAGAGATGGAGCTTAATCTCTAGTGATGAGCTTCTGCAGCAGCCAGTTTGAGACCAAAGCTATGATCTGAGTAGGATACTTATCAGAAGAAAACATTGCTGAGCAGACTGCCAGGAGAAAGATTTATCAGTTGGCTAGAGCACTGCAAAGGTCAAAAGAGCTCAAAGTGGAAGGGAACTCAGAGGAATTTAGCTCCAGCACTTCCCTGCAGCAGAACCAGCAATTGAGAAATAATCAAAAGTTTCATAGTGTCACTCAGTCATGACAAGCATGATCCTGAGACCATAGGAATAGACTAGAGAGGAGAGAAGAGATTCACATTTTTAAAAAAAGACAATAATGAAAGAGGAAGAAGAGTTAATTCCAGAATCTATTCAGCCACTGAGAGAGAGACAAGGTAAAATGACACACGCTGAAGTGTCTGCAGTGCCCAGATGATACCCCGGGCTATATCTAATTCACCTCAAACACAAACCACCCCACCACCCACCTTTCTCAGTGTGTAATTGAAATCAGCACCTGAATGGAGAACAGCCAGCTAAGTGAGACACAAGTGAGACTGAGATGGATGCTACTAAGAAGACAAACACTGAAAAATGTACCTCTTGGATTACATCCCTCAGTATCGAAGGCACTTATTCTCAGACAGTTGTCAGTCAAACGCCTTGGGATGCTTTTGAATAGTATTGGATGCCCTTAAATAATCATAGAGCAAAAAACACTCAACTGTGGTTGGCACCACAACTGATTAAACCTAACCATAGTCCTGGTGACCTAGGCCATATGTGACCTCAAGTCTTGATTATTACAATGTATTAGACACAGGAATGAAGCCATATGCCCTGAAAACTTCCAACTGGTACAAAACGTTGCAGCCCATCTGCTTAGCAACACAGGCCACTGTGAGCACATCAGTTTGGTGCTCCGCTCTGTGTAATGCCTCTGTATTGAAAACAGAGTCTAGTTCAAGGTCTCTGTCCTGATATTCAAAGTCCTCCATAGGATTGGCTCTAGCTATCTGACTGATCACCTCTCCCTCTTTGCCTATCACCTCATATGTCAGCTATGTTCCACTGGAACAATCACATTGTCAACTCCTAGGGGAAGGCTCAATGAACTTGGAGACAGAACTTTCACAGAAGCTGGACTAGACTATGGAATTCATTCCTGCAAGAAATGAGAGTGAAGATAGACCTCTCCATTTTAAAAAATTAATGAAATTTCTTCCACTTAGCTTTTCCTCAGGTAGTTCTTCACACATGCCTAGACACGCACACACATGCACAATAACTTGAGCAAGTGTTTTTAAAGAAAACATTTAAACTAATCAGTCTATTTCTCCTACAGGCTGGAAAGTAGAAAGAGAGAAAGACTGTGTCTACAAGGACAAAAAGGTGTGAAGTATTCCAGTTACATTTGCTCAACTGGGTTGAAAACCCCCATTAACGTCCATGCAGACAGTTTTACACATTTAAGATCAATGTTTCAATTGAAACACACATTTTTGCTCTTGCAGACATGGCCAAACAGACGGTTATTTTTAATTCTATGTTTCAATTCTTAGGCGATGGTCAGATACTGCAGTGCCAAGGGTTATATGAATACTTAGATACGTACAGAGATAGATCTGCAATATTTGGTTCAATTTTTATTATTTCCTTCTGCTCTGCTCTCCCGTATGAGAAGAGCTCACCTATGTTTTTATTTCCCCTTTGACTATTAGGAAAATAGTTAGATATCATTGGCTCCTGTTGGTCTTTTTTAAGACTATTTTTTGTTGTTATTTCTGAAGAGACTCACATGAAACAAGAAGAGCATGAAACAACATGATGCACTTCATATTTTTGAAAAAAAAAAAAACTTCAAGAATCACTTGGGGGCTGACAGAAATTAATATAAATGACTAAGCTTAAATCAATCAATAGAAGTGGGCTGATACCAAAGCCAACTGATATCAAAGGGCGTCTTTCAATGGACTTCAGTGGGCTTTGGATCAGTGCCTGGGCTCCAATTCTGAAGAAGGAAAAAAGCAAACCTGACTTGGGCATTGTGAATGACACACGTTGCTATATAAACGGATGTCATAAAATGGCTCAAAGTAGAGCTAGTGAAAAATATTAGATGGAACAATCTATCAATTTAGACAGCATTTTGGATGGAAAAAAGTCAAAATGTTTCATTTCAATAACATCAAAACATTTCAATTTGAATTTATTGTTTTGATTCATGTTTTTGACTTTTATATTACATTAAAATATTATTATATTATATCAATATATCTTATTTTATATATTATATTTAATATTTTAATATGATAAGAGTCCAAATGATATTATTGAAACAAAATGTTTTAATGATTCTGGGGGAGTGGGAATCACAATTTTCATTCTGTGGGAAATTTCATCTTTTCATTCTGATTCAGAACTTTTTTTTTTTTAAAGAAATTTCTCAAATTTCCTGTGGAACAGAAATTCTGGTTTCTGACCAGCTCTAGCACAAAGATTTATAACTCTTAAAGTGTCTGGCCCTTTAAAAATCCGGGGACAAAAGGATCCTGAGCCTCTTGAAATAGTCAGATCAGCAGGACCTAGCAGGTCCCACATTACCAGACACGGGAGTGAGCTTGTCTCAGAATTTTTTCCAGAAAATAACACCAGAGGAGGTGATAGGTGCTTTAAATTGGGGAGTAGCTGTTGGAAGGGTTTTGCAGGAACTAGTGGTAGAAGTTAAATATTCTGGTCATTTATGCCAGCTTTAGATAGACCTAACTGAACGTAAACTCTGGAATCTTTGTTTTTTTAAACCACCTTTATAACAGAAAGTGATCCATACATTGTGAGGTCTGATCTGCTCCTGTTTAATCAATGAGAGTTTTGTCCTTGACATCACAGGAATCATGATAATGTTCTTAAAATCTCTGTGTATACAATTTATAAATGAAATTAATAGAATATACAAAATATAGAAACATTAATTTTAAACATTCTAATTCACAAATATAAAGTGCAGAAATCCCTCAAAATCTACAAATGTCAAGTTGTTAACAAGAGAGTTGAGGGTGCTTAGCCACTCAGAGAATCAGACCCTTCTTGTCTAAACTGAAGGTTCTCTCCTCTTAACCAGTTGTCATGGGTTTGATCCTGAAAAGCACTGTTCCATCAACAGTTCCCACTGGCTGCAGGAACAGCTGTCATCACTCAGTGTCTCTTAGGATCATGTCCATCATTCCCCTGAGTTTTTTACAAATTTAAAGAAGAAAGATCTGTGAACTGGCCCTAAGAGCCAGTCAGCTGGAATACATGGAGGTTCTAGTCATTTTTTACCCCAAAATTAATAGTGTTTGTTATACTAGTGGATTTTAAATTAATAATTTAGAACTTTCATTTCAAAAGAAAACAAAATTTATTTAAGATTTGAGAAAGGCAGACAAAATGATGTAATTGTTCGCTTTAAAATCCTCAAACTCTATATAAGTGCAATGTAACACTCAGTATAATTAATATTTATTATTTGCATTACTGTAGTGTCTAGAAGCTCCAGCCAAGTTTGAGGCCCTATTGTGCAAACACACAGTCACTTCCCCAAAGATCTTACAATCTAAATAAACCTGACAGATGAAGAGTAGGAAGCAAAGTACAGAGAAGTGAAGTGACTTGCCCAAGATCACATAGCAGAGCAAGGAATAGAACACTCATCTCCTGACTTGCGATATAGAGAACCATCCAATGCACCACAGTGCTTCTCAACAGCTTACTGTAAAGAATCATGACTAGGAAGAAGAGGTAGTTGTCTGGGTACACCGCAAGAAGGACAGGAGACACTTGTTATGGATTTTAATCAGGCTGCAACTTTATTATATAGATGTCTGGGACAACCTGGCAGATAAAGTGTACAGTGCAGGCAAATCCATGCTTATTCAGATCAATTCTCCAGGGCTTCCACCAGCCCCCATGTTTCCATCCAGGTCCCCCAGCTGACCCATGGCTTGGACCTTACCATCCACCACCCTCGTAAGAGGGTTAAAGTGGGCTACGAGAACAGGGGGGAGGGAGTGTTGGCTCCCTGCCATACTAATCAGAGGAGTCCCCAACCCCCGCACCCCATTCTGTTCCTTTATCCAGTACCTCCTTTTAAGTCCTTTACCAGGTCATTTATCTGGTCACTGACTGCCTTTCCAATGGAGTACCTGCACTGGACATAAAGCGGAGCTGTCTTTCCTGGGTAAGCCCCAGACAAACTCTTCCCCACCTTAGTTGTGGTGCAATCAATGTGGCTTTCTTAAACAACAAACAAAATCAGCCAAAGCACAGGACTTGGTGGTGATGCGGGACTTCAATTACTCAATCATCTGCTGGGAAAATGATACAAATTATCCCACAAGTTCTTGGAATGCATTGGAGACAACTTTTTATTGCAGAAGGTGGAGAAAGCAACCAGGGGAGAGGCTGTTCTAGATTTGATTCTGACAAATAAGGAGGAACTGTGAATTTGAAGTTGAAGGAAGCTTGGGTGAAAGTGATCATGAAATGATAGCAGTCATGATCTAAGCAATGGTAGGAAGGAAAACAGGAGAATAAAGACAATGGACTACAAAAAGGCAAACTTTATCAAACTCAGAGAATTAGTAGGTAAGATCTCATGGGAAGCAAGTCTAAGGGGAAAAAAGAGTTCAGGAGCATTGGCAGTTTTTTAAAGGGACATGATTAAGGGCACCAGAGCAATGTATCTCAGTGCATAGGAAAGATAGGCAGTATGGCAAGAGACCACCCTGGCTTAACCAGGAGCTCTTTAGTGACCTGAAATTAAAAAAAGAATCATACAAAAAAGTGGAAACAGTCAAATTATGATGGATGAATACTACCCACCCACAAACAAGTATGTAGGGACAAAATTAGAAGGGTCAAGCCACAATATATAATTAAACTAGCTAGGGACATAAAGGGTAATAAAACATTTTACAAATACATTAGAAGCAAGAGGAAGACCAAGGACTAGCTAGGCCCATTACTCAATGAGGCGGGAAAGACAATAAAAGAAAATGCAGCAAGTGGCTAACGTGTTAAATGGCTTTTTTTGTTTCAGTTTTTTATTTCTTTTTTTAATTATTTCTGTTTTTACCAAAAAGGTTAGCAGTGATCAGACTAGTGACATAGCAAAGAGCAGTGTAAATGGGGTAGCATCTGAGGCTAAATAGGGAAAGGACAATTTAAGAATTACTTAGACAAGTTAGATGTCTTCGAGAAGGCAGGGAGTGACAAAATACATCCTAGTATACTTAAGGAACTGGCTGAAGAGATCTCTGTGCCATTATCTTTGAGAACTCATGGAGGATGGGAGAGATCCCAGATGACTGCAAAAAGGCAAATATAAACCATATCTGTAAAAAGGAGAATAAGGACAACAAAGATATTTATAGACCAGTCAGCTTAACTTTGGTACCTGGAAATTTAATGGAGCAAATAAAACAATCAGTTTGTAAGCACCTAGAAGATAATAAGGTGATACATAACAATCAACATGGATCTGTCAAGATCAAATTATGTCAAACCAAACTAATATTCTTCCTTGACAGGGTAATGCCTTGTGGGTAGGCAGGTATTAGTAGCTGTGATATACGTCAACTTTAGTAAGGCTTTAGTAAGGCTTCTCATAAACCATCTAGGGAAGTAGTGGTTCTCAAAGCCGGTCCGCCGCTTGTTCAGGGAAAGCCCCTGGCGGGCCAGGCCGGTTTGTTTACCTGCCGCGTCCACAGGTTCGGCCGCTCCCACTGGCCGCGGTTCGCCGCTCCAGGCCAATGCGGGAAGCGGAAAGTGGTGCGGGCCGAGGGATGTGCTGGCCCACGTTGCTTCCCACCGCCCCCATTGGCCTGGAGCGGCGAACCGCGGCCAGGGGGAGCCGCGATTGGCCGAACCTGCAGACGCAGCAGGTAAACAAACCGGCCCGGCCCGCCAGGGGCTTTCCCTGAGCAAGCGGCGGACCGGCTTTGAGAATACTGGCCTAGACTAATATATTATATGATGGATGCAAAACTGGTTGGAAAACTATACTCAGAGAATAGTTATTAATGGTTCACAGTCAAGCTGGAAGGGCAGATTGAGTGGTGTCCCTCTGAGATCAGTCCTGAGTCTGGTTCTATGCACTATATCCATAAATTATTTGGATAATGGTATATACAGAGTACACTTATAAAGTCTGTGGATGATACCAAGCTGGGAAGGGTTGCAAACATTTTGGAGGACAGGATTAGAATTCAAAATGACCTTGAGAAATTGGAGAAATGGTCTAAAATAAGTAGGATGAAATTCAATTAGGACAAATGCAAATATTATAATTATGAAGGAATAATCAATTACACACATAGAAAAATGGGAAATGACTGCCTAGGAAAGAGTACTGCAGAAAAGGATCTGATGGGTATAGTGGATCACAAACTAAATATGAGTCAACAATGTAATACTGTTACAAAAAAAGCAAACATCGTTCTGCGATGTATTAGCAGGAGCATTGTCAGCAAGACAGAGAAGTAATTCTTCTACTCTACTCAGCAACTCTGGGCACCACACTTTGGGAAAGATGTGGACAAATTGGAGAATGTCCAGAGGCGATCAACCAAAATAATTAAAGGTCTAGAAAACATGATTTGTGAGGAAAGACTGAAATAAAATGGCTTTGTTTAGTCTGGAGAAGAGAAGACTGAGTGATAGTACGTAACAGGTTGTTATGTAGAAAAGGGTGATACCACTTAACCACTGAGAGCTGGACAAGAAGCAATGGGCTTAAACTGCAATAAGGGAGATTTAGGTTGGACATTAGGAAAAACTTCCTAACTGTAAGGGTAGTTAAGCACTGGAACAAATTACCTAAGGAGTTTGGGGAATCTCCATCATTGGAGGTTTTTAAGAACTGGTTAGACAAACACCTGTCAGGGATGGTCTAGATAATACTTAGTCCAGCCTCAGTGCAGGGGACAGGACTAGATGACCAACTGAGGTCCCTTCCAATCCTAGATTTCTATGATAGTCATTCACCATTTTAAAAGTTGTGTCTAGGTAAGACACTTACTTGCTTTTTTATTCATGCTGCACTAAGAGCCAGCTATATGTGTTTTCCTACAATACTTCCCTTGTTATACTTTAAGTAAGAGCTCAGAAAATGTTACAGAATGCCAGTACACTTTGCGCAACAACAACTAATTTACAACACAGGCTGGCAAATAATATAAAATGTTGTGATGCCATTAAAAGAATATGTCATATAAATAGAAAATTCTTGGTCATGATATTTTCACATACTGAAAATGACAAGTTTCATGCAGCCATTAGCACCATCTTCATCATCATCTTACAGTCCAGGCTTGAGAGTGCCTTCAATAACTCCACAGCAGCCAATGGAATTGTGCTTGCTTACACCAGTGCCAAATTTGGCCTCAAATTCTTTCCCAGTGTATCTACCTTGGCACCGTTCCATGGACATAAAAATACTCACTACCCGACTAATTGGCAAGACTAATACTGAGAAATGCTGAGACAGAGAATATGAACATCAGGGTCCAATCAATATAAAAAAAAACCTAAACAGATTAATAATTGTATAAGGCTGTACTTCAGAAAGTATAACATTAACATCTGAACCCATGGGTTCCAGCAATAAGATCTCTTCTCCCTTAATACCCTCATACTCCCACCCCTAAACCACTGCCAAAAGTTCTACTGTCAAAAGTAACTAAAAAATGACACCTTCTGACAAAAATCACACTTAATCTTTGTTTACTTCTGTAACTATTGCAGATTCAAAACAGCTCAAGGAGGCCTTGTGTCATAACTATAAAGGGAAGGGTAACAGCCCTCCTGTGTACAATACTATAAAATCCCTCCTGGCCAGACACCAAAATCCTTTTACCTGTAAAGGGTTAAGAAGCTCAGGTAACCTGACTGACACCTGACCCAAAGGACCAATAAGGGGACAAGATACTTTCAAATCTTGGTGGGGGGAAGGCTTTTGTTGTGCTCTTTGTTTTGGGGGTTGTTCGCTCTTGGAACTAAGAGGGACCGGACATCAATCCATGCTCTCCAAATCTTTCTGAACAAGTCTCTCATATTTCAAACTTGTAAGTAACAGCCAGGCAAGGCATGTTAGGTTTATCTTTGTTTTCTGAACTTGTAAATGTTCCTTTTTGCTAGAGGGTTTACCTCTGTTTGCTGTAACTTTGAACTTAAGGCTAGAGGGGGTTCCTCTGGGCTCTTTGAATCTGATTACCCTGTAAAGTTATTTTCCATCCTGATTTTACAGAGATGATTTTTTACCTTCTTTTTAAGAACCTGATTGATTTTTCCTTGTCTTAAGATCCAAGGGGATTGGATCTGGACTCACTAGGAATTGGTGGGGGAAAGGTGGGGGAATGGTTAATTTCTCCTTGTTTTAAGATCCAAGGGTTTAGATCGGTGTTCACCAGGAAATTGGTGGAGAAGTCTCTCAAGGCTACCCAGGGAAGGGAGCTAGTACTTGGGAGTGGTAGCAGCAAAACCAGATCTAAGCTGGTAATTCAGTTTAGAGGTTCACATGCAGGTCCGCATATCTGTTCAGAGTGGGGAAGGAACCTTGACACCTTGTCTAGACTACAGTTTTTGGTCATGTGTCAAATAACTTCATGGTAAAAGTTAACACAAAAGCTCCACAACAATTGTGGTTCATTTTAGGCTGATTTTCAGCTACTATAGTTAAAGAAGCACAGAAGTGTTTCTCATATACATTTTTATTAGGAGTGCTATGACCCAAAGAGATCTGTCTTCATGCTGGCCAGATGCAGGAAGTGATGGGAATATGCTGCATCCCTTAAAGAAATCTGCACTTTGCATGCACAGGGGAGCTCCAGGATGCATTCTGCCTCTCTGAAGCAGAAAATCTCTGGTGTTTCCCCCCTATGGCAAGACAGTTCCATACTGCACTAATGGACAATGTCCTAAATTTGGAGATAAATAGCCATTCACTACGTTGTTCTCAATAAAAGTTTCTAAAACCTAAACTTCTCTCTGGTCTGACTTTTAAAGAGTAATTATCAGAGTCTTTCAAAACTCACAAGGACAAAATTGGGTCCCTAAATCTGCCTTGTGGCTCTTGGATTTGTCTGGCTTTGTGTTTTTTTCCAGAAATACAGAGCGAGTAGAATATTACAATCAAGCTCTACCATTTAGAGCTCAGAGCAGAATTTTGCCCTGGACAGAAAGAAGCAAGACACAATGAAAGCTCTATGAACAAGTGAATATTGTATTACACTTATTTTGAGAAGGATCAAGTGCTCTTTATGAGTTGATAAATCTTCAGGCTCCTCAAAAAACAAGTTGAACAATAAAGATAACTATGGTGGGAGCATTTAAACATTGCATTCTGGTTCTAGAGATATTACTGATATTACTGCTATTCCTCATTTTAAGTACAAGATATTTGGCTGGGATCTAGAGCAGACCAGATCCTCAGATGCTGTAAATTGACATCGCTGCACTGAAGTCAATGGAGCAATGCCAACTTCCAGAGGATCTGGCCCAATGCCTCTAAAACAGAAATTAACTTTTTAAGTATACCAGATGTAATCATTTTTCTACACACTGAAAAGAAAAAACCTTCAGAGACTTATAAAGGACTGTGCTAAATATTGCAGTAATGTTAATGTAAATAGTCAAGAGAATAAAAAGGAGGAAGTTTTATCTACAAAGTGTCCTATTTCTTGCTGATAATGGTTATTTGGCATATATTTGATTTAAAGTAACTGAAAAATTCACTTTCTGTTGATCAACAGCAACTGAAACAAGTAGTAAGCTTTGTAAATAGCTCTAAGTAGATCCTCATGACTGATTAGTATTCATCAGCACCTAATTCATTCATCAGAAAGTACTACAAAAATTGAAGAATGTTATCCGAGAATATTTTGTAATCTCAGTGAAGAGATGAGCTTTGATTTCTCTCTGGACTGTTGCTGGTTGCAAAAAGTGCCACAACTGTACTTCACATTTGTTTGGATAATACAATATAAAATGCACTGCAGGTCTCCAGTGTTTCTGAAGCAATAAATTTAACTGACACAAGAAGTCTACTCACGCGAAAATGGAAAATTTGTTGTACTGCATTCCTAAACTGTAAAGGTATTTATTGTAACTTGGGTATTGATCTAGAAAATCAATGCTGTTTCCTGTCAGGTCTGTCACTTAATATGAAGCTTTTTTTTTTCTTTGGAAAGACTGCAGAATCACCAATTATTGGGATTCCTGAAAAAACTACCATCCCACACAATGTGTTTTTAGATTTAAAGAGACAATAACTATATAATAAATACCGGAATTACTCTGAGTTATTGTCTTCCACATCATGTCAGAGGGCACCATTTAACTTAATCTCAAAGGTCTCTAATAGTGGCTGAATTGGAAATATTTCATACACTTCAGGTCAGAAACAATTCAAAAAATCAGCAGATCTGAAGAATCAGGTTGCTCTTGACTAACAGGCCTTTGACTTGGATGGATTCTAAAACAGGTTCTGAGGTGCCGGGTGAGATAAAGATGAGACTAATACAGTAAGGAAGTGTTCCATATGTCAAAGAAAACCAAATGCACTAGACTGAGGCCAAATTGCAATTTGGTTAAGTACATTCTGCCTAGAAAAATTCCCCTTAGACTTTCAGTTACTGCGATATTCTTGAATTCCTGTCCTAAAATCTTCAACAGTATTTCTGTGTGCTATTTCACACCTCCTGCTATGTACCACTGATAGTTGGAAATAATCTTATTTCCATGCTCAAGTATGAGCCATGAGCCTCATCCCCACTCACCCATATCCAAATCTCCTATTAGATGTCCCCACACATTCTTCACAATCAACATGAGGGGTCTTCCCCCCTAGTTAATTTAGCAACAGAAACAGTTCCAAAGTAATCAGTGCTTTCAGGATAATACCAGAGGCAAGTTACTTAGTTGCTTTTTTTCCACAAGACATTTAAATCTTTAAAAATTGCATTGAAAAGAAAGTTAGAAGGCAAGGGAACTAGGCACATTGTGTTGTAGCATGTCACTGGTTTGATCAGGCCAACATTCAGTACATGCTGTTTTTAAGTGATCATAGTCCAGTGACTTCTTATCCTCTAAAGCTTTAGATGTTTATTCCCTGGTTTGTATGAATCATTCAGTTTATTTGAGGTCTTCTCCTCCCTTCCCACAGGTCCATGACCACCTCTCTCCCCATCATATTCAATTATCTCCTTATGGGGCTGGACCACGCCTCAAGTTCTGTGTTGGATCCATAGTTAGGTTGTGAGTCAAATGGTTTGTGCCCTCTGTCCTTCACATCAGAATTGCTCCAGATCACATATGTCTATGACTGGAAAGCAGTGGTACAAGTAGAATTCATTTCTTACCGGTACGCTGCACCAGCTAAAGGGAGGGCACGCGACCTCCCCACGTGACTCCTCATGTGAGCCCGCCCCACCCCCAGCCCATGGCCCCGTGCTCTCCCCTCCCTTCCCCATGATCCATCCCATGTTACCTCGGGAGGGGAGTGCTCCCAGTGGGTGGACACGGCACAGCTGCTGTGTGGGCTACTAAGAGAAGAGGAGGGCTTGCTCTCTGGAACAATAGCCAGTTCACAGTCACACCTGCTTTGGGAATTGCCAGCAGAAGAGTTTCAAACTAGCTCCCTGTGACAGCAGAGAATATTTTTTTTAGACACTCTAGCAGCCGAGCCCCACGCTGGCAGCTCCTCTGGTGGGGCTGTACCGCCCCCAGCCCTGTCCTCCAGTGGGGCTGTTCTACAGGCCCCGGACAGGAGACGCAGGTATGCAGCTGCATGTAAGGGCTGGGCGCAGTACAGCCATGCTGGAGTTGCTGCTGGCGTGGGGCCACTGGGCAGCCCCACGTTCTGCTCCTCCTGTGTCTTTCCGGTATGCCATACAGGCTATAAATAGCTTACTGGTATGGTGTACCGTATCACACTACTTACATCACTCCTGGAAAGCCTCCAAGTGCATGAACCCAAAAGGTCAAAAAACTAGGCCAAGCCCAAAAAACTGGCAATCTAGGGAACCCAATTGGGGTAACTTGCCTATTACACATATGCACTTGGCATTCTGGTAGAATCCACCAGGGGCTAACTGACCCCACTGGAGACTGAACACAATCAGTTGCAGGAGGATTATAAAAAATATGTTTTTTTCAGGCCTATAACTGGGGGAACTCTCAGTGAAATGGAGTTAGGCCTGTTGACTGGTTGCAAATAGAGAAAAGGGAGAGAGAAGGGGATTGTTGATTGCTTGGGGGAAGTAAACTTATCTAAACCTTAAAATAATATTTGGAAGAATGACAGTGGCAGATTAGCAAATATTGAGGTAGTGAAATTAAATCTTTATTCCATGTCTCAATAAGGTTAGTAGTGCTGGAGTGCAAGACTAAACAGGCAATGTTGTTCTTTTCACAGACAGACTGAACTAATAACAGCAGCACACCCACCCTATGCAATCCAAATTTGACAAATTTTCAAGAGCAAAATAATATTAAATGAATATAAACAGGTATATTTTGTAATAGAAGAGCAATTAATGAGCCTAATGCCTCATCAGTATATGGAGGTTCCTGGGTGTAGATTGTTCTTTTCACCTCATGCCTTACCTCAACTTTGATAGGAATATAGATCTGTAATGGATGCAGTTACTGGATGTCATAAATGGAAACTATAAAGGCAAAATGTGACTTGACAGTTAAACATTTTGCTTTAGCCAAAAGAGTAGAAACAATGAATCTGGAAACAATGAATCTGGATAACAAATTCTCAATAACTGAGTAAATACATGGCACATTTATACTATTTTTAGTTAAGATCCTGAGCTAAATATGTGGAAAATTAAGCTAACAATAACAGAACATTTGTCCCAGATCTTCAGAGCATAGTGGAAAATGAGCCTCTCATTCACATCAAGTTTGCTTTAGAACATGTGAGTATGTTTATTTTCCTATAATTAATAAATTATTAATGGCAAGTAATTGGTTCAAAACTAGTGGGTCTAGGAACAAGACTATTAATGTTACTTTTATTATGTTAAGAAATATTGCAAGAAATAAAAAAAGGCTAGATCCCCAGCTGATATAAATCTGCGAAGCTTCATTGACTTATATAGTGCTACACCGATTTACACCAGGTAAGAATTGGGTCCAAACGCTTGATCTGGAGTGAGAAAAATATTAATTTAATTTACTTTTTTAACAAGAGAACTTCAGCTCATTTCTCCTGATTTCTGTTGATTAACACACAGCCCATGAAAGCCATCTATTCATGAGCAGGCTGCTATTTAAAAGCTACTGCACTGGCAAGCAAGGTAGAAGAAATAGACAAACAGCAACTTCAACCCTAAAACGTTCAGGGTCTATATCCAAAGCATATTGTGATATTCTGAAGTAATGAATGATATTCTTTTTATAGATGCACATACATGAAAGAAAACTCTAGAGAAGAGAAAAAGAGGAAAGCAAGGAACTGAAAAATTATCAATATAAAGCCCAATAACTTTTGTGGAAGATAAGATTAAACAGGAACTAAAAAGGGTGTTTATTTGCTACTCTGTATATATCTTATAATGAATTAAAACACTGATAAGCCTCCTGTGATAAAATAGTCAATTATAAAGCAGCTTTACATTCACTTTCTTCTGCTGTGTTTAGTTCAACTGCTTTTTCTCATTTTATTAGGGTTTATGCCACAGAAACTAACATAGACCTTGGTAGAAAACCCTAACAGTGGATGTCCACTCAGAGGATGTTGCAGATACATAAAGCATCCACAACCTCCTCTCTCCTGGGGGGTCTGAAGGGAGCTAACACAAGTTATGGGGCCAGATATAGAAATCACTGGGGTTCTATTGGGAAGTCCTCTCTTAGTGATGCAGAGTGAGGGAAACTCTGTTGGTTTGATTCTCCACTGCTCTGCAGCTTGCACAAATTCATTGCAAAGTGTGCTTAACTCTACTAATCTGATTTGGTAGCATTGTCATCTTCTTTGAACTCACTCTGCACAGATGTAAATGACTAGGCAAGATACTAGACTGCGAAGAATCACCCTTCTGAGCAGAATCAGAGTTCTTTCATAGCTACATAGGTTTAGAGAAGGATAAGTATGAAATACACCATTTGTATGAATGATGCTACTCAAATCTGAAGTCTACTTCTGCTTTAAGAATAGTGCAGCCCTTCATTTCAGAATGAGCCACAGGCCTTTCCTGCATCCGTTGTGTAAAGACATTACGAGAGGTCTCATGATGGAACTTTGCTTCTCTTCGTAATGTCAAATTCTCATACAGTTTCTTCAGTTCCTCTGCTCACTGCCCTCTGCCCTCATTGATAAAATTCTACAACATCTTCTTTCTTTTCCACACATGGTAGTTTTAATATGGGACATAACAAAAGGTGTTTTGAGGTCTATAAAATCATGAATGGTGTGGAGTAAGTGCATAGGGAAGTGTTATTTACCCCTTCACATAACACAAGAACCAGGAGCCACCCAATTACATTAATAGGTTTAAAACAAATGTTAGGAAACATTTCTTCACACAATGCACACTCAACCTGTGGAACTCATTGCCAATAGATGTTGTGAAGGCCAAAAGTTCAAAAAGGGTTCAAAAAGAATTAGATAAGTTCATGGAGGATAGGTCCATCAATGGCTATTAGCCAAGATGGTCAGAGAGGTAACCCCACGGGGGGAGGGATAGCTCAGTGGTTTGAGCATTGGCCTGCTAAACCCAGGGTTGTGAGCTCAATCCTTGAGGGGGCCATTTAGGGATCTGGGTCAAAAATCTGTCTGGGGATTGGACCTGCTTTAAGCAGGGGATTGGACTAGAGGTCCCTTCCAACCCTGATATTCTATGAGTCTATGCTCTGAGTATCCCTAAACCTCTGACAGCCAGGATGAGATGACAGGGGATGGATAAATTGTCCAGTTCTGTTCATTCCTTTGGAAGCATCTGACACTGGCCACTGTGAGAAGACAGGATACTGGGCTATATAGACCATTGATCTGACCCAGTATGGCCATTCTTATGAGTATATTAGTCATTTTTGTTTCCTCCCCTTCTCTGCAGGGAATGTGAACTGAGGATAATTGATGGGGAGTCACATTATTAAGACTTAATATTGAAGAGATCACTATTTCAGGAATTTGTTTTGTGTTGTGAAGTTTTGTTGGTTTTGTTGTTTTGTTTTTATGTCTAAGGGACCCAGGATTTGACTTAGTGAGGAATCATCTACAAATTCTTAAATATATTGTGTTTGACTGCTGCCATGAATAATTACCCAAGCTTGGTATTTTTCTATATTTAAGTTTCTGAAGTTGTCAAAATATGCAGTCCCAACTTAGAATAATGAAAGAGGTTTTAGACAATTTCCGTGGTCTTGGGATTGCTCTGCTCTAACTAATGACTGTCACACATTCCCCTTTTTAAAATTAATTCATGATTCAGAGCTAAACCACCACTAACCATTCTGATTTTTGCCTCTCTTTCTCTTTATCTGCCTTCCTCCATAGTAGTTCTTTAAAAAAGAAGAAAAACAGACAGTCCTACCAAGCATTCTTCAGGGAATTTCCAAGTCATGCCTCTAGCTTTATAGTGATGCAATTGAGAACACTATGAACTCAGTTACCCTGGTATAAATCTGAAATCGGCATCTAGACCCAGAACTCTATCTCTAGCAAAATGGAAATTTGAGGGTAATTAACAGTATCTATGGATATGATAAATTCTCCATAACTCGGTGACTTTCAGTCAAGACTAGATGTCTTTCTAAAAGACATGTTCTTTTTGAAACACAAGTTATGGGGCCAGATAAAGAAATCACTGGGCGAAAACTGTGGCCTGTGGTACACAAGAGGACTGACTAGATGACAACAAAGATCCCTTCTGGCCTTAGAAATCTATGCATCTAGGAAATAGGACTGTTTTTAGATCTAACTCAGCAGATTACTCAAGAAACCTAAACAATGAGGAGTCTCCTCGTTGTTTTTGCTGAAACAGACTAGCACGGCTACCACTCTGAAACCTGTCAAGAAACCTAATGTTCCTAAATTATATTTTAAGATGTGATTATTCTGTATTAACTCCAGATAAGGTTTTTCCCCTCCTAATTTGGAACAATAACATTAAAGAAGGGTAGGTAGATTGTACATTAAAATTGTATATTTTTGCATGTCAGTTTAAAGAATACTACTGAGAACTCTGGCAGGTGATCAGACAGAACTGAGCATATGAAGGACACTTTGTTTTAGCCTCATCTTTTAATGCTGCCTTTAACAAATTAAAGCAAATCAAATAGCAGAATATTGTGAAGAAAGAGCTTACAAACGAACAAAAATCAAGAATGGGCGGGTGGGAGGAGCACATAATCATGTTTAAATAACCATCAGGCTGCTCTAGCCTATGTCTGGGTTGGGATTGGCTTAGAACTGCCCTCAAAATCAAGGAGTCATAGAAGGCTCTCTAAGGGACCCTGCTCTCTGATGCGCTGAGAAAAAAATTTGGTATTGTACCTTAATAATGTAGGACCAAGTTTAATAATTTTGCATTTCTGTTTTATGCATGATTTTACCTTCTGTCAGCAAAAAGGTTTGCAATCATTGCTGATTTGATGAAACCTCATTTCTCCATTCATTAAAATGTGTTAATCCACACTCACACATTTCCTTTCACTTTACCAAATCTCTGTACCTCTTCTTCACCATTGATGACTGGTGGCCTTAAGAGGTTTAGTTTTTCTAGAAGTACAGTGCATGGTTTCTCATGTGGTTCTTCTAAATGCTTTTCCTCTAAGTTGTTCATTTTCAGTTGAGCGGGCAGGCAGACAGACAGATAGAGCGCCCATATATAATTTCAATGGGAGTTAGGTGTCTAACCTGTTTAAAAATCCCATATATAATTTCAATGGGAGTTAGGTGTCTAACCTGTTTAAAAATCCCATATATAATTTCAATGGGAGTTAGGTGTCTAAACTGTTTAAAAATCCCATTAAGTGCCTATCTATATCTTGAGGTGCCTAAAACCTTTGGAAATCTGTCCCTTAATGAAATGGATCACAGAATTCCAGAGTAGATAGGTTCTATAATTTTAAATTCTAGAGTAGGGATTCCAAAACATTAATAGTAGGGGCCACATTTTACTTATGCCAATGTTGAAGTTAGTTCATATTCTGATCTTCTATTATTTAGATGAGATGTTAGCCTTATTCTTTTTAGATTTACAAAGTTTTCTCCTTTGTTAACCATATATGAATTTCATTAATTTTAAACAGAAACAAAGAATTTATTTAATAGGAAAAATGGGTAGCTCTTGAGACAGCCCACATGCTTGGCTGCTTATAGAACTAACAATATACCCAAATTTACCTGAGTAAATTGACTGCATGGCAGCCAGCATTTTTAATGACTAAAAAGAGAGTCACCACAAAAGTACTGTATTTCTTTAGTTAAATGATCATTCCAGAAGCTAATATCCCTTAGGAAGGTGGCACTGAATCTGTACAAATGGAAGAGAGGTACTCTACTATATTCAGTGATCGATTCTCTGTTACCTTGCACATGGCTTTTCCAATCCTTCTCCTGATACAGTGCCCAGATTAGTGGTGTGAAATATGGCAGAAAGGAATACTTCAAGTGTGCTCCTCTCTGGAGCCCCTTTCCATGCACTCCTGAGTGCCTGTTCCCAGATTATGTTTGCACTGTGCACTGATGAGCTAATATGAGGAATGGGCTCCCTCTACACTCTACCACTGCAGCACACCTGAATTACATTTTACCCATTAGCTCATAGCTCATTCAACCCAGGTAATTTCCCCCTGCCCCATTCATAGAAAGATGGATTTGTGCAGTTGTGTATCTCTCACTGATGTATCTGATACAATCCTGGATATTGTCAATGACAAGATAGCAGACTGGATGGACATTTAATCTGTTCTGGTTTGGTAATTCCTATGTGCTTATGATTAAGCGCTGTCCAATTTATCCAATGCTTTTTTTTTTTTTTTTTTTACCATTTCTGGCATAATCTGAAAATGCTGATGAATTATTATTCCTTATAGGATTGTACCCTCTCCTTCTCTGCTCTATAGAATTCCCGTCCTATTTGAATACTCCAGCAAAATAAATGTTCAGGTTCCACTGAAACTTTAATGTCTTTCATTCACAGGGCTTTTTAAAGAGAATATTTTACTTTTTCCCCTCTCTCACTTTTCTTTTGTGTAACGTTATGCATTCCTGATATTTTCCTCAATTTTTCCTTCATCTTCTGTTTTTATGGCCATATGATTTAAATGGCACTATGCCAATTTACACCAGAGGTGATATGGCCCTTGGAGTTTAGTGTAACTGTCATCTGTAGTTATATGTCTCTCTATATTTTGGAAGCCCTCTTTTTCTCTGAGTGTGTTCCTTTCTACCCCATACTTCCCCCTTTCTAGGACAGATGGCAGATGACAACTATTCATCTGCCTTGCCTTTTGCTATCTTTACAACCTACACTTCACATAATGGAAAAACTAACAACAGAGTTGTGAATAAACTGCTTGACTTTACTCTTTTGCTCAGGGACCACGTTATTCACTGTTTATGACAATTCACATGACTACTAGGTATGCAAGGAGAGGTTTGTGAATGCCCAAAGTTCTATGGATTTTAGCATGAATTCATCTGAAAGTTTATAATGAAAGTGCATTATTCTCTCCTGAATATTCACTATTTATCATTTGTCATTTCTTAGCTTTTAAAAGTTCCAGTCACTGAGTCATAGAGCAGGAACAATACCATGTAATGTAGGCAACCATTCGCACACCAATAATAAATTAATTCCAAATACCCGAAAGGTCTAATCCAAAGCCCTCTGAAGTTAGTGGGACTCTTTCCATTGATTTCAATGGGCTTTGGATCAAACCCAAAGTGATCTCTTAGGAACAACCCATATACTGAATATTGTTTGGCCAAAATATTTGCTGCATACTTACAAATAAGTAAACTGGAAGAAAGCAGGAATCATATTTGGAATGAATATTATTGACAGCATATAATTTGATCAACGTTCCTACCCCTTTTCCCCAGCTCCTGTTCCTAAATAAATTTAGCTGTGAAAATTGTTAAGCCTCAAAGTTGCATGGACAACTCTGCTGAAACTGAAGGAACAGCAGTTTTATTTTGTAGTATTTTGAACCAACACAGAGAACAGCAGCAATCTCCATGGCTGACCTCTCAGCTTGGCATTTTTATTTTAAAGCCATCTATGGGCCTAAAGCATAAAATAAAAATTATGTCCTTTTGTGCCTTTTTATTATGTAGTCTCTTGTCTTGTCTATTTTTTATTGTTAGCAGAACATCAATAACTCTCATTTTTTTACAAGACTTCCACTAGCTTCCATGTTTTATAAGAACAGCAATGATGTTCTCATTCTGCAATACAAGTTGTGGTTAAGTGAGCTATATCCATTGGTGGGTCTCTATAGACATCCAAATTGCTTGTTGTGAATAATTTATGTTACAATGCAAAGAAATGTAAGTGCCACAATAATATCTAATACTTACTGTGTACAGAACTTCATATTTTCAAAGCATTGTATACTAATGTTAACTAATTAATGCTAATTAATACGGCAAGAAAACAGCACAGACATTTCAAATTAAAAATTAAAACTAGGTTACAATGTTCTCAGCCTACCTCATCCCTAATGGTAATAACATAAACTAGATATAGACTTTTAGAGTCAAAGATCTTCAGAATCTGGAATTCTGTAACATTTGCATTTTGTCCCCTAATGTATTTTGAACATACTTTATTCCCCTTGGACTTTCGTTGCTGTTGTTGATTATGAAGTGAATTTGAAATCTTTTGTGTGAATAATTTGCCTTTTCAGTTTAGCAATTACACAGCTACAAATACTGCATAATAGGAGAACTTAATGAGGTGCCTCTTTCATTAAAAAGTGTTTAAGACAGAAACTTAAACAAGAGCAAAACTATTACATATGCCAGTTTTCAATTCTTCCACCTCCTTCCCAAGATACTTGATTTTGCTCCATACTATTGCTTGCTTACAATCTTTCTGAGCTGGTATTGCATGGTCTAATGGTAAGAATGCAGAAAGGGTGACAGTGGCTTTTGGGGGAGAAATATGTTCTTCCCATTTAGACACAATAAGAAACATTATTGTGTATTACAAAATTGTAACATTTTCATTTCACCCTTTCTTTTCACTCAGTTTTTTTTAGAATGCAATGCCGATTAACTATTTTCTGAAAGGAAGTGCAAATAAAATGAGGATTTCAAATAAATAAAGCTACATTTTCTATTTATTATTTGTTGGTATTATGGTAGCACCTACTGGGCTCAAAAGAGACTAGGGCGCCACTGCACTAGGAACTCTAGATACACATAGTGAGACAAAGGTTCTGCCCTGGTGAGCTTATAGTCTAAATAGAAATGACAAAGGGTAGGAGAGGAAACAGAGGCACAGAGTACTGAAGTGACTTGCACCAGGTCACACAGCTGCCAACAGGAAGGATGGTCAAGTAGGTAGAGCACTGGCCTAGGATATGGGAGACCCAGGTGCAGTTCCCTGCTTTGCTGTGGACTTCTTGTATGACCTTGGGCAAAGTCACTTAGCCTCTCTGTGCCTCAGTTCCCCTGCTGTAAAAAAGGGAGATCATAATGCTTCTTTATCTTAGAGGGCTGTTGAGAGGATACGTTCATTCAAAAGATTGTCAAGTGCTTTGAGACCTTGTGATAAATGAAGGGGGGGGGGGGTGTAGCTCCCAGCCAGCCAGTTAGCTATAAAATCCCTGTTAGTAGCTGTTCTCTACTTGCTTTACCTGTAAAGGGTTAAAAAAGCCCATCGGTAGAATGAAGGGAATGGGCACCTGACCAAAAGAGCCAATGGGAGGGCTAGAACTTTTTAAAATTGGTGGAAAACTTTCCCTATGTCTGTCTGTGGTTGTTCTCCGGAGAGAGGAGATGCAGAGCAGCAATGCTGTAAGAAGCTTTAAGCCAGATATGAAAAATCATCAAATCATACCTAGAAATTACTTATTTAAAACCACAGATATGTAAGTAGATCAGGAAATATCTAGAAAGACGCGATTATGATTCTCTCTTTTATTTCTGTAAGGCTTGTGGACTCCTCTGTGCTAACCCCAGGTGCTTTTGTTTTGTTTGTAACCTTTAAGCTGGACCTCAAGAGAGCTATCTTGATGCTTAATTTTTGTAATTGTTTTTAATCTAGCAAAAAGCCTAAATTCCAGATGCATTTCCTTTCTTTTTGTTTTTAATAAAATTTACCTTTTTTTAAGAACAGGATTAGATTTTTGTGTCCTAAGAGGTTTGTGCATATGTTGTTTAATTAGCTGGTGGTAACAGCTGATTTACTTTGTGTTTCTTTCTCAGCTCTTCCCTGGAGGGGGGGTGAAAGGGCTTGAGGGTACCCCACAGGGAGGAATTCCCAAGTGCGCCTTTCTGGGTTCTCTAAAAAGGTTTTTTTTTTTTGCACTTGCATGGTGGCAGCATCTACCCATTCAAGGTCAGAGAAAAGCTGTAACCTTGGAGTTTAATACCAGCCTGGAGTGGCCAGTATTATTATTTTTTTAATTCTTGCAGGCCCTCACCTTCTGCACTCAAAGTGCCAGAGTGGGGAATCAGCCTTGACAGACCTATTGATGAAAAGAGCTATATATGGAAGATTCCTTGTTGTTATTATTATTAATGGCAAAGCTGAGAATAGAATCCAAGTCTTCTAACTCCAGTTCAATCTCCTATCCTCTGAACCACATTGCCTCTCTAAGGGTTATAGTTATGTTTCAGGTTTATACTGATCAGCACATTGGTCCTGTATTTTTTAAGTGAAGTAACCTAAGAAAACAAACCAAAACATAGATAGGACTCCTAGCATTTTAAACATTATTTAAATGAAAGCCTTAGTTTTTCTGACACGTACATTAAGATTTCTTTCCTGTCACTATCATTGAGCTCCACAGGGAGAACTTCAGGATCCAATCATATGCTGGGTGCACCAAGATTGGATGACTGAACTATCATAGATGGCATAAAAAGGCAGGTTTAAGAAGCAAGACTCCCCATGGATCTGCAAAGTGCATATGCCAGCAGCACAGGACTTTTACATGCCACATTAATAACTGAACACAAAAAACACAGTTTAAAATACTACACATAATATTGTGGTTTACGTTGGAAGGGTAAAGGTGCAGATCTCTTCTCAACATACACTGAATGCATGTTATGTTTTTGATAGTCAACTGGAGACACTTTGAAAGCACTGTCCATCACTAGACTTTGATAATATGATACCAAAACATCAAAGTTTCTTTAGAATTCATGTAATTCCAGACTTTGGTGTAATCAAATGCATTCTGGATTGGTATTTTTTCATACACCCTTTTATGTATAGTTAAAAGATGGTTATTAATACCTACAATCATCACCTTTCTCCAAATACTTAAAATCTACCTAAAATATTATAATCCTCAGATCTGAGAACATGATTAAACTCAGGTCTCCCAGCTTCTTTGAATCAGCCTGTAAGTACTTTAAGAAAATGGAATTTAAAGCTTGCTCTGAATTTATTTTCTAGCTTTGTTGACAACATATGCTCCTTCCCTTCAGATCAGCATCCATCAGTTTACCAGTTTAACAAATGGATCCCAAGAACTGAAGGCAATCAACAGCATTTCTGTTCAACTTCAACCCAGATAACTTTGATTCTTTTCTCCTTCCCTAAAGTTCACCCTAGTCCAAGATGTTCAATGCAGATTTGTACTTAAAATAACTACTTTCATAATTATGTTACACTATACCATTCAATGAAATAAGGTTCTGGATTAATGTAAGTTCCCTAAAGGTATTTACCAATTTTTCAGTCTTAAAAATTAATACCACTCTGTTTTCTCTAGTAGGATTCTCTGCTCCCTTAGACACACAAATCAATTATGTCCACAAATATGGCCAAGATTATCTGTGAACCTGTAAAAGAACCATGCTCAACTGTGTCCCATTTAGAGATGAGCTGGTATGAATTCAACATACCCAGCTTCCACTCCCCCAAAACACAGTGGTCCTGGGAATACAGCAGACATCGGGGAGTCACACTGCAAATTCATTGTGTAACATAACCTGTCATTATCTCTCATCATTTAGGGCCAAATTGTAGAATCTTCACTCACTCATGTAAACACAGGAATAGCAGTACATAACAGGACCTATTGTGTAAGTACTCACCAGTAAGAGTTCAACAATCAGTTTGACTTCTTCCACCATCCAGTTTAAAAACTGTAGCTATGCTGGGAAGTTACTTAAAAACTCCACATTCTGCAATACCATTATCCTGAGCAGAGGGACTACTGATAGAGAAAGTGGAATAACAATATCCCTGAACTGTTCCCTTGTGGTTGTGGTAGGGGGGATTGTTTCTGGTTCTCATGGAACATAGTCGATGAAATATAATTTTCCTTATTTCCATCGCCACTTCTCTTAAAATGTTTATGGTGCTATTTAAATATTCACTTTATTACATATTACCTATGGAACTTCCAGGATCAATAAATACATCTCCTGTCCCTGAGTTATCTAGCAGGTCTTCATACATAACTACTAAGAGCATTGTTAAATTGACATGCTAAAGCAGTTTAGTGTGCATGTTAGTTTGGGATCTATTCCAAGCTTCCTTCTGAAAGTGATGAAATATAAATTGGGATTAGAAATAGAGAGAGGTGGGGCTGAAATCTTTGCTGAGTTGAAGATTTTGTCAGCTACTTTCATGTTGTTCAACAAGTGTACACAGCACTGTACAAAGCAAAAATCTGAAGATGAATTACATGTGCCCACTCAGTCTAAGATGATGAAATACAAAGAAATATTAAATAAAAGCAATATTTTATTTCTATTAATAGTTTCAACTAGCATATTCCAAAATGTCAGTATTTTAAAATATGCCTATACTTCAACCTTGGTATCTCTGCATTAAGAAAAAAAAATGTTTCAGATCTTCATAGCTAAATAAGAAATGCAATTTATATTGAATGGGTACTAAGGAAAAGTTGTGGTCATCTGTACATATAATAGCCAAAATCCTAAGATTTGCTTTTGATTATTATCATTGGTTAGATATCATGGTGAAAGTTGTCTTACAAACAGCTTAGATGGCTCAGACAGATATTAGCAATTGTCCAAAAAAACTGAAACTCTCATGCTCATTGGCAACCAAATCTTGGTCCAATTGATGATTGGGAGTTTTGCCATTGACCTCAGTGGGACCAAGATATGATTAAAATGTTGTGATCTAGCCCTTAATTGACATGTGGTCCACACTGTGAAAGTCTTTGGGGGGGGGGCGGAAACGGTTACTCACCTTCTCGTAACTGTTGTTCTTTGAGCTGTGTTGCTCATATCCATTCCAATTAGGTGTGTGCATATTGCGTGCACAGTCATCAGAAAGTTTTTCCTTTAGCAGCACCCATCCGGTCAGATGTGGAGCCCCCTGGAGTGGTGCCTTCATGGCACCCAATATATCATCCTGCCAACCCGGCGCCTCCTCAGTTCTTTCTTGCCGATTACTCCGACATAGGGGAAGGCGGGTGGGTTTGGAATGGATATGAACAACACATCTCGAAGAACAACAGATACAAGAAGATGAGTAACTGTTTTTTCTTCTTCAAGTGATTGCTCCTATCGATTCCAATTAGGTGACTCCCAAGCCTTACCTAGGTGGTGCGGTCGGAGTTATGGAATCGCTGACTGGAGCACGGCCCTGCCAAAACTCTGGTATGCTGGACGATGGTGTAAAGAGAGGTGAACGTATGTACCAACGACCAAGTTGCGTCCCTGCAGATTTCTTGTATCGGGACTAGGGCCAGGAACGCCACTGATGAGGCCTGAGCCATTGTGGAGTGTGCCGTAAGTGCCGGGGCTGGTGTTTTGGCCAGCTAGTAGCATGTGCAGATGCATGACGTGATCCAGGAAGATATTCTTTGAGATGAGACTGGGAGTCCTTTCATCCAGTCTGCCACTGCTATGAACAACTGGTTCGACTTCCTGAACGACTTAGTGCGCTCGATGTAAAAGGCTAGTGTTCGCCGAACATCCAGGGAGTGCAGCCTCTGCTCATGGCTACCAGCATGAGGCTTAGGATAAAAAACAGGCAGGAAAATGTCCTGACTAGTGTGGAAGTGTGACACACCGTAGGAAGAAAGGCCAGGAGAGGTCTGAGTTGCACCTTATCCCTTTGGAAAACCATATAAGGTGGGTCTGAGGTAAAGGCCTTTAACTCTGACACCTTCCTTGTTGATGTAATGGCGACCACAAAGGCTATCTTCAATGACAGATAGAGAAAGGACCAAGTCACCAGCAGTTCAAATGGGGGCCCTATTACCCTGGAGAAGATCAGGTTAAGGTCCCACACAAAGATAGGCTGTCTGAGCTGGGGATGTAGCCGTTCCAGACCTTAAGGAACCGACCAACCATAGGGTTGGCAAAGACGGAGCATCCAGACACTCCCACTTGGAAAGCCGAGATAGCAGCGAGGTGCACCTTTATGGAGGACGCTGCCAGGCCTTGATGTTTCAGGTGCAGAAGGTACTCTAAGATGAGAGGTATAGGTGCCTGAAGAGGGGGTGTACGATGCTAGTCACACCAACAAGTTAATCTTTTCCACTTTGCCAGATATGTAGCTTTAGTGGAGGGCTTCCTGCTGCCGAGTAGGACCTCTCTTACCTGTTCTGAGCATGGTGATACCAGTCAGCTCTGTGTTCTTGGGGAACCAGGGTGCAGTATCCAGCCTGTCTGACTCATGAAGGACACCTCCCCACCCCAGCCTCTGCTTGAACCAAAACCGATCAGAGAAAAGTCTTGCAGAGAGCAGTGAAGGGCGGTGGGAGACACACCTAGACCCCTCCTGACAAGGGTGATAGGATTAAAGCAACTCCCGTAGCCTAATCTGCATCAAAGATGGGACAGGGAGGCATCTCCAATAGCATACAGAATGGAGAACAGAGATTCCAAGGCAAGAACCGCACTGAACTCTGGGATCAGAAAAGCAGGGAAGCACTGCACCCTGGGGGATCTCTGCTCCAGATGTTAATGAACCCACGCCTGCACATACCCAGCTCAGCAGTTATCAGACCAATTCTAGTAATAAATCCTTGATTGCTATCCAAAATACTGAAGCTGCCTAATTGCATTGTGATCTCCCTGGAAGGAACACCACCTATAGCCAAGAGTGATCAGCCACTTTTGTCTAGCCTAAATAAAACCCTTGAGTCATCAGTTTACCCATAAACAAATCTAGTGTTCTCCCTTGAACCATTGTTGTTTCCCTACAAGAAACATTTACCCACGCTCAAGTGTGTTCTGATGCATGGATCCAAACTCTGCATCAGTTCCACTGGGATTTCATCTTCTTCTGACTGATCGTGCTGGGGCTCTGCCTGTCTCCAGCACTCAGGATCCTGAACTACCACCATCACCTGGGAACCCCGACCAGGTCAAGCTTCATGGAGCGTTGAGATCTCTCTCTCTCTCTCTCTCTGTGTTTTCTTTTCTACCTCAGGTATAACTTTCTAACCCTGACTTGTTTGATCAGGTATAGTTTTCTATATATGACTTTTGTAACCTTTAATAATGTATGTTATGTTGGTTTAGGCTCTCCTTGTGTAGTTATCACTATTATTCAATAAATAACTTTTATGGTTAAGCTGGTTGCTTCCCTTTCTCTCTCTCTCTGAACTTTACTCTTTTGTGTTTTTAGCTTCCCCATGTACTCTGAAGCAACGCTTCTTTTACCTAAGCTAAAGATCCCTGTAGCACCCAAAAATACTCTGGGGTTTGCTCATCAAGTGGGTTACTACCAGTACAATTGTAACATGAAAGTGGGGATAGGGACATGCTGAACCTGTGACATACGAGGGTGGCAGCTGGAAAGTGCTGTTTGACCCAGTCGCAGGGGCACGTAAGGGTGGCAGCCTGGAAGTGCTGCTTGGCCCAGCCTACTGAGCCCAGGGACATATAAGGGGTCAGCTTGAAAGAGCTGATTGACCCGGTCCACTCAGACTTGCTCTGTTAATATGTGTGTGTGTGTGTGTGTGTGTGTTCAACCGGTTCTGGGGTTGTGGTACTGCAAGATAGCTCCATTGGGAGGGGATTTGCAGAAGGGAGAAGGAGATCTCCATAGAAAATACAAGTGACACAAGCCATACATTGATAGAATTATAGAACTTCCCCCCACACCCTGAAAAGTAACCCTAATAAATGAGCATACCCCAAAGTAATGGACACATCTAGTAACAACAGAAGCTCCATGGGATTCAGCCATGAAGCTTCCAAGCTGTGAGATGGAGGGACTGCAGGTCAGGGTGATGAAGACGGCTGTGGTCCTGAGTGATCAGGTCGGGGAGGAGAGACAATGTGATCAGGGCATCCACTGACAGTTCCAGGAGTGTGGTGTACCAATGTTGTCGAGGCCACGCTGGTGCCACCAGAATTATCTCTGTCCCGTCCCTGCGGACCTTGAATAGGACCTTGTGCACAAGAGGGAACGGGGGAAAGGCGTAGAGCAGGCGGCCTCCCCAGGGTAGCAGGAATGCGTCCATGATTGAGCCTGGACTGTGTTTCTGGAAGGAGCAGAACATCGGGCACTTTCTGTTGTTCCGGATGGCGAACAGGTCGACCTGGGGAAACCCCCACCTTTGGAAGATGAAGTGTATGACATCTGGCCAGATGGACCATTCGTGATTGCGGAAGGACCCGCTGAGGTGGTCCGCCAGTGTGTTCTGAACTCCTGGTAGATAGGATGCTTCCAGGTGAATGGAATGGCTATGCAGAACTCCCACAGCTGGAGGGCTTCCCGACATAGGGGAGAGGACCAGGCTCCACCCTTCTTGTTGATGTAAAACATAGCGGTAGTGTTGTCCGTCAGAACTGCTATGCACTGACCTTGTAGTCAGGCCTGAAAGGTCTGGCATGCTAGTCGCACTGCCCTCAGCTCCTTGATATTGATATGGAGAGAGAGATCGTCCTGCAACCAAAGGCCCTGTGTTTGGAGGTCACCCAAATGCGCACCCTATCCCAGAGCAGCCATGGTCTGTTACTAGGGACAAGGAGGGCTGTTGAAGGGGACTCCTTTGCACAGTGCTTGAGGGTTGAGCCACCATTTAAGTGACTCGAGCACCTGCCCCGGCACAATGACCACTGAATTCAGGCTGTCACGTCCCGGGCAATAGGCCAAAGTGAGCCACATCTGTAGAGGCCTTAGCCTCAGTCTAGCATGCCAAGTCATGTAAGTGCAGGCTGCCATGTGGCTGAGGAGACTCAGGCATCCCCTTGCTGTAGTGGTCGCGTATTGCCTGAGGTCTTGACTGATGCCTGTGATGGCTTGGAATCAAGATTCTGGCAAAAATGCTCTTGCCTGAACCGAGTCCAACACTGCCCTGATGAATTCTATTCTTTGGCTCAGTGACAAGGTTGACTTGTTCAAGTTGAGGAGGAGACCCAGTCTCTCGAATGTGGATCTGACCAATCGGACTTGAGACTCCACCTGCACCTGGTGTGGGCCCTGAGCAGCCAGTCGTCGAGGTAGGGTTATACCTGCACCTACCTCTGACGGAGGAAGGCGGCTATGACCGACATGCACTTTTCACTCAGGGGGCTGTTGAGAGGCCAAATGGAAGGACCAGTAATTGATAATGTTTGTGGTCGACCACGAACTGTGGGAATCGTCTGTATGCAGGCCAAATAGTTATATGGAAGTATGCGGCTTTCATGTCGAGTGCGGCATACCAGTCTCGTGAATCCAGAGAAGGGATAATTGTGCCCATGGAGACCATGCGGAACTTCAACTTTACCATGAACTTGTTGAGTCCTCGCAGATCCAGAATGGGTCTGAGACCCCCTTGGCTTTGGGGATTAGGAAGTATCAGGAATAGAATCCATTGCCCCTGAGCTCCTGAGGAACCTCCTCCACCACTCCCGTGGTGAGGAGCGCCCGCATCTCCTGCATAAATATTTTTTTGTGAGAAGGGTCCCTAAAGAGGGATGGGAAAGGGGGGTGGAAGGGAGGGTAGGAACATAATTGGACAGAATATCCCAGTTCTACTGTATGGAGAACCCAGCGGCCCAAAGTTATTTGGGACCAAGCATGGTAGAAGTGGGACAGACGATTCAAGAAAGATGGAGAAGGATCCGGAATTGTGGCTGGTGCACCGTCCTCGGGTGCACCTTCGAAAGGCCTGCTTTGAACCTGATGATGGTTTAGTCAGGCCCTGGCCCTGCACAGCGGGGGGTGGGAAGGCTTGCGTCTGCCATTCCTGCCCCTTCTCCTATAAAAGTCCTGCCTCGGCCAAGGAGGATAGGAGCGCTGCTGCTGAGGCTTGAAATGTTTATGCTGGGTTACTGGGGAGTGCATACCCAAGGACTTCATGGTAGCCCTAGAGTCCTTTAGGCTATGAAGCCTAGAGTCAATTTTCTCCGCAAACAGACCTACCCCATCAAAAGGCAGATATTGCATGGTCTATTGAACCTCGGGCGGGAGTCCCGAGGCCTGCAGCCATAAGCTACACCTCATGGCAATAGCGGAGGACAAGGTGCATGCCGCTGAGTTCACAGCATTCAGTGAGGCCTGTAAAGAGGTCTGTGCCACTGCCTTGCCCTCCTCCACTATCGCTCCAAACTCCTTCCTGGACTCTGTTGGCACCAGCTCCTTAAACTTGAGCATCGAGTTCCAGGAGTTGAAGCTGTATCTACTCAGAATTGCCAACCCCCATGGAATACACTTTGCGCCCAAATAAATCTAGGCGCTTGGTGTCCTTGGACTTAGGTGCTGGGGCTTGTTGTCCCTGCCTTTCATGTACTGCAGCCACCACCAATGAACAAGGCTGTGGGTGTGTGAAGAAGTGTTCGTACCCCTTAGATGGGATGAAATACTTCCTCTCCACACCTTTTGCAGTAGGAGGGATGGACACCGGAGTCTGCCAAATGGTCTTAGCATTGGCCTTTATAATCTTGATGCAGGGTACAGCCACCCTCGATGGGCCTTCTGGGGCCAGGATGTCAACCATTGGGTCCTCCGACTCCACCACCTCCTTGGCCTGCAGGTCCATATTTCGCACCGCCCTGCGAAGAAGGTCCTGGGGGCATGGCTGTCAGGGGGGGGGTCCAGAGACAGAGGTGCCTGCAACTGCCTCATCCAGGGAGGATGATGAGGAGGCTAACGGGGGAACAGGGTCCTCCTGACCCTCTTGGTCTCCAGGGGCCTCCTCTCCCACCTCTCTGTTGGGGCCAACCAGACCTGGATCAGGCTCAGGAACTGGGGTTGGTTCCAGAGGAGATAGTGCAATCTGTACCTTAGGGGTGGAGTGACTGGCTGATGCCTCTGGCACCCGTGGTTCAGAAGCCACCGAATGGGAACCATTGGATTGGGTACCCTGGGACTGATGGTACGCCCATGGGGTCTAAAATGGCCACTGCACTAGTCTCTGCCACTGTGCAGGCCATGGACCTGCCCCCACCTCAGGCCTTCCACAGCCTGACCGGTGCCGGCCCCGCTCTGAGTATCTAGACCCCGTCTCCGAGTCCAAAGATGGGGACTGGGACCGTGATGGCCAAGCGGAGCTGGCCTGGGGAGCGGTGCCGCGAGGCTTGGAAGTGGTGCCATAATCTGGATCAGTACCGAGATTGGGGTCTGATCAAGGACGCTGACTGGTGCTGGGATGACCGGTGCCGAGAGCGGGACCTGCTGTACAATGGGAATCGGTGTGAAGATCGGCATCACAATCGGGAGCGCTGGCACGACCTGGAGTGGTGCCGCGAGTCTGAGCGGTGCCATGATTGCGAGCGGTGCCAAGATGCCGAGAAGTGTCATGATTCCACCAGCGGTGCTGAGGGACGAAGCATCACCAGTTTGCCTGGAGACAGTGTCACAAGTTGTGGTACCAGAGGCTTGGCTCAAAGGACCGGGGTGCCGTCGTGGTGATGAGATCCCTCGCAGCCTCAAAGGACAGCAATTCCACCTCCTCAATGACCTGTCTCAGGGAGTCCAATGGCACCAGACTTGATGATCCACCTTGCTGGGCTGAAGTTGACGGTGCCGGCTCCAAAGTCTTCGGCCCTGGGTGCTCCTCTCTGGGACCAACTGTCTAGGTGGGTCTCTGAGTTGGAGATCCACTCCTCCCATGCTTCCCATGCCACTTCTGCATTGGGGAATGGACCAGTGCTGGGTCAATCCCGCCAGTTTTGGCGCTGGGGAGCGGTGGTGCTGCGAGTCTCTACCAGAGTCCTTCCGTGGTGCCACTTCTACCACTGCCACCAGGGCACTGCGCACTGATGAGCTCAGTGCCGGGTCTTGCCGCACCGATGTAGGTTGCAGTCTAAGTGCCGCCTCCATAAGGAGCTGCTTAAGGCGAAAGTCTCGCTCCTTTTTTGTTCTGGGGTAAAACCCTTTACAAATCCTGCACTTGTCCACTTGGTGTGCTTCCCTCAGACACTTTAAGCAAGTGTCCTGAGGGTCGTCAGTTGGCATTGGCTTTTTGCAGGACTTGCAGGGTTTGAACCCTTGGGACTTAGGCATACCCCGAGTCCCAGCAGGGAACGCAGTAGGGGTGAAGGGGAAACACCCCCCTCCCCAGCTATCTCCTGTAACAACCGAAAACACTAAAACTAAACTTATTGAGGCTATGAATAACTGTGAACTAAATTAAACTGAAAGCAAGGGAAAACGAGGAGAGGTAGCTAAGCAAGTCACCGCAGTTCCAACGACCGTCACTGGCAGTAAAAAGGAACTGAGGTGGGACTGGGTTTGCAGGGTCATATATTGAGTGCCATGAAGATGCCACTTCAGGGGGCTACACAGCCGACCTGACGGGTAAAAACTGCTGCTGCTAGGGGAAATACTTTCTGACAACTACACATGGCACACACACCTAATTGGAATCGATATGAGCAACCACTCAAAGAAGAACCCAAGTTATACAAAAAGAATCCGAGAGGAATAAGATACACTATACTCAAAGATCTGGTTCTGTCTGATGGTTATAAATCAAAGATTCTTTGAACAAATAAAACCAGCTGTAGGATTTCTTTGTCTCTTCACCCTGTCATATTAACCAGAACACTAGAAAGATGTAGGAGTCTCTTGTACTACATTAACCCTTCCCTTCTTAAGAAGTACTAATGCGATTGTTTAAAATCGAATTAGGCTGGGCATTCTGCCATAAAATAGTTGATGAATTCTATTCTCATTATAAATAGCCTGTTGCCTAAATGCCATTGGACAGAAAAAAGGGGTAGACAAATGGACAAAGTTTATCCTGAGTAAAAATAATCTCCTAACGCTTTCTTTTTTTTACAATGTTCAAGGCTGTGTAGTTTAAAAGGACATATATAAATGTCTAGTTTATTGCACAATACAGTCCCACTGAGCTTCATGTGAGCTAAGATTCTCATATATGTTTCTGCTCCCACAAAGAAAACTTAAGAACAATCTCTGCATAAATGAACCTCAGTAAACGTGGGCTCTAAATGATATATTAGATCTATGAATGTGGGAAAATCAAAACTGATTTCTTTTTGTCCAAAATCTGAAAATTTTAATTTGGTAATGCCACCAACAGTGTTTCATGGGAGTTGTCGTTTGGATCCCTCCATGACATTTTTTGGCTTTCAGATGTTTGGACTTTTGACAAAAAGCTGCAACATTTATCGGAAAGCAAATGCTTTCCATAAAAATTTTCAGTTGAAAACCCAATTTTCTGTAAAACAAAACAAAACAAAAACAAACAAACAAACACCATTTAAATGGAAATATTTTGACCTACAGCCTTAGCTGGAACTGATATATGGTTTCCTGCAAAAACAACATTTTACTTATTGACTTTACCATGAAACTTCAGTTTTTCCTTTGTACTTACTGTGAACAGAAGTCCACAGTGTGGTAAGGTTAAAGTTACAATGTGATTAAAGTTTCTTTTTTTTTAAGATCACTCAGAGTAAGTATATCTAAAGCAACTGCTTAACTGTCCATCCCCTTCAAACTGCAGCCATTTCATTGAAAGGAGGGTTACTTCAGGAAAGGAGAGTTACCCACACATCGCTATTTCACATATTCCAATCAAAAATCAAGTAAAGGTGTTACACAGTTCATGAGTACAAGATGTTTCACATTCCTGCTGGAATAAATAATATATGAAGGCCTGCTCAGATAACTAATGAATTAGCTTTGGTGTGTCTAATTTTACATATCCTTGAGCTTACTTAGAGATATAAATGTAACATCGCACAATCCACTCACGTGTATCTGTGATATTCATTAGAGTCTTTAAAACAATGAATTGTCAATTGCAATACTCAAATTATGTAACACAGAAATATGGCCCAGGACAAGATGATCTAATCCTACTGTATTCAGACTGTAGGCTAAGTGAAACATTCATCCCAGGCCTCAACAGCCTATCCAGTGACACTGAAGGAAGAGAGGGAGAATTGGGCCACCCACTGCTCAAATCAGATCTTAACATTTCCTTTAGTATGTTAAAAGAAGATAATTTCCAAAAGTGTCTATAAGAAGTGATCAGTCACTAGAATACACCCTGCTCAATGCATATCTTTGTACTGGAGAGCTCTGGCCTCTGTCTTAACATAGATAGTGAGCTAAAAGATTGTGTAGAAACTCAAATAAAATTAAATAACCAAATCAAACTTTATAAAGACAAATCCATTTTAAGAAATTGATCTATAAATAACTGTGCAACATCTGGATTAGCAAATTAAATCAAGCATTCAAGATGGGTCTCTACTGAGTATCACAAATCTGATTCCTAGGTGCTTTAAAAAGAAATTAATCACCTCCTTATTAGTTCATTCTACTTTTCTAAGTTATAATGGAACTCCATTTGTATTTTAAATGGACTTACATAACAAATAAAAGGCTGTACCACAGCCAATGCATAAGAAGTTGAAAATGATTGTCATTGCTAGACCTGGCCAGCCGCTTGAGAAACAGTGTCTGTAAGAATTCGTCCTTGAATTCCAAAGGGCTGTTCAATTCAGCAACGCTGATGTCTCCAGCTATAACTCGTTTTCCCCAAGAGTAGGTATAAGATTTGCTGAGAAGCTCTAGCCCAGGGGTCGGCAACCTTTCAGAAGTGGTGTGCCGAGTCTTCATTTATTCACTCTAATTTAAGGTTTCGTGTGCCAGCAATACATTTTAACGTTTTTAGAAGGTCTCTTTCTATAAGTCTATAATATATAACTAAACTATTGTTGTATGTAAAGTAAATAAGGTTTTTAAAATGTTTAAGAAGCTTCATTTAAAATTAAATTAAAATGCAGAGCCCCCTGGACCAGTGGCCAGGACCCAGACAGTGTGAGTGCCACTGAAAATCAGCTCGCGTGCCACTTTCGGCACGCGTGCCATAGGTTGCCTACCCCTGCTCTAGCCTCTGTACTGTGAATGAGATAACACCTTGTTGTCCCCTAAAAAGATAGTTTAGTGCTACAAAGAAATCCTTATTATTTCCTTATCAGAATTTAGTATTTTGGAGCTGGAGAGGGAGAGACAATTTAGCTACAACGTTACCATTATTTATTCATGTACCAAAATCTCCCAGTTCCCTGGTTGTTAACCTTTAACCCCCTCACCGGACAAGCTAGATTTTATAGAATTCTAATAGCTGTCGCTATTACAAAGAGATTTTTTTGTTAATTGGTTGATAAGGTAACCATTGATAATATGTATGTGCTATTTAAGATTTCCTGCAGAAAAGAAGAGGTGACTATGTTTTTCACAACAGAGGAGGTCAATATTAAAAATGACAGTGGTGCTGTATCTTTATTGACAGGACTATTAATGTGCTGTAACTAGTTCATTAATCCAGCCAACCTGCAATTGTTACAGAGACAGTAGCTCTAATAATGTGTTCAGCATTTATTATCAGAATACTGTATAATTGCATTGTTTTATTACCACAAATATGATGTAAACTATCTGAGAGAATTCATACTATTTTACTTTACATTGACACTGTATCTTCTTTCAAATTTAACACATAAGAGGCAGCACGGTCTAATAGATTGGAAACTGCAGACCAGTGTGCCAGTTCTGGCTCGGCTCTGATCAGCTGGGAGAACTTGTCATGTCACTGCTCTTTGCCTCAGTGTCCCCTTCCACATTTTGTCTATTTAGATTGTAAGATGGTTTGGGGCAGGGACTGTCTCTTACTGTATACCAAATAATACCAATACCAAATACAATGGGTTCCTAATCTCAGCTGAGGTGTCCAGTGCTACTATGATAAAAACAATACATATAAAATTAAGCATTTTGTATTTGCTAAAATAAGTGACCGAGGAACAGTCAGCTTTCCTCTACATGAGTTTTTACACCTTGCTCAGAGACACACACTTTAAACAGCGACAAAGAGTCCTGTGGCACCTTATAGACTAACAGACGTATTGGAGCATAAGCTTTCATGGGTGAATACCCACTTTGTCAGATGCATGTAGTGAAAATTTCCAGAGGCAGGTATAAATATGCAGGCAAGAATCAGTCTAGAGATAACGAGGTATAGTTCAATCAGGGAGGATGAGGCACTCTTCTAGCAGTTGAGGTGTGAACACCAAGGGAGGAGAAACTGCTTTTGTAGTTGGCTAGCCATTCACGGTCTTTGTTTAATCCTGAGCTGATGGTGTCAAATTTGCAGATGAACTGAAGCTCAACAGTTTCTCTTTGGAGTCTGGTCCTGAAGATTTTTTGTTACAGGATGGCTACCATTAAATCTGCTATTGTGTGTCCAGGGAGATTGACATGTTCTCCTACAGGTTTTTGTATATTGCCATTCCTAATAGCTGACTCATGTCCATTTAGCCTTTTACATAGTGACTGTCCAGTTTGGCCGATGTACATAGCAGAGGGGCATTGCTGGCACATGATAGCGTATATTACATTGGTGGACATGCAAGTGAATGAACCGGTGATGTTGTGGCTGATCTGGTTAGGTCCTGTGATGGTGCCGCTGGTGTAGATATGTGGGCAGAATTGGCATTGAGGTTTATTGTTGAGGATTGGTTCCTGAGTTAGAGTTATTATGGTGCGGTGTGTGGTTGCTGGTGAGAATATGCTTAAGGTTGGCAGGTTGTCTGTGGGCAAGGACTGGCCTGCCTCCCAAGGCCTATGAAAGCGAGCAATTGTTGTCCAGGATGGGTTGTAGATCACTGATGATGCGTTGGAGAGGTTTTAGCTGAGGACTGTAGGTGATGGCCAGTGGAGTTCTGTTGGTTTCTTTCTTGGGCTTTTCTTACAGCAGGAGGCTTCTGGGTACACGTCTGGCTCTGTTGATTTGTTTCCTTATTCCTCATGTGGGTATCGTAGTTTTGAGAATGCTTGGTGAAGATCTTGTAGGTGTTGGTCTCTGTCTGAGTGGTTGGAGCAAATGCGGTTGTACCTCAGCGCTTCTCTGTAGACGATGGAACATGTGGTGTGTCCTAGATGGAAGCTGGAGGCATGAAGGTAGGCATAGCAGTCGGTGGGTTTTCGGTATAGGGTGGTGTTACCTCCAGACCAGTATATATATACGTCCAGACCAGTGGCACCGCTATGGGCACCCACATGGCCCCACAATATGCCAACATTTTTATGGCTGACCTGGAACAACACTTCCTCAGCTCTCGCCCACTCACGCCCCTTCTCTACCTACCCTACATTGATGACATCTTCATCATCTGGACCCATAGGAAGGAGACTCTAGAAGAATTCCACCACGATTTCAACAGCTTCCACCCCACCATCAACCTCAGCCTGGACCAATCTACATGGGATGTCCACTTCCTAGACACCATGGTACAAATAAGTGATGATCATGTTAACACCACCACCACGTTAACACCACTGACCGCTATAGCTACCTTCATGCCTCCAGCTTCCATCCCGGACACACCACATGATCCATCATCTACAGACAAGCGCTGAGGTACAACTGCCCACAGACAACCCGCCAACCTTAAGCCTATTCTCACCAGCAACCACACACCTCACCATAGTAACTCTAACTCAGGAACCAATCCTCAACAACAAACCTCAATGCCAACTCTGCCCACATATCTACACCAGCAACACCATCACAGGACCTAACCAGATCATCCACAACATCACTGGTTCATTCACCTGCATGTCCACCGATGTAATATACGCCATCATGTGCCAGCAATGCCCCTCTGCTATGTACATCGGCCAAACTGGACAGTCACTACGTAAAAGGCTAAATGGACACAAGTCAGATTTAGGAATGGCAATATACAAAAACCTGTAGGAGAACACGTCAATCTCCCTGGACACACAATAGCAGATTTAAAGGTAGCCATCCTGTAACAAAAAATCTTCAGGACCAGACTCCAAAGAGAAACTGCTGAGCTTCAGTTCATCTGCAAATTTGACACCATCAGCTCAGGATTAAACAAAGACTGTGAATGGCTAGCCAATTACAAAAGCAGTTTCTCCTCCCTTGGTGTTCACACCTCAACTGCTAGAAGAGGGCCTCATCCTCCCTGATTGAACTATACCTCATTATCTCTAGACTGATTCTTGCCTACATATTTATACCTGCCTCTGGAAATTTCCACTACATGCATCCGACGAAATGGGTATTCACCCACGAAAGCTTATGCTCCAATACATCTGTTAGTCTATAAGGTGCCACAGGACTCTTTGTCGCTTTTTACAGATTCAGACTAACACGGCTACCCCTCTGATACTTGACACTTTAAACAGTTAATGCTTTGAGGTAAGGGCTCTGCTGAAAGTAATTTACTTGAGAGGCTTAATCAATTCTCATTTTGAATGTGTCCACCATTGCAGCCACGAAGCAGTTCAATGATTTAAAAGGTTATTTTCAATAATAACATTTTCATCTGACGGCATTAAGCTTATCTTCAGTGGGATGTGTGTTACTAGCTAGAGATATGTTAGCTATAGGGAGGAGAAACCTCTGCTGTATCATTCTTATGAAACTAATATGTTTGTACAGCTGATCAATGCCTCTACAGTGGTAATCTAAATCTACCATCATACTAACATGTTACACTGTCTTAAAAAAAAAAACATGCAGGAAAAATGTTTATTTCAAATAAGTAGCTGGGATACTGATCAGGTGCTGGAACAATGTGTATAGTGGGGGTACTAAAAGCCATTGAACAAACTGTGAATATGTATATGGTGGAAACCACTTCAAGCCAGGGGGTGCTGCCCCACCCCCAACACCCCTAGGTCCAGCACCTACGGATGCTGAGTACCTCAGCTCCTGTTTTTAGTGCAGGATTGGGCTCAAATGGGCTTTGGCTCAGTAAATAGAAAGGCTTCCATTTGCTTCAAGAGGCTTCAGATTAGGCCCAAATTTTGGAACCAAAAAAATTAGGCCTTCTTTTCATTCAATTCTAATCCTCATCCTGCCAAGTGCTGACTACCCTCATCTTGCACTGAGGTCAGTATGAAAAGTAAATGCTCAGCAGGCGGCTCAAAGGAGCATACAGAAAAGTTGGGTATTGAACTTGATTTTGCACCTCTCCCTCCCTCCCCTCCATGCTTATGCCCCCAAAACACACACACACACACACACACACACACACACACACACACACACACACACACTTTCTTGTAGTATTTTCACCATACATTTCCACTCCTGACTAGAGACAATAAGTGTATAAATTGTCAGAGATGTAGCCAAAACTCTCCTTGATTTCAATGGGGCAAGGATTTAACCTAAAGTTCAGGTTCTGTTCTGAAAATATGTGAAGATGTAGGTTCATGGGTGATGGAAGCAATCCTAACAGTTTCTTCAAACTGGTTCACCTATCTCTAATACTTATTTATATCAGAAGACACATAGGAAAATCCCCTTTCAGACCTTTTCTTTTCATAAGCGAAGACTCTGTAACATTCTTCTTATTAAAGTTCTATCTCATTGCAAAATCAGAAATGGAGAGAATCCAGACTTTCCCAAAACTCAAGATATTTTCCAGATCTAGGGTTGTAGTTCAGGGCCTTCTCTAGCTTTAACATTAAAATACATCTGACTTAAATAGGCACAAAGCAATGAAAATAAATAGTATTTATCTGTGTTAATTTGTGGGTCAGTCATTTAGTGGCATAATCAGAGATTTTTCAAATCCTCAGAGTACAAAATGTTAATGGAATACTTGCTTAATGCAGAATTTCTAATGTTCATGAGAAAGACAGTTAATTAATATATGCATGCACATAAAAAAAAGGAGAATGGTAAAAGAGACTAAAGAAGGGAAGGTAGTAGGGACAGCAGCTCTGAAAGAGAAGAGGGCAATTGAGGCTTGAAGAGGTGAAGTGGGAAAGGGAGTTATTCTATGAATGGTAGCAGTGGGGGTAATTGAGGGCAACAATTAAAACTATCATATTATTAAGACATGAAGCATTAATGCAACCGCCTATGATTCAAATGCTTCGGTGATATTTCTGTTAATCCAGGCTATTAGTCATGACTATGCTCTGCAGCAACGTTTTCTTTCTTTCTTTCTTTCTTTCTTTCTTTCTTTCTTTCTTTCTTTCTTTCTTTCTTTCTTTCTTTCTTTCTTTTAAGTTCCTAAGCATCTTTTAAAAGACATTAGGAAATATTTTACATCCACTTCCATCACTAAAGTCTAGGTGTAATAAAACCAAAGGAAGCTCAATTCCAGTAGGACCCAGATCCTGCACAATTCACTTTCTCCAGGAGATAGGTTTATGTCAACACAGATTTTTTTTCCCATTCATCCTGTGCAATCCCAAATTTTTTTATTTGAACTTTTCTGTCAAAAACTTGGTCAAAATTAACCTCAGTGTTGGAAATCTAACATGTTCTGTTCAAAAATAAACAGGAACAAAATTTTGTACTGTTGCCTCTACCCTTGGTTGAATGATTATGCATCATAAACTGATTTTCTATGTTTTCAATAATCTGTCAGGGGAACTGTGCTTCATGTATCATATTACAACGGCTATTAGACTCATCCCTTATAACAGTTCCACAACACAGGCTACGTGGCTTTTCTATTTGAAAGTTCAACGTTGTTTTTCTGTCTTTTGTTAATGCTACATAGTATCAGTTGCTGTGTTTTGTTGTCAATATTGGGCCTGAGCCAAAGTCCATTGACAATGGGCATCCTTCTATTGACTTCAATGAGCTGTGGTTCAGACCCATTAGAAATAGTTATACGTAATTTACCAGAAGTATTCAATATTGGGAGAAGGCCACAAGCCAGCAAGTTGATTTTTTTTTTAAGTAGGCAAGGAGATTGTAAGTTTTTATGACACTATGAGTGATATCTGTATGAGATCCTGAATGCCTGGGATACATTAGCTCAGTCCATTGAAGAAGTGATGGGAAGAAGACATCACAAATACTATGGGAAAGGTGAAGGGCTTGATAAAGGTCTTCGCACTCAACAGTTCCTATTTAAGTACCTAAATAAAGTGGCCAAAAGTGCTTAGCACCCAGTACTGCCAACTGTTATAAATAGTAACTGCTGGGTGCTTAATATTTTTTGAAAATCTGACCCTTTCATAGGCAACTAAAGGTATGCCTACACAGGGATAAAAAACCTGTGGTTGACTCAGGCTTGTGGGGCTTGGACCCCGAGCTGAAAAACTGCTGTGTAGACGTTCAGGCTCAGGCCAGAGTCCGAGCTCTGGGACCCTGAACGTCTACACGGCAATTTTCAACCTGGAGATGGAGCCCTGTGAGCCTGAGTCAGGGCCTGACCAACCTAATTGCCTTCTATGATGAGATAACTGGCTCTGTGGATAGGGGAAAAGCGTTGGATGTGATATATCTTGACTTTAGCAAAGCTTTTGATACGGTCTCCCACAGTATTCTTGCCAGCAAGTTAAAGAAGTATGGATTGGACTAATGGACTATAAGGTGGATAGAAAGCTGGCTAGATTGTCGGGCTCAAAGGTAGTGATCAAGGGCTCGATGTCTACTTGGCAGCCGATATCAAGCGGAGTGCCCCAAGGGTCAGTCCTGGGGCTGGTTTTGTTCAACATCTTTATTAATGATCTGGATGATGGAATGAATTGCACCTTCAGCAAGTTCGCAGATGACACTAAGCTGGGGGGAGAGGTAGATAGGCTGGAGGGTAGGGATAGGGTCCTGAGTGACCTAGACAAATTGGTGGATTGGGCCAAAAGAAATCTGATGAAATTCAACAAGGACAAGTGCAGAGTCCTGCACTTAGGAAGGAAGTATCCCATGCACCGCTACAGGCTGAGGACTGACTGGCTAAGCAGCAGTTCAGCAGAAAAGGACCTTGGGATTACAGTGAACGAGAAGCTGGATATGAGTCAGCAGTGTGCCCTTGTTGCCAAGAAGCCCAATTGCATATTGGGCTGTATTAGTAGGAGCATTGCCAGCAGATCGAGGGAAGTGATTATTCCCCTCTATTCGGCATTGGTGAGGCCACACCTGGAGTATTGCGTCCAGTTTTGGTCCCCCAACTACAAAAGGGATGTGGACAAATTGGAGAGAGTCCAGTGGAGGGCAACAAAAATGATTAGGGGGCTGGGGCACATGACTTACGAGGAGAGGCTGAGGGAACTGGGGTTATTTAGTCTGCAGAAGAGAAGAGTGAGGGGGGAATTGATAGCAGCCTTCAACTACCGGAATGGGGGTTCCAAAGAGGATGGAGCTAGGCTGTTATCAGTGGTGGCAGATGACAGAACAAGAAGCAATGGTCTCAAGTTGCAGTGGGGGAGGTATAGGTTGGATATTAGGAAACACTATTTCACTAGGAGGGTGGGGAAGCACTGGAATGGGTTACCTAGGGAGGTGGTGGAATCTCCATCCTTAGAGGTTTTTAAGGCCAGGCTTGACAAAGCCCTGGCTGGGATGATTTAGTTGGTGTTGGTCCTGCTTTGAGCAGGGGATTGGACTAGATGATCTCCTGAGATCTCTTCCAACCCTAATAATCTAAGTGTATTACATTGGTGCAGCTACATTTTTCATGCACTCTCACAGGTGGATATTTTCATCATCTTCACACTCATTCATATACAAAAAGGTATGACTCATCTCATCGACTCCCTCTACTCTTTAGCTAATAAGGAAGAAGAAGGTATCACTCAGTAGTAGTAGTGGCTCCATAGTCATGGAGGATGTCAAAGATGAACAAATGAAGAAAATCACAGCATCAGAGAAAAGAGATAAGCAATAAGGACAAATAACAAGGAGATCTCCAGAAGCACACAATAACTGACTTTTAGAAGACAAACTGTTGGGTGCCCTAGTTTTCAGAACACATTATTGCTATTTTCTTCTGTGTTGTGAGGGCCTCAGGTTTCTGGGCTATAAATTAGGAGTTTAAAGCAAACATTAATTGGTCTCATTAGTAATTTGTAGCAACAATAAAGAGCTTAAAAGCCATATGCTTCAAAGTTATAATACCTAGTAACTGCTTCTCACTCTAAATACCCACTCTCTGTATTTAATTCTATCTTATAATTACTTCACAAACATTCACATAGTAATAAATGCCCAGCCCCATACAATGGCCTTCTGAAAAACAAAATGTTCAAACTAAAACATGCATCAGATCTTGTTATATTAGCATTGCCAGACCATGCCCTTTTACAAATCAGGTTGTTGCTCTGTGTATCTGGCTGTCAGAATAGTGCAGCTCCACACTCCAAGCATACAATGACCAGTGTTCAGAGAAGCATTACCATCATATCTGAGGCTAGATTTCAGCCTGTGGGGGGGAGGGAGGGCGTTGTGTTGTTGTTTGTGTGTTCGTTTGTTTGTTTCTGGCCAATCAAAAAGGCAGAGTCATTCCTAATAACTTCATTGACTTCAGTGGAATTACGATAAATAGAATTTGGCCCCAAATGCCTTCAAAACACACAATAGGCTCTTTACTAATCTTCTTCGAGGAAGTACACTGATCACCTTCCTAATGAGAAAAGCATTTTCTGACACACATCATCATCTATAAAATTATCCCATGGCAGATTATCCCTGACAGTATTATGAACAAATGTTATGTAGCACAAAAATGAGGCATGAATCTGTAGTAGGAAGGCTATCTAAGGCAGCATAATATTAAAGGTATAACAATATTGTATACCTGTACTGTAAGGGATTTGCACATACTTTGACAGAACAGATTCTAGTGGTCTACCAATGAAATATCCCTGATTCTTAATCATTGCAACATTATACAATAGGAGCTATTGCATTTTGTGTGTAAGCCACGCTCACTCAGTGTCCTTCACTAGTGGTGACTAGGACACTTAGAGCTTAATGAGCCTGCTACAACCTTGGCTAAGAAAGCTGGATCTTTTAGCTCATGCAGTAGACACTCATGAATTAAGATTCAGAGGTCCCAGATTTAATCCCTGCTGGCAACATCCTCCTCAGAGTCATTGGGGTGGCATGCATGTCAATGAAGTGAGAGGCATATCACATGCATGCTATTCTGTGGTAAATTACTTCCAATACATTATGCCATGGAACTACACAGTGGAGATGTCATAAAACAGGCAAAAAAAAAAAAAAAAACCCTACAGATATTGTAATACATTTCTTATTTCATTGATGTACAAGTTAAATTCAATTTTGCATCTAAGGCTATGTGAAATATTTATCACAAAAAGTGAAAGCTTTGAATTTAGGAGAATTTGTGTTATATTTTTAAAATTTGGCATTTCAAAATTTGACATATTGTTCCAAGAAAGATCAACATTCACATGAAAAGCAGAAAAGCTTTAATATGTCATATGTTTTGATGCAAAAATAGAAATTGCATCACAATTTTGTCCTTTTATTATTAATTATTATTATCAGCCTTATCAAGAACCATCATCAGCCAGGAAACATTTAATCAAGCTCAGGGAGGCAGCCATACGTCAACTTGGTCTAGTGGACAAGAAACTCAACTGGCAGTCAAGATACCTCGGTCCCGTCCCAACCTCCAGTACCGTCCAGTTGCATAACCTTGGATAAGTCATTTCATGTCTTTGTTCCTCCTCTTTTGGTTTGTCTATACCATGTAATTAGACTGTGGTTATCCAGGGCAGAGATGGTCTCAGAGACTTGTTGCCAGAGGATGTTGTGAAGACCAAAAGTATAACTGGGTTCAGAAAAGAATTAGGTAAGTTCATCATGGAAGACAGGTCCATCAATGGCTATTAGCCAAGATGGTCAGGGATGCAACCCCATGCTCCTGGTGTCCCTAAACCTCAGACTGCCAGAAGTTGGACTGGATGACAGAGGCTGGATTATTTAATAAATTGCCTGTTCTGTTCATTCACTCAGAAGCACCTGGCACAGGCCACTGTTGGAAGACAGGACAGTTGATGGATGGACCATTGGTCTGACCCTGAGTGGGTTATGCTATGTTTTTGTACAGAGCCTAGCAAAGTGGGGCTTCTAACCACTCCTGTAATACATATAAATAACAAAGTTGACATTATGGAATATTAATGTTCACAAAACAGCCTAGAACAAAACTAAAAGAAGAACTTTGCAAATCCTGTCATACATTTTGGTTAAACAGTTTCCATTCTAATCCCTGTGGGTTTACTCTTACTCTTTTGTACCACACCTGTGACTCACCTTGAACCTAAACCCTGAGTCCAAACACCCTGAACTTTGAGATGGAAATTCCAAACATCTGGATTTGGGCCCATTTCTAGCTGAAAGAAAACAGCACCCATTTTGTTCTAGACATAACATATATTTTGCAGTTTACTCTTTTTTTTTTAATGTTCTGTTCTGATCTGAAGGAAATGGTTATGTTTTTCCTAGACATTTTCCCTAGCCAAATATTCAAACTTGGGGGCCTAAAGTTGGGCCACTAAATCCATATCTGGGCTGGGCTCCTTTCCTGCAAGATGCTGTGTGTAGTGTGGAGACTAGAACGAATAAAACAAAAATTTTGTTAATTAGTCCTCTTATTTAATTAATGTATGTACTTATTTTTTAAATGGTTTTGGACCAAATGGATTTTTTTGCTGAAACATTTCATTGAAGATTATCAGGTTTTCAGCAACCAAAAACTGAAATATTTTTGGCTTTCAGTGTTCTGATGAAATCCTGAAAAATTCCGATGAAAACAAAATCTGTTTTGCTTTTATCTAAATCATTTTGTGATCAGCCCATAGGCCCACATGATACCCTTTTGTTTCAGGGATCCACTCACACTGAGCCGTTTTCAAGACGACAGCCTTAGTTACCTCACTAATTCAGATTTTAATCTCAAAACGGTGACACATACTTCATGAGCAAACAAAATAGCAGTGGGTTTCCTCCTCCTGCCCCACCTTAAGACTCTGTATACCTTGATACACAGTGTGCATCTAAGATTATAATCTAGTATTTTGTTTTCAAGATCTTCCTGCCAGTAATTAGTGTCTGCTGCTTGTGTGTTTATGATTTCAATTTTTTCTTTGAACCACATTCCTAAAAGCACTGAGGACACATTTAAGCTATTCTGTCATCTTTAAACAGCTCCTGTATGTCTCCATTTGTTTTTCAAATTGGATTCCTACTCATTCCAGCAAAGGATTAGATCCCTGCTACATGACTATGCTTAACCGGGAGCTATGTCATCTGTATTGACTCCCTGAATATCCATTCAAAATGGGGAAGAAAGGAAACCAACCTGACACTAAGATTCTGGTTCAGTGGAGATCAGGATGGCATAACAGTGATGCCGACGTTGTGCTTTTTTGATAATAATTTCCTATTACTGCCAGAATTACTGGCACATACAAAAAAGTAAAAGTTCCAATGAACTGATACCTCTGACTCAGCTGATACTTTAGCAAGCAGATTCTGTCTTGTAGCTTTAAACGAGTATTTTGTAGCCTTCACAGAATAGCAAATACCCAGGAAATTCATTTGCTGCTGACATTGCTATTTATTCTAGAAATTGCCAAGAAAGAAAGAGGAGAGCTAGGTTTTAGCAGAGCTTAAAATGAGACTATCCCCCCCCCTTTTCACGTGCATTTTAATTCTTGTTGCACAATGTGCCACATGATATTTAGTTACTCATTACAAGGGGATGGTCCTGTAATTATAACACAAAGGGCCAGATTCTGATCCCCTTACAAATGTCGAGAACCATTTTAATCCAGTTTTCCCATTGACGTTTACAGGGTTTCTCATTCAGGAGGGTATTGCTGAATGTGGCAGAGTCTGGCTGACTAATAGGAATTCTGTTCCCATCTCTTCCTGTCTGACCTCAGACAAATTCTTACAGCTTCATTCTACAGCTGTACAGATATCACTATGAAGTTGTGGCTTGCGCTGGAGCCCACTCCCCTCCCTAGGCTTCAGAATGTCTCCGTACTTCATTTTTTACTAGATGTAAAAGGCAGAGAATGATATTTGACAGGGAGACGTGTAGCAAGACTAAAATTCAGGGGTGTTTGTGAAGGGCTTTGGGGTCTTCACTTTGAAGACACTTTGTGTATAGCCTCGTGTGACTGTGCAGGGGCAAACAAGAAGGTTTCCCCTTCTGAACTCCAGGGACACAGGAAACAGTTCCTCCTGCTTCCCACCAGAGAGCACGACTCCAAAAGGGGGCTGGGAGAGGGCACGGCAATGTCCCTGTTGCTCCCTCCATACCAGGCCTTGAGGCAGAGCCAGAACACCATGGGAATCCATCTTCTCCATCACAGTGAATGGAACGCATTGCTCAGCCTCTTCCCTTGTAGGTGTGCAAGGAACAGCACAGGAGAGATGGTATCTCTGAGTCAGACACTCCCAACAGTGCTTCTCCTGCAACAGCGCAGCTCCACAAGGGGCTGTGGATCAAAAGACAGAATCTAGTGCAATATAAAGGGCAAAGTATTAGCATAGACAGATGAGATTGATTATGATGGTGATTTCACCCTGTGGTCTATTATGCTTGACTGAAGGTGTTGCTACGCACACACACACACACACACACACACCTGCCCTCCCCGTCCCCATCGACACTGGGATAACTTGCAGCTACCAAGCCGCACCCTTGCATAGTAGTTGGTGTGGCATGATGCTGGTTTAGGAGGAGCTGGCCAGATACTTGGGACCATCTGTTTGGCATCCAGCACAGCTCAGGGAAGGGAAGGTGACTGGTTCTAATGGGACTTCTCAAGGAGGAAGGGTATCAGGCTGTCTTCCTGAGTATCTTGCACAAGGTCACACAGAGCTGTGATATAGCTAGGAATAATAAGCCTTCCTAATAAAGACTGCTTCTAATAGGTTTCTCAAGTACTAAAGCCTAACTCTCTCCTCAGTTCCAATAAATTTAAAAGAAGACGTTTATGCCCTATTGTTTATTATTTTGTTTTTCTCCCTTTTTTACCACATCATTATATGCTGCCTCTAACAAGCATAGCAAACCCAAAAGGCTGTTTCTGATTTCATGAATACCAAGAGGAATGTTTTCCTAAGCAATTAGTAATCATACAAAGGCACAGTTCCCCTCACTTGTTATATGAAGTCAGGATAAGAAAATACTTGAAATGCAAAGCACACCTACTACTAAATTATCTAAAAGACATAATAGCAGGATAGTAAATGTGTGGTATGTATATTTAGTATTTATTACAGAAATTTACTGCATATAAATTATGAGAAAGTGCCAGATGTATCTAATAAATACGAATGAGGAAAATTTCATGCCCCCAGAGCTATATATGATGCTGCCTTATAACTCTGGGGTTGAAAACATTATATGAAAATCACTTCACCTTGTTTAATTGGAATTGGGTCCTTTAAATCCTCTATTCCTGTGTTAATCAGCTATTCCTAAACAACTTTTATTTGCAGCTAAATTCCCTATGGCAGAGTCCAAAAAAGCTAATATCTAGCAGAGTTAGGGCAGGGAAAGAGAAAAATTGCAGCACCAATAAACCTAGCAGAAATCACATCTAGTATCACAAGCAGAAAAACCTTGTGAATATTTTGTAGTTTTGCTCCTTCCCCACTCCAACATAGTTTCTATGAAAAGGTAAAAATGAGTCCACAAGTTGCAGGGGAGGAAAAGACAACTTTAACTGAATGGTAGCATGTCTTTGAGAAAATGTGACCTTTCATTTGAAACAAATTATGAAAATCTAGTTGTTCCATGATAAAATGTCACCATTTTTCACTGCAAAAAATGTTTGATAAAGAATGAGGGGAAATGTTGTCCTTGAAAATTTTCCAACTTTCCTCGCTTTTTCTTGAAATGTGAAATTTCACAAAGCAAAACCTGAGTGTCACCAAGTAGCTGTAATATTTAAAGTTGTGTGATAAACATTGCATACAAAATAATGTGCAAGGAAAACAAAATCATATTTTGCTTTTGATCATTTTGGTCTTTAATAAGAAGCAGGTCTTACAAGCAAGTATAACAAGCAGCAAACAAACAAACAATCCTTAAGAAAAAGCTCTGTAGAATTAAATAGACAGTGATACATACTATAGTGTTCATTTAAACTATAGGCTACTATAGAACTTAATTATATCCCTGCTATATGTAGAACATTTAGGGATCTGGGGCAAAAATCTGTTTGGGAATTGGTCCTGCTTTGAGCAGGGGGGTTGGACTAGATGACCTCCTGAGGTCCCTTCCAACCCTGATATTCTATGATTCTATGATTTAAAAAACCCTACAGAAAGCAAATCATTTTTGTATTAAATTCTAGAGTCTTCTAGAGTAATTCCTATAGAATTCTATTCCTGTCATCCTGTCACTGGGCCCCTTTAAGGAGAGTTCAGGCTATGATGGGCTTCTCATATTGGCCCAACTGAGTAATTAACTGTCTAGGTGTCTACTTAGCAGCTAATTGACTAACGAGCACCTGGGCCTGTTAAGAAGCTATGAGAACTCAACTGCTGGAGACGGGACTCTAGATGGGGGAGGGCTCTGAGTTACTACAGAGAATTCTTTCCCTGGTTTCTGGCTGCTGGGTCTTGCTCACATGCTCAGCATGAAACTGATCACCATATTTGGGGTCAGGAAGGAATTTCCCCCCAGGTCAGATTGGCAAAGACCCTGGATTTGTTTGTGTTTTGTTGTTTTTTTTGTCTTCCTCTGCAGAGTGGGACACAGGTCTCTTGCTGATTTGAACTAGAGTAAAAGGTGAATTCTCTGTAACTTGAAGTATTTAAATCAAGATTAAGGACTTCAGTGACTCAGACAGAAGGAGTGGGTGGATGAGGTTCTGTGGCCTGTGATGTGCAGAAGGTCAGACTAGATGATCGTGATGGTCCATTCTGACCTTAAAGTCTATGAGTCTAATTCAGACATGGGCTGTGCTTCTGGAGTGAGGAGCCTCATAGTGAATGGGTCTCCCAGAGACACAGGCCAGGCCAGGGGCTGCTGCCTTCTGAGCTTTCCCAGTGAAGGGCTGCATTATTAGCATGGGCGTGGGTTAGAGCACACACACACACACACACACACACACACACACACACACACACACCACAGGAAGAAGGCTATGGGACTCATGATCCTAGGAGAAGAATCCTGCCTCACTCATAGTACAAAGTACCCCAGAAGTAGGGCTGTGACACTTCTGAACTTAGGAGAGGAGGCCTGTTAGAAGTAGCATAAGAAGGGTGGACTTGAGGGGTGAAAACTGTAAACAAATAAACCCCCCACAGGGGCAACTTGATTTAAGTAGTCTGGTCTGGGAGTTAATCATTGCAAGATCACCAGAGAAAATCTGAGGGGGCAGTGGGCCTGCAGCTGCCACACAGTGCCACAAAGGGGCATGCTCGAAGATGGCACTCTGCCACACATGCCTGCCACAATTCTATAGGACAAACAACAACCCTAACCCCATCTTCAAAGAACCTCCATGTGAAAATGGAATAAGGACACTAAGGGTCAGGTTTTTTAAAGGTGTTTATGCACCTACGGTGATTTTCAAAAACATTTCAACGCACAACACCCATTGATTTCAATGGGTATTAGATGTTTAGTGGCTTTTGAAAAAATCCCACTAGGCATCTGAATACCTTTAAAAATCTGGCTCTAAGAGCCATACATTGCCTACCATTCCAGAAGACAATTCCCATTCATTTGTAATGAAACCATCCTGGTCTAGACACCAGGAAGCATGTGGCTCTAAAATATGTAACTCTTTGCTACATTTTTGTGGATGAAATCTTATGCATGCGATAAATAGCTTTTAGATTCACAACAAGCACAGCCTGTGAGGTAGCTCACATGGATAACTTGGGAGAAAATTCATTTCCCTGGCAGCTACAAACAAAAAGTCCCACTTGCCCACTTTCCTGAAAGCTTCCAAGGCCTTCAATCCCCTCTGGAAATAAAAGTTCTTGTTCCTGTCTCAAGTTCAATATTTCAATACTTTTGAAAACTGTCTTTTGTCAAGAGTCAAAAGCCACTTCAGACGTGCAAAGTATGGTGAGCCCTGCATGGAGTAGAGGCTTCTCTGAACATTATAGAGTCTCCTTGGCTGTCTGCTACTGAAATCTTATGAGCTATTCAGCCTATCTAGCACATTCAAGAGCACTCAATACCTCTCCCCAGTTTACTCTCACCAATACTTAGGGCCTCTACTTTTCCAAAGATATGTTGATGCTGGAGGCATATCGGGAGTCTGCAGTGAACACTACATGTCTGATAAGTATTTTCCATGTTTAGCATCTACAACATCCAGCCACACCGATTAAATACATTAGCTGCATATTTCTGCAAAAATTATCTATAGTGAAATAGTTTAAAATGTTAACATCTATAGTATAGTGTAATATTTAGTCTTAGGCCTGGTCTACACTAGTCGGTTATTTCGGAATTAGCCGAGTTAATTCGGAAAAAAAAAAGATTCCGTCCACACGACCAAACCGTTTTTTTTTCTTTAAAGGGCTCTTTAATCCGATTTCTGTACTCCAACTCGGCAAGTGGAGTAGCGCTTAAATCGAGATTGCAATCCTGGGTTAAAAGTATTGTGGATGCAATTCGACGTTATTGGCCTCTGGGAGCTATCCCAGAATGCTCCCTTGTGACTGCTCTGGACAACACTCTCAATTCTGATGCACTAGCCAGGTGGGCAGGAAAAGCCCCGGGAACTTTTGAATTTCATTTCCTATTTGGTCACAATCAGCACAGGTGATCATCAGCACAGTCCACCATCACAGGCGACCATGCAGAGTCCACCATCACAAGAGACCATGCATTCCCAGATTCGCAGACGAGCTCCAGCATGGTCCGAACGGGAGGTACTGGATCTCATCGCATGTTGGGGAGACGAATCTGTTATGGCAGAACTACGTTCCAAAAAAAGGAATGCAAATACGTACGCTAAAGCCTCCAGGGCCATGAGGGAAAGAGGCTACTCCAGGGACCCAGAGCAGTGTCGTAAAAAAATCAAGGAGCTCAGGCAAGCGTACCAAAAAGCCAGGGAGGCAAACGGGCACTCTGGGTCACAGCCCCATACATTCCGCTTCTACCGTGAGCTGTATGCAATTATAGGGGGTGACGCCACCACTACCCCACCACTGTCCGTGGACATGTGCAAGGGGGGAGTTGCACGGAGCGAGGAGGAAGAGTCATTGGAGGATGAAGAGGAGGAGGAGGAGGACAGTGCACAGGCGGCAAGTGGGGAATCTGTTTTCCCCCCAACCAGGAACTATTCTTAACGCTGGAGCCAATAGCCTCCCCCCACTCCCAAGGCGGGCTCCCAGACCATGACCCTGGAGAAGGTACTTCTGGTAAGTGAGAGCCTGATCAGAGCCACGTGGTGGGGGGCGGGGGGAAACCCATCCATGCTCGGCTGTTCGCGTTTAGTTTAAAGGGCTCATCCCTGCTCAGAGCTTCATCGGAGCCACGCGGTGGGTGCGGGGGGTGGGGGGGTGTTCTGTGAAGCGATCATCCCAGAAAGCCCGCAGGCTCTCCTTTTATATTGCAAGCCCACCAGGCATTGCTTTCTATGGGAAAGGGGACCCAGCAGTTTGAAAGCATTGAAATGAATGTAGAAGAAGCAGAACCCCGCGTGCCCCTAGGCTGCCTGCAAGCTGAATTCTGTTGCCCGGCCGTGTGTGATGGCTTACTCACACCAAAGTGGCAGGCACTTCAGTATAAGAGGCAAAATGCTAACTTGTACAGAAAGAACATGTGCTGTGTACTATGAATTGCCTGTTTCACTGAGGAGTGTCCCCTTTGTTCTCTGAAATGTATCTTTTAAAATACTACCCTCCCTTTTTCTCCTCCCGCAGGTGCAAATGTTTCAACATGGCCCCTAGCTACTCCATCCCAGAGGCTAGTCCAGATTAGAAGGCGGAAAACTCGGGACGACATGTTCGCCGAGCTCATGCAGTCCTCCCGCACTGATAGGGCCCAGTTGAATGCATGGAGGCAAACAATTGTGAAGTCCCATAAAGCATTACAGGAACAGGAAGAGAGGAGGGACGTGTGTGATGAGAGCAGGCAGGTCAAGCTCATGGAGGAGCAAACTGACATGCTGCGCTGTATGGTGGATCTAATGCAGGAAAGGCAGCAAGACCACAGACTGCTGCTGCAGCCCCTGTATAACTGCCCTCCCTCCTCCCCAAGTTCCATAGCCTCCTCACCCAGATGCCCAAGAACAAGAGGGGGGAGGCTACGGGGACCCACACACTCAACCCCAGAGGATCACCCAAGCAGCAGAAAGCTGGCATATGCGAACTTTTGATTTGGTTTCTGGACTTGTCCTTCCCTCCTCCTCCACCCTCCTAACCCAATTCCCCCTCCTCCCCGGTCTACCTTCTGATTTCTCTCAATGTGTTGTGCAACAAATAATAAAGAACGTTTTTTAAACAATTTTGACTTTATTTCCTTTTATATATATAGGGGGCAGGTAACTTCAAGAGAAACAAACACAACTCTCACACCGTACCCTGGCCGGTCATGAAACTGGTTTTCATAGCTTCTGTGATGCGCAACATGCCCTGTTGCGCTCTTCTAATCACCCTGTTGTCTGGCTGTGCGAAATTGGCTGTCAGACGAGTTGCCTCAACCTCCCACCCCACCATAAACATCCCCCCCTTACTCTCACAGAGATTGTGGCGCACACAACAAGCAGCAATTACAATTGGAATATTGGTTGTGCTGAGATCTAACCGAGTCTGTAAACTGTGCCAATGCACTTTCAAACATCCAAAAGCACATTCTACCACCATTTTGCACTTGCTCAGCCTATAGTTGAACTGCTCCTTACTACTGTCAAGGGTGCCTGTGTACAGCTTCATGAGCCATGGCAGTAAGGGCTAGGCTGGGTCCCTGAGGATATCTATAGGCATCTCAACATCCCCAACTGTAATTTTCTGGTCTGGGAAGAAAGTCCCTTCCTGCAGCTATTCAAACAGACCAGAGTTCCTGAAGATGCAAGTGTCATGCACCTTTCCCGGCCATCCCACATTGATGTTGATGAAATGTCTCTTGTGATCCACCAGTGTTTGCAGCACCATGGAAAAGTGCCCCTTGCGGTTTACGTACTGGCCGCCCCAGTGTGCCGGGACCAAGATAGGGATATGCGTTCCGTCTATCGCCCCGCCGCAGTTAGGGAACCCCAGTCCATTAAAATCATCCACAATGGTCTGCACATTTCCCAAAGTCACTACCCTTGATAGCAGCTAGTCAATGATTGTGTTGGCTACTTGCAGCACAGCAGCCCCTACAGTAGATTTGCCCACCCCAAACTGATTCCCGACTGACCAGTAGCTGTCTGGTGTTGCAAGCTTCCACAGTGCTATGGTCACTCGCTTCTCAACTGTGACGGCTGCTCTCATTTTGGTGTCTTTGCACTTCAGAGCAGGGGACAGCAAGTCACAAAGTTCCATGAAAGTGGCCCTATGCATACGAAAGTTTCGTAGCCACTGGGAATCATCCCCGACCTGCAACACTATGCAGTCCCACCACTCTGTGCTTGTTTCCCAGGCTTAGAATCGGTGTTCCACGGCATGAACATGGCCCAACGCCATCATGATCTCCCAATCGCCACATGCCGTGCTTCTAGGAATATCTGTGTCCATGTCCTCATCAGTATAGTAATCACGCTGTCATCGCTTCCTCGCCCAGTTTTGCAGGTACTGCACATACTGCTGGAAAATTTGCGAGGTATTTACAATGGTCAAAACTGCAGTGGAGATCTGAGCGGGCTCCATGCTTGCTATGGCGCCTGCACGGGTAATCCTGGAAAAAGAGTGTGAAACGTAGGAGAGCTGTTCGGTTCAAGATGGCCGATAAAAGGCGGTAAATGGTTGTCTTCTGTAGCTTTCACGGATGCGGGAAGCTTGCTAGAGCTGCAAGAGCAGGAGAGCAGAGTTTGCGGCGGAAGCTGTGCGGCTCAGTTCATGATGGCCGAAAAATGGCGGGAAATTGTTGCCTTCTGTAGCTTCCACGGGAGCCCAGGACAGACAACATGGAGAAATTAGCTAGCGATGCAAGAGCGGGAGAGCAGAGTTTGCGGCGGAAGCTGTGCTGCTTGGTTCACGGTAGCCGAAAAAAGGCAGGAAATGGTTAGATAAAAGAGTAGATAGAAAGATGAGAGGACATGCAAGGTGGATTCATAGTACCAGGAGACAGGCAGTGCCCTGTACTGCACCGTCTGCTGGCAGTATGGCGTCTGCTGTAGCTTTCGCGGAGGGAGGAGCGAGTGATGACACACACCCAGAAACACCCGTGAGAATATTTTTGCCCCATCATGCACTGGGAACTTAACCCAGAATTCCAAAGGGGGGCTGGGTCTGCGGGAACTGTGGGATAGCTTCCTACAGTGCACCGCTCCAACATTCGATGCTAGCCTCGGTACTGTGGACTGCCGAATTCACGCGCTTTAGTGGGGACACACAACACCGAATGTATAAAATCGCTTCCGAAAATTCAAATAGAATAAGTTCGAATTAATTTCGTACTGTAGACGTACCCTTAGAGTTGACATTTCTTTGAGCTAAATGGGGCAGCTCAGACTTCTCTAAGAGCTACTGTTTGCTTCAGCTTTCTTTTGCAGTATAAAATGGAACAATGTGTTTAAAGTGATACAGCAGAGCCATTTTGTTCTGTTGTGAAAGGCAGTTACCTATGGGAAAGTTTGAATTCACAGTGGTAAACCATAGTTATTACAATCAGAATTCCAAAGACAAAGTCACCGCTAAAGGTCATCTATGCTACCGTACGGTACTCCCAGATCTCCCAGTTTCAGCTGCATCAAAACTAATGGAATTCAAACGTTGTCACAGCTTGTGTAGTGGGCTGAATCTCCATGCTCCTGTGGAGACATTTATTTATGTGAACTTTCAGTAAAGCAGAGGAAAGCAGCACTTCCAGTAGCTGTCTCTTGCTTCCAAAGTCAGTGACATCTTTACGTTACTTTCACAACCAAAACAAGGCCAGTTGTACTTGCCAATTTATGTTGGAATTTCATAACTTTGATCACTGATTTGACTGGAATGCCATTTGTCAGCTATCTGGAGCATGCCTGACATTCACAGCTGTATGACCAAAATTTATTTATAGAAAAAGCAACAACACACACATGTACTCCCCTCTCCTCCTTTATAAAGGTCAGCCCAGCTCATACCTGAAATTGTTTGTTAGAAATGTAAAGTTCCTTCAAACCGACTCTTTTTTTTTGTTTCAGCTGGAGAGCTTATGTGAAAACAGAAAAGCTGAGCCATAGAGATGTCTTGATTAAAGATGTGTGAATTGTTTGTGTTCTGTTCTATTCTATGTAGGTTCTTATATCATGCTCATCACTGTGAAATATTTTGGTCTATATAAATCTGCATTTTCGGGGGGAGACCTTGTCCAAAAATGTTTACCCAACTAAAGAAACCTACCTGGAGAACACATTCTACCAATTCTCTTCCAGAGTTTGGCAAAACAATTTCAATAAAATTAAAATGGACTCAAATCTTCAACTGAATCTTTTTCAGTATTAGAAAAAAGTTCACTTACCTTTCTACTGTAACTACCTCTGTGCTTACTGGTTTTGAGTAAGTGTGCATAAACCAAAATACTTCAAGAAATGTTTTCTTTCATCTGACCAGGAAAGAAACAAGAAATACAGCACCACAATTCTCATGGGAAATTTTTTTCAGAAGATTTCCTGACTTAATTTCCAGGCCAAAGAGGTTCAGAAAGTATCTTTGGACACTTATGCGAACTGACTAATTACTGTATTAATAGTAATACAAAAAACTGGATGTTCATCTGATGCTTATCTGAAATTATCTGAAACCCTTTGCTTCACAACAAGCTTTCTCAGGAAACTTCTGGTATTACCATTTTTTGATCCCAAGCAAAATCAGGAAGTAAGTACATAGATCTGCAAGTACACCTCTACTCTGATATAACGCGACCTGATATAACACAAATTTGCCTATAACGCGGTAAAGCAGCGCTCCGGGGGGGGAGGGGACAGGGCTGCGCACTCTGGTGGATCAAAGCAAGTTTGATATAACGCGGTTTCACCTATAACACGGTAAGATTTTTTGGCTCCCGAGGACAGCGTTATATCGGGGTAGAGGTGTATTTACTTACACGCATGCCCATGCATGGTTAACTAAAGTTATTCCTAAGAAGCACAGTTAGGGCTTGTCTACATTACCCTCTGGATCGACGGGCAATAATTCAGGAATAGAAAGGTTACCTGGCTTTTTGTTCTGCTTTACTTTGCTTTCCCTCCAATGCAACTTGTAAAGACAATACTGTCAGGAGAGACTAGATTGATTATCCAATGCGGGTCTAGACTAGACGCGATAAATCGACCACTGAGCACTCTCCCGTCAACTCCGGTACTCCACCAGGGCGAGAGGCACAGGCGGAGTCAACGGGAGAGCGTCAGCCATCGACTTATCGCAGTGAAGACACCATGGTAAGTAGATCTAAGTATGTCGACTTCAGCTACATGAATAAGTAGCCTCTAAATGGTTATTTTAAGAATGTCAGATGCTGCATAAGTCCAATTTCAAACTGAGCAAGAACACAAATAAATTTCTGATGTATAATTCTGCAAGAAGAGACCTAAGTAAGTGGTAAATGAAGCAGCCACAGCAAATCACAGAAAAATGTTGAAGACGCCCTAAAAATGTCAAAGATTGCTGTGAAGCCAGAATTTATAATCTAGAAGCTGGGGGCAGGTCTCTCAGGTTCTCAACATAGCAGGATTAAATGGACAATGGATGCAGTTTTTGAATTTTCTTTAGAGACACAGATCTTAAAAGTATGATTGATGTATGAGTTAGAAAACTTGAAGTTCCATAATGTATGTTTCCTCAATCAGTATGGATTATGCCAGCATTCTGGGCAGGCAGTATCAAAGACATTTACTCTACAGTCTGGTGAGAAATTTTGCCTCAGTTGCCTGAAACGCCTTATAACACTTAAAATTGAAGGTCTGCAGAAAAACCTCGGGAAGGGGTTTAAATTCGTGAACATTGTAACTTGCTTAATTATACATAAAAGGAGTGGTGATAGTGTCATGATGCTTAGAATAGTGATTAGTTTTAAGAATAAAGCCTTAATTAAAGAGAAACTAATAATAGTTTAAATTAGAAATTTCAGTAATGGCGGCCATAGGGTGATGTAATTCTACTTCCTGTGGGGAATGACTAAGCAAACTTAATAGAAATACATTGGAACCCATAGGAGTACATGGGGATCTCAGACCGGAAGTAGCTAGGGGCCATCCAGAGGTCAGTTAAGAGAACCCCCATAGGAATACATGGGAGCCCATGGGAATGTATGGGGATGATGCAATCGGGAGGTAGGATTGCACCACTTCTGGGTATGACTCAGCAAAGTCACATAGAGATACATTGTAGCCCCATAGAAGTCTATGGAGTGTGAGGAGCTACCTGTCAGGGGTGGAGCCACCCAAAAGTTGGAAGCTGATTGGCTGACCTTGGAAGAGCAAATCATATATAAAGACAGTAGGCTAAACCCTGTAGTGGGATGGATCGGGGACCTGGAAGAGAGAAGAGACTACAAGGCACCTGCAAGAATGAACATGCCTGTGCAGAAGAAGCCACCTGAGAAGCATCAGCAGAACCTTGCAAAGCCGAGAGCTGCCTGAAAAGCAGCTATTACAGCAGCAGTAGCAACAGTCCATCCAGCATTCCAAGGCTGTCCCAGGCAACGGCCACTTCCACTATCCAGCCAGCAGGAGACCAGGGCAGCAGCTACCAAGCAGACTTCCATCTCCCTCACCTGAGAAGCCGTTTTACCTCAGCGACAGCAGGCAGCTAGTCCATGCCAGCAGCCACAGGCTCAGCGAGATCACCCTTCCATCGCACTCCAACACCAGACAGAGCAGAAGGACCTTTGAGATGGTCTAGGGAATTTTAAGAAGCTTTTTGTAACATTAATTTCCTTTTGCTTAACATCCTAGAGCGCATGGGTTTCAAGTGTAAATAAAGCTGGATGTCTGTGGTCTGAGCAAGATCTTCCCCTACCCATCTAGTAACTGCCTGGCCAGTGCTTACTGGATGTTTAGCTTTAAGTATATAGTATTAAATGTTTAATTGATATATTGTTATAAGGCATAGAGTATTAAGTAAATGATTATATTGTTATAGTGCTATATTGTTATTGCATTGCTTTATTTGCCCCACCACTTCACTCTTGTAACTGTAACCTTTATTGTATTTGTTCCTACTTATATCTATCTCTATTCTTTTACTGTAACTACTCATTTCTAAATAAATATTATTTTTGTTTTCAAAGATTTACTTCTTACTTGTCTATTCTTGATCAGAGGGCTGTATCCGTGTCCTTTCAAGGGAAAGCTACCTAGCTGTGGCTTTTCCTGGCAATTCCTTTAGAGCGGGCCACAACCTGGGTTTCCAGTTTAGATAGTTATAAAGGATTGTTAAACCAAACCTTCTGGTAACAACAGGCCTGCTCTCAGAGTTGAGCAGCAGTTTGTGTCTTGAAACACTGCATCAGTTCACCAAGACTCAGAATTTCTCTCAGAAAAATGCACTGAAAAACAAAACTGAAACTTCAGCAGATATCACCTTTACCCCAATTCATAGCTATCCCAGCTATGTACAGCAAGAAAATATGATCTTTCCATTTCCCATGCTTTAACTTTTCCCAAGCTTAACTTTTTATATTTCCCCCTCATTCTCTCACTCCCCGGACTGGCAAAACAAGTTATTTCTTAATTAATTTATCAGTACTGGGAAACAACATTTTTATAAACACTTAGAATGTGGTATTAATGAAATCATCATCATCATCATCATCATCATCATCATTTATTTTGATTATACTAGTATCTAGAGATCCCTGCCCTGAAGAGTTTACCATTTAAGGAAGCAAGATGGATACTAGGTGAGAGAAAGCAGTGTTAACACCATTTTACTGATCAAGAAACAAGACACAGAGAGATTATATGACTGCCAAAATCACACAAGAACTCAGATCTCCTCAGTCCCTGTGTAGCACATTAACAACAATACTATCCTCCTTCTATGTGAAATAATCTTTTGTTTTCCCAAGGACACTCACAAAGTATAGCACTGATGAGTTCAAGGTCCATTTATATTAGATAAATAAAAAAAAGATAATCAACCCAGAATACTGAAAGATTATGAGGGATATCACTTGTGAAACGGGACCAAAAATATCCCAACATACACCTCTACCTCGACATAACACTACCCGATATAACATGAATTTGGATATAACGCGGTAAAGCAGTGCTCTGGGGGGGGCGGGGCTGCGCACTCCGGTGGATCTAAGCAAGTTCAATATAACGCGGTTTCACCTATAACGCGGTAAGATTTTTTGGCTCCCGAGGACAGCGTTATATCGAGGTAGAGGTGTATTTAGCAAATACTAGAAAATTAGGTATCTGATTGGAACATAAAGTAATTTATTTTCAATCTGGATGTGCACATGCACATACACAACTGCCTATAGACCTTGGCATTCAGTGCTACTCAGCCTACATCCTAGACGCAGCATACACTGTGGCAAGCTTACCATAAATTTTGTGATGAACCACTTCTGAATATGTGGAATTATTGTGGAAACTGTGGCAGCAGCAGGATTTTTTTTTAATAAGTTACTACTGCAATAAATATGAAAATGAATAATACCATTATATAATATTCTTCATCATATTTACTTTGATATTAAATTTTCATTCTGTGAGAGTCAACAAACACATGGACGAAGGTGGTCCAGTGAATATAATTTCCTTGGATTTTCAGAAAACTGTTGACAAAGTCCCTGACCAAAGGCTCTTAAGCTAACTAAGAAATCATGGGATAAGAGGGAAGATCCTCTCATGGATCGTAACTGGTTAAAAGTAAACAAAAAAATAGTAGGAATACATTATACACAATGGAGAGAGGTAAATAACGGGGTCCTACATGGATCGCTACTGGGATCTGTGCTGTCCAACATATTCATAAATCATCTGAAAAAGGGTGTGTCAAGGCTGAATCCCCACTCTGCCACTTTGAGTACAGAAGGTGGGGGCCCACAAGGATTTTAAAAATTAATACTGGCCACTCCAGGCTTGTATTAAACTCCCAAGGTTACAGCTTTTCTCTGACCTTGGCTTGGTAAACACTGCCACCACCCAAATGCAAAAAAATACCCTTGGACCCACAAAGGAGCACTTGGCAACAGAGGGTCCTGTGGCACCTTTAAGACGAACAGATGTATTGGAGCATAAGCTTTCGTGGGTGAATGCCCACTTCATCAGACGCATGTAATGGAAATTTCCAGAGGCAGGTATAAATATGCAGGCAAGAATCAGTATGGCGATAACGAGGTTAGTTCAATCAGGGAGGGTGAGGTCCTCTGCTAGCAGTTGAGGTGTGAACACCAAGGGAGGAGAAACTGCTTCTGTAGTTGGATAGCCATTCACAGTCTTTGTTTAATCCTGATCTGATGGTGTCAAATTTGCAAATGAACTGGAGCTCAGCAGTTTCTCTTTGGAGTCTGGTCCTGAAGTTTTTTTGCTGTAAGATGGCTACCTTTACATCTGCTATTGTGTGGCCAGGGAGGTTGAAGTGTTCTCCTACAGGTTTTTGTATATTGCCATTCCTGATATCTGACTTGTGTCCATTTATCCTCTTACGTAGTGACTGTCCAGTTTGGCCAATGTACATAGCAGAGGGGCATTGCTGGCACATGATGGCATATATAACATTGGCGGACGTGCAGGTGAATGAACCGGTGATGTTGTAGCTGATCTGGTTAGGTCCTGTGATGGTGTTGCTGGTGTATATACGTGGGCAGAGTTGGCATCGAGGTTTGTTGCATGGATTGGTTCCTGAGTTAGAGTTGTTATGGTGCGGTGCGTGGTTGCTGGTGAGAATATGCTTAAGGTTGGTGGGTTGTCTGTGGGCAAGGACTGGCCTGCCTCCCAAGGTCTGTGAAAGCGAGGGATCATTGTCCAGGATGGGTTGTAGGTCACTGATGATGCATTGGAGAGGTTTAAGCTGAGGACTGTAGGTGATCTGGCTCTGTTGATTTGTTTCCTTATTTCCTTGTGTGGGTATCGTAGTTTTGAGAATGCTTGGTGAAGATCTTGTAGGTGTTGGTCTCTGTCTGAGGGGTTGGAGCAGATGTGGTTGTACCTCAGCGCTTGGCTGTAGACGATGGATCGTGCGGTGTGTCCGGGGTGGAAGCTGGAGGCATGAAGATAGGTGTAGCGGTCGGTGGGTTTTCGGTATAGGGTGGTGTTAACGTGGCCATCGCTTATTTGTACTGTGGTGTCTAGGAAGTGGACCTCCTGTGTAGATTGGTCCAGACTGAGGTTGATGGTGGGGTGGAAGCTGTTGGGGTTGATGGTGGGGTGGACCACAGTACAAATAAGTGATGGCCACGTTAACACCACCCTATACTGAAAACCACGCACAAACCTCTTAGGCACCAAAAATCTAATAGTGTTATTAAAAAAGGTAAAATGTATAAAAAACAAAAAGAAAGGAAATACATTTTGAACTTAGGCTTTTTCATAGATCTTAAAAAAAACAATTACTGTACAAAAATTAAGCATCAGGATAGCTCTCTTGAGGTTCAGCTTAAAGGTTACAAGCAAAACAAAAGCATCTGGGGTTAGCACAGAAGAGATCCACAAGCCAAAATAAAGAAATAAACCTAATCGCGTCTATTTAAACATGCCCTGTCCAATGATTTCTTCTAGGTATGGAAGATAAATTTTTATACCTGGTTCAAGCCTTACATAGCATTCCTGCTTATAGCATTGCTGCTCTGTGTCTCCTTCCCCGGAGAACAACAGACAAAAGGAAAGTTTCTTTCCCAATTTTAAAAAGTTCTACCTTCCCATTGGCTCTTTTGGTCAGGTGCCCACTTTTTTTTCTTTACCTGGGGGAATTTTTAACCCTTTACAAGTAAATCAAGTAAAGAACAGCTACCAAGAGGGATTTTACAGCTAACTGGCTTGCTGGGTATCCATCAAAGGGAGATCCCCCCCACTCACACTTCATTTATCACAGGGGGTCAACACAGAGGTTTCAAAATTTGCAGATGAACAAAATTACTCAAGATAGTTAAGTCCAAAACTGACTGCAAAGAGTTACAAATGGATCTCACTAAACTGGGTGACTGAGTGACAAAATGGCAGATACATTTCAATGCTGATAAGTGAAAAGTAATGTGCATTGGAAAAAATAATCCCAGCTATACATACAAAAGTATAGGGTCTAAATTATCTGTTACAACTCAAGAAAGAGATTTTGGAGTCATCATTGATTATTCCATGAAAACATCTGCTCAGTGTGCAGCAGCAGACAATAAAGCTAACAATGTTAGGATCCACTAAAAAAGGGATAGAAAATAAAACAGAAAATATCATGGCACTATATAAATCCATAGTACAACCACATCTTGAATAAAGTATGCAGTTCTAGTCACCTCATATATTAGAAGTGGAACAAGTACATAGAAGAACAATGAAAATGATTAGGGGTATGGAACAGCTTTCCTATGAGGAGAGATTAAAAAGACTGGTGCTGTTCAGTTTAGAAAAAGGACAACTAAGGGAGATACGATAAAGGTCTATAAAATCATTAATGGTATGAAGAAAGGGAACAGGGAAGTGTTATTTACCCTTTCACATAACAGAAGAACTAAGGGTCATCTGATGAAATTACTAGCATCAATTTTTAAACAAACAAAAGGAAGTACTTCTTCACACAACACTTAGCCACGGGATGTTGTGAAGTCCAAAAGTATAACTGGGTTCAAAAATGAATTAGATAAGTTCATGGAGGATGGGTCCATTCAATGGCTACTAGACAGGGATGCAAACACAGGCTCTGGCTGTTCTTTAACCTCCAACTGCCAGAAGCTGGTCTGGGTGACAGGGAATGGAACAATTGAAATTGTGCTGTTCTGATCATTCCCTCTGAAGTACCTGGCAATGGCCATTGTCAGAGATAGGATACTGGGATATATGGATCATTGGTTTGATGCAATAATGCCATTCTTATATTCTTATTTTATAATGGCCCTGAATTTTTAATTCTCATTGTACTCGATAACTTTGAATTAAAAATATAACTGTTTAGAAGTAGTTACATGTAGATTTGGAGAATTATGTGGTTGGGCCCAGTTGGGACTTTTACCACCTGGTAAGCCACAGTTAATGGTCTGGGACTGTGGGGCAAGCACACTGGCTGTATGTTTCTGCTAAACTTGTCAGAGGTGAAATCGTTTATCCATATCGATATTTAAATTGTTATTATTTGGTTTCATGATTTAATACTTTTTGAGAGGAATGAGACACTTAAGACTTCTCAGAGCTATGTTTCCATTCAGGGCATCTGCAAACTCAGGAAAACAACACTGAAACGGCTTGCATTCTGTTCATATTGAGAGGTTTACCTTTGCAACCACAACGCATAGACTTTTTTTGTTTTTTTGAAAACTTAGATTCTGCTCTATAATTCTGCACCATGGAGGGAACCCTGCAGCAAGTTCAATGACTGCAGAATATATGGAACAGTTGGACAGCCAGTTCAAAATGTAATGAAATTACAATGAGCCAAAATGGTATCTGCATCATGGTACTGAGAAAATATTTGATTGTATTTTGTCATTGCAACTGTTGTGATATGCACACTAGAAACAGAGGTCCTCATTTTTAGCTGTATTGTGCCTACTTTTTGCCAGTTCACTGGTGCTAAGCATCTATATAAGCAACTAGGGCTATTGAATAAGCGCAGTTAACTCACACGATTAACTCAAAAAAATTAATTGCAGTTTAAAAAATTAATCATGATTAATCACACTGTTAAACAATAGAATACCAATTGAAATTTATTAAATATTTTGGATGTTTTTCTTCATTTTCAAATATATCGATTTCAATTACAATACAGAATACAAAGTGTTCAGTGCTCGTTTTATATTATTTTTCATTACAAATATTTGCACTATAAAATGATAAACAAAATAAATAGTATTTATCAATTAACCTCATACATGTACTGTAATGCAATCTCTTTATCATGAAAGTGCAACTTACAAATGTAGGGTTTTTTTGTTACATAACTGCAGTGAAACAAAACAATGTGAAACTTCAGAGCATACAAGTCCACTCAGTCCTACTTCTTGTTCAGCCAATCACTAAGAGAAACAAGTTTTTTTTACATTTACGAGAGATAATTCTGCCCTCTTGTTAATTACAATGTCACTTGAATGTGAGAACAGGCACTTGCATGGCACTGCTGTAGCTGGAGTCGCAAGATATTTATGTGCCAGATGTGCTAAAGATTCATATACCTCTTCATGCTTTGGCCATCGTATCAGAGGACATGCTTCCATGCTGATGAACTTCGTTAAAAAAATAATGTGTTAATTAAGTTAGTGACTGAACTCCTTGCGGGGAGAATGGTATGTCTCCTGCTCTGTGTTTTTACCCACATTCGGCCATATATTTCATGTTATAGCAGTCTCGAATGATGACCCAGCACATGTTGTTCATTTTAAGAACAGTTTCACTGCAAATTTGACAAAATGCAAAGATACCAATGTGAAATTTCTTAAGATAGCTACAGCACTCGACCCAAAGTTTAAGAATTGGAAGTGTCTTCCAAAATCTGAGAGGGATGAGACGTGGAGCATGCTTTCATAAGTCTTAAAAGAGCTACACTTTGATGTGGAAACTACAGAACCCGAACCACCAAAAAAGAAAATCAACCTGCTGGAGGTATCTGACTCAGATGATGAAAATGAACATGCATTGGTCCACACTGCTTTGGATCATTATCGAGCAGAACCTGTCATCAGCATGGACGCACGTCCTCTGGAATAGCGGTTGAAGCATCATGGGACATATGAATCTTTAGTGCATCTGGCATGTAATTATCTTGCGACGCTGGCTACAACAGTACCAGGAAAACACCTGTTCTCACTTTCAAGTGACATTGTAAACAAGAAGCGGGCAGCATTATCTTCTGCAAATGTAAACAAACTTGTTTGTCTAAGCAATTGGCAGAACAAGGACTTGTAGGCTCTAAAGTTTTACACTCTTTTATTTTTGAATGCAGGTTTTTATTATACATAATTCTACATTTGTAAGTTCAACTTTCATGATATAGAGATTGCACTACAGTACTTGTAGTAGATTAATTGAAAAATATTATTTCTTTTGTCTTTTACAGTGCAAATATTTGTAATAAAAATAAATATAAAGTGAATACTGTACACTTTGTATTCTGTGTTGTAATTGAAATCAATATATTTGAAAATGTAGAAAACATCCAAAAATATTTTAATAAATGGTATTCTATTATTGTTTAACAGTGCGATTAATCCCGCAATTAATGTTTTTAATCACACGATTAATCGTGATTAATTTTTTTAATCGCTTGACAGTCCTATAAGCAATAGATCATGCCAGTGGAGGATTTCCCGTGAGAACAGTGAAGGTTATACAACTCAGTTGCTATCAGTTTGCAGGGCACAGAAGTCTGGTTAGCTTTATTATATAGTCTGAGAGAAATGACAAAGCACAATCTTCTGATAAGGATGTTCCTGACACCTGAAAACCTGCTATCTGCTACCCCATCTCTCTTCCCACACTTCCAAAATAAGTCTGTTTCAATGCCAAAATGATAAAACAACTGGTACAGAAATAGCTACATTTTGTCCATTGTTGCTCTAAGTCTTAAAGGAAGAGTAAAACAATCTCCATGGTAATTTTTATGGAACAATATCCTATCTACACAAATGGTCAAGGAACAAAATAAAAAAGGAACTGACTAATCAGATCAGGCCCGGTTCAAATGGTCCAGTATCCCATCTCTGATCATGACTAAAGCCAGACATGTCACAGGAAGTTACAAGAAACCTTGTAATGGACAGTTTTGCAATAGCCTGTACACAGGGGAATTTCTTCCTAAATTCATCACTTAGTGGTTGTTTTATGTCATGAAGCATGAATATTTATATCCCTTGATATTTTTTTAAAATCCTATTTATTGTAACTCTGGATGTTCTCATTATTCATATAAATGTCTAATTTTTTTTCTCTCATTTTAATAAACTATTTTCCTTAATGATACTTTGTGGCACTGAGTTCCACTGGTTAATCATATGTTGTGCAAAAAATAAGGTTTTCTTTTCAACAGCATGAAATTCATTGTCTTTCAACTGAATGTCCTATTTCAGTGGTTCTCAAATTTTTGTACTGGTGACCCCTTTCACATAGCAAGCCTGAGAATGCGACCACACTTATAAATTAAAAACACTTTAAAATATATTTAACACCATTATAAATGCTGGAGGCAAAGTGGGGTTTGGGGTGGAAGCTGATAGCTCGTGACCCCCCATGTAATAACCTCACAACCTGTTGTATCCACCAAGCAAAGTATTAACAAACTTCAACAGAACTTTATTTACAGTGGAAGTCTCTTTTCCAAGCTGTAGCTGCACACTCTGTAACTCTCCCAGCCTCCTCAACTCCTCCCCCTCCTTCCTGTTTCCTGTCCTTTCAGACTCCCAACAGCCAGTGCTCCCAGTTCTAATAATCACATGCAGCATCTAAACACCACACAACCCCCTGAGGGGTCCTGACCCGCAGTTTGAGAACCCCTGTCCTATTTGAACTTGGATTAAGAGAGGCTAAAAAGGAGTTGCTGATTGAACTTCTTTTCCATAGCATTTATTATTTGATATGTCCCCATCATCACTTCTTAGCCTTCTCTGAGATAAACAATTCTAGTGTATTTAGTATTGCCTCATATAAAAGGCTCTTTATGGGTCTAATAATTTTCATCTCCCATATATGTCCCTCTTCTATTTCTTGCTATTTCTTTGAATGGGGTGAGAAGAACTGAACATAATGTCCCGTATAGTGGTATATCATTGATTGATATAATGGCACTGCACTATTTTCAATATTATTTTCTATCCCATTCCTTTTACATCTTCACTTTTCCCCCTTCAATTTTGATTACTGCTCCAGATATTTTCATTCACCCTATGATGACATCTAGGTCTCTTTCCTTACTGGAATACAATTAACCTACAACCCAATAAGGTGCTCATGTTATTCCTTCCAAATATTTTGGAAAGCCCTTTCAAGTTCCTCCAAGCTTTCTCAAGTCTCAACTAACAAATATTTTTGCCCTCTCACCCCTTCTCTAGATCATTATCATATTAAAGGGTTACCTATCAATTTTACTAAAATGCTTGACTAATATAATGATTATTAATTATTATGATTATTATGCACTTGTATTGCAACAGTGCTTAGGGGCCCCGGTCATGGATCATAGACATAAGTTCTTTGGTGCAAGAACCATCTTTTTGCTGTGTTTGTACAGCCTCTAGCTCAATCCAAGTATAAGACAAGATTCATACCATTTCTTTTTTAAATCCTATCTTTTGTAATCTATACAGTAGAAGGGCAAATATAAATATATTGTGCTATCAGTGGATTGCCAGGAGAGCTAGGTCAATACAATAAATCACTGTCCCAAAAACTCTTAATTTCAACCAGGTTTCTTCCCCTTATCTTTATGTGTTATTCACTAACAGCTGCACCAATGTTTGGGGAATGACTGTTCTTCACACAAATAATTGCATTTCTTACAAACTCATATGAAGAAGTGTATTGATGTGCAAACAAAAGTATTCTTTGTTTGCTATTTCTTCATTTGCCTGTTTAAAAAAATTTCAGGATCAAATTTGGCCAGGTTGATGACGTGGCACTATTTTTTGAGGTGGCCATCTTGTTCTCTAGATCCTGGCCTTTCATTAACAAAGTCTCTAATCCCCACGGTCATGCATAAAACCTTGAAAATGTAAAATGAGTGTAACTGATGCAGAGTTGTCTGCCTAAGACTTCAGAGAGTCTGAATCAGTAGCTCTAGGAGGGGGGAATTGATCCATTCATTTCAATATCCAGTGATGGGCAACTCAGATATCCAACAATGATGAATTAAATGTCAACATTGTTAACTATTAAAATCATATTAAAAAAAAACAGATTACAGATCTGCCTGATCTACCATGAGTGGCAACTCCTTCTTGTGCCACAAGTGGATTGTATTGGAGAAATATCACATTTCCCCCCAAAACTTACCCATGATGGAGCCAAAATTTCAGAGAAATGGAACACAGCTGAGCTGCCTCTATACCTCACCAAATGTAATCAGTCTCATATACCTCAGCTGGCTATTCAAGCCCTGCTGATGAGTAGCCAATCCTGAAAAGCCCAGCAGGACATCCAGGCCTCACAACCACCCCCAAAACAATAGCAGCCAGCTGTGCTCTAGGTGCTGTAGATGTGCAGCCAGGCAGTTTCCTCCCTGGCTCTAGTGGCGGGTCTTCCTCCCTCTGCTGGAGGCTCGCTGCACACTCAAGCAGAGATAAGTGCATCGATTACACTTGAGTCATACTTTCAAGTTTTTCTCTATAATTTTTGATAGCTGAGATTCTGATGCCATCACATGACTAAGGGATCTGGGACCTATTGTGCCTATGATGCCTCTGAGGTCCAGCAAGAGGAGCCAACCTGACGAGCACAGCAGAACTAGCTGATCATATTCTGAACATCTGCACAATCTGCTCTGAGTGGCATCTCATTCTGACACCTCGAGTGGGTAGAACTCAGCTTGTGGGAAGAGCTTGGGACAGCAACATCCTTTTTTATTTGCAATTCAATCAACGCTTTGTGAGAAATCCATTGGCTGAAACCTCTTCTTTTGAATTATGTCAAACTATTAAGAATAATTAATAACATTCAGCACCTGAAAGTGGATAACTCACAAATAGCAGAAAAAAAGTCTAAATTAATTATACATACTATTTGCAATAAATAATTCAGCCTTCTCTAGTTACCAGACACCAGAAGTTATAGACTTATTCAATCTTTTTCACATATACTTTCTGCCACAGTATTTTAATTCAGGGAATTAGTGATACTTTTGCATCGACTTAGGCAGGTGGCAAAACAAAGGCCACCTGTATGGTACAGTACATAATTCATTATGAAGGTAAAAAGCTCTTCACAGCAAATCTGAAATATTAACATTATTACTTTTATAAAGCTGGGTATCTGCCAAGGCCAAGATTTTCAAAAATAAGATCCTAAAGTTAGTCCCCTAAGACAAATAAGTGGCTTTATTTTCAAAAAAATCAAGTGGCCATCATTGAGGACCCAGCAGCTCTCGCTGAAATCAATACGAATTAGGAGCCTAGACATTTGTAAATCCCACTAGGGGCCATTCTGCATCTTTAGGTACCTAAATCCCTTTGAAAATTTGGTCCTTTGAAAGTCTTTCACTATGTGACTTAGGAACACAAGTACCACTGACTTTCAAAGGGACAATGTGCTGGTGCTCCTAAGTCACTTAGGTGCTTTTGAAAATCCCACCATATTTAATTTTGTTGGAAATTACTAAGTAATGTAAAATACTGATACATATTCAATTTGCTTACATTGGTTAACTAAGAATTACTGAAAATAATTATGGACTGCGCTCATAGTAAGATTCGCACAAAGGTCACACATAAAGGGAGGGATGCTGTGGTGGTGGCTCAGAGAGGGATATATCTTGGATTCCTTCTGTTTTGTGGTTGGGGAAAGGAAGGTGAAGAAATTCAATAGAGCAAAAGTTTTCAGACAAAGTCTGAATAAGAACCCAAATCTTCTGGGACTGATTAAAATCTTTCAGCAACCTCTAGACCATAAGAAAAATGTCCTGAAATATATCACAAGCTCTACTAAAGAAAAATGTAAAATAGAATTTGCATATAATCCTATTATTTTCCCCCTAAGTATTAAGACATCCTTTTAACCTACAGTAATAGAAGCTTAAATGAAAGCCAAAACAATCAATGGACTAAAGAACATGGATATTTTAAAACAAATGTGAAGATATTGCTAACATTTACATAAAATATTGTCCCTTCTTTTCCTTTGAACCATGAAGAAACTTCCATTAAAAATTCAGCTCTCCTTCCTTTTTCTGTGATTGTGATAACTTCAGGATTTTAAAGGATGTTTATGACTACGGTAGAAGTGTTTCTAATCTGGTATTTCATTGCTTAACATTTTAGATCCCCTGAATGTTCTCCACATTCTGACCTCTGCATTACTACATTAGAGTATCATCTCCCAGTGAGAAACAGCCTAACTCACATATCTGTTTGCATGTCAGTGCAATGCCCATCCCTGTATTCTCTGTGTTATGTTTTATGAAGCATTTCAAAAATCTGTTTTTTAACTTCTTAGAGTGATGATTTCAATATGTTTACTGTCAGTAATGACAGAAATACTAGGTGGTCATGAAAAGGGATAGAAATGTGTGGATCTATTATGCAAATATGTAACTGGCACCTAATTTTCAAAGGTGTACATGTAATAGTGTATGCATGTACTCCATTATGTAAAATCAGGGTTTGTATATAAGAACATAAGAACATAAGAATGGCCCTACCGGGTCAGACCAAAGGTCCATCCAGACCAGCATCCTGTCTTCCAGCAGTGGCCAGTGCCAGGTGCCCCAGATGGAATGAACAGAACAGGTAATCATCAGGTGATCCATCCCCTGTTGCTCATTCGCAGCTTCTGGAAAACAGAGGCTAGGGACACCATTCCTGCCCATCCTGGCTAATAGCCATTGATGGACCTATCCTCCATGAATTTATCTAGATCTTTTTTGAACCCTGTTATGGTCTTGGCCTTCACAACATCCTCTGACAAGGAGTTCCACAGGTTGACTGTGTGTTGTGTGAAGAAATACTTCCTTTTATTTGTTTTAAACCTGCTGCCTATTAATTTCATTTGATGACCCCTAGTTCTTGTGTTATGAGAAGTAGAAACAACACTTCCTTATCTACTTTCTCTACACCAGTCATGATTTTATAGACCTCAATCATATCTCCCCTTAGCCATCTCTTTTCCAAGCTGAAAAGTCCCAGTCTTATTAATCTCTCCTCATACAGAAGCCATTCCACACCCCTAATCATTTTTGTTGCCCTTTTCTGAACCTTTTCCAATTCCAATATATATTTTTTGAGATGGGGCGACCACATCTGCACACAGTATTCAAGATGTGGGCATACCATGGATTTATATAGAGGCAACATGATATTTTCTGTCCTATTATCTATCCCTTTCTTAATTATTCCCAGGATTCTGTTTGCTTTTTTGACTGCCGCTGCACATTGAGTGGATGTTTTCAGAGAACTATCCACAATGACTCCAAGATCTCTTTCTTGAGTGGTAACAGCTAATTTAGACCCCATCATGTTATATGTATAGTTGGGATTATGCTTTCCAATGTGCATTACTTTGCATTTATCAACATTAAATTTCATCTGCCATTTTGTTGCCCAGTCACCCAGTTTTGAGAGATCCTTTTGTAGCTCTTTACAGTCTGCCAGGGTCTTAACTATCTTTAGTAATTTTGTATCATATGCAAATTTTGCCACCTCACTGTTTACCCCTTTTTCCAGATCATTTATATGTTGAATAGGACTGGTCCCAGAACAGACCCCTGGGGGACACCACTATTTAGCTCTCTCCATTCTGAAAACTGACCATTTATACCTACCCTTTGTTTCCTATCTTTTAACCAGTTACCAATCCATGAGAGCACCTTCCCTCTTATCCCATGGCAGCTTACTTTGTGTAAGAGCCTTTGGTGAGGGACCTTGTGAAAGGCTTTCTGAAAATCTAAGTACACTATATCCACTGGATCCCCTTGGTCCACATGTTTGTTGACCAAAGAATTCTAGCATGATTTCCCTTTACTAAAACCATGTTGACTCTTCCTCAACAAATTATGTTCATCTATATGTCTGACAATATTGTTCTTTATGTGACAGACCCAGACCAGTGGGGTACAGGAGTCTGGTAGAGGGCAAATATACTGGCCACTGGATGAGTAGTTTTCTGTTCCCTGAGTGACCAGAGCAGGGGCTGTACTAGAGTAATCAGGAACCTGCTAGAACCAGTTAAGGCAGGCAGGCTAATTAGGACACCTGGAGACAATTAAGAAGAAGCATCTAGAATCAATTAAGGCAGGCTAATCAGGGCACCTGGGTTTTAAAAAGGAGCTCACTTCAGTTTGTGGTGTGAGTGTGAGGAGCTGGGAGCAAGAGGCGCAAGGAGCTGAGAGGGTGTGCTGCTGGAGGACTGAGGAGCACAAGCGTTATCAGACACCAGGAGGAAGGTCCTGTGGTGAGAATAAGGTGTTTGGAGGAGGCCATGGGGAAGTAGCCCAGGGAGTTGTAGCTGTCATGCAGCTGTTACAGGAGGCACTATAGACAGTTGCAGTCCACAGGGCCCTGGGCTGGAACCCGGAGTAGAGGGCGGGCCCGGGTTCCCCCCAAACCTCTCAATTGACCTGGACTGTGGGTTCTTCCAGAGGGGAAGGTCTCTGGGCTGTTCCCCAACCCACATGGTGAATCTCTGAGGCAAGAAAATCCGCCAATAAGCACAGGACCCACCAAGATAGAGGAGGAACTTTGTCACATTTATTATAGTTTCAACCAGTTTGCCCGGTATTGAAGTCAGGCTTACAGGCCTGTAATTGCCGGGATCACCTCTGGAGCCCTTTTTAAAATTTGGCATCACATTAGCTGTCCTCCAGTCATCTGGTACAGAAGCTGATTTAAATGATAGGTTACAGACTACAGTTAGTAGTTCTGCAATTTCACATTTGAGTTCCTTCAGAACTCTTGGGTGAATACCATCTGGTCCTGGTGACTTATTGTTGTTTAATTTATCAGTTTGTTCCAAAGCCTCCTCTAATGATACCTCAATCTGGGACAGTTCCTCAGATGTGTCACCTAAAAAGAATGGCTCAGGTTTGGGAATCTCCCTCACATCCTCAGCCGTGAAGACCGATGCAAAGAATTCATTTAGTTTCTCTGCAATGGTCTTATCGTTCTTGAGTGCTCCTTTAGCACCTCGATCATCCAGTGGCCCCACTGGTTGTTTAGCAGGCTTCCTGCTTCTGATGTACTTAAAAAAAAATTGCTATTACTTTTTGAGTTTTTGGCTAACTGTTCCTCAAATTCTTTTTTGGCCTTCCTAATTGTATTTTTGCACTTCATTTGCCCGTGTTTATGCTCCTTTCTATTTTCCTCACTAGGATTTAACTTCCACTTTTTAAAGAATGCCTTTTTGCCTCTCACTGCTTCTTTTACTTTGTTGTTTAGCCACGGTGGCTCTTTTTTGGTTCTCTTACTATGTTTTTTAATTTGGGGTATACATTTAAGTTGAACCTCTATTGTGGTTTCTTTACAAAATTTCCACACAACTTGCAGAGATTTTACTTTTGGCACTGTACCCTTTAATTTCTGTTTAACTAACCTCCTCATTTTTGTGTAGTTCCCCTTTCTGAAATTAAATGCTACAGTGTTGGGCTGCTGTGATGTTTTCCCTGCCACAGGGATATTAAATTTAATTATATCATGGTCACTATTACCAAGCGGTCCAGCTATATTCACCTCTTGGACCAGGTCCTGTGCTCCACTTAGGACTAAATCAAGCAGTCATTTAAGGTGTCAAGAAACTTTATCTCCGCATCCCGTCCTGAGATGACATGTACCCCGTCAATATGGGAATAATTGAAATCCCCCATTATTATTATTGAGTTTTTTTATTTTAATAGCCTCTCTAATCTCCCTGAGCATTTCACAGTCACTATCACCATCCTGGTCAGGTGGTTGGTAATATATTCCTACTGCTATATTCTTATTATTAGAGCATGGAATTTCTATCCATAGAGATTCTATGGTACAGTTTGTTTCATTTACAATTTGTATTTGTATTCACACATCAGTACATTTGTATTCACAGATCAGTACCCTAGTGCAAATCAAAGACATGAAAGTGTGTGAAGACTTTTATATCTGGACACTTTGTGAACCTCCTACATTGACAAGCAGTTACTTTTACAAGTAGATCTACTGATGTCAATTGGATTAATGATTATTTGTGTGTGTATCTGCTCCCCAATGACAGCAAGGAGTTCACAATTTGGGCACTTTGGAAATCAGGCCCTCTATTTACAGGTAGTCCTGCACTAAGATGCTCAAGTTTGAGTAAGGCAGGCAGAATTCATTCACCACAGTAAGAGCTGGGCAGGAAGCTCAACTTTTCCCATTCTGCACCAAGATGAACCCAAGACCTTTCAATATTTTTCAGTGTGGTGTAGCAGACTTGTCCCAGAATAGCCTGATGGCTCAGGCACTGACATGGGATGTGGGGGTCCCAAGTACAAATCCCTGTTTTGACACAGGCAGAGCAGCGACTTGCACTTGGGTTTTCCCTATCCCATGTATGCTAGCCATCTGGCTATTTGGAGAGGGTGGACCTCTCTTCCCCTCCCATACTCTAAGCTTGACCTGAAAAACCTTTCCTGATGAAAATGTCATCAAAATTGATACATGCCCAATAAAAGTTTTGGTTTTGATGAATCAGCATTTTCCAATAGACAAACATTTTGTTGCAAAGTTCATGACCAGTTCTAACCACAGTGTGTCAGTTTTGTCATTGACAAATAAGCAAGCCCAGTATCAATGGGCTAAATTTATCACTGGAGAAACTGTTGGCATGCTAGGAGAAGGGATTGCTCCAGCATACACTGGCTGATATTATATTCAGCATGTCGACACTTCAAGATGGAAGCAAACATTCCATCTTGAAGAGACATACCCATGCTAACTCCGATTGAGTGAGCACGCTAAAAATAGCTCTGATCTTAGACGCCAGGCACATACTCAGAGTGGCCAGCCCCTCGCACCACTTGTGTCACTGTGACAACACTCCCTTTTTAGCATGCTAGTTCAACCGCAGCTATCAAACCTTTACACTAATTTCACTCACTTAAAAAAAGAGAGCGTTAAAACATGAGATAAAGTGTTACTTTCAAAATGAAACATTTCAAGAATACAGAAAAATATCAGTTTTTTTTTTCCTGAATGCTTTTTTTTTGTTTCAAAGCTTTTTTGAAAATCAAAAAGTGTCACTTTCAACTAAATCCCATTTCCTGGATAAAAAAAAAAATCATTGAAAAAAGGTTGACCAGCTCAACTATGGATTTCTACAAAATCTGCTTCATGATATCTTTTTAAATGCACAATGGAACTTATTTTTCAAGTGATATAAAGTACAAATTCAATTAAAAAATAAGGTAGATAATATAGCAAACTAAGCAGAGTTATGGGATGCAATCATTGCTAGCCAGATTATATAGCATTTATAAAGCAAATTTGAAGCCATATTGTGCAGGATATTTAGTGCAGCCTCTGTGAGTGGTAAAACACCTACATCACTTATGAGCACCATAATTTCTGTTATTTTAAAGCCTAGTAAAGATGCAGGGAAATTTGGTAGCTATAGGCTCATATTTTTAATTAATCCAGATTGTAAAATCCTTACAAAGCCACTAGCTAGGATATTAGAATCTATTCTTCCTGAATTAATTCATCCAAACCAAGTTGGCTTCATTAGCCACTCAAACAATAACATCAGGTTTTTTATAGACTTAATAAACATTAACTAACATTAAAATGAGCATGCAGTAGCTATTTCACTCAATGCAGAAAAGGCACTTGGGTATCTTGGATAGGGGTGACCTGTTCCATATGGGAATGGAACTTGGATTTGGGAATAAACTCTGTTAAATGCCATAATCAAAGCATCAGTTACAATTAATGGTGTAATAGCAAGATTTTTACACTCTATAAAAGGATTGATAAGTGTGCCTGCTCTTCTTTGCTATTTGATTTTCCCTCACATTACTTACAAGCCTTTAAAATTAGTCATTGCATTTCAGATGAGTAGTAAAATGATTTGTCCACACAGCAAATAATTTGTGATAACACTGACTATTTCATTCTAATTTCTGGCAATTAGTGTAGAATTCAATATCTTTATGCCTGTTTTATTTCTCATAAAATCATAGAAATGTAGAACTGAAAGTGACTGCAGTAGGTTATCTAGTCCAGTTCCCTGCACTAAAGGCAGGACTACATAATAACTAGACCATTACTGACTGGTGTTTGTCTAACCAGTTAGGAAATTTTTCCTAATGTCCAACCTAACCCTCCTTTGCTGACATTTAAGCCCATTGTGTTTTGTCCTATCTTCAGAGGTTAATGAGAACATGTTTTTTCACCCTCTCATGAAAGACGGGCCATACATTACATTTAAGTATACATGCATGGCTGGCCAATCCCACTAAGGAGGTTCACTTCTGCTTGCCCATTGCTAGGCGGCACAAGAATTTGTTCTTGCCAGCTGAATGGATGGTGATGGAGAGGATGAGACCTGTCTGAAGGCAAACCTCTTGTATCATCTAAAGTATAATGAGATACTTAAAACCTCAGGTGTTATCTGGACAGCACTGACATTCGGAGTCTTGTTCAAAGAAACTCAGAACACAATCAGAAGATTACACATGCAATCACATCACATACCTCAAAAGGATACCCATTATATTAGCCCTTGCTGGATACACTGCAAGGCTTTAACAAATAATTAGTCATAAGTCTGGTGGGACCTGAATCTGTGGGCCCAGGGAATGGCCTTATTCCAACTCACAAGTATAGACCACAAAGCTATCCTAATGCTTGATACACAGCGCACTGAAAACAGTGTTTTAGATTAGGCTCCCTCTTTGGCAAGGGATCAATCCTGCAAAATGCTAAGCATCTCCAGGAGAGGTTGAGCCTCCCGTTGATTTCAATACCTTGCAGAGTCAAGACTCAATTGTACAAGTAAACTATGATGGGCTGGTGTAAACTGATGGAACTTCACTGAAGTCAATAGAACTACAGTATCACAGTCGTGTCATGGATGGCCAGATGTAGCAGTCAGAGCCAGGGTCCACACTCACCAGACAGGAATTAGAAGTCAGCTGGATCAGGGTATCAGAAGATCAGAAGCAGGAGACAAACTGGATGTCAGAACCAAAAACCAGATGCCAGGAGTCATGCTGGGTCAGGATGCCAGGAAATCAAGCCAGGGGGAAGGGGCAGGAGCATAAAGCATTTTGGACACAGTCGAGATCAGGGTGGAGCCTAGTTGTTCAGATAGCTTCCTGTTCCCACTCTGGCTTAAGCACAGTCGTCAGGCCAATCAGCTGTGCTGAGACTCTGCCAATAGGATTGCAGGGAAGGAGCCTCAAACTGGGGCTGGTCTTCATGGATCCCAGGTAAACAGTTGTCAGCAGGCTTCCTGATGGAGGGTTGGAATATGGCTGCTCCTATAAACCCTACAGAGCCAGGTTCAAGGCCTGGTGGTCATGACATCATCCCATCTCCTAGGAGTGCCCTGTGGGTGATGTGGGTCCAGGTTTTTCAGGGTGGCCCCCCATGGAGGCCCAAACCAGTGTGGGAGCATTTTCTGCTGGTTCCTAAGTACATTCCTCTGGTCCATGACCTTCCCAATCGATCAGGTACTATAATTTGCCCCCTTTTGATCTTAGAGTAAAGACTTCATGAACAAATTCCTCTTAAACCTGTACTTGTACACTTGTACTAGTATCAGAGGGGTAAAAAGCAACAAAGAGTCCTGTGGCACCTTATAGACTAACAGATGTATTGGAGCATGAGCTTTTGTGGGTGAATACCCACTTCATCAGATGCATGTAATGGAAATTTCCAGAGGCAGGTATAAATATGCAGGCAAAAATCAGTCTGGAGATAACGAGGTTAGTTCAACCAGGGAGGGTGAGGCCCTCTTCTAGCAGTTGAGGTGTGAACACCAAGGGAGGAGAAACTGTTTTTGTAGTTGGCTAGCCATTCACAGTCTTTGTTTAATCCTGAGCTGATGGTGTCAAATTTGCAAATGAACTGAAGCTCAGCAGTTTCTCTTTGAAGTCTGGTCCTGAAGTTTTTTTGCTGTAAGATGGCTACCTTAAAATCTGCTATTGTGTGGCCAGGAAGGTTGAAGTGTTCTCCTACAGGTTTTTGTATATTGCCATTCCTAAATCTGACTTGTGTCCATTTATCCTTTTACGTGGTGACTGTCCAGTTTGGCCGATGTACATAGCAGAGGGGCATTGCTGGCACATGATGGCGTATTGTACTAGTGTGGCCCATGACTGGGCTCTATGGGGAAATGTGCTCTCAGGGTATGGTTTCAGAAGTGAGACGTGGAACACAGGATGGACTCCAAGGGTTCGAGGGAGCTGAAGCTCAAAGATGACTGTGTTGATTTGTCGCCAAGGAACTGATAGTCTAGTTTCTAGGAAGGTCTGTCTGTGCGGAGGTGTTCTGTTGAAAGCCAGACCTTTTGTCCTATAACCATCCAAACTGTATCTTCACCCCTGTCTGAAGTTCTATAGGGCAGTCATGGTCCTGATGTGGGGGGGGAGGTTTTCTGCACTCTTCTTCTCAAGGATGTCCGTGTCATCATGGTACTTGGGGAGAAGTTCCATAGTGCAAATCAAAGACATGAAAGTGTGTGAAGATTGACCCAGGCCTGCTGACAGTGGGGGGAGGAGACACAACCCCGACCTCCCGGTAACCCTATACCTTCTGGAAAGCACCCCCCTCCAACCCTTCTGGGAAAGCAGCAGCACCTCCGTGCAGCTCCCAGCTGTTCTTTTGCTTCTCCTGGCAGAGTTAAAGAAGCGGCACCTCCAAGCACTCCCAGCTGTTCCTCCACTGCTGCCTCTACCTCTTCCTGCCTGGGGCAGCTCGCTGGCTCAGCTACTTCGCAGAGAAGGGGCCCTGCCACACCACGTGACCGAGCAATCTGGAGGTGGGGGCATGTGACCCCACAAGCACCCCCCACCTGTCGCCTCTGGTCCCCAGGGATGTGCAGCTGCATAGGCACCTGCAAATGGGAAGCTTGTGGATAGGGTTCAGGAAGCATCTGAGTGAGGACTAAGGTACAGGGAAGTTCTCTTCTCTCAAGGTCCAGGCCAATTCCCACCACCATGCCTGGGTCGGTTTGTTTCCTCAAGTTCTTCAGCATTCATACTGGGCAGGCTGAGATAGCATGGCTATGTTCACCACAGTAGAAGCCACAGGTGACATTGCCAGTCCTTTTGTTCAGGTTTGAGTTACTGACTAGACAGATTGGCTTGCATAGGTTTGGCGGAAGCTGGGCCATGGTATATGGTAAGGGAGGTTGCAGGCAACCTCCTTTCTACTCCCTTTGTTCTCTCAGCCAATGATCTATGTGGATGGTGAAGTCCACAGAGGACACCAATGAGCCTAGATATTCTACATGGGCCAGTTCATCTTTGGTTTCTTTCTGTAAACCCCATCGGAAATGATACAGCTGTGCTTCATTCCTTTCTGTATCCTCAGTGAGGTGGCAAAAGTGCGCTGCATAGGAAGGCACTGTGCCTCGCCCCGTCAACCCATTGGGGCATGGGTATTGCAGGCCTCTGTTCAGGGCAAGGTATTGCATGTTGCGTTCACAGCACAGTAATCTCAGTGCTGAGTTGCCTCACTTGGTCCTGCAGCCATTGGTTGTCTGAGGTCAGCTCTGCAACTTGGGCCTGTGATGCTTGATTGTCCATCTGACGGGGGAGGGCCCATTTGGGCAAGTCCAGCACTTATAGTGGCTGCAGTGGTGTTGCTGGGTTCATCCTTCTCGCATCAGGCTCGGCCCCTCGGGGTAATTGTGGTCTGAACAAGCTGTCACGGCTGGGCAAAGCCAGAGTCTTTACTCACAAGGCAGGAGTCAGCTGGATCAGGATACCAGAAGGTCAGAAGCAGGAGACAAACGAGATCAGAACTACGAGTCCAGAACCAGAGTCAGGTTGGGTCAGGATACCGGGGGTCAGAGTCAGGAGACAAACTGGAGGTCAGAACCATGAATCAGATTTCACGAGTCACAAGGGGGCAGGATGCCAGGAAATCAACCTGGGGGGCGGGACAGGAAGCACATGGCACACAGTCAACAACAGGGTAGAACCCAGTTGTTCAAACAGCTTCCTGCTCCGTCTGCTGGCTTAAGTAGGCCCAGCAGGCCAATCAGCTGCTCTGATTCCCACCAATAGGACTGCAGGGGTGGAGCCTCAAACTGGGGTTTCTCTTCATGGGTCCAGGTAAGCAAGCATCAGCAGACTGCTGGATGGATGGCTGAAACATGGCTGTTCCTATATACCCTGCAGATGCAGGTTTAAGATCTGTGGGTCATGACATGTAGCCATTTGCAGCAGCAGGGAATTTGGCCCTCAGTGTATATTTTGGGACAGATCATCAGCTACTGTAAATCAGCACAGCTCCATTGACTACAATGGGCTTCCTTTTTGAGCATTATGCTAGTCACCTTTCTTGCCTTTCCTCCCATTTCTGAAACAAGAAAATATTGAATGGAAAGAATACATTTGAAGATGCACAGCTGCATTTGGGGATGAATATAAAACAGGCACAAACTGTCATCAGGTGTCTTACACTCCTATTTTCACCTGTACATGTAGTCTTGGTTGGTGCCTTGTCAGCAATGACTTTGCTGCAGTGCAGGAAACTGGTAGAGAAGGAGGTGGTGGTAAAAATGTCATGAGAACACAGAATGCCAAACAGCAACTCCTGTGCACTTTCATATTACCAAGAGGTCCTTAAGGGATTAGTATTCAGATGGGTGATATTGTCTTCAAAACCTATAATATCATTTAAAAACAAAGCACTGTAAAGTAAATTTCTGTAAAAATGACTGCTCCTGTGTGAAGAGACGCCCTCACAAATGAATAGCAAACAGAATGTAAACTGCTGAAAGAGTACATTTTCCATGCACCAAGAGTATGCATTTAACAGCTTTCTGCTATACTAGTGCTTGCAGCTGATACTCATTTACGGCAGCATTAGATCTGCAACAGCTTTAGCACATTTGCAATATAAATTTATTACCGTTCAAGTATTCCTACCACCTGTGCCTTAGCATTAATACATGTCCTCTAAATTTGCCGGTGACCCAAAATATAAGTTTCCCCCATCATTCAAAGATGAATGAACCTATAAGTGACATTGAAATGCAAATCTAAATCCACCCTTTCCAAATTTTTGCCTATATACTATGTTCATATGAATGCCTTCTATCTGGAGAAAAACTGCCATGGTAACTTCACTTGCAATGTCCAATGTATAGATCAAACCTGCTTGTTCCTCATAGGAGTTATGCCACATAAATTAGTGTAAAACTCACAGCATCCTTCAGGGGGCAGGATTTGCCCTGTAACATGAAAGAGTCTGGAGTTTCCACATCCTGAGACTGCAAGTCCCTGAGACTCTTGTGGTTCTTGGGGATCCAGTGGAGACAAGGGGTATCTACAGAGGTATCATGCTCCAACATTAACTTATGCTGCTCTATCTAATGGGGGTTTGTAACGAGATTCCATTGGATACCTGCTAGTGCTCCTGAACTACCACTGGCAGGAGGCAGAAGTACCTTTCCCTCCTTCCCAACCTGCCCATCCTGGATCTAAAGGCACAGACACACACATACAAAGAAGAACAAGGAGGCTATATTTATGGAATCGTTGCATCTGAGAAGTTACTGTATGCTGTACTCTAGATAAGATTTGCAGCTATAGAATAGGACCGACCTAATTCAAACCAACTGTAAATTGACTAGAATATTTTCTTTTTAAAAAAACATAATTGAATCATTTTAATATGAGCAACGTGGGTTAATTTTAAACAAGTATACTTTTCTAACAGCATTGGTGTATTTCTGTTGCACACCCAAGGTATTTCATATGAAACTTTAATACAGGCACTGAAAACTCAAGTTATATTTGGAATGGTGATAGTGAATATCAGACGAAATGAAGTTTCTCTCTGCCAATCAGCTTGTTCAAAAACCGTTCCTTTATTCCTTGATTAAAAATACAAATCACTCAACCACAAAAGCAGTAGTGACAGCAAAAATGAGCCCAAATTTTCTTGCACAAAAAGATACCAGTATCACATATTTCAGCATTTTACTCTTATGGACCACTTCATATAGTGAAAAGGAAAATATCTTCCTCTCTCTACAGTGGCTTATCCATAAAAGTACAGAAAGAAAATAAAAAAGACTCTGCTTTCTGTACTCTAGCCAACCAGCTATCAGGGAATAAACAGAAATGTGGGGAAGGAACTTTTAAAAACATCTCAGCCTATCTGTTATCATGAAAGCACAATCTTATGAATGTACTTGTTTCTTATATAGGACCCAAGAGCTTAGCTCTGAGCCACATATGAACTAACTATCCCTCATATACAGTTCAACACTGTATTCAACACTCACATTGTGTTGTGTAATGGAACCATACTGGTTTCACTGCTTGGGAAGCCTTCACATTTGTGGAAGCAGGAGCTGGATTTGCCACTAAATGTACAATCGAGCCTTCTAGTAACATTAACTCAGTGGTTCTCAGCCTTTCCAGACTACTGTACCCCTTTCAGGAGTCTGATTTGTCTTGTGTATTCCCAAGTTTCACCTCATTTAAAAACTACTTGCTTACAAAATCAGACATAAAAATACAAAAGCATCATAGCACACTATTACTGACAAATTGCTTATGTTCTCAATTTTACATGTAATTATAAAATAAATCAATTGGAATATAAATACCATACTTACATTCCAGTATATACTATATAGAGCAGTATACACAAGTCATTGTCTATATGAAATTTTAGTTTGTACTGAGTTTGCTAGTGCTTTTTATGTAGCTTTTGTAAAAGTAGGTAGCAGAGAATTTGGCCCTCAGTGTATATTTTGGTGAGTTGATGTACCCCCTGGAAGAACTCTGAGTACCCCCAGGGGTACACGTACCCCTGGTTGAGAACCACTGCATTAACTGAATACTGATTCAGTGCTACAATCTGATTCTGGATTAGTTGATCCTGCTCTGTGATCTTATGAGGTTCGTAGATTTATAAAGAATGTGTTTCAAAACAGCATCATAAACAAAAACAAAGGATGGAAGAACGAAAGAAGTTTCCTCTTTCAAGCTGAAGTGATTTCAGATTTACCTTTGTCTGACTTTGCTTGATGTACTAGCTCTTATTGTCTAAATGTCTTTGTGTCTAGTAATTGATAGCTTTGCTCTTAAAAGAATCCATAAAAATGTAAGGGCAATTACACCTTCAGGTATTGTTCCCACACCACTGACAACAATATGACATGATACTTACTACAGCAGGTTCTAATTACCTTACCACAGCTAACCAAAAATCACCATATAAAGGGGTTTTCATCAAAAGTTATAAATCTAGCTGATGGATGCATTGAATAATTTCCAGAGAATACATTTCAGGTATAATTAGTTTAGCTTTGCATAAAGAGATAAAACTTTTAACAAGGCAATGCTGAAAGTATCACACACAGAGCAGACTGTTTTTATCACTGCACTAGGGGTGAAATTCTGTAACAGATCTGAGCATGTATATCTGTGCAAAGTGATTTAAATGAGTCCTGTTGTGGAAAAAAATAGGTAACTGATGATTCTGCTCCAAACTGTGTCCATCTACACATCTGTATGTGTCCTACATTTCAAATGTGGGGACTTTTTTTTAGCCTTATCCATTCCACCAAAGAAAGCCAGATTCTTCAGTCAGATCACTGATGTTTGTGTAAATGAAAGCCGGTATATATGAACAAATTATTCCTGCCTTGTAAGTAAATCTCTGACAAGTAAATCTCTATATCAGATATGGAGCTACTAAGGAAAGGTCTAGAATACATCTGGTGTTCTCTCTCTCTCTCTCTCTCACACACACACACACACACAAACTCACACACCATCCCCCCCTCCATCTGTTTTTTTTCCCTCTCTCTCACACACACCCCACTATATTGAGGAATAGGGTAAATAAAGCCAGTAGAGTTAATAGGAGAAATCTCTTGTAACAGAAATATTTCTCCTCTGTCTACATGTCAGTTATTTTACACTGTATTGGGAGAATTAGAGGGTTATATTTAATCTACATGAGATATTTATTACTTTTTTTCAATAAATTTTCTAACATTATAGTAGTGCCTATAAACTATTATAATGGGCAGATTATGAAATACATAGATAGAATCATAATGGAAACAATCGTAGGAGCTTTTATGGCAGCAAGTGGCCAGGATACCAGTTTAACTTGTCATCTAAAAGACTACATTTCTAATGGCACAGTGCCCCTAACACCATGCGGGATTCAGTAGGAAAGACAGTGTAACAATAAATAGCTTCCTAATAGGAGAGCTATAGTATGATTACCTCTAGGACCCAGTGGAGTGATGTGACAGTTATAGTAAGGCATGCAACAACTCACTTGCATGCCTTATGCTGTCCAACATGGTGTCCTCCATGCAGCATGCCTTGCACGTATGATGAGTGCGAGGTCATGCTGTGTGGAGGACACCATTTTGAGTCCTATATGGGGGCCAGATGGAATCATCCCATGGGCCAGATCCAGCCCACGAGCTGCCAACTGGATAACACACAGCCTGTTGGTCATGCAGGGCATGCAATTCGTACATAGACAGCATGCCACTGCTAGGACATTAGAGAACTCCACTTCAGGAAGTCCTTGATGAGAAAAGACAGTGTATGCAGAGGAAGGAAATAAAGCCTACATGTCACACTGTCTTGGGTCTCTTTCTTTATGCTCACACAAAGTACAGGTGGCACCTTCTGAATCAACACCTCTAACTTGCAAAACCTATGTTTTCTTTGGAGGTCTCCCCTACAAGCACTAACAAATCCAACCCAGCTTAGTTTCTGAGAGCTGACAAAATGAAATTGCCAGATGCCCACACACATAAAATACATCCTTCTTCCACAGGACTTTTTTTATCCCGTTTTACCTAGGTTCTTATATCTCCCTTCCTGACAAACCTCCGGAGTATGCAGCAGCAGCCTCCTGCCAAAAGGCCATATTTCCTTGTGATGCTTTCCAAAACTGCTCCTAAATGGCCAGCAGAGATCACTCCCAGTGCAATGAATGACTCACCTCTCCTACCCAGGTTCAACAAACGCTCTCTGACACTCCCAGCTCTTGTTAGCAGATGAACAAGATACCTCACCATGAGTGTAACAAGTAATAGTAGTGCTAGGCCACCAAAATGCACGTTAGCATGATTTTATTTTATTATTTTTCAAATTATAATTGGCTAAAACTATTCTGTATTCACTATGTGTGCCATGCTGGGATATTGCCACTTCTCGGGTAAGCAAAAGCACTTCACCTTCAGCCTTGTCTCTCTGAAACCAAGATAGCATGATGATATCCCAAAATGACACGTCTTGTGATATCTCACTGCTTAATTAACCAAGCTGTGAGGATAATGACCTCAGTTAATATGGAATATATGAATAATGGTATAAATATTTATGTAGTATGTTTATATTTATGAGTATATAGGCCTCAAATCTCTGGCTTCAGCCTCTCTAGCTTCAGCCTGAGTGTCTAATAATATGTCAAACAGCAGACTTCATGAATTTTCCTGAGTATCAGTACAAGGCTGCAGGCTAACAAAGCTAACTCATGAGATAAGCTGACCTCAGACTTTTATACTTATAGTTGCTAGATAATGTCCCACTCACCTTAAAACTCTGGTAAACAATATAGTTATTTCTTCCATCAATAGCTGGAATGCAGAAATAGTCACAGCTTCTGTGAAAGTAAATAACCTGCTCACATGAATGTGACAGCTATTGTATACCCCAGAGTACGTATGTAGCAATATACCATAGGATATCATCTTGCATAGAATCAAGCAGGGACAGAGAATTATTAGACATTGAGATTTCTCTACAGGGAATGTTAATGCCATTTGGGAAACGTTAAATCCCAGACGGCATTCCAGCATAATTCTTTAAATCTTTTCAGTATATTTTATGTCATGTTTTAATGGATATATGTAGTGATATTTTTGCTAGATGGTTACTCTCTAGAGATACACATCTTGCTTTAATCATTGTGATCATCAACAAAGGCAAAAGGGAATTCTACTTTTAAATATATCAACAGCAGACATATACCTCTGCTACTGCAATTTACTTGTGCAGAACACTAACTTAAAACATTTCAGGGCTGCTTATAATACTAGAGAAATGGCCTTATTTTATTTTAATGGAGATGAAACAAAAAGTATCTTCTTAATCCAATCAATGTGTTATGATTATGTCTATTTGCCTAGGATGCAGTATTTTTTATTCTTTTTAGTCTCCACTCTTTCATACTTTACGTTGCGATCCTGTAGGCCTTATGGCCATGTAAGTCTTATTGGAGCCAATAACTGCATGACTGGGTCTCTCCTTAACAAAATATGATTATTCTCAATCTGCTACTGTTCAAATTTGCTGCTGTTGTAAATTATTAAAATGCCACTGAAGCCCTGGAACTGTGTCAATTTACACCAGCAAAGAAGTTGACCATTAATGTTTGTAAAACCTACACAAAATATGGTGGATTTATATAGCATAACTAGGAATATGAATTTAAGATGAAATTGGATAAAAATAAGCCCTGAGATAGCATACCATGAAACAATCTAAATATCTTTAAAGTATTAACTTGATAAAATAGGCTAGTAGCTAAAAAAAACAATAAGTATTTAGTATAATGTGGCGTCTGGGGTGAAATCTTGGCTCCACTGATATCAGTGAGAGTTTTGTCATTGACTTCAAAAGGCCAGCATTTCATCCCTAAACTCCAATCTGGTCTGCCAAAGCCTGGATTTGGTAATTTTCCAGGCACACTGCACAGGTCATTTCTTTTCTCAGGCAATTGGGGAAGGCAGCTATTATGCTTGCTATGGAGCAGGTCTTATTTTTATTGTATCCACTGGTGCATTTTTGTATATAACTGGCATGGGATGGACAGGCCATTCTGACATTTTACTGTGAAAGTTAAATTATGTACAGGTACTCAGAGCCTAAAATGGGTGATACTTTTCCTTTAAAAATAAAAATTAATTAATGCATTAAATCAAACTTTTATGTAGGACATGAGAACCACAGAGCTGTTACAGTAAGATGCCGCTGTAATATAATCATCCTGTAGAATAAAGATTAAGTACATACTCTTTCTGTTGCTCCAGATGACATAGCTGTTCTTGGTGATTACTAATTATATAAATGATGGGTGTCACTAACCTATACATGTCAGATAGACGAGATGTGGTGCATCTAGACAAACTTACTCTGCTATCTCACAACATGGAAGGAGCAGGTTCTGTGAGGAGAGGTTGCACTATGCTAATTACTGTGTTAATCCAGGGAAGTTTGAATAGATTCAGTCAGAGCTGAGTGTTTGTGCTGTTTAGAACTAGTCACATATTTTCCATCCAAATGATTTTTTGACAGAAAATGCAGTTTCCACAAAATTGAAACTTTCCACAATTGTTTTTTTTTTAATTTCAGGAAAACCAAAATGAGATATTTTGTTTGGGGTTGGCTTGAAACAAATCAAACTATTTTAATTGTTGAACTGGCTGAAACATTTAATTTCAAGTCAGTTCAACATTAAACTGTATTTCCCTATTGTGGCACATTGCCTCATATGGATTATAGTTCAGCCCCTCCCTTCCATTTGACTCATATGACACATCAAACAGCCTGGTCAGTAGGGAGTCCACTTTGGATCATGGGAGATGCAGTCCAGCCAGGGACCTTAGTCTATAGGAGAAAATGGGGTCATCAGGTTCCTGAACTACAGTTCCTATAAAACAATGCACCATAATAAGGAAATGCAGTTTAATGTTGAAGTGAATCAAAAGGAAGTGTTTGGGGTCAGTTCACAAATCGAAACAAAATATTTTGATTCAGGAATTTCAAAATGTTTCATTATGATCCGAAATATCAAAACAAAAAGTTTCACCATTCCCAAATCAAATTTATTTTTTGGAATATTTTGTTCTAAGATACTTTTTGCTATAGCCATTTTTCATCCCGATTTATGAAGAAAGCAAATGTTGATATGTTGGAATTTTCTGCAGGATGGGAAAAACAACTTTACTCTGCTTTAGTACTGTTAATAAAAGTGCCATAACTTCTTTCCATCTGGGAGTGTCATCTCTGACAGAGTTCTAAAACAAAGTTCCAAATATGTGTTACTTAGTTTCCTGTAATTCCTCCCATGCACATCCTATAGGAAACTATTTAAAAAAATCTTGAATGCTTAATAACTCTGAAGTTACTCAGTGAATTCAGTGAATTTCTTTTTATTGATTTCAATGTGCTTTAATCAGGCTCTAGCCCTGTCATTTGTATAACACCTTTCTGTTAAACTTCCCCACACCCTTGTCACTTTCAAATCATCTACTACACTGAGGGCTGGTCTGCCCAAGAAAAAATAGATCAACCAGCTACATTTCTCAGGGGTTGGAAAAATACACACTCCTGAATGATGTAGTTAAGACAACCTAAGAATCCTTCCATCAACCAAGCTACTGCCGATTGGGGTGGTGGATTATCTATGCCAATAGGAGAACCCCTTCCATCAGCTACAGCTGTGCCACTGTAGCGTTTGAAGTGTAGACAAGCTCTGGGAGATTCTGGGTTGATGAAGTTCAGCCTCCTCAGCTTTTGAACTAATTTAACAAGTGGCTCGTGACTCATGGCTCTGGCAGATGTTTCTGGTATCAGGGACATTAGGAATGTTATGGGCCTTTTCTTAAGTCCCTCTGACAGGAATGGGATTTCTAATGGGAACTTGACATTAATTTAATAGTTCAGTAAATTGCTACATATTTTTTACAGTCCATACCACACCACTTAGGGAATATACTGATCTCAATTTTGGTCCTATAACAACCAAACCAAAAATATAATCTAATTTAAGGCTGGCTGCCTAGTTACCTGACTCAGGGTTGCCTCTGGAGACAATTTTTTATCTCACATGGTTGTGTCAATTGTTACTTAGTATAAATATCTAGGTATTGCTGTTTATAGTGAAAAATGTACTTTGGCCATTAGCAGAACTATTCAAATGCAGTTTTGCAAAAATAATAATAATAATGTATTGATTAATAAAAATCTACCTATTGATTTGAGCACTATTGACAACCCCTTTTATTACCTACCTGTAAGAATGTGGGCAGGCTAAATTTTGTTGGAATAATGTTCCTTGAGAAGTGAAATAGTCACAAATGCAAAACTGAGGGCTGACTGTGAAGGCTGTTATGAAGCTAGTCCCCAGTAAGTATATGACTACTGAATATTTACTTACAAGTTTTCCAGAGATCAATGTCTGTCTCATTATTTGTTCACACAGATTATTTCAGGACTGCTGACAGCATGTAATTATTCCTATCGAAAGGAGCTACCATTACATCAGGTGTTTCAATTGATCTGCTACCGTATTATCTAGCATCGTATAGTTTTAAACCCACTGTGTGCAGATGTCTGACAATATGTAGTTTGCCTTGGAAAGCAACTTGCAAAGACAGCAACTAATAGCCAGCCAAATGTCAGTCACTATGCCCAGTTCATTTTGAGATTCTGCTGCTCAGATGTGTGAATGATTTCCATCTGTTCTGTTGCACGATAAAGGTTTATAACTACTGGCACGGGTGAGCATTCTCTAAAAAGGCCAACTTATGTCAGTGTGGGTTGGTTGTTCATGTATGCCTGTATCTTTGTAACAAGCACTGCACAAATTGTCAATCTCTTGACAAACAAACCGCACAGACTTCATTCCTTATGGATATTACTTTCCCAGCTACAATCAAAACAGCCTCTTTTTCTTTCGTAGTGTGATGGCACCAGATGCTGTTGTGTCTGCCAGCTGGGGGCCAGACAATAGAGCAGACGTAACCGATTATTGGAGGCCCCCTATGGCTGGAGTTGCTGCATGCACATCCTGAATGTTACTGTACCTAAGACTCAACCACAGCTCTGCCAGCTGAGCCAAAAGGGTTCCCTACGTCTGAGCCAGAAGGCAAACTTGCGGCCAAAGACCAAAGTTGGGTTTTGCATCACTTGCTAGCACACACGTAGTAACACTGGCTGGGTAAAATTTACAAGCAGACATGCCAAACCCATGAAAAAAATGCAGAAATTGGGCTTGGGTTTTTTTGCTTAATTGGCTTGTGAGTTGCTTGTTGGCTAGTTTTGGGCTTGTAGCTTGTTTGGCTTGTAGCTTGTTGCTTCTTTTTTTTTATTGGCTCCCGGAAAGCAGGGGCCAGAGGGAGCAAGCAGGGTCAAGAGGGGTGCACAGCGGGCCCACCAAAGTCCCAGACTGCAGGCCTGGGAGATCTAGTCACATAGAGTGTTGAGGTTCTTAGGGACTGGCTTGTTTTGGCCTTGTTTTAAAATGGGATTAGCTTGATTTCTGGCTTATTGTGAAAGTCAAGGTGTGAAAGTTGGCAACTGTGTTTACAAGATGATATGGGTGTCCCCAGTAAAAGAAAGACAAATTTCCTTGCAAGTGGCAACAGAAAGGAAGTTAATCATAGCTCTGATTTATGGAACGTATCTTCAAAACATTCTGTTCATCTGCTCATTAGATGAACCAATCTTTGCCAATGTCTTCCGTACCAAATACCTACTTACTAAAGGGACTTTCACAGGGAAGTTCAAAAGTAACTGCCTTCCCACATCTTGCCTCTGGCATGGAGAAAGGGCAGGACCTGTGTATTTAATACCAATCAAGTGGGCAGAGTGTGTGGAGCAGGCAGGGCGCACAGAGGATAGGAGTGGGCAGTCATTTTGCAGTAAAAGTATGGTGAAAAACATTTCTCTCTAGGAGAAAGATAAGAGCAGAGAGCCTGAATTCCTTCTCAGGACTCCTCTTTGGGCAGTGCAGTGCAGGACTGAGTCTAAAGGCTTCGTGTAGCCCTCAGGGGGATGACTTTCACTCTGGCATATCATTCTCTGTGGTCATGTCATGTTAATTTACTCATTGTCCAATCAGCATGAACTGTATATATAACTTATGGTATATATCCTACTGTGTATGTTGAGACCAAGAAATTCATTGTTAATAACACACAAACCTTAATTCAACTAGTCAAGCCAAGGAGTGTGATCTGTAGCTCTGGGTACAATACATTTCATATACTCTTGAGCCACAGTACCAACTTAATTAATTATACAGGTGAATATTAAAATTGCAGTATGCATGGACAAGTAGTAAAATAGAGTTTTTATGAAGCCATCATATTAATGCTGTTGCTTAGTGACATTGATTGGGAAAGAATACAAATTGCTTCTAATGTCTACAGTTTAGGCAGCTAAATTATTTGCAGCACAGATCTGGACAAGGTAGCAATCTCCTTAACTAATACCAAATTTTTCTTTACTTCCTTTTTTAGCTTGTGAGGGGATCTGTCTGGATTTCAAGTATGTGTATAATTATCAACCCAAGAGACAAAGGTGATAGATGAGTAGAGAGTTGCAGGACAGGACTGAGGTGTGTGAGAACAGCTACTTAGGGAAGCTTGCAAAGTACCTGCATATACTGTATCTGTTTTAAACAGTGTTATCAGTTCCTAACTTTCACATATATGAAATGCCAAGACTTGGTCCAGTCCTGCTCTCTAAATGGACACCCATCTTTTGTTCTTCTAAGCCCTCGGGGGCTGGGCAATGACTGATCACTCTTATCTCAAGTGCACATCCAGTTTTAGTCCCTATGTCCATCAACTTTCTAGGGCAGTGGGACCCTACAGTTGGGCTGCTTAGACCCTGGAACCAGTGACTCAGCCCTACCAGGTTCCCCCATTGCTTAGACATGTACCCCCTCAACACATTCCACTGGCTATGGAAGCTTTCATTTTCTAGTTACACCTTTCAGTGACCACATATCACTAAAGAAGGAAACAGGCTTAGCAAAGAAATTTATTCTACAAACACTTTACCCTCAAAGCACAATAGAGTTACAGACCTACGTAAACAGCACTAATCCTGAGCACAAACACTGAGTGCCCTCACCACACCTGTGAGCCTAAGGTAAGGTCAGCCTGCTTAAGGGAAGCCAAGTCCCTCCTGCCTTCACTCTCTCACCTGGACCTTCTGTTTCTGGCTATGAAATGGCTTCCTTTGTCAAAAGAGCATTCCTGTTTTAAAATGGCTTATGACACCATTCCTACCCCTACATTTCTGCTAAGGAACCATGCCTCACTTCCTTCTCGGCTGTTGGCAGAGAGTCATTCAAAGTTAATGGCCCTGCTGGAAGCAAATCTATTGTTCCAATGGGGTGAAGCCATTCAGTGCTGATGACCCTTGACTGCTCTGTCACAGCTTATCAGATATAGTCTGTCCACTAAATATCAAGCTCCTCTTTCAAAATGAATGCTGAAAACCACACATTTAAGTTTACATTCAAAATGGAGTTTAAAATACAAGAGTGAATTCACAAAACCAAATGGCTTACAAAGACATACCTCCCAAGCTGTCACACTAAATCACTGTAATATTTTGGATGGGGATAGTAGGGGGAAATGTATCAGAGAGAGAACACTATACGCAGGGTTGGTAGACCCTCCCATTACTAAGCTTGCCCAACACTTCCCATTATAAGACCCTGTTTTCAGTTACTTATAACTTTGCCAAACTTGAACCATTTAGACTGAAATTATCCAGGTTGGCTGTCTGCCTCAGGCTGAATTAAAAAAACAAATCAACTAAAAATATTCTTCCATTTCTGAGAACAAGGCTATAGAAAAGTGCATTGTTTTGCTGAATGAAGCGATGGTCCTGTGGAAAAATATTGTGATCATTTCAAAAATACTTAGGCACCTAACTCCCATCAATTTCAATAGGAGTTAGGCACCTAAACCCATTGCTTTAAAAAGGTATTTTGGTGCCTAATTCCCATTTAAACTGATGGGAGGCAGGCCCCCAAAACCTTTGAGAATCTGGGATCTAGGCACTTTAAAAAATCCCAGTAGCTGCTTAGCTGATTCTTATGCACCTAAATACCTATAAAAATCAGGCACTTACTCTCACTGTATCTCAGATCCCCATGCTTTAAAATGGGGATAATAGTATTTCCTTACTTCACAGGTGTGCTGTGGGGATAAATACATTAAATATTGTGAGATGATCAGATAATACAGGTTTCAGAGTAGCAGCCGTGTTAGTCTGTATCCGCAAAAAGAACAGGAGTACTTGTGGCACCTTAGAGACTAACAAATTTATTAGAGCATAAGCTTTCGTGGGCTACAACCCACTTCTTCGGATGCATATAGAGTGAAACATATATTGAGGAGATATATATACACACATACAGAGAGCATGAACAGGTGGGAGTTGTCTTACCAACTCTGAGAGGCCAATTAAGTAAGAGAAAAAAAACTTTTGAAGTGATAATCAAGATAGCTCAGTACAGACAGTTTGATAAGAAGCAAGTGTGAAAATACTTACAAGGGGAGATAGATTCAATGTTTGTAATGGCGTCAGCGGCACTGCTATGGGAACCCGCATGGCCCCACATTATGCCAACATTTTTATGGCTGACTTAGAACAACGCTTCCTTAGCTCTCGTCCCCTAATGCCCCTACTCTACTTGCGCTACATTGATGACATCTTCATCATCTGGACCCATGGAAAAGAAGCCCTTGAGGAATTCCACCATGATTTCAATAATTTCCATCCCACCATCAACCTCAGCCTAGATCAATCCACACAAGCGGTCCATTTCCTGGACACTACTGTGCTAATAAGCGATGGTCACATAAATACCACCCTATACCGGAAACTTACTGACCGCTACACTTACCTACATGCCTCCAGCTTCCATCCAGGACACACCACACGATCCATTGTCTACAGCCAAGCTCTAAGATATAACCGCATTTGCTCCAATCCCTCAGATAGAGACAAGCACCTACAAGATCTCTATCAAGCATTCTTAAAACTACAATACCCACCTGCTGAAGTGAAAAAACAGATTGACAGAGCCAGACGAGTACCCAGAAGTCACCTCCTACAAGACAGGGCCAACAAAGGAAATAACAGAACACCACTAGCTGTCACCTTCAGCCCACAACTAAAACCTCTCCAGCGCATCATCAGAGATCTACAACCTATCCTGAAAGATGATCCTTTACTCTCACAGATCTTGGGAGACAGACCTGTCCTCGCTTACAGACAACCCCCCAACCTAAAGCAAATACTCACCAGCAACCACACATCACTGAACAAAAACACTGACCCAGGAACCTATCCTTGTAACAAAGCCCGATGCCAACTCTGTCCGCATATCTATTCAAGTGACATCATCATAGGGCCTAATCACATCAGCCATACCATCAGGGGCTCGTTCACCTGCACATCTACCAATGTGATATATGCCATCATGTCCCAGCAATGCCCCTCTGCCATGTACATTGGCCAAACCGGACAGTCTCTACGCAAAAGAATTAATGGACACAAATCTGACATCAGGAATTATAATACTCAAAAACCAGTGGGAGAACACTTTAACCTGTCTGGCCATTCTATGACAGACCTGCGGGTGGCTATCTTAAAACAGAAAAACTTCAAAAACAGACTCCAACGAGAGACTGCTGAGCTGGAATTGATATGCAAACTAGACATAATCAACTCAGGATTAAATAAGGACTGGGAATGGCTGAGCCATTACAAACATTGAATCTATCTCCCCTTGTAAGTATTTTCACACTTGCTTCTTATCAAACTGTCTGTACTGAGCTATCTTGATTATCACTTCAAAAGTTTTTTTTCTCTTACTTAATTGGCCTCTCAGAGTTGGTAAGACAACTCCCACCTGTTCATGCTCTCTGTATGTGTGTATATATATCTCCTCAATATATGTTTCACTCTATATGCATCCGAAGATGTGGGTTGTAGCCCACGAAAGCTTATGCTCTAATAAATTTGTTAGTCTCTCAGATAATACAGTAATGGAGGGGCCATGCAAGTACCTAACTTAGCTGCTGGCTGCTCAACCCTTTTGACAAACAGGCAATTTAGGGCCTGATCCAAAGTCCATTGCTGTCAATAGGAAGGTTTCTATTGACTTCATTGGGTTTGCATCAGGCTCTTAGTGAGGTACCTAAATACAGATTTAGGAGCCTAATTTTAGGGTCTTCTTTGGTTTTTATTTTTTTTATTTTTTATCTCTTGTTTTATGTTAATAAATAACAAGCCACTGACCGAGATTTTCAAATACGTCAAAAGTTGTTAGAATGCCCAAATCCCATTGAATTTCAGCTGAATTTGTGTAGCTAGCTAACTCTTTTGGGTTCCTTAGAAAACCTCACCCAATATAAACATTTTGTATTTGCCGTTGCTTGATAATTACTGTATTGTATTACTAGGGTATTTGTCTAAGGAGCTTACAGGACACAAAGAGATACACGTATTGATGATTCTGTTAAGTGCACAGTGCTCTGTAGTAATGTGACTGCCTTCAACTCCAAAATACACAGATATCTGAAAATACAGCTTGCCTGCACTCAGAACTATAGCGGTCTTCCATGGTGCCATTCCTAACATACCCATTGTCTGAAAAGTACACTATCAGATGATAGAGAGTCCCTATAAAGGTTAAGCAGGGTTTGGGATATTACTTAGTCCTCTAAATGATGTCAAAACATGCATCAGTTCATGGTATTTAGCTAACTGTGAGTATTACTGTACTGTTATCATTGAGCTTAAATGCAGAGCTAATTCACATGATGAATTCCCAAGACAGGAGAAGTGAAGCATTGGCAGAATACTGTAGTCTTGTTGTGCAAAATAAGGTATGGCTTCCTTATGAGAGGGCAGGATTCCCATTTCTGTCACATGATAGGCTGTTAGTCTCCTCCTCAATAAATCTTCTCCTGATATGGACAATCTTCTAATTACCATCCTATTTCTAGTCATCCTTAGATGACTGAGAAGGTTGTGGCACATCAGCTCCGGTGCCAAATGGAGTCCTTAGTCTTCCTTGACCCTTTTCGATGTGGCTTCCAGCCTGGGGACAGCACAGAGGCAGAATTGATTTCATTGATCAATGATCTTCACTTGGAGAAAGACAGAGGTCAAGTTCCCAGGCTGGCTCTTACTTCTGTCAGCAGGCTTCAATTCTACTGAGTGTAATATTTCATAGACTCAGTGGGAATGGTAGGGGTGGATGGAATCAAATTTCATTGTTCTATGCTTTCCTCTGTGAGAAGTCCCAGAGGCTAGTGTTGGCTAATTGCTCATTTGTCCTCATATAAGCTATTCCAGATTGACAGCTCCGTAGTTTAACTTGTACATGAGGCTCCTCTGCCAGAAGGCACTATGAGAGTTAAAAATGTAGGTCTTTTTGCACCCAAAAGTAATGCTGCGTCTTCTGTCACTTGTGGGTGATTAATAACAAAGTGTTTGACTCTGCTGCAAGTACACATGACTGTTTGTGCTTCTCTCCTGCCTTCACAACAGATGACATGGTGTCAGAACAAGCTGCATGCCACCCCCAGAGATAGAAGAAAACAAAGAAAGAATGAAAGTAAGTCAGACTATTCTATAGTGAGGAGTGGTGTAGTGCACGCACCCCACAGACACCGGAGCAGCTTGCAGAACAGGCCATACTACCAGGCATACCAGTCAGCAACGGGAGAAAAAAAGAGCCTGAGATTTTCATCTTGGCTGCTTCGTGACCACATCTCCAAGAGATTTTGTTTGTTTGTTTTATCCATATGTAAAATAAAATAATATCCAATCAACTCCTTAACTCTAATTAGCTTCAGACAACAGGGATTTCAGACAACGGTGTTCTTCATGGTCTGCCTAAACAGGGTCCAATTTTCTTATTCCTCCTCTCTTCTGCTGAAAGTCACCATCACAGCTGCAGCTCTACACAGCCTGAGGGCATGAGAAATCCCACAAATGTCTGTGGCTCAGGTCAAAAGTCTGAGGTTAGACAGGTTTGCTGCTAGGATTCCCTTGAAAAAGTAGGGAGCTGCTAAAGGTTCAGAGAATGGCTGTGAAGGCACGAAAAGCAACAGCCTGGTGAGGTGGAAAAGAGGAAAGCAGACAGGGCAGAGAAAAATAAATTCCCTTAAAATTAGACTCAACTGAGAAACTTGGCTGCAGGCCCAAAACACAGCAGGTGAATCAAGATGGCCCATATCCCATAGAAACACAAGAGCCTAAGCCATCTCCACTGGAGCAGTGAGAAAAAACAAGCTGCTGCCTTATAGACATAGAAGTAGCAGGAGGAAAACATTAGAGCCAGGAGTTTGTTAAGAAACAAGTTATTCTGAAGCACAATGGAGATAATATTTCATATAATCCTGTTATATATTGTAAACTTTTGATAGGTGGGGCCAAAATGGTTCATTTGGAACAGTTTCATGTTGCACATAGTTCAGTGATTACTAATGAGAGTGATAAATACTAAGCAAATTTCCTCCTCAGCTATGTCACAGGATCATTTTCTAATGATATCAGTCTTAATTTGTGATTTTCGGTGTTTGTCTTTGAGCTTCACCTCCCAGATTCATGTGATTACATGAGAATCTCATGCTTCCTTTTATTTTTTTTATTAAAAGAATAAGTTTCTAGTACTCATGATTGTGAAGAAAAGCTCGAAAATGTGATATGAGTTCACACTAAAGCCTCAAAAACCAGAATACAAATGGAAACACCCCAAATTTATTATTTTTGTACAATTTTTGTGATTTTGGGGGCTTTGACTCATTTTTTAATGCTTGGAGTTGTCAATTCTGCAGATTAGAAAAATGTGTATAAAATAGCGCAGTTGTTCTACATGTCACGAGAAACCCAAGAAACCCCCGCAGAAAATCAAGGAGAACCCTGAGGATGTGTATTTTACAAACTTCTCTGTGCTATAAACTTCTTTGTTGTTCTTGTGACTGACTACACCACTACATGTCAGCTGTTAAAGAGGTGTTTGAACTACAAGGCTATCATTAGGTTAGGCTTATTATTACAATACTATTTTTTGATTATTTGGTGATGTTTGTTCTTGGAGTGCATTATCTGAGACAAGGTCTTAGATAAGAGTGAGTTGCCTAAACTTCATTCCAGGCAAAAGGTACAAAAAGACAGTGGAAGCATCTAAAGGGTAGAGTTCACCTCTACTGCTGGACTATGTCAACAAATCCTGCCATCTGATGGTGCTTCTACTATCAGCTTCTTCCGGCTCTTCAGGTTTCTATGGCAGCCACACGTGTTTCCCTTCTGTTTTTGGCTTTAAGCTTCCAATCCTTCTTCTACTATACCGACCTTACCACAGTAACCCATGCCTCTGTGATCTACAGATTAAATTAGTATAATGGTGTCATAATAGACTAACACTAACGATTATTTGAAAACATCACCTGATGGAGGATGCAGAGGCCCACTTACAGTGTCTAGCAATGTTAGCCCTGGAAAGGATACTATAACGGTTTTTCAAAATCCGCACCCAAGTGACTCTAGAGTGCAATTCCAGGGGTCAAATGTTGCTTGATGAAAGTGAAATCAATGAGGACTATGCCATTTACACAAGGAATGTGTTTGGCCCCTATCAATTTTGATCTCTAAAGTCCTCTAAGGTTTGGATCCTAGTTGCTCTGGATCTCTTTCTATGCATCACTGCAGCATCTCAGGGCTTGTCTATACCTAAAGTGCTACTATAGTGCAGCTGCCCCACTGCAGCGCTTCAGTGTAAACAGTACTTCTGCCAATAGGTAGTGTTCTCTTATCAGTTTTGGTAATCCAACACCAGTTACACTGATGGAAGAATTCTTCTGTTGACTAACACTATCTACATGGGGACTTTGGCTGTCTTAACTACATCACTCAGGGGTGTGGATATTTCACACCCCTGAGCAACATAGCTGGGTTGACCTAATTTTCTCATGTAAACCAGCCTTGAGATTCACAAGAGTGCTGCAGACAGCTGATGTTTTTTTTCCCCCAAAATGTGTTTCAAAGGATCACCAATGAAATGTATAAAGTCATGGTCCAATACCCAATGAAGACAATGGAAGTGTTCCCATTGACTTAAGGGTGCATTGTATTGGACCAATATGCTATACTCCAGTTCTCCAAGGACCCGTAACAAGTCTTCTGAATTTGAGGAATCTTACAGCTATATTTCAGCCTTGAATTACATTATTTCTGAAAATGCAATTCAGGATATAGATTAGTAACCTGAGGAAATTAGGGCAAGTCGGTACAAGATTTAGTAACCATGAAGAAGGGTATGTATGCGTGTTTCCATTAATACTATTGATCAGGGACAGTGTGTGCTCATTGCTGGAACAAGAATCCCTAATTTGAGCAAATTCAGAGTCAAGATTAGACAGATTACAAATTATCCACAGCTGTGGATAAACTGTGTATAACCCCCTGTTTTAAGGGAAGAGTAATGATTAGCACTGAAATGAAGACACTTATATATCATTTCCTAGAGACAGAAAACAATAAAGAACTATCTGATGAATTGCCATTTTGTATCCAAAAACAAGGTATGGCTTTTCTTTCAGTTTTCCTTGTGAATTGAATAGCAAAATGTCTCATGTTTAAAATATCTAAAAAATTATTTGCAGAATGCTTTTTCTTTTCTTTACGGTTCTGTTTCTTTTAAACACACATCAGTGTTGACATGAATTCTCATCAAAGGCAGATTACATGTAGCATGACCTCAGCTTTTACCTGACATAAGTATAGTATGATCCTGAGATTTATTTAAACCCAGACATTCTGCTATTAAATTCATATTTAAAAAGAAAAAGAGAGGAAGCAAATCTTGGCTCAGGAACAGAGCAGAACAGATGTACATTGGAGGGCTTTGTTTAACATTTCTTTAATCTTTCCTTTTTATTCAAAAGCGCCTGTAAAAGTAGATGTTGGATGAAATATTAGTGCCAGTGCTCCTGAAACACCAAAGTGTAAAGATAAAGGCTCTCAGCTTGAGTCTTTTATATTCTATTCTCCAATTAACAGAGTAGGGAGGGCCTTGTTCTCATCAATGCAAGGCATTTATCTCAGTCCCTGTATACAGCTATACTGAATGTAAAGAATGTTCTTGCTTCTCAAAGAAATGAATGTTAAATGTGATTATGTAGAAAATGCTTTAAACAATCTGGATAACAAGTTTGATCAAATGCAACAGTAGACTTTAACAAAAATAATAAAACCAGAGATTCAGCTATTGTTTGAATAATTAAGTGTCAGAGCTCCTGTCCACGTTTAGTTACCCTCCCCCCAAGCAAAAAATCCACTTCATGAAAATACATGTACCCTGGCAATACAGTGTCTGATTCTCCTCTCATTTACCCTGGTTTTACAGTGGTATAAAAATGGGTGCCTTCAATGGAGCTACTGTTAAGAGAAGAAACAGGCCTATGGCATCAATCTGTTTGCAATGTTTTTTTGTGTTTTGGTGGTGTGTTTTATTTTGTAATGAAAAAGCAGATTGCCAGATCACAACCGTCCCACCTTGCTTCCATATGCAAAAACAAACTTCATGACACCACAAACCAAAGACTAGTGAAAATCAAACCAAATTAAGGGAATAAAATCAAGCAAACACTTAATTTTCTGAATAACTTTTCTCACATGAGTAGCACGACTGATATACAGTGGGACTGCTTGCCTAAGTACAATTCCTCAAATGATAGTATTTACAGGGTCAGAACCTAGATGATTTTAGAAGGATAATATTGCAGGGAATCATTATACATATAATCAGTAGCTGCCAAAAACCTCTGTGCATGGGGGTGGTGGGTGTAATTATATAATTATAAAAAGTTACTGGGAGGCTACCTGGTCTAAGGAATATATCATCTTGTAGGGCTGTGATTACCTTCTGGATTTTAATCTCAGTCATTTCATTTTCTAAACACTCTTTTAATTCATCCATATCAATGAAGTAATGAAAAATAGATCAAGGACAAATATATCATTCAGTTTTAGGAAGTTATTTTGTGGAATTGGTAAGTAAGGCTGGATGACTATATTTTTATAATATTGCAAACATATTGTGTTTATATATCTATTTTATATGTAAGTCTGTTGTTATCTGGCCACTTCCCAATTCTAGTTCAGGAATAAATCTTGCAGATCGTCCAGTCTAGTTATGCAAACCAAAAGTGTTATGTGGTTGTTTTATTCACCCCATTCAGATCATCTTTGTTTTAAACATACAGACTATTTGTTCTCAATAATCAGTTGTTTATTCAAGCTAAGTTATTTTTATTATTAGCAATTCTGTATCTCTTTCTTTCTTTCTTTCTTTCTTTCTTTCTTTCTTTCTTTCTTTCTTTCTTTCTTTCTTTCTTTCAGTTCCTGGAATTCCTCTTTTGTTCCTTCTGCTGTTTCTATAAGGAATAATACTGTCCCCTTATGGTAGCCTGAAACGTTTCTCATCTGTAGTCAGGGGTGGTCTGTGTGCTATTATTTCTCCAGTATTCTTCTCTCTGTGTTGGTATTGTTATTTAACAATGGGGTACTACATTTCCATGAATAGCTCTGTTAAACCAGAGGGTACAGAAATTCTATGGCTAGTAGCAATGGGGAGTGATCTCTCCCCACTTGGGACCATGCATAAGCCTCTATTTTGTTAAATATCTCTACTGGGACCAGGAAATGTCCCATACAGAAGAAGTCACTATGTACATATAAACAGGAAGAAAATTGTCTATCATAGGTTTTCTATATTGCCAGGGTCCTAACTCTTCTAATTCTGTATGTTTTAAACTGACAGTCTTCTTTTTAATAGCCTGCAGAGGAGTCTGTATGTGGCACCATATTCAGAGGATGGTTTAGACAACTTTCTATATGACTTAAAATAGGTAGCCAGAAGAATAAGATCTTACAACTTAAGACCAAAGAAAGTTGTGTTATCATCTGGAGGACCTATTCAGACCATTACTAGAGTTGTCTATAATCAGACGTTGCCCTGCTAGATCACAAGTACTTTACATTTGAAAGGACACATTTTTGTGTACATGAATCACTACCTCCCTAATTCATTATCTTGGATACTGCAAAACTTCATCCCATCCAAAGTTTATTTAAATTCAACATATACTTCTACACTAAATAGGATTTCTATATAAATGCTACATTGACACAGAGTCTTTTGATTGTCATAAGCATCCTGGTTCTTTTTCATTAGGCTGTAAAGATCATGAACATTCTACATAACAAATCTTAGTAGAGTATACATAGCCCCACCTTTTATATATATCTGCAAAATACCCTTACCATCTCCAGTTTCTGTACATCCCCTGCTTTACTGCTTTTTCTTCTTTCTCCAACCCCTATTTTCCCTGACATCCTTCTAGAGCAGTCTAGTTTCCTTTCCCCTACAGTATTATGCTGTAATGTTCTAAGATCAGTGAAAATGTTTTTTAAAAATAAGATTTGTAGTGACAGCAACATGATTGAATTAACATTTTGCTTTTCTTCCATACAACTCATATCACAAATGATTAATTTAAATCTTGCAGATATTCTTCGTTTTATAAACAAGCGGGAGAATACTGAAAGAGGGCGTGCACACACATTGCCCTACCAATGCATTTCAATGCTGGTCTTGGGCGGGAGGGGTTCTTCCCCGAGTACTGAAAAGGATTATGCAGGCACCATGGTCTATACAATTCTTGACCCTCTCTGCAGTCTAGAAATTAGTACAAAGCATTGAGGGGAGTTTGTAATGTAAGATCTGGAGCTGAGACTCCAGCTAACTCATCTCATAGAGGAGCCACGAAAAATCCATTAGATGGAAATTACTTTCAGTCTCCACTAAATTGAACTGGATTCAAAATGGTACAAATGAAAGGCTCTTTCATTCATTAGCAATACCCTGAGGCACTAAGTCCCCCAATAAACGGTAACTTGCTTGTAATAGGATTACATACCAAAAAAACTATACTACAAGAACTTTAAGGCTGCAAGGTCAACCACCTGAACGTTAGGAAGTGCTAGAATTAAGGCTGCCTCTGTAACATAACAGGGCCCCTTTTTGTTTATACATTAAGATACAGGCTTAAATTATATGATTATATATCATCAGCAGGATTTCAATCTAGGATCTTCATAGCCACAGCAACAGACCTTTTCCACTTAAGCTCAATTTGCTACTGGCAAAAATCAATTTAAGCAGGTTGTGATGGATAGGGAGCAGCAGCCTGGGGGTTGATAATAGTGAGGGACCAGCACGACCTTCCTCCACATTCTGACCTGGCTCCTTTTCAGCTTTTCTGCCCCATTCTATCCATTTTGAGATTCTTCTCTGTTGTGACAATTGGGCCTAAATCTTTTTGTCTGCTTGGGAATTAACTATGAAAAGTAGGCCAAGTTATCTTCAATATAGAATGTTATAAACAGGTGCAAGAAAACCAGACAAAGAGACTGAACTTGTCCAAACAAAAAGGACTACTGGTACAACTCAAGGACTGTGTTCAGTTCATGCTTGGTAAAGAAGAAGATGTGGATCTAGAAATTAATGGACCAAAACTGGTATGGCAGATATTAGGCCTAACTGGTGGTCAAATAATGACGAGATTAAATATGCCGACCATCTTCCTCCCCACACTTTTTTAGGGAGGGTCATAAAAGGATCATTTGAAAAATCATCTTATGCCAACTTGACTCATCTCCTTCAGCTCGTCTCCCCTGAGCCCCAAGACAGAAGAAGCAGGCAAGACCCAAGGATGTTCTTCCCAAGAGGAAGGCCATCAGGCTTCCTCTTGTTTAAGGAAGTTTTTTTTTTAATCTGAGTCCTGCAAGTCATCATATCATGCTAAAGGAACTTTAAGGTTGCAAGCCCATCAGAAGGGATTTCTAATTGTCAGCACCAGAGGGGCTCCAGGCAGAGGCATGTAAGATACCGTTACACCTCCCTTCCTTTTTGTGTTAGTTTCTGTCCCACTATTCTACTTCCTATCCTATATCTTACTTTCTTGATTTTTAATCGGCTCCTAAAATCAACTGCACGGTACGGATCAGCACAGGAGATGAGACAGCCCATCCAGCCCTGCCCTGTCTTAGGAGAAAGCATCCAACAAGCTGATGTCCTTCACTGTAATGTGAGCCAGGGTCCAAGTAACTGGTGTTCTGGCCAACCTGCCAGCCTAAAGCATCCATTCATGACTGACCAGTGTTCCACTAACATCAACAAAAGCCATATTCCCCACCTTTTCTATCCTGTCTCTCCTCCACCTAGTGCATCTGTCTGTCTGCTCAAAACAGGAGAAGTGCATACCCTTCATACATCAGGCTGGAGAATAAAATTAACCCTTTCCTTTTTAGTTTTTTCTTATTTTGTTTGTTTGTTGGATTCTTGTGTTTTGATCAATAAACTTCCAACTTTGGAATGAATGATTTGGGGTGTTTGCCAAGAAACCAAGTAAACCAGGGTGTCTATAGAAAAACCCAAAACTTTTGTGATATCGTTTCAGTGTCAGACAGTGAAAGAGTTTACAACAGTCTTTTGGCCCTTGATATCAATACAACAGCCCTTACCCTACTTCTGTGCCACCCCGTAAGTCCTTTCTTTCTCTGTCCCGCATGCCCCATCTGCTGCTGTCATCCCCCACCAGCTGCCTCTTCCTCTGTAGGGCTCCAAATTGGATGGGCACAAGGAAGGGGAGTATAAAGGAGAGAAGCAGACAGAATACCTTGATGTGTGAAGCCAGGCACCGCCACAGCCTCTGGAGTCATTAGGGCAAAACTGCAACTCATGCCTGCAGCTTTGCTGGAAGAGTGAGAATCTAGCTTGGATGCAGGAATGCATGACAGGGCTGCCAAAAAAGTGAGTGGCAGGTGAGAAATGTGACACTTTACTGCCTTGTATTTAGTAATGTTTCCACTTTTTGCCATTTCCATATTTTATTCATATTTTAGCTTACCCGCTCCAGTTTAATTATCACTCCTGCTCCCATTAGCCACCACTTCTATTATCTGTATTACAAATAACAATAACACCTGTTGAGTCCAGCTGAGATTGATGGCACAGTGCTGTATGCTGCAGCACACATTTTGTAAGACACAATCCCTGTGCTGACGAGTTTACACTCTAAATAGTCAAGACTGATACAATGTGGCAGAAAGGAGATATTTTAGATGGGAAACTGAGGCACAGAGGTGGTTTTCTTTTTTTAGGTCATTTGCCTCATATCACACAGGAAGTCAGCTTTATGACCAAAAACTGAACCCAGATTTCCTGATTCCCAATCCACTGCCATAACCGGAAGACCGTCCTTTTTTCCCCCCAGGTTGTTTCTTCTTTCACAATTGCTTCATTTCCCACACTCTTCTAAAGTATATCTTCATTAGGGTAATTTTCACTAGGAAGAAAGGTGTGCATTTTTAATTTATAGTTTTTACATGTCTCAGCAGGTCAAGAGGAACCTTCAGCTCTCCCCAGTCTTTAGTTTGACCTCATGCATGTCAAAACTACCAATTGCCTTGTCTTCACTAGAACTTTACCTGGTGGTTGTTAATGAAAGTTAGCTATGTCGATTTAAAAACAAAAACCTTTTTTTCCTACTGAAGGTAAGGCAACCGTGACATTGTTTTTTATCATCACTATCAGACTATTTAGAATGTCATGGAAAACGTGCAGTGATGAGAATGTTAGTAATGTCGAACTAGAGCATGCAGGTATTTTTTATTTGCTCCGAGGCTTTTCTCTGGTCCTCATCACTATAGTGTCTGAATTTGCCAGTACTCAAATCTTGGTAGTGTTAATTGTGCCAGTCTTTATTTTTTGTCTTAAACTCGCTTAGATAACTTTGGTCAGCTGTGAGTATTTGTTGTTCTTCTAGCAGACTCCGTTTCACAGCTTTGTTTGCTACATGTGTGTTGTATCTGTCACGTTTCTCTCTTCCCTTCTACTAATGCTGGGCTGTTCCCTTTAGTTTTAAAATTACCCTTCTCTGCTCTCTGTTAGGCTTATTTGAGTGTTATGATGTCTTTCTCCTTATTACATTAAAAAGACTCTGGAACTAATTAGCAGAACTAATGAAAAACTGGAACTACTGATACTTAAGATGAGCATTTATTAAAATGAAAATATCACAGATACTGCAGTCAAAATGGGCGAGAACATACACGTAACAGCGAGTGACCAAACAATTCTCTGAGCTTAAATCAGAAGAAAGCAAAGATCAAATACCAGTTCTCCCATGACACAATTGTCATGGAGCCCATATGATAAGTTCCATAACATCCATCTAAGCAGCACAAATTGCTTATTAAAAAAAAAAACATGTGACATATTTTTTGTGTGTATTTTTTTCTGGGATTTACAAATACATTGTTGGGGTCACCAGTGGCCAAATACAAGACTTGAATTGCTAGGCTAGTCTCAATGTACTGATTAATATTTCTGCTAGAGCAAGCGCATCTCATAACTGAATGAGCAGCTCTGCTTGTTGGAAGGAGAAACATGTTAGGTGAGGCTCTTCCATAGTGATCCCACTGTACGTGGTGAGGGAGCCCTGCTAGTAGTAGAGGGATTCTATGACAAGCAGTGAGGTCATAGAGCTCAAGGCCCGAAAGTGCCACCAGCTCATCTAGTCTGACCTTCTGTATATTACAGCCTAGCACCAATACCCAACACCCAAAATTAGACCAAAATACCCCAACCCCCAGGAAACTAGACTATTATCAGCCACAGAGAAAGAACAGGCAAATAGGAGGGATGGAGATGCATCAGCGCTCAAGGTTCCCGCAGTGGCAGGGAAAAGATTAAGTGATATATGCCCAGATAACATAGGCAAGTGACTTGCACCCACACAATGCAGAGGAAGGAATCTGAGGAATTGGCTCTAACTTCTCCTACTCAGTGTGGGAGGAGGCCTACCTGCTACTGTCTTTTTCCCTTTAATATAAATTTAGAGATGCCATTTCTTTACCTGCAGTGATAGACTGCACAGTGGGAATCTCTAAAAAGGGGGTGGCTCACTCATCGTATGGGGCACAACCCGGAGGGTATATACTTCTAGCTGTCCACTTTGGAATTGTACTTTGTTTATTGCCAGCAGGCCTAGTAGTGTCAATTTTGGAAGATAGTACGTCTGGTCGTTAAATCATATCATTACAGATCTGATTTAATGCTGTCTGACATACTTCCTTGGAACAACGTAATCTAAATGTGGTACTTCTGCCTATGCCGTGATAGAGCAGTGGGTTAATTAAGCAAGCACTGTGTGCACCTGCAAAGAGATGTAAACAGCGGATATTTTAACATCTGTAAAGGTTTTCTTTAAGTCAATTGAATTAGCATCCATTTTACTTTATCGGTTACTTTTAACAAGGCATTTGAGATTTAAAATGCATTTATTTAGTGAAGTCACATGTTCTCCAAAAAGTCAGAAAAACCGTTTCTGCACTCATTTAGGTTTAGGGTCAAATCAGAAGTGATGTAAAACAGACACACTCTGAAACTCTTACATTTACTGAGGTCAGGTCTACACTACCACTTACTTCAGTAGAACTTATGTGGCTCAGGGGTGGGAATAAGCCACCCCACTGAGCGATGTAAGTTACACCAACCTAAGTGCCAGTGTGAACAGCACTATGTTGGTGGGAGAGCTTCTTCTGCCGACACAGCTACCATCTCCTGTGGCGGCGAATTTATTATGCTATTGGGAGAGCTCTCTCCCATTGGCATAGAGTGTCTTCACCCAATGTGCCACAGAGGTGCAGCTGCATCAGTGCAGCTTCTAGTGTAGCACTTCCCGTGTACACTAGCTCTTAGAATGCCTTTGACTCAGACACCTTTAGATCTACTTATACCTATGTATTGGTGTGTGCGGGAGTCTGAATTGGTGTAACATCTACTCTCCCTTCATCTGGTTCCTCAGAGTGTAGGTTAAACACCAAATCACAGCCCCTAATACTCAGAATGGCAAGACTTTAGAAACAACATGTATGGTAGGGTGCAAGTTGCACACTGACAAATGGGTCAGTGTAAGCAGTGAGTTTAAGGGAATCTGTAGAGAGATTCTAAGGGTATGTCTACACCCAGCCCCGGTCTACACGAAGTTCCGGGTTCGATTTATCGCGTCTGGTCTGGACGCGATATATCGATCCCGGAAGCGCTCGCCGTCGACTGCGGTACTCCAGCTCGGCGAGAGGAGTACCGCGGAGTCGACGGGGAGCCTGCCTGCCGCGTGTAGACCACGTCTGAACCGCGGTAAGTTCGAACTAAGGTATGTCGACTTCAGCTACGTTATTCACGTAGCTGAAGTTGCGTACCTTAGTTCGAATTTGGGGGTTAGTGTAGACCAGGCCTAAGGAAGCGTAATTTACATGTTGGGGAGATGGAAGAAGTTCTGAGTCACATCAATTTAGAATCCCTCTGGTTTCCTAAAGTGCATCAATCCCGTCTAAATTTGGCCCATAGTCTCCACAGGTCATTAATGACTCAGAACATTTCCAGAGGTTCCTATGTCCACAAAGGAATACAATGTATGCCACAAATCAACTGAAAAGAAAACACCAAAAGCAATGTGATCTAAGCTAACACTGCCATCTAAGTCCCAGCAATTTGATATTTGTTTTCATCACAGTGCTGTTGACTTTAAAGTACTGCTTGTAATTCAAGAGAAATTGCATACAGTATGCCCTGTTTATTGGAACAAATTTCTGTCTTGAATTTGAGTTTCATATTGTGCCTCTGCTCAGCTGCTGAAATTACACCTCATAAATACCTCTAACAAATACCTCTAAACTTAAGTTCCTTTACAGTGTTTGAAAACATGAAGCTTTTTCTTTACATTAAATAAACTTCTGCTTGACAGTTGTAGACATTATGGGCTAGAGTCTCAGCTGGTGTAAATAGGAATAGCTGTAGTGAAATCAATATTGCTAGAATAAATATGTCTGGTCAATTCAGTCTGTAGTTTAGGGGTTCTCATGGATTCTTTGATGCCGCTAAACTCTCATATAGCAGGTTTCAGAGTAGCAGCCGTGTTAGTCTGTATCCACAAAAAGAACAGGAGTATTTGTGGCACCTTAGAGACTAACAAATTTATTTGAGCATAAGCTTTCGTGGGCTACAGCCCACTTCATAGGGATGCTCAAATACATTTGTTAGTCTATCTTTCTCATATAGCAGGATCCACAACAAATGCCTTCTACCACTTCCAGTTGACTAGGAGACTCTGTCTTATCCTGGCAGACAATGACATGTACTCAGTTGTACAGGTTTTCATTACCTCCCATCTGGACTACAGCAATGTAATATACCTGGATGTGAAGCCACCAGCCCTTAGGTAATACCAACTCATACAAAATGCTGCAGTATGTCTCCTCACCAATGTGGGCTACCATCAGCAAATAAGTCCCATCTTCTGCTTTCTATGCTGGGTTCCCATAAAACAAAATGAAGTTCAAGATCTCACTCTTTATCTTCAAGGTGCTCATTGGCCTAGGTGCAGCAAATCTAAAAGATCACCTGAACAGGGCCGGCTCCAGCATTTCTGCTGCCCCAAGCAATTGGGAAGAAAAAAAAAAAAGCCGCGATCGGCGGTGGCAGTTCAGCGGCAGGTCCTTCGCTCCTAGAGGGAGTGAGGGACCTGCCGCCCCCGAATTGCCGCAGGTGCCGCCCCTCTCCCTTGGCTGCCCCAAGCACCTGCTTGTTAAGCTGGTGCCTGGAGCCGGCCCCGCACCTGAAGTTCTGGGGTGGACTCCATGGACAGCAATTACACCCCTCAGGCATAATGGAATTTTCTACCGTAAGGGTAAACTCAGCTCTGCAGAAGACAGAACTGTCAAAGGGGCTGTCCCAAAACAGAAACAAACTCCCACGGGTCCAAAGGGTGGGGTTGCCAACCCTCCAGGATTGACCTGGAGCCTCCAGGAGTTAAAGATTAATTTTTAATTAAAGTTTATGGCATGTGATGAAATCTCCAGGAATACATCCAACCAAAATTGGCAACCTTACCAAAGGGCCATGACAAATCTAATCATCTTCCATTGCAAGTGCCAGGCAAACTTCTTGGATCTTCCTTCTCTAATACAAACTTAGAGCAGGGTGTACAGTTAACAAAACTCCCAAATCAAAACACTACACTGAACACATGATTCTTCCCACTGGGGAGAGCATGAGAGAAAAAAAGAAAACCATACATGACAAAATGTTTGTCACTGTGACGGATTCGACCCCCCTTCTGGGATGCCACCTGATGTACTGGGGTTTCACTGAGCCTCTCCTGCTCCACCATCCTGGACTCCCTCTCCCTGTTTTGCTGAATTAGGCTCTCTTTCCTCTTGCAGCTCGCACACACACACACACACACACACAGGTAGGGACACATCACCTCTAGAATCACACAGAAGCTGCATACAGCTCTCTATGGGAAGGCTCAGCTAGGAAATTGCCCAGCACTCAAGTGCAGCTCCCCTCTAGAGTGTGCACCTAAGATAATATTGTCTTGTGCTCTAGAGAAATCTATACATTGTAAGTTCATAAATTCCCCCTCCTTCGATGTGGAGGAAGATATGCACAGCTTTCTGCTCCCCCCCCCCCCCGCCATCCCAATACAAAACGAGTTTATTAACTACAAAAAGCAGATTTTATGTGATTTTATGTGATTATAAGGGATAGCAAACAGAACAAAACAGATTACTAAGCAAATAAACAAAACATGCATACTAAGCTTAAGATCTTAAAGAAAATGGTTTCAAGATGTATTTTCTTACCCTAAATGTTGCTTTTGGCACAGGTTGCAGTAATTTTTGAAGTTTACCTACCCTGCTTGCAGCTTAAATCTTCAGATACCAGCCTGGGCTCAACTCTCCCCCCACCCCACCCCCGCCCCACCCCCGTGTCTTTGTTTCTCAGATCTTTCTGGCTGCCATCCTGGGTGGGGATTCAGTGAAGAGTGAACCAATATAAAATTAACTCCCCAGCCTTAATAGAATTTACATGAGGCGGGAACCTTTTGTTTCCCAGTCTTGACCTCCCCCTCTTTTAATGGAAAATCACTAGAAGTCCAAGATGGTGTTTAGTACCAGGTGACATGATCACATGACCTTATAATAGTGTCAAAGGAACTTCCCGGGACCCTTCTTAGGAATGAGAGAGATTAGTATCTTCAAAGTCCTATTGTTTCTTCCTAATGGCCCATCAAGGCTGATGGCCTACTGTTTGGTGGGTGTTTCCCAAGTACACACACAGTTGTAATTGTTACATAGTCAATATTCCTAACTTTAGATACAGAAATGATGCATGCATACACATTGGATAATCACATTCAGTAAATCATAACCTTTCTAATGATATCTTACAAGACCCATTTTGCATAAATATAACTTAGTTATGCCATATTCATATCATAAGCATATTTCTAAAGAATATGGAGTGTAACGCCACAGTCACATCACCTAGTGAAATACTGGAAGGCACTCAGATGCTACCGTGATGACAGCAATTTAAGAATCTGTATAGAACAGCATAGAGTAGCAGAGTTTATGCAAGATATTGGGCTTAAGTTTCCCATGCATGTGGGGTACATACAGCACAGGAGTATGAGCACTTTCAGCTCCCTATTTCTTCACAGGATTGTTCCTAACATGAGTTAGAGCAGCCTAGAACTGCTCTCACTTACACCAACAGTGAATTATCCCCAAGGGAACTTACGGCAGTGGAGGATGAACAGAGCAGAGCTCTGTCACAGTGGTGGTGATTAGGCAGCTGTCATGGGAGCTTGCTCTGCTAGTTTTACATTCATGGGCTGCTCCCCTTTCCAGTGAAACCCGCTGCTGGTGAGTTCTGTCCAGAATCTGGCCCCCTATCCTTTGCATTTAAAAACAAAAATCTGACTGTGTCCTTCAATAACATTGGCTCTGTCTGTAAGTACCAGAAATACTGCAGTTAATAATCAAAAAATATTATCATGGGCCCAGGCCTGTGAAGTGCTAAGTGTGCTCCACTCATTAACTTCAATAGGAGCTTCAGGTTCAGGGATCATTTTGCTGCTAACTTCAACGGGTGCAAGATGCAGGTGCTGGGTGCTCTATACTACTTGGTATTCTGCAGCCCTCACAAGGGTTGCATAATGTGAGTGGCCCCAAACTAATGTTGAGTTAAGGGATGCAGACATGAACACCCATAAGTAACAATACTTAATAATTAGCTGTGTTATAGGGGTGTTGTCATGATAAATGTGTCTGTAGAGCACTTTACAAACTGAGAATACAAGGCATCTGACCAGACTTCAGAGATTGGGGGAGCATTCATCTAAGGTACACAAATACTAGAAGAAGGTTAAGAAGTCAGCCAGGCTTCAACCTTGGGGTGTCAGTTGACAAGTAGCAAAGAGAAGTGATGCAGGCCCATCTTCCTCTGGGTTTCTTGTCTCTAGTGTGGATTGGCTCTAATATTCTTTATGCTTTTCATTCAGGGTGTGACCCTGAAGAAGCAAAAAAAACAAAACAAAACAACAAACCCATATTCCTGGCTCATTTTCCATCTCTACTTTGACAGGGAATAAAAAGATCAGCTAGCAGCACTTTAATTTAGGGAAAAACAGAATTTTGAAAGACTCTGACTTGATAAATCTGCATTTTCACTAGTTCAGAAAGCTTTGCTGAGGTGTAAGAACCATGCTTTCAATCTGAAAATTAATTTGATATGTAAAGCCAAGAGACTTGGGGCATATCTTCAGCTGATGGAAGCAGATACAGCCCTATTGATACACTGATTTATGCCAGTTGAGAACCTGGCCCCTAGCCTTCAAACAGAGGAATGCTACAATAAAGCCTTCAAATCTCAGATGACTATAGCTTTAAATGCATCTGGCATTGTTGCTGAAATGTCTATTACTTGTAATATCCTTTTTGCATAATACCTGAACTGTATTTGTGAAAGATTTCCTGAAATGTTAATGTTTGAGGATTAGTTTTGTGTAGGTAACTAGGCAATCGATTTTCGTTTGTTTTTAAAATCACTTCTATACAAATCCCTTTTGTGCCTCCAAATTTGCATGTATTTTTTAGTAAAATGATTCTTCCAGTCTCCTACACGCACAGCTTGAGCAACTGTATTCACAGAGGTTCTGCAGAGCATAAAAATCCTGAAGTACTTCTATTAAAAATGTTTTCTTCCTAAAGCAGAACCCTTTGTTAATCATTCAGAAATACAGTCTATGCATAGAGGCAGTCACTAAAAGCTCTACATCCATTGCCTGAAGTACGTGCAGTAACTGAGGTACCTTCCTGGCCTTTTGAAAATCTTAGCCATTTGAAAACCTTATGGCAATCACATCTGAGCTTCCTAAACCCAAGTTACTTGAACTCTCTACATCCGTGATTTCAGACTTCAGACTGGGTAATTATAATAGCAGTTGTCAGAATAAGCTGGGCAGATCTGGCACTAGATCATTCTGTAAAATCTGCTCTAGACTTCTAGAATTCATGGTGTCTTGATTTTATGTGAACCTGGAGCAATCTTGCCACTTAATAAAATGTCCCCAAAATTTCACAAATTCATTCTTGCTCTAAGACGTAGCCTCGTGGATTCAATGCCACACCATTTGTAAAGACGCAGGTGCTTCATCCAGATGGAAACATACTCAATTACATAATTTAGGTAGGTGAAAATCTGCTTCAAACATCACACAATTTAGTCATTAATCTTTGAAAAGTATCCACTGGTCACCCCAAAAGGCATAACTGTGAACTGATAATGATGTGGTCCAATCAAAAAGGCTCTCTTTTTTCTTTTTGGCAGTTCCTTTAACAGGAGCTGCCAATATCCACAAGCCACTGGACAACTTCAGATTGGTCCAAAATATCATTCATCTGTTGAAATTGCTATGCACCTTTCTTTGTAACATTAGACAAGTGGTATGTTTTACCTTTTTTTTTTAACCAGAAGAGTTGAAGATGCCCATGGATTTAGGGATGGACGAATTGCTCCCTTTGTAAGGCAACCTGCACGTGAATGTCAGTCTGACCCAGGAGTTTGTTAGGATGTCTATTTGATGGGATGTGCATCAGTGCAGTGCTCTGTCATGTGAGTCACTTCCAGCTTTTCAGTAGGTCCTGTCACAAGGATATATTTGTAACTGAAGCCTCAGCGTTGTATCTGTCAGAGTAGATGGAACTGATTACATTGATGTCAGTGTCCAATTTGGCATGACGTTTATCCCATCTCACTAACTGATTTCCCCCATCTATCACCATCAGATTCCAGACTATCAAATATGTTCTCAACACAGAGTCAGGCATTATATCAATAAAGGTGTGTTGCCTGGTTCATTTGCAAACATAAATAGTCAAGTCTGCCATTCCGTTAACAATTCTTGGCTCCCATTTCCTCGAGCACAAACCGAATGAGGAGAAATCAGAAGAAAATCTGCAAAGTTCCCGGTCATTTGTACAACAGTAGCTCCAATGTCCACCAACAAAAACAGGTCTTCTGAGGCACAATCGCCAGTACAGCAACAGCATTTATGATAATACTACCTATATAAATGGCTTCATTAGGTTGTTCCATGGCCACCAACACAGAACCCCTCTAATTTTCAGGCATTATTTCCAACACTGCATGCATATGGTAAATGTTCTATCTGTCCACACATATAACATAGGCCATTACTCTACTATCTAGATGGACCTATGGTCAGCTGCCACAAGTGCTGAGGAACCATGCTTGACAAATGTAATAAGCAGCACCATTTTAAGCATAGGAAGTTAATCCACAGGTGAGAATTTTGTAGTGAGGTTTATAATCCTGGAGGTGCTAGCTAGAGCAACAGGGAGAAATCTATGTCATTGACATTGACAAAGATAATATTATTTTATTATGGTTCATGCCATGAATGAACAGTGGAGCAGATAACTTTTGCCATTTTATAGAAAGTTGATTGGTTTATGTTTGTGCTAGAATGTCGAGATTTTTATGGACAGCAAGCAAGAGATTGCTCACCCCCTGGTAGTTATCGACTAATGAGTTGTCCATTTGCTATCCCCAAGTAATAATGATTAATGTGATATTCACAATAACCACTATACTATGTGATGCCATCTGTTGTGTAACTGGTAATAGGGTAGCGATTCTAATGGAAATCACTGTACATGTAGGTTTCTTAGCTACTGTCCAAAATATGTTTAACCAGCAATGATGCTAAATCTGATTTATTTCTTCATCATAATATCCTGCAACTGTACCCATGAAAGAATTATACCTTATCCATCCAGCTGTTTGTTACAAAAACATAATAGGTTTATAAAACATGGTGCACATTGCCAGTTTAGATTACAGTATCCAAGCAAAAAAAAAAAAAAAAAAAAGGAACAGCTGGCATATCCTCAAAAGCCTACATCACCATGTTATATTGAAATATATGAATGAGCTGACAAGCCAGAATATGACTCAAAAACTGCAAAGGCAGCAGGTGCAAGGTCGTTGAGAAGCAAAACAATCAATAGAAAAATGCCAAGTTTCATGAAATAAAGATGATTGCTGATTCTTCAAATTATTACCCAAAGAATGTATTGTGATATCACATTTGAAAAACAACTTGGACTCTGAAGCATTCAAAGTTGGAAATCAGTGTTTCACACTCAGTATGTAAAAAAATATATATATTAGCTGGGGTAGCATAAGAAATACACCTATTCAACAAAGATTGGCCAAAATTAGAACCATTAGTCCAAATTACCTTGAATGTTTGTGGTTTCGATAGAATGGACATAAATGGCCGTAGTTTGTCAATAAGAAAAGTGGGGGAAACTTTTTTCTTGAACTCCCTTGTCCTGAACCTTGGTGGTTTGCTGATAACTAATTTGCTGGTTGGTTTGCATCTTTTTGTTCGTCTGTTTGTTTGTTTTTGTTTGTTTGTTTAAAGAAAGAAAAAATGGAAAATTCTGAGATAATTGAGTTTACAAATTTCAGTAACTTCTCCAATGCAGCTGGAAACTTCCTTGATCTTGAGATATTGAGCTTGTACTCTTACCTCTCTTAAACTCATCCCTCTTTAACTGAATTATCCTTTACTGAGCTATCCTTAACTGCCTCTGTAGTCGCTTTAACTAAATATATTTAGCTTGCAGAATTTATAAATTTGTTTATAACTGGGGCTTCCTTAACAAATGCATCCTTAAGTATGAGCTCACTAGCAATTTTGTCCTTAAATGTATTTTTAAATGAGTAGACAAAATTCTAACTTGTCTACAGTAAGTTATCAAAGTTACAAGATCATGACTACTCCTGGGGGAAATCTGCACCACTGTGCAAACGCAGAATTCATGTCCCCTGCAGATTTCTCCCTCCCCTCCCCCCTGCCAGAATAATAGATTTTGCAAGGAAGGAGCTGCAATTATACCTTTCACCCACAAGGGGCTGCTGTGCTGCCAGAACAGAGGGCAGCTGGCTCATGGCCAAAGCAGACATTCACAGAGAGGGAGGGGTCAGAGGCTGCCTTCCTCACAGCATCCTGCCTGTGAGGCTAGGTGAGGAGGTATGGGATATGAAGGAGACAGAGTGGGTCACACAAGGCTGCTAGGGGGGGTCACATAGACTGGGGTTCAGAAGGGCTGAGGGGACAGATTGGGGCAGGGGCACAGGAGCTAGTGGGGTTACAACACTGAGCCAGGGGCTGAATGGGAGTGGGAGTGCAGGGCCACATGGGGGCAGGGGGAGGGGTATCTGAGTGGGGGTGCAGGCCACATGGGGACAGGGAGCAGGGGGTGCAGGGACACATGGTACCATACAGGGACACATGGGGACAGGGGCAGATGTGCCTGACTGAGTGGGAGAGGCTAGTGGTCAGCAAGGGTCTGCAGGGGGGAGACTCCCCAACTCCCTAGCAATCCCTCCTCCTCCCACAAAAAAAACTGTTCCATGCTTCTCCCACCCACACCCAACAACCCTAGAGGTTCGCTCTGAGGCTCCTTCCCACCAATTACTTCCCTCTTCCTCAGCTCCTCCATTACACCTGACTCCCCCAAGCCTTCGCACTGCTTCTGAGAGGTGCAGGAAATACATTTTTGTACTGTAATTTAAATGAATTATTGTTCAGAATTGTGTATTAATATACCTAATAAGGAATCTGTTTGTCAAAATACACTTCCTGAATCATCTTTTTTGTTGTCTGTATTGTTACAGAGATACTTGCGGACAGGAATTTTGAAATAAATTACCAAAATAATTGAAACAGGCATGACTATATTGTGTTATTTTGACAAATAAAATATGCAGAATGTTAAAATATTGTCAAATTTTAAATTTCTTGGTGCAGAATTACCCCAGGACTATCATAATGTATAAATAATTGTAGATGCAGACCATTGTGTGCATACTTCAATATTATTGTGGAATATTTTAAGTGAGTAATTCTTATTCAAGTGAGAAGTCTAAATGAGGTTAATGGGATTTCTCACATGAGTAAAGATTACTTCAATATATAATGCTCTGATAGGTCAAGCCTATAAAGACTGTTACAGTTTTAAGGTTACAGTTGGAAATATTTCAAGCAGATTTAGTCTTCCTATCATAATTTGCTCCCATAACTGATCCCAGATTGACAACTGTATTGTGAGTAGAGATAGTCAGAAAATATTTTTCCCCAGGGAACAAAACAAAAATGGGGGGGGGGGGAATTGCTTTCATTGAAATTTTCCATGAAAATGTTTGTCATCTATATTTTGCGAAAACATCAAATACTTTCAGCTATAAATTTCCAGCTGAAAACCCAAAATGTCTATTTGGAAGTGCTGTTATAGTAATTCATGGGAATTGTAGTTTGGATGCCTCATGCCTCCATCCTCCCCTATTGGCCACGCTACATCTCCCTAAGAAGCAGCACAGTCTTCTTCTTGCTCAGGCACTGAGGTAAAACAGAGCTGTCCAAAGACACAGTGATCATGGGAGATGTAGTCCAGCTCGGAAACCCAGGTACCAGAGAAGAATGGGGGCTTGAAGGACCTGAACTACAACTCCCATGACACATTACAGTGGCATTTTGAATAAAAGAAGTTTGGGTTTTGGTCATAATTTCACAAATTCAGGCTGAAAACCAATATTTTGTTTTTCGGGTATTCAGTTTTTCAACAAAAGTCATATTTTCAGCAAAAACAAACACCTTTTTGAGAAAAATTGTGTTCAGTCAAAAATCCAATTTGCAATAAAAAAAAAAACTGACAATTTTTCAACCAGCCCTAATTATGAGTATTTTGAAAGGAACAGAACAGCCTGCTATTTTGTGTGCACAAATATAATGGCTTGCATTCATTTGAAATGTGTGAAAATAAAGCAACCAGGGGAAAAAGTCACACCCAGCCCCTAAATATTTCTATTTTATTTTCCTTTCACTTCTAGAACTCTGTTAATATTTCTTATATTTCCAAATAATTGTGTACTCACTATACTTGACATCATTTAAAAAAAATACTGAACGGATTTTCTTCAAATTTGGCCTAAATTAGGTAGAGCCTAAATGAGAAAACAAGGTACATTTGAAGATTTTCATCTCAACTGTTTTAAAATAATCTGAACACAAAATATCTGCTTGGGACATATGGAAAAATAGTATTTCATTCATGCACGCGTAACTCATAATACAGCTCAAGCAACTGTGCCCAACTTTTGCAAAAGTTATCACCCTCAGGGCTGAAGCTAATGGGACTAAACGCGGGAGTAAAGCTTTGCAGGATCAGGCCCAGGTGTGACTAAATATGAAGTCTTGGGTTTGCCAAAATGGAGGCTCACACAAAAGGGCTAGAAAACAGCATTTATACTTATCCCTTGCATAACTGAGAGTACAGAGCCACAGTTTCCAGGAAGAACATCAGGAAGATGGTGCCTCAGGCAAGCTGGGTTTTCAAAAGTGTGAGCCCTGCCCCATCAATTGGGATGGAGCAGGTCGCTTCTCTGGTGCTCTGAACACCCACTGCAAGCCATTGCACAAATGTGATGGGGCTATGACTCTGACTCCTCCTTGACTCTCTCATCCCCTTTTTTGGTATGTTGCTCCTCAGGAGCAAGCAGTCCTCGTGCAACATATGGCATGTCTACACAGCAAAGAAAAACTGGTGGCTGGCCTGTGCCAGCCTGCTTATGCTTCTGGGGCTTGGGCTGCAGGGCTGTTTCATTTCTGTGTAGACTTCCAGGCTTGGGCTGGAACCCGAGCTCTGGGACTCTGTCACCTCACAGCATCCTAGTGCCCAGATGTCTACACAGCAATGAAACAGCCTTACAGTCTGAGCCCCACAAGCCAGCGTCCGATGGTACAGGCCCGCTGAAGGTGTCTAGTTGTGGTGCAGACTTATCCATGGAGGGCAGAGACTATTGTTGTGGGAAGACCTTGAGAAGGTGGGCAAGATGGAATGAAGGCTTCTATCCAGCCTTGCACCCCTGTCAGCAGCCCTTACATGGGAGTGCAGTTTGACCAAAAGTACATAGGATTATTATGCAAAGAGATGCAACTATGCTGGCAATTTTATGTGAAAAGACAAGGGGGCAGATTTTTAAAGGGACAAAGTGCAGTTATGTGCTCAGCTCCTGCTCAAAGTTGATGGGAGCCAAGCACCTAACTCACACTGTTGCTCTTTCTCCCACTATAAGTAAAGGCCCAGTCCTGTGAGGTGTTGGGTGCCCTCCTGAGAGATGCTGAGTAATTTCAACCACAGCTGATTTCATTAGTCGTTGAGAAAACTAAGTGCTTTGCAAGAGAAATTCCACCCCCCATCATCATAGTCACTTCCTTTTGCTGGGATGGGCCAGAAAGGACTAATACAAATTTCTATAAAAGCAAGATGAATAAAATACACAAGATATCGAAAGTCTTCAGGATATCTACAAACCAGAGGTGGGTAAATACTCAAAATATTGTAATGATTTTTCTCAAATAAAAAAATATCTTTCATTCAACTTTATTAGGGTTCACATGCCTTCTGAATTCCTGTTCTGTAAATATTTGAGCAAATGAATGTACTGTCAACATCTTATAAAAATATTAGAGAACATTTACGCAGTGAAAACTTTGGAACTTATAAACCCAGGAATTTGTACTGGAAACATGATTCTAAGAGGTACTTCAGCTAAGTCAGAAATCAGAAATAACATTATATGACTTTCAGATGGACTCGTAGTTAAGTCAGTGGACAGAAGATCTGGGTTCAATCCTGGGCTCTGTCATAAACTTCCTAGGTGATATTGGGAAAATCATTTAATTGCACTGTGCCTCAGTGCCCCATCATAAAATTCAATATAAATTATTATTTCTATTTTGATAAGACCTAGAGGATGTCACTGAGATGTGGTCTCCATTGTGGGAGGCCATGTACTTACCCATAGCAAGAGCCAGTCCCTGCCTCATAAATCTTACATTCTAAATAGAAAATAAAGGATGAAAGAAAAGAGGTTCCCCAATTTTACAGATAGGGAACTGTTGTACACACAGATTGCCATTTGCCCATGGTCCACACAGCAAATCTGTGGCAGAACTGGAAAATGGAATCTTCTGGGTGCTGTGCATTATCCATAGCACCATCCTCCTCTTCTCCTACCTTTACATTGCCTATTTAGATTGTAGGCAGGGACATTCTCTATATATTTATACAGTGTCTAGCACAGTGGGGGTCCCAATCTCATTTAGTGCCTCTAAGCATTACTGCAATACAAATAATTAAAATAATAAATCAAACATAACCAGTGCAACACAAGTTTGGATACAGAATAGTTACAATAATCATGAACAACTTACAGAGCAATTATTTGGCAAGGAATTTTGGGGGGGGGGGGGAAACAAGCTGTAATTGTGTGAAAGTCATAGACTACATAGGGTATGTCTACACGGCAAGTAAACATCCGTGGCTGGCTTGTGTCAGCTGACACAGGCTCATGGGGCTTTGGCTATAGGGCTGTAAAATGACAGTGTAGATGGGAGGGCTTGGGCTGGAGCCCGAGCTCTGGGACTCCATGAGGAGGTTGAATCTCTGAGTTGGAACATTTACACTGCAATTTTACAGCCCCATAGCCCAACCCCCGTGAGCTTGAATCAACTGAGAGAGGCCACCTGCGGGTGTTTAACTGCTGTGTAAACATACCAATGAAGTCTAGGTGAACTAATCATAACAAACAATTTATATATTGAATGTTGCCCTTTTTTTCTGCTACTTCTGCCTATTATCCTGCCCTTAGTTACACCAGTAAAATTCCACTGACTTCAGTAAGGTTTCACTGGTATAACTGAGAACAGAATTTGACCCTTTGTTTCTAGGCCAGTGTATTACATATAGTTATCCAAATCAGGCCTCATAGCTGCCAGTCTGGTATGTGACTAACATCCCATTAGCAGTTCAGCAGGCATTTGCTTTTTAGACTATTCAGTGCTGTTTGGTAAGATAGCAGGAAAGAAGCTATTTGCTGTATTAAAGATAGTGTATCTCCTTTGACAGTTTTTACCTTTCTAACAAAGTATTTGGCTTCTCTATTAGAAACATGGATGCTAGAGGTGATAAAAAATAAGAAGTTTGTGATCGTGACTATGTACATTTTCAGTCACAGAAATATTTGTGAAAGTTCCACACTCCAAAAATAAGTTTTGCTAAAGGTCTTGAAGCATAAACAATGGGATGTGCCCCAAACTTGACATAACTGATCCATATACTAAATGATAAGAGGAAGACTCACAGAGTATCTAGGTCACAGTGTACCAAACTATCAGTGGATACAACCGCATATTTTTGTGTTTAAATACTGGGCAGGTTGAAATATATCTCCAGGAAATGAACTCTCTGATAACTGAGTCAAAAGATTTACCGGTGAGAATCCCTTCAGGACTGCACTTAAACATTTGTTTAAGTCCCAGTGAAGTTTGGCTGAATCAGAAACTGGATATGCAATTAAATTTTCAGTAGTTGTGTGCAAGCCCAAGGAACAGCTGAAACTCTTTTGGAGGTGCTCTTACAACATCTGCCACACATGATGGGCATACACGTCCAGAATTTACAGAAATCCAAGATGCTGAGTAGAGTTTCACGAAGAAGCACTTGGACATGCACTGCTCATCTAAGGGCTTGTCTACATTACTGGCTGGATCAATGGTAAGCGCTCAATCCAGCGGAGGTCGATTTATCGTGTCTAGTCTAGACATGATAAATCGACCACCGAGAACTCTCCCGTCGACTCTGGTACTCCACCAGGGCGAGAGGTGCAGGTGGAGTCGACAGGAGAGCATCAGCCATCGACTTACCACAGTGAAGACACCACGGTAAGTAGATCTAAGTGCATCGACTTCAGCTACGTTATTCACGTAGCTGAAGTTGCATAATTCAGATCGATTTCCCCCCAGTGTAGTCCAGGCCTAAATGATTTAAGATTATCTCTGGATTTTGGTAATGCCTATCACCATTTTTCCAGTGACTATTAAAGCAACTACAACATACAGCAGTGTCAATGAACCATTGGCACATGTTCTGCCTTTGGCATGTGGACCCATTTTGCTTGGTATGCATGTATATAAATAAATTAAGAAAAAAAAGGAAATTGAAGAAATTATCTGAAAAACAAAATATAAATTATAAATTCTGGCCCTTCATACATTTGTAATCTCAGTCTTTTCCTGCCTGAAATCTATAGCACATCACCTTCAACCTTTTTTGTCTATCCTCTGTGCCAAATTTCCTAGCGTTCCTTTGTGTCATATGTCCACATCTTGGTCAAATGCAGTGAGACTTACACCAACACCCATGCTCCTGAGTGCAACTGCTTTAGTTTGCTGAATCCTGTCATTTTGATACTGAACCGCATTGTGCAGGAAATGTTAGTTGTTTTAATTAAATATTTTAAGTTGTGATAGAACATGTGAATGATTATACGAGTGGACCATAAGAATTACAATTTGACAGTCTTTAAAAGAAGTGTGTAGAGTATTAAATGTCCATTGAAGCTGAGAGAAAAAATATTTTTTTTATTTTTTTCAGCCAGGTCTAATGTCTGTTAGATTTGTTTAAATGCTGCAGTTATCACTTCTCTGATGCATATACACCCACACTCCCTGGAAGAGTGAACCTAATAGATGGCATTTTTTCAGAGACACTCCCCATTGCCTATGATATAAAGGAAGTACTGGACTGCTACTACAGCACTGTAGCCCTTTGATCTGAAACAGGAGATCCTAAAGGTGATGCCACTGCTTCATTATCTCTCCTTGTCCCCATACCCAAGGACTCAGTTCCCTTGCTGTATGGACTGCTAACTGGGGGCCTGGTCCAAGGCCTGCTGGAGTCAACGGGAGTCTTTCCACTTACTTCAAGAGGCTGTGGATTAAGCCCTGAAAGAAGAGCCCTGCCCTGGCTGCTATTCTTCTTCTCTGCCTAGTAGCAGCTAGGGCATGATTCTCAGAGAGTGTGGCGTAGAGTCAGCAAAGATAAAGGGACCTTGCCTTTGGTTTGGGGTAAGAGAGAAGCCCCTTCTGCGAGGAAAGGAAAAGTGGGTGTGGGTGGCAGAAGTCTGATAAGAGGAATTCTTTCTGGAGGTGGAGGCAGAAGATGATGCTGGAGCAGAGAGATGATCACTCAGAACTAACCAGCTTGTAATGATTTAAAAGAACTTTTTTGTTTGTTTGTTTTACAGACTTCACTCACCACTTCTCGTAACTAAATATATAATGTGCAGACTGGAGAATAACAACAGACAATAAACTTAACAGTAATAAAAGTAACAGCATATGCAATGAAACTGGATATAGACTGCATACTGGAAAGCCAAAACACTTCCCTTCCTTAAGAAAACATCAAGAAAATTCAGCTACTTTCATGGGCACTGCTGGCAATATCAAAGAACTATGCCAGTCATACTCAGATATTAATGGGAAGTCACTGAATAACTTCTTGAAGACCTGACGCCTAGAAAATTCTTTACAATTCGGCATCACAAATCTCAAATCTCTAGATATTGACAACATCAAAATGGTTATGGTTGAGTGACAGGAGAATGCTACCTGGAAAACCAAGTGTGTTTCCAGGTTGGTTACTAGCTGAAAATGATTAAATATGGCAGGATTGAACAAAACAATCAATCCACTCCCCAAAATGAATTTTTGCAAGCATGGAGCACATTGCTTGATTATTATGTTTCTAAGAATAAACTAGCCATGGCTTTCTTGATGACCTTCAGGTCAATGCATTAATGCAAACAAGTTTTTCAAGAATGAACTTCATCAAGTCTGACACCAAGAATCAGCTAGTAAACGATATGAGTACACCATGTGTGGCTATGAAAATCATCCAATGCAAGCTTATAATTAAAAAAACAAAACAAAACCTGTCATCCAAAATTCAAGAGCAGAAATCTCACTGTCTGTTGGTCAGCTGCCTCTGCATATCTGCACATCATGTGATAATAAGTACATCTTTTGTATCACTTGGCATAGTAAAGGTTAATGGTCACTGGAAGATAGCATCCCAGTGCAAGACCTCAAGGAATCATATCCACCGATTGTTAGAAAACAGGTGATGACGAGGCTACAGCCATTCAGTAATGTTTTATGGAAATATAAACCTAGCGAAGTATTTATGGTGACACAATCTCAGAATGTTTCATTATTATTTGCTGTAGGCTCATGACAGGGCCCACTTTGAAAAGTTTTGTCCCCTTCTTCCCTCCCCCCCACCCCCAGCATAAAAGTTCTGCCGAACTGAAGAAGAGTGCTGCGTAAGCTCGAAAGCTTGTCTCTCTCACCAATGAACATAAGAACATAAGAAAGGCCGTACCGGGTCAGACCAAAGGTCCATCTAGCCCAGTATCCTGTCTACCGACAGTGGCCAATGCCAGGTGCCCCAGAGGGAGTGAACCTAACAGGCAATGATCAAGTGATCTCTCTCCTGCCATCCATCTCCACCCTCTGACAGACAGAGGCTAGGGACACCATTCCTTACCCGTTCTGGCTAATAGCCATTAATGGACTTCACCACCATGAATTTATCCAGTTCTCTTTTAAACTCTGTTATAGTCCTAGCCTTCACAACCTCCTCAGGTAAGGAATTCCACAAGTTGACTGTGCGCTGCGTGAAGAAGAACTTCCTTTATTTGTTTTAAACCTGCTGCCTATTAATTTCATTTGATGACCCCTAGTTTTTGTATTATGGGAATAAGTAAATAACTTTTCCTTATCCACTTTCTCCACATCACTCATGATTTTATATACCTCTATCATATCCCCCCTTAGTCTCCTCTTTTCCAAGCTGAAGAGTCCTAGCTTCTTTAATCTCTCCTCATATGGGATCCGTTCCAAACCCGTAATCATTTTAGTTGCCCATTTCTGAACCTTTTCTAGTGCCAGTATATCTTTTTTTGAGATGAGGAGACCACATCTGTACACAGTATTCGAGATGAGGGCGTACCATCGATTTATATAAGGGCAATAATATATTCTCAGGCTTATTCTCTATCCCCTTTTTAATGATTCCTAACATCCTGTTTGCTTTTTTGACCGCCTCTGCACACTGCGTGGACATTTTCAGAGAACTAGCCACGATGACTCCAAGATCTTTTTCCTGACTTGTTGTAGCTAAATTAGCCCCCATCATATTGTATGTATAGTTGGGGTTATTTTTTCCAATGTGCATTACTTTACATTTATCCACATTAAATTTCATTTGCCATTTTGTTGCCCAATCACTTAGTTTTGTGAGATCTTTTTGAAGTTCTTCACAGTCTGCTTTGGTCTTAACTATCTTTAGCAGTTTAGCATAATACTCAAAAACCAGTGGGAGAACACTTTAACCTGTCTGGCCATTCTATGACAGACCTGCGGGTGGCTATCTTAAAACAGAAAAACTTCAAAAACAGACTCCAATGAGAGACTGCTGAGCTGGAATTGATATGCAAACTAGACACAATCAACACAGGATTAAATAAAGACTGGGAATGGCTGAGCCATTACAAACATTGAATCTATCTCCCCTTGTAAGTATTTTCACACTTGCTTCTTATCAAACTGTCTGTACTGAGCCATCTTGATTATCACTTCAAAAGTTTTTTTTGTTTTTTTCTCTTACTTAATTGGCCTCTCAGAGTTGGTAAGACAACTCCCACCTGTTCATGCTCTCTGTATGTGTGTGTATATATATCTCCTCAATATATGTTTCACTCTATATGCATCCGAAGAAGTGGGTTGTAGCCCACGAAAGCTTATGCTCTAATAAATTTGTTAGTCTCTAAGGTGCCACAAGTACTCCTGTTCTTTTAGCAGTTTAGTATCATCTGCAAACTTTGCCACCTCACTGTTTACCCCTTTCTCCAGATCATTTATGAATAAGTTGAATAGGATCGGTCCGAGGACTGACCCTTGGGGAACACCACTAGTTACCCCTCTCCATTCTGAGAATTTACCATTCATTCCTACCCTTTGTTCCCTGTCTTTTAACCAGTTCTCAATCCATGAAAGGACCTTACCTTTTAGCCCATGGCAGCTTAATTTACATTAAGAGCCTTTGGTGAGGGACCTTGTCAAAGGCTTTCTGGAAATCTAAGTACACTATGTCCATTGGATCCCCCTTGTCCACATGTTTGTTGACCCCTTCAAAGAATTCTAATAGATTAGTAAGACACAATTTCCCTTTACAGAAACCATGTTGACTATTGCTCAACAATTTATGTTTTTCTATGTGTCGGACAATTTTATTCTTAACTATTGTTTCGACTAATTTGCCTGGTACAGACGTTAGACTTACCGGTCTGTAATTGCCGGGATCACCTCTAGAGCTCTTTTTAAATATTGGCGTTACATTAGCTAACTTCCAGTCATTGGGTACAGAAGCTGATTTAAAGGACAGGTTACAAACCTTAGTTAACAGTTCCGCAACTTCACATTTGAGTTCTTTCAGAACTCTTGGGTGAATGCCATCTGGTCCTGGTGACTTGTTAATGTTAAGTTTATCAATTAATTCCAAAACCTCCTCTCGTGACAGTTTGTCCAATAAAGGTATTACTTCATCCGCATTGTCTCTGTAGTACACAGAGGTATTTCCAGATGCTAGACGTTGGCTATTGTATTGTCACCACATAAATGAAAGGATCCAACTGATTTTCACACTGCTACTCCTGGTGAAGGCCTTTTCTAATCATCTACTCTTTGTGTAACATCCAAAGAGTCCTGCTTCTCTGCTTTTATTCTGTCCTCCTGCAAGCATGTGAAAGAGATGGTTTGAAAAAATGTAGCAGTAGCCTTATCCTTTACTTTCAAGATGACCTGCATGTGTCCTGCAGTACCCAATCAATTGTCAAACAGTCATTTTTCAGGCTCATTTTTTATATACACGGATTTAACTTCAGGAAACAGATCTCATTTTGGCTCACTGGTTTATCCTGACCCCTTAACTACATCTCATGGAAACTCTGCCCTGTGAGTTTCATAGGTCACTGCCTCCTCTAGTTTTCTAATCAAAGGCGCTGTTTGACCTGTGAAACTTTTTAGCTCAGCATCTGAGGTTTCAAATGATACTTTTTAAAAATCTTTCCTTATAATAGCTTATTTCAGATGGCAAAAATATTGACTGATATACTTGTACCCAATTCCATAGTGATGGAATTATCTCGATTTCAAATTCAATCACAGTTTCTGATATTCTTTTGACTTGACATCAATTTATGGTGTGAATAGGCAATTCACTACCCGATGTATAATCTCTTTCCCTCAGCAGACTTGACTTCTTTTTCACCTGTAGTCACTCATGTTTGAACTTGTTTCTTTTTGGTTTTCTCATAATTTTTTATTTTGTTCCCTTTCTTTCTGCCTCCCATTAGTATTTTGTTAGGATCACTAAAGTATACACAACCAATGCATTTTTTGGATCCCAATCCTGCAATGAGCTTGCATAAATGCAGGGGACTGGCTGTGTGCAGTTCATCACTCACTCATTTGTTGTGAATTTGACAGCCCTGCACCTTTAAGCAGGGCGGGGGAGGGAGGTGTTTGACTGGCTGGACAGCCGAATGAAGGGAACAGTACTTTATGGCTGGGAGGGGGTGGGGGAGAGAGAGATGAAAACTGTTGCAAAAGAGTCAGTGTGGTCGCTGACTCATTCCCTAGGAATGCAGGGTTTAAAAGGGCCTGAAGCTCTTTTACATGGAGCAGGCTGAGGAGGGACTCACCCTCCCTCCCCTTTATGTGATAAAATACCAGTTTTGGTCAAGACCTGCTGTGGGAATTACGCTAGCCGCCCCTTTTTTAGGGGGGGCTGGGAAGGATTTTTTCCTGTACCATCATATTGGCTTGGGTGCCGTTGGGGGCGTTTCACCTTCCCCACAGCTGGTTCAGGAAGGGCTCTCTTCATGCATGACACAAAGGGCGGTAGACTGTATGTCGCAGCTCATTATGTAAGTGTAGGGTGGATATCCAGTGCAGGTACTCCATAGAAAAGGTATACAGTGACTGGAAAAATGGCTTGGAAAACGACTTAAAAAGATGTTCATTAAAGGAACAAACAGGGGCTGTTGGGGACTCCTATGATTGGTACAGCAGGGAGCCACCCCCCTTTTCTTATAGCCCAGCTTAACCCTCCTACAAAGGGTGGTGGATGGTAAGGTCCTGGCAATAAATTTGCTGGTGAGACTTGGATGGAAAAAGAGGAGGAGCTGTTGGGAGCCCCACCACAGGTATGGTAAGGTCCTGGCAATACATTTGCTGGAGAGACTTGGATGAAAAAAAGAGGGGGAGCTGGTAAAAGTTCCCCGGGTAATTACGGAATAAACATGGGGTTACCTGCACTGTACACTTTTATCTGCCGGGTGGTCCCAGACATCTAATAATAAAGTTGTGACCTAATTAAACCCATGTCAAATGTCTCCTGTCCTTCTTTCGGTATAGCCAGACAAGAGGGCAAAGGGCTCAGAATCCAAGAGAAGAGAGAGTTTTTGACTATATATTTATCCAATAAAACCAACGTATTGTCACAGGTGCATAACAGCACTATCAGCTGTATGGCATGTTTAGTGGACCAAAGTACTACAGTGCCAAGGATTGGTAAGAAAAAAGTATTGCTTTTATAACATTTGTTTAAAGAACACTGCATTAATACTAGAAAATACTTTCCATTATTTAATATGAATTAATATTCAAGACTGGAGAAAAATTATGCAAGTAATATTTTTGGAAAGCATTATTTGTATAACAGCCAGTGATGCAACAATTCATGATGCTGTTTGCATTTTTCTTCTGGAGCACTTACTTTGCTATAACATAGTGTTTAAGTTTTAAGAAATTTGATCATATATCACAATATACTTAATTCCTTTTTGTGGCCTTCAAATCTATGATTAAATCCTTTATCCACTAGGGTTTGATTTTTACTGTTCAGTTAGAACCTGCTTTATGGAATTTTCTATTGATCCATGAATGTGTACATTGGTTATTCAAAGGCAGGTATTAATTTTAAATAACTGCAGTCATTCCAAATGTATCTGTTCTGTTTGCCCATGTTAACGTCTGAAACTATTTTCATTACATGTAACTGCCACATTTTGTAATACAAGAGAGTTATGTTGTTTTTGGAATAGCTCAAGCAGTGACCGTATGTTATTGTGGAATAGATCTTTAATGAAGAAAGAACCAGATTCAGTATGGTGTTTCAGCAGAAATATTTGAAGATTTTTGGGTAATGCTTTGTCAGACCACAAGGGTTATTGCCAAATAAAGCAGTCTCTTTAGGAGCATTTGGGAGCTTCAGAGCATTAGACCAGATTTCACTCTTTTGGCTTGTGTCCTAGGGTAAAACATATTCTTGTTTTATTTGTTTGTTTGTTTTTTTAAAGAGGCTTAATTCTCCATCACTTATACCAGCTTTACTCCAGTGTAACTCCACTGATTTCAAAGACATTAAGTCCAGTTTACATGACTATAAGAAGAGTGAAAGGCCTACAGAGCATTTATCATTATATTCTGTCAGAAAGAGTCTGTTATTCTGTTGTGGGTGAGCTACATTTGGGTCATGACAGGATATGAAATGTTGTAATTCAGATGGAAGGCTAAAAACAAGCCAGAAAGTGGCAGCCCCTGCCTCCAATCCTGTAGGTAGAATTATTGGGCCAGATCCTCAGGAGAGATAAAAGAGTATCTCCAGTGTCTTTAATGGGAGATACACTGAATTACACCAGTTGAGGCTCTGGCACCAGCTGAGGAGTTATCCAGTGATGACGACTGCTCCATACAAAGGAAGCAATTGCAGTACCCTAGCTTTAAAAATAAAGATTGGGCAGGATAACTGGAATCGTAGTAAATAAACTATTAATTTGGGGAAGAATTCCCTTGTGAATTACACTGATTTTCCATTAAGGGCTATTATAAAAAGTGTCCTTAACTCTTCAAATCATTTAATAATTTTGTTAAAAAAGAGGACTGTTCAAACAGCATATCTTTGTCCTAATGCTAAGAGCACCTACAAAGTAAAGTATTTATATGAGCAGATTGGATAGTGGTAGCTGTAGAATTCAGAGAGATATACTAACTATTACAGACTACTCCCAGTTAATATGTAGCCATCAATATTCCCCAGATTCTCTGAGGAAGGATGTTGAAGAAATACTAAGAGATCACTAGTATATAGAAAAGCATTGCTGGAAACATTGCCTCTCTGAATTCAAGGGAGGAGTAGGTTGTTTCGTAGTAAAATTGCTAAGGGTTCTGTGGCCTGATTTAACTCCCATGAAGTCAATGAGAAAATTCCCATTTATTGTTATGGGAGCTGTATCAGGACTTATAACCTGATAAGCCCTTATAAACATAAAAGAAGAGGGGAAAGCATATGCCTCTATGGAAGTTAAGTTTGGGGGAAGGTTGCAATTGATTTTGATTATGCTTTGTCAGTTACTAAATACCATGTTTATCATTTTAATCATATTGAGTCCAAAGCCAGTTCTTTCAGCATATTCCATACAAATGCTAAAGCTATTCCCTCAGTCCCCCTTGCCTGATATCATCTCTCCCAATTTGTCATGTCACATCTAACCTAGGTCCTGATTCTGCAGTGGGGCTCTACGTGGGCACAGAGATCCATGTGTACAGAGTTCATTGTGTGATCAGGATCCTAGACTGCAAGCTCCTCAAGGACAGGGATTGTCTTTGTTCTCTCTCTCTAGAGTGCCATGCACTCTTACAGCAAAACACTAATAATAAATAATAAAGTTAACAAATTCAAATTGAACTTCTGGAAGTACATATGATAGACACATAAGGGCTACATTAATTCATTAAAGTTGGTGCTATTAGAGTGAACAGTAAATGTATTTCTAATGTCAGGACACTAAACATAAAGTGGGCAAGATTTTACATTTTGAAGTTCAGTGCTACAGCATCAATCATATTCAACACTTAATTCAGATTATATATAGCTTGGTGATTATACTTGCAGGTCACCCCCCCCCCCCCCACTTCTCATCCACCTTTCATCCTATTCCACATTTCTGCTAAAGACCAGAGCAGGTCAGGGGGAGATGTTGTATCACTTTGCTTAGCTTTGTAAAGTTTAGCTTTCTTTCACTGCTATAGATGGTGATAAAAAAAGGACTAAATTCAGCAACTCCAAAATGAATGGTTCCTCTTACAGATTGCAATCTGAGCAATAGAATACAGGAAATCATTGGAAGTTTATTACTTGATTGTCTGTGACTGTCACTGAAATATGGGTTGACTGCAAAAAAAATCAATGGTTTCCCTAAAAGAAAGCACACTTAGGATAGAAGAATGCAAGGCCCAAGTAATTTACTGGCTTCTGTGTTTGTCTGATTGAAGCATTACTGAAGCTGACAGGATAACCATCGGATTCCTGAACCAAACAGGCTCTCAGTCACACAATGGAAAGATGAGACACAGGGTGAGCATTATACTGCTGTGTGTTCTGCGTGTAATTTTTTCTACCACACTTCTCTCTCCCCCACCCCCAAATGCTACGTAGTTAGAAAAAAAAGAAGCAGCTTTGTTTGGGGTTTTTCATTTTCCATTTGGAGAGGTCGGAGGGACAAAAAAAAAGAAACAAAATCAACCACTTGTTATGTTAATTTGATAGGATCAAGAGGCAAAACCCTGATCTAAAGCAGCATTTGAAACTGTCTCGAGTCTCAGGTGGTCAGATTCCCTAGTTTGGTTTAGCCCAGGTTAAAGATATTAACCATTCAGACCTGGATTCAGATTCCAAAACCTCACAGAATCCAGGGATGTTCAGATCTGGTAGTTGTGTTTAGGGCCTCTCAACAATGTTAATAATTTCAGTCTTCACAAGTGGCTCAATCCTGAAAGGTGCATAGCACCGTAGCTCAGATCCAGCAAAACACTTAGGCACATGCTTAATTCTAAGCATGTGAATAATTCCACTGAAGTCAATGGGACTATTCATATGCTTAGAGTTAAACATGTGCTTAAGTGCTTTGCCGGATCTCTGCTAGGGTACTCAGCATAGAATCATAGACTTTAAGGTCAGAAGGGACCACTATGATCGTCTAGTCTGTCCTCCTGCACAACACAAGCCACAGAATCTCACCCACCCAATCCTGTATCAAACCCCTAACCTATGTCTGAGCTATTGAAGTCCTCAAATCATGGTTTAAAAACGTCAAGGTGCAGCTAGTGACCCGTGCCCCATGCTGCAGAGGAAGGCAAAACCCCCCAATCTGCCCTGGGGGAAAATTCCTTCCTGACCCCAAATATGGCGATCAGCTAAACCCTGAGCATGTGGGCAAGACTCACCAGCCAGAAACCCAGGAAAGAATTCTCTGTAGTAACTCAGATCCCACCCCATCTAACATCCCATCACAGGTCATTGTGCATATTTACCGCTAATAGTCAAAGATCAATTAATTACCAAAATTAGGCTATCCCATCATACCATCCCCTCCATAAACTTATCAAGCTTAATCTTGAAGCCAGAAATGTCTTTTGCCCCCACTGCTCCAGAGCTTCACTCCTCTGATGGTTAGAAACCTTCATCTAATTTCAAGTCTAAATTCCTGATGGCCAGTTTATATCCATTTGTTCTTGTGTCCACATTGGTACTGAGCTTAAATAATTCCTCTTCCTCCCTAATATTTATCCCCCTGATATATTTATAGAGCGCATATCTCCCCTCAGCCTTCTTTTGGTTAGGCTAAACAAGCCAAGCTCTTTGAGTCTCCTTCCATAAGACAGGTTTTCCATTCCTCGGATCATCCTAGTAGCCCTTCTCTGTACCTGTTCCAGTTTGAATTCATCCTTCTTAAACATGGGAGACCAGAACTGCACACAGTATTCCAGATGAGCAGGAGCGCTGCCAGCTTTTCTGCCGCCCTAGGCGGCGGAAGGTCCCGCCCCGAAATGCCGTGGAAGTTCCCGCCACTGAAATACCACCGCGGTCGCTGCCCCACAAATTGTAGTGTTCGTGGCGACGGCCTAGGTCACCTAATAGGTTGCGTCGGCCCTGCAGATGAGGTCTTACTAGTGCCTTGTATAACAGTACTAACACCTTCTTATCTCTACTGGACATACCTCGCCTGATGCATCCCAAGACTGCATTAGCTTTTTTCGGCCATATCACATTGGCACCTCATAGTCATCCTGTGATCAACAAATGAGCACCAAAACACTGACAGAACAACACACACTCCCTTCACTAGCCTGTCTGTTCCTCTGCCTCTCTTAGTCTTCCCCCAAAATTCTCCAACAGAAGTCCCACTCAAACTCCCCTGTTTACAGCTCTGTTTGCTGGCTCCTGTGCCACTGCAGCTGTCTGTGCCGCTGCCTGATTGGCTGGCTACCTTTATAGGACCCCTAATCAGAGAAACCCTGCTCCCTAAACAGGGCTCAGCTTCTTCAAGGATCAAGCCAAATTAATGTAAACACTTAGAATGACCTGTATTCCCCCAGTAAAACCACTGGCTTCAGATGGTAGTATAATAACTATAACTTCAATTTTTGAGGCAAACCATGCCATTTTCCTTTACCTATAAGCTCAAGCATGCTCAGTAGGTGCCTTGGTGTGGCACTTTTTGGAAGATGGCAACAGCCTGGTAAAGCAGCAGACAGTATTCCAGCTTCTGGTAATGTGTGTCAGTGTATGTGAGTTCAGAATTACTCAGTTCTAAATGTGAAAACTAACCACCATCTCCTTGTTTAAAGCACTCACAAAGACTCACTTCTCCCATGACACCTAAAAAATTAGCAAGCCAAGTCATCTGAGTGAACTGCTCAACTACAAGGAGGAAAATTATCGAACCTAGGGAGAGAGAGAGCATAAGGGCTCTTGACAGGGAATCAATGTAGGAGAAAGATGAGAGCACAGAATTATGAAGGAAAAGTGAAGGAAGAGAATTCAATATATTTAACTTAATGCACATTTTAAAAAAAAGTAGGTAATATACCATAGGGCAGATGCTCAGCTTCTGTAAATGACCATAGCGCAATTGAAGTCAGTAAACATTGAAACTATGACAATTTACGCCAGCTGAGGATCTGCTGCCATGTGTCTATCATGAGCCTGATCACTTTGTACTGTGTATTGCATCCCCTTCTCCCACACCTCATTGTTCTTTTAGACTGTAGCTTCTTCAGGCGTCAAGTAAATTTGAAAAGCAACTTGCACACTGTGAGTACTGCTGCAATCTAAATAATAATAAATTTAAGGGGATTATTATGTGTAATTAGAGTAGAGCAGAAAGGCACCAACTAAGCTCATGGCCCCTTTGTAAAAGGCACTGTACAAACACATGGTGAAAGACAATGCCAGTGCTAGCCCATTGGGAGACCTAAACAAGATTATATTGGGCCCCCCACCAAACACAACACATACTAATAATTAATAGGGGGCTCCCTTGATCCGCTTGGGGCCCTAAGCAATGCTTAGTCTGCTTATAACTAACGCTGGCTCTGAGAAGAGACTCCCTTCTCTGAAGAGTTCTATACAAGGCAAGAAGAGGGTTGGAAGGGGAAAAAAAGGACAGAGATTTGAAATTATTTGCCCAAAGTCACACGGCAAGTCTGTGGCAGAGCCAGGCATAGAAACCAGAACTTGTACCTCCCAGTCTGGGCAACCAACCAAAAAGCAATAAAGCAAATAAAAATAACATGGATCAGCACATACTTCTTCACACCGCTCATGACTAGAAGACCTTGGTTTCTTCCTGAACAGGGAACTGCCATTCTGTTCTTACAGGCTAGTCAGACCAGTAAAGCTTGTATTATACAAACCTGATGTTGTCAGCTAGCTCAGAAAGATATATATTTTTTTATTACATCTCTTAGTTTTGGTGCCAATTTCTGAGTATGCTACAAAGTAAATAATGCATTAAAATTGACACTTCTCTTGCTATTTCAAAGATTTTTTTTCCAATTGATTTTTCTGTAATACGTATGGACCAAATCATGAAAACCATCATCATGGGAGGAATCCTTATTCACATGAGTAATCCCACTAAGGAGGAACTTTTAAAACTTTTAAAACCCAATCCATTATTTTCCCTTATGGAAAATTATTTTTAGAATTGTAATATAGAATGGTAACCTTTGTTCTATAAAACTTTTAAACCGATCTCTAGGATTCTATAATCAGGGATATATTTCTCTGATTATAGAAATTATCTCAGATACAGATTAAATAATTCTGTAATAACCATATCATGATTATATTGATTTCCGAAGTCATTTTTATAGAACTCTGTTGGGTTTTGGTTTCATCACTATTAAATTTGATAGGGTTTTCCCCATAAGGGGCTGGGACTAGAACAGAAACCAACAAAGCTCTCCATCCTTTACTTCCTTCTGTACATTAACATGTCAGCAATAGAGTAGTCTAGTGCAGACATGACCTTTACATAAATGTTCTTAGCAAAATGTTAGGAAGAGCTTAACTATTATTTTGTTTTCATTGTGTCTTATTGAAATGACACATTTCTTCAACTGGCAGGGAGAAGGAATTAAAAAATAAATTAAAAAAGCGCTCCTTAACGGCACATACTATTAGGGCCAAATGGCCAAATCCCACTTGCTTTATTTATAGGGAGTGAAATTTCACTCCTGTTCAGCTGGTTAGCAGCAGACCTATTTAAGTCCCACTTAATCTTATTTGCTTGTGTGTGGGGGGATTATGCTCAAAGTCCCCACATATTACAGTATTGTTATCTGTGTAACGTTAGTGGGAGTTATGCTTATATAGGGGGAGGAGAACAAACACCATAGTGATGGCCAATAAAATAAAATTACTTCTTGTAGCTACCTATATAATTCAAAGGACACTATCCACCTATTTAAACCCAGGGTGTGATGTACCTCATAAGTGCTATCGTCATTCTAAATAGCTTTTTTAATTTATTTTTTAGAATTGGATCTCACTAGTGCTGAGGAGAGTGGGACAATTACCTCCCGTGACTTATATACAAAACTCCTGTTAATACAGAATCTAGTATAGTAGCCTTTTTTTAAACTGCACCACATTGTTGACTCATATTGAATTTATGATCCACTATAACCGCTAGATCCTTTTTCAGCAGTACTACCACCTAACCAGTTATTCCCCATTTTGTAGTTGTGCATTTGATTCTTCCTTCTTAAGTGTAGCACTTTGCATTTGCTGTTATTGAAGTTCATCTTTTTGACTTCAGACCAATTCTCCAATTTATCATGGTTATTTTGAATTCTAATCCTGTCCTCCAAAGCGCTTTCACCCCCACCCGCCTGGTGGTGTCATCTGCAAATTTTATAAGCAAACTCCCCCTTATCCAAGTAATTAATGCAAATATTGAATAATACTGGACCTAAGACAGAGCCCTGATGGACCCCACTAGATAAACCATTCCAGTTTGACAATGATAACTATTAGTCTGTATGTTTTTCAGGACAGGGACTTTGTCTTTCGATTTCTACAGTGAGGTTTCTAACACACTCTTTGGTGCTTTAAATGATAAATAATAATAATAATAATCAGGATGTTTGTCTAAGAGCAGAAAACGGACTCTGATCGGGAAACATACTTATTCAGAACAGCACCTGTTTAAGTCCAACGGAAGCCAATGGAACCTAAGCACACTCTTACGAGCTTTCCAAAATTGGCCCCTTAATGTCTGCAGCTGCATCTTGTTTTATTTTCAGAAAAGCTGTGAAGTGCAAAGACAGCTCTGCATTGCCATATTTTAAATGGAACACTTCAAGGGGTAGGACTTTCATTACTTCTAGTATTCAGTGGGACTAAGAATGGGCTGACACCTATTTACATTTAAAATTGTGCGAGGAAAAACTTAAGATTTTACAAATGCTCTCACTCCACAGTTTTTTTCCTGTTAAAATTAGGGGGGAGGAGTTACCTTTTATGCTTGTAGTAAAACAGAAAAGAAATGTGATACTGATATTAAATATTTGATGGCTATCATTTATTCATCCTATTTCCTAACGTATGCAAAAAGAGGATATTAGTTCTCATTGAAAGATCATTGTTCCATAACATTCTGATGCTAGCTTACTTTGTGATAAATATCAAAATACAGGGTAAATATCCTAACAGTAGCATTTCCTTTAGCCAAAACTCTGCAGTGATTATATTTATCTGAGTTCTGCACATGCTGAGGGTATTGAAATTGATAATCTATGAACATGTTTCTAGGTCACCAATTTGAATGACAGCACTGCACAAGAACACACTTGATCTTTCCCCCCCATGAGTTTTAGAAGTTAAACATTTTGATGTTGTGTTGTAAGGAAACAGACACATGACTGATGGCATATGTGAGTAACCAACAGACCTCAACACTAAATCAGCTGCAGTTGCCTTCTTTTTGTTAAGTATAGGGAATATTACAGTAACATTATTTACTTGCAAGGATTTTAGATCTTGATTTAGCAACATATTGAAGCACACGCCTATCTCTAAGCACATGATGACCAATATAAAATGTGTTTTAAATATTAAGGTCTCAACATCAGTATTGCTGGAGCCAGGGGTGAGGGGGCCATTCTCTCCCCCCCCCCCCGCTTTTTAACAAAATAAACATAAGCACAGAATTCATGTCCCCCGCAGATTTTTTGCCCTGCAGAATAATAGATTATTCTGGGGAGGCACTGCAATTACATCTTTCACCCACCAGGAGCTGCTGTAGCACCAGAAGAGAGGGAAGCTGGCTCACTGCCAGAGCAGCCAGCACTTTGGGTTTGCCCCCATACCTCCACTTCTACAAAGGTTTCAGCACCCTTGATCAGTATTCTATACAATTCAAAATTATTATGTATGCCTGTCTAATAATATTATAGTAATATTTTCTATATGCAAATATAGGAACTCCCCAATTTAACTGTTTTAACGCTTTTGGGCATAATCCTCCTTCTATTGAATTCAACAAACATTTTTCTGCTTTTGGAGACCTGATTCAGATCCGACTTATTTCAATTTTATCCTGGAGTGACTCCATTATTTTAAACTGAATTCCTCCCAATTTAGACTGATGTAAATGAGATCAGAATCAGATCCTTCAAATTTTGAAAGATCAGGTCCACATATTTTAAGAGAAAAATATACACTAATAAAGTAAAATACTGTGTTTGCAAAAGCATAGCTTATTATTTAATATTTTTTCTAATATTGGCCTTTGAACAGGACCCTGCCAATCCCTGGAAAAGATCTGAGTCATGAGGCCACCAAGCTATTATGGTCCCAGCCCTGTCATGGGAGGAGTCACTAATACTCCACAAGGATCTTTTCGGTGTAATGAAAAGAATATTCTGAAGAGATATGCTTTATTTCACTGTAGAGCTTCTGTCTAAATCCTTTTCCAGCCTCCCTCTTGCCCAGTTTCCTGCTACAAATTTAAAGAAACAGCTTCAGATCAAATCATGATTTAGTCATCATCTGCTGTGTAGAAACTTTGTACAGATAATTCAGTTAGATTATCAAATTGCTTAATTTCTTTTCAGGAGGTTGAGGTGACTCTTCTCAATAGGATTAGCTCCTTTCACTAGATGGTGGTGTGATTACCAGTGCTTGTAGGTTCATAAAGCAATTCGGCTGGGTTTGGAAGCAGTTGAAGATGATACCTGTTTTTCTATATTGAGTATCTTAATTAGTTTCAAGTATGTAGGATCGCCACTGTAGCTCTGTCCAACGACAACAGCTGGAGCGGTCCACTATTTTACTCATTCAGTGTTAGTAGGGCTCTTTCTCCTGGTTTAAGTTTGGGTAGCTTTGGCCTTGCCAAGGGGATACTGAGACCTTTTAGATTTGGTGTCTCATTTACACATCCAACAAGCAGTTCCATTTGGGGTAAAGATTTATCTCTAAAAAGTTAGCAGTGCTCTCATCTGTCAATGCAGAAAGAGCCAGATGGCCTTACTATAGTGATTCTTATGGAGGTTGTCATACAGCAGTACTAATACTGGGTGGTATTTGTGAATAATTTTCTTTGCACATTGCGCTGCTCTGCCCCACAGTCCATTCTCTTGAGCGTTGTAGCCTATAGGATTAACCTACTTGCTTGCATATATATATATCTTTTCTTATAGTTTAAGTATTTGGTTTATTGTAATAGGTTTATAGATTTATATGAAAGTAAGTTCGGCTGTAATGCAAGGGACCTACAGGTCATATCCTGTATGTTAAGCTAAGGCAAAGTTAGTATATCTATATCTGGGACCTTTCACCCAGATAGCAAAGTTGGCCTATATTGAGACCTTTCACCTAGATAAGCACCCACGCATATGTCTAAGACCTTTTACCTAGACAGATAGATAATGGAAGAATGTTATAGGGGGTTTCCAAGTCTGTACCAACAAACTTAACAGGTACACCGCAAGGAGAACAAAAATAACATATGTGCGTATGTACATGCCATCAATACCCACAAACATACTAGCCTATGGAGTAAGTGTATCCTAACATTTTTGTGGGTGAGGAATGAAATTTGGGCATTGGAGGAAGGATTTCCGGCACTTGTGCCCTATAAAAGAGGTGACCCACCTTGCTAGAGTATTTTATTCTAAGGCTATGCTATCTATCTACGACACTACTAACTATTAGTAGGCTGTACTTGTTTTTTTTCAAACTTTAAGTTCCAAGCGGACTAGGCTAAGCTTGGTTTCCCTAAGCTTTTATTCTTAGTGTGTTTATTAGGTTTTGATTTTAAGTTTAAGTTAGTTAAATAAACTCTAAGTTAGCTTTGGTAGCGCTTAGCGTTAGTTTCTTCTAAACACTGCATCTCTCACTCAAGAATTGAGAAATCTGAACCGCCAGAGGCGAGGCTGGTCCTGTGTCTCTTACCACCAGGTTATGGGTGTGAGTATATTAACCAAAGCTTTGTAGCATATAATACTATATTATCATCTGTATCTTTTGAATGGCAGTAATGCAATTGTAACTTTGTAACTCTGATTATTTTACCATTTAATTACTATTTCATTGATTTTAATAAAAAGTCTTTATGGCCGTATCTGTCTCAGTGTGAGCTTCCTGTCATACCCCCGAGGGTCCTTTGTAAATTTTGTGGAGCCGGATTCGCGACAAGAACTTTTATCTTCTGATCAGATTGGTGAGCCTAAAACCCGTATTATCCAAATTAATATTATTAGCACCCTAAATCAGGCAACAGCATGTGTGGGGCTAGACTCAGCATCCTGTAGCCCAAAAGTTTGGAATTCAGAACTAGCAAGCTCTGACATGTCAATTACTATTTCTTCCAGAGGGCCAAAATGAGAAACAATGCCTCAATGTTTGCATTAACCATTCATTGACTAAATTAAAATAAGGAACAAATATGTAAAAAGCTAAATCTCTATGCAGGTAATTAATGAACATAAACAAATTTGTTGAACATGTCATTCCCTTTGACTAGTTCAGCCAGTTCCAAAACAACCACCATAAGGAGATCCAAATATAAAGCTGGCTGCCTAAAGTTGCTGCTATAGAAAAGTCAAAAAACTAACATCAGGATACTTATTGTATTTAGAGAAGACCATTTGTGTCTTATTAGTCTTGCAGGCAGTTATTTCTTAAATGGCAGTTCCTCTCCACTCTTAAAGCACTAGAGCAATGTTTTTCAACCTGTGGCCCACGGACCCTTGAGGGTCCGCATACTCTGTCTAAGATTTCCAAAGAGGTCCGCACTTCCATTCAAAATATTTTAGAGGTCCACAAATGAAAAAATGTTGAAAACCACTGAAGTAGAGCAATGATTTCATTTCACAAATGTGGTTTATTTTTGCAAATCAGAATGACTGCATAAAGATTCTGCTCCAATTTACAAAAATAAATTACATTTTGAAAAAACATCACTCTGGTACTTTCATGATGGAGAGAAACAGCTATCTAAAAACTTGTCACTTAGCAACAAAGTCATACTATGCCTCTGGTGACTTCTCAAGACCAGCTGCTATGGAGTTTACCTTCATGAGAGCTTTCCAACTTTCTCCACTGGCTGATCAGCATTCCAGCAGGGACAATTTTGAGCCTTTCAGCCTTGATCAACTTTCAGGGCGATCAACAATGCGATAATAAACTGGTACCACATACTACAGGTGTCAACTATTCAGGGTCCTTATTGCAATTATTTCATAAGTTAATATATGTTATCATCTGCAAAGAAGAATACACTCTGGCAGAAGAGAGAGCATATCCCATTCCCTACCAGCCAGTTTTCACACTAGACACAATCACCATTAGTCTTTATGTTTATAATTCCGCATATAAATATGTTATTGTAGATATCACATTTAATTATTACAAACAGTATATAAAAAGCCATTTTTGCATACACAGTGGGGATCACTAAAAAACTTCATTACCATTCCCGACACAGCATGCAGAATACACAGGACTCACACATGATGATTCAAAACCTTCTGGAGCTTATGTCATTTTATAACCACTCCGTTGTTGTTATTTTACTGCAGGTAAAATTTAGTCCATTGTTGTGAATAGCTGTTCATTTTCAGTTTCAAGGGTTTCCAAAGCAACATCCAATTGTATTTAGTTAGGCTGTTTTCAGGATGGATGGCTCCCAACACTCTTACAGCTGCTTTGAATAGTTCCAGTAGCTTGAGATGTGACAAAATATGTGAGGAAGAGAATAAGTGAGAAAAAGAGGAAAGGAGGAGAGATGGAAAGAAGGGAAGGAACAGGAATGAAGTTTGCCAGCGGAAGGTGAGATATGACAAAGGGAAAAGGAAAGAAATATAGTGAAGGAATACAGCTTTGCACAAAATAATGTTGTACTGAATAAGGTAGAAAAGGAGGTATTGCTGGGAAATCGACAACAGAAAATAACAAACAGAAGAGCAATGCAGGTACAACCATGCCTTTGAAGACCAAAGATAGGTGAGAAGAGGACTTTGGTGAGAGGGAGAAAGCAGAGATTGTGTAAGGGAATTAAACATATGAAGCCAAAAAACAACACACAAATGTACAGTCAAATTCCCTACTGGCATAAGTGGGCCAAGCAGAGATGACCCGTGCCTGCCAATAGTGGGAGGGAAGGGGGTAGAGTGAGGGTAGCTGGCTTCTGCAGTATTACTGAGCATGCTCAGTCCAAGTGAGCATGCTCAATACAAGCCAAGCAGCAAATCTGGGTGGGGGTACATGAGCCCACATGTCCCCCCATTTGTGTCACCTGTGGGGCCAAGCCCAGGGGTGTTATGCCTGCTTATGCCAGCAGTGAATTGACCTATGGACGTCACATAGCCCAATCAAAGTAGTTTGCCACATATTTTAACTTCCAGAGAGCCCAGCCGTCTGCCAGTCTCTCTCCTGGACCCCCAGCTGCCATTGAATGTAATACACTCAGCTCCAGACTACATTGTATGCCATATCCCAGAAAGAAAGCAGCTCATTCTAAAACACAGTTGTATCATTCTAACTAACCACACAGGTGTCTTACTATAATTACGTAAAAGGTTGGCCTATACATTACTAATGATTTTTGTTAGCAAAGTCATCAAGCCTGTAATAAAGTCATTAAAGAAAGTATTGAACAGCTACCAGATTCTTAAGGTCATATCAGCAGCTCACCTAATAATGTAACCCATGTTTTGCTGTTAGTGCTGCCTAGAAATCAATCAATCTTATTCCTTCTGAGAAAAATTCACCCTGTCTCATTCACTGAAGGATAATTGAGCTGCATAGGTGTCACCGAGGGCATAAATGGAGGACATCAGGGATGCACAGGTGTTATTCAGCACAACATTTGGTCCCAGAATCTTTACTACTATAGAAGATCCCAAATCAAGTTTGCGTGGCTACCATTAAATAAGTTAAAATGCATTTTTCTTGAATATTGATTAAATTTTGTATGAAATCATTGAGAAACAGATGCCACTAAGTCATTTTACAGTCACTTTTCAGAGTAGAAGAGCAGTTTTATGCATTTCCTTCCATGAAAACTGTTTTATGAAATGTGTTACTAAAGATACTGTTAGGAAAGTAGAATGTATGACATGGAAACATTTTTCAAATGGCAGAGAGAAAGCTGTGTCATTAAAGAACATTTAGAGGAACTGATCTTTGGAATTCATTGAGTGAACACAAAGATACAATTCATGCAACGTGTCCTGAAGATGCAATAAGTTAGCAGAGAGTAGCTCAAGCAATTTAGAATTGGCAACAAAGCCTTGGGTGTGAATTACAACCTTCCATTGCATTCATTCAGTGATCAGCTGTGGTCTTTATCAAACAGAAATTTAAAAAAATTTCCAAGTTCAATGCAGCCCTGAGATCTTTACTTCATTCACCAAAATGCCCTCATAAATACTTAATTGAGGAGTGAGGGCTTTGTTTGGATTTTTCTTTTCTATTCCCCCTCAATTTGTTCACTACAAACCCATCCTCAACACAAACATTTTACATTTAAAAAAAAGAAATTATAATATCTTCTACAATACAATTCCCATTAAGCATCTATGAAAAATGAAGTAACTGTGAATCCAGGAAGTCATTTTGAGGTGTTTCATAGTAGTTAGTGACAGATTTAATAATAAATTGATTAGAACGGAAGTCAACTACCAATTATTTAACTGGGTTCTACATACTCCATCCCAGCCAGATTACCTCTGTACCTGGATCTGCATCTTCAAAGAAATCCTTTGACATAATTTTGTAACTTTACCAAATGGTTGATTTCTGTTTCTGTCTCTCTATGTGAAATGAATGCCTGTGGGGAAATCAAACAGAGAATGCTAGGCTCAGAAATGCTGCACTGCTAATTCACACAATGTAATTGTTTTATAAGTGCTACTGAGGTGCTGTAGACATAAATAGACAATATATCAAAAAGAATTCAAATGTCCCCAGATCGCACCTATTTTAGTATCAAATGTATAAAATGACAGGGTCAATAGGTCCTATGCTGTTTTGCAACCCAGACAGGAACAATGCAATGGGAATTAGGGCACCCTGACCCATGCCACAACCTTGGATCAAAATTCAAGATTTAGATCTGACCGTTGTGCACCAGATGCCTGGCTGAAGTAAACACAGTTGCACTGACTTCAACGGAGTTATGCCAAATTACACAATCTGAAGATCTGTATCAAACAGAACAAGAACTCTGGATTCCAACTCTCCTTTCTTTGGGAATACAAAATCCAAATCTGATCCACCTTTTTTCAAAGTTCAGTTGTTCTGGATTGTTGTTTGGGTTTATCCCATTATAGGGACAGGAGAGAGAATCGCAAATGCCGATCCCAGAGTTTAATACTGGGCCACTTTGTGATTGCTGTTGCATGTGTGTACAAAAGGGATGGGGGGTGGGAGGGGCATCACAGGGAGACCTCCCAGGGCTTAACTCAAGAAGCATTTACGCACATGATTAAGTCTATTCTTATTCAGGAAAGCATTACATGAGACTTAAGCACATGCCAAGCACTCTTCGTGATTAGGGGTGCTTTCCTGAATCAGTGCTCCATAAAGGAAGTAGACACTGAGAACGGGTGAGAGGTGTACTAGCATGGTCTGAAGTCCACCACACCCCAAATGGATACAGGTGACATGGCAGAGGCGAGACCACCCTACTTTCTGGACCCTCTGTCATTCAGAGGTTGGAGTTAGTGGAAACACATGCCATTTGAAAAGTGTAGTAGTTGCTGCTGCTGAATGTGCACCATCAGGCTTCCTGAAGACATTCTGCCTGCCTCAGAATCCAGAGGCAAAATACATCCAGCAACTGCCATTGGAGTGCTACTCCTCTGCACCACTTCCTAATTGTACCTGGGTAAAATTTTCAAAAGCACCTGAATGATTTTAGGACTGCAAGTCTCACTTTCAAAAGCGACTGAGGCCCTTTGGAGCCTATGTTTTACTGAAAGTCCATGGGACCTTTTACCCTGTGGCTGGAAAGGTTACACACTGAAGCACAGATAGCAAAGACAATATTCTAAAGCAGCGGTTCTCAAACTATGGGTCTCATCTGGGGCCCAAGGGAGGTGTGCATATGTGTCAAGGAAGGTGCAAGCTGTGTGCTTTTGTTTGTTTGAAGAGCTCTGGCTGTCAGCCTCGGGTGGCCGGAGCTTGTGCAGAAGGGCCATGCACACCCATGAGGTGCGGATAAAGGGGACAGCCAGAGCCCTGCCACCCAGGCTCTCCTTCTCACCTGGAGGCAGTGGGGTTCCAGCTGTCAGCCCCGGAAGTGGCAGCAGCAGTGCAGAAGTAAGGGTGGCACTGGGACACTAAGGGTATGTCTACACTACGAGAGTAGTTCGATTTTACTTAAATCGAATATGTGGAATCGATATTGCAAAGTCGAACGTGTGTGTCCACACTAAGGACAGTAATTCGACTTTGTGAGTCCACACTAACGGGGCAAGCGTCGACATTGGAAGCGGTGCACTGTGGGCAGCTATCCCACAGTTCCCGCAGTCCCCGCTGCCCACTGGAATTCTGGGTCGAGCCCCCAATGCCTTCTGGGGAAAAAAATGTGTCGAGGGTGGTTTTGGGTAACTGTCGTCATCCAACCGTCACTCCCGCCCTCCCTCCCTGAAAGCGCCGGCAGGAAATCAGTTCGCGCACTTTTCTGGTCAGTGACAGCGCGGACGCCACAGCACTGCGAGCATGGAGCCCGCTGCGACCATCGCTGCAGTTGTGGCCGTTGTCAACGCCTCGCAGCTTATCATCCACCTTTCCCAGAGGCAGATGCAGAGAAATCAGGCGAGGAGGCTACGGCACCGCGGTGAGGGCCTGAAGTCTGAGAGTAGCACAGACCTGTCAGAAAGCACGGGACCCAGCGCCGAGGACATCACGGTGGCAATGGGTCATGTGAATGTTGTGGAACGGCGATTCTGGGCCCGGGAAACAAGCACGGACTGGTGGGACCGCATAGTGCTGCAGGTCTGGGATGAATCCCAGTGGCTGCGAAACTTTCGCATGCGGAAGGGGACTTTCCTTGAACTTTGTGAGTTGCTGTCCCCTGCCCTGAAGCGCAATGACACCCGGATGCGAGCAGCCCTGACTGTCCAGAAGCAAGTGGCCATAGCCCTCTGGAAGCTTGCAACGCCAGACAGCTACCGGTCAGTCGCGAACCACTTTGGCGTGGGCAAATCTACCGTGGGGGTTGTTGTGATACAAGTAGCCAACGCAATCGTTGAGGTACTGCTCTCAAAGGTAGTGACCCTGGGAAACGTGCAGGCCATCATAGATGGCTTCGCCGCGATGGGATTCCCAAACTGCGGTGGGGCTATAGATGGAACTCACATCCCTATCCTGGGACCGGACCACCAGGCCAGCCAGTACATCAACCGAAAGGGCTACTTTTCAATGGTGCTGCAAGCACTGGTGGACCATAGGGGACATTTTACAAACATCAACGTTGGATGGCCGGGCAAGGTTCATGACGCTCGTGTTTTCAGGAACTCAGGTCTGTTTAGATGGCTGCAGGAAGGTATTTACTTCCCGGACCACAAAATAACTCTTGGGGATGTGGAGATGCCTATAGTCATCCTCGGGGACCCAGCCTACCCGCTAATGCCCTGGATCATGAAGCCCTATACTGGCGCCCTGGACACTGAAAAAGAACTCTTCAACTACCGGCTGAGCAAGTGCAGAATGGTGGTGGAGTGTGCTTTTGGCCGTCTCAAGGGGAGATGGAGAAGCTTACTGACTCGCTGTGATCTCAGTGAAACCAATATCCCCATTGTTATTGCAGCTTGCTGTGTGCTCCACAATCTCTGTGAGAGCAAGGGGGAGACCTTTATGGCGGGGTGGGAGGTTGAGGCAAGTAGCCTGGCTTCTGATTACGCCCAGCCAGACAGCCGGGCGATTAGAAGAGCCCAGCGGGACGCGCTGTGCATCCGGGAGGCTTTGAAAGCTAGGTTCCTGAGTGAGCAGGGTAACCAGTGACTTTTCAGTTTGTGTTCAGAGAAGCTGAACCTGCCCCCGTTTCTTTACCCACTAAATGTTCAGTATCCTCTCCAGTTACATACCCCGTTCCCCCCCTTCCAACACACGTTTAAAAATAAAATCACTTGAATTTTGTTAATGAACACCGTTTTCTTTATTACTGTTTTCGTGGGAAAGTGTTGAACCTGGGACGCAGACTGTGGTGGGGAGCGGGTGTAGTGTAGTGATGCAAATGATGCTTCCAAACTCCAGGAATGACAGGCTCCACAGTGGTGGACTGGTGGTTTCAACGGACCCTGCCACCCCTCCTGTTCGGGACTCTGTGTGTGGGGGGGCTATGTGACTTTGTGGCAGGGGGAGGACAGTTACAGATCCCCTGCTGCGTGGCTCTGTGATCCAGGATAAGGACCGCCGCATAAGATCTGTAACTGCCCTCCCCCGCCACAAAGTCACAGAGCACCCCCCACCCCCCACAGAACACTAAAACCACCTCCCAGACTGACCAGGGTAACTAGTGACTGCAATGTGTGTGTGCCCTGCTGCTGAACCTGCCCCCGCCTCTGTACCCTGGTAAAGGTGACTGTCCTGTCCAATTACCAACCCCCTTCCCCCCCTTCAGACAGACTCTCCTCTAAAGAACATGATGGAAACAGTAATTAACAGAAACTTATTTTTTATTAGCAACTACACATGAAACTGGGGGGTGAAACTTGGACGGGGGCTTGGGTGAGGCGGGAAGGAAAGGACTTGTCAAATTTTGGGGAATGAGAGCCTTCTAGTAGTAGAGCAGTCTGCAGGGGTGGAGTGAGAGTTTTCACGGACTCTGCCGCCCCTCCTTCTTTGGACTTTGGGTGAGGGGGGTATGGGACTTGGTGGCGGGGGAGGGCGGTTACAGATAGACTGCAGCGGGGCTCTGTCCTCCTGCCTCCGGTCCTGCAGAACATCCACAAGGCGCCGGAGCGTGTCTGTTTGCTCCCTCATTAGTCCAAGCAGCGTTTGAGTCGCCTGCTGGTCTTCCTGCCGCCACCTCTCCTCCCGTTCCATGTGTGAACGATGCATTTGGGACAACTTCTCCCTCCACTGGGTCTGCTGTGCTGCCTGGGCTCGGGAGCAGCCCATAAGTTCCGAGAACATGTCCTCCCGTGTCCTCTTCTTCCTACGCCTAATCTGCGCTAGCCTCTGGGAGTGTGATGCCAGGCTGGGTTGGGAGACAGTCGCAGCTGTGGGAATGGGAAAAAGGGAGTGAATTCCTCAGAAAGATAAATTTAGTTGTGAACAAAGAACATAGTCTTTCTCTGTAAAGAAAACCATGCACAGCACCTATCACATGCGCACTCAGGACAAGGTCGAATTTTCGGCCTTCGCATTCAGTCCCTGGGGTCTTGCAGTGCAGATCAGAGAAGCGGGGCAGGACACCGGAATTTGTGTAGCAGGCCGACATGGTAAGCCGTAGACTTGTGGCTGCTTAAAACTTTAATAGTTGCACTGGCCTCCTTTCACATTGAAAGCAATGCCAGTCCCTGCTGCCAGCAATCCGGCAAGCATGAGCTCTGCCCCTGTCCCACCCCCTCGCGGCTGTCCCAGGGAAAGATCCCTGGATGCTGCCCCTCTCCCGCCTCCACCGCGTGGCTGTAAACCGCCGGTTACAGTTCTGTAAAGGAACAGGCAAGCAGTCCCAATACTAACATTCCCCTACCTAATTCAAAGCAGGTCACCATGAGCGACATCACCCTGATGAGGATCTCAGACACGGAAAATCAAAGAATGCTTCGGGAAAGCCTGCAAAGACCAGGGCCGTATGCCGCCATGCTCTGCAGGGCAATGATCCCGGAGTACTTGCTTGTCTCCTGGCGCGGAAATGTCTGCTATTACGGAGGACCCAATAAGGCCGCTCTCCCCAGGAACCTGATGCAAAGGCTTTCCAATTACCTCCAGGAGAGCTTCGTGGAGATGTCCATTGAGGATTTCAGCTCTATCCCCGGACATATAGACCGGATTTTACTGTAGCTGCACTGGCAGGGACTAAACAGTAGAGCGGCTTGGCCAGAACAGTCATGCAAAACCGGACATTGTTAGATTTTTTTTCAATAGTTGCACTGCCCAGAACTGAAACGTTAAGCGCCTAGGGCACACTAATCATGAGAAACCCATTGTTGTTATTGTTAATATTCCTGTTCTGTTAAAAATAAATGTTTAGATTTTTAAAACACTTACTGGCTGATCCTTCCCCTGATTCTGTGTCCGGGTTAACGGCTGGGGACGGTTGGTAGGGGATCTCTGTAAGGGTGATGAAGAGATCCTGGCTGTCGGGGAAATCAGCGTTGTAAGCGCTGCCTCGTCCTCCTCATCTCCTTCCTCATCTTCCCCGTCCGCTAACATGTCCGAGGAACCGGCCGTGGACAATATCCCATCCTCAGAGTCCACGGTCAGTGGTGGGGTAGTGGTGGCGGCCGCACCTAGGATGGAATGCAGTGCCTCGTAGAAACGGGATGTCTGTGGCTGGGATCCGGAGCGTCCGTTTGCCACTTTGGTCTTCTGGTAGCCTTGTCTCAGCTCCTTGATTTTCACGCGGCACTGCGTTGCATCCCGGCTGTATCCTCTCTCTGCCATGGCTTTAGAGATCTTCTCGTAGATCTTTGCATTCCGTCTTTTGGAGCGCAGCTCGGAAAGCACGGACTCATCGCCCCACACAGCGATCAGATCCAAGACTTCCCGATCAGTCCATGCTGGGGCCCTCTTTCTATTCTGAGATTGCACGGCCATCTCTGCTGGAGAACTCTGCATCGTTGCCAGTGCTGCTGAGCTCGCCACGATGTCCAAACAGGAAATGAGATTCAAACTGCCCAGACAGGAAAAGGAATTCAAATTTTCCCGGGGCTTTTCCTGTGTGGCTGGTCAGAGCATCCGAGCTCGGACTGCTGTCCAGAGCGTCAACAGAGTGGTGCACTGTGGGATAGCTCCCGGAGCTATTACCGTCGATTTCCATCCACACCTAGCCTAATTCGACATGGCCATGTCGAATTTAGCGCTACTCCCCTCGTTGGGGAGGAGTACAGAAGTCGAATTTAAGAGACCTCTATGTCGAACTAAATAGCTTCGTGGTGTGGACGGGTGCAGGGTTAATTCGATGTAACGGCGCTAAATTCGACATAAACGCCTAGTGTAGACCAGGCCTTAGTCTGCTGTGAAAACTGATATTGACGAATATCACTTTTCACACTGCCACCCTTACTTCTGGGCTGCTGCTGGGGCAGTGCTGCAACTACAGATGTAAAGAAAGGGACCCCATCAAATAAGTTTGAGAACCACTGTTCTAAAGAGATGTGATAAATATAAGGCTGGTTAATTCATAAGCCCAAAGACTTGTATATAAAAGACACTTAAAAGAGGAATATAAAAAGAAAAGCGAGAGGAGAGAGTAAGGATGTGTTAGCTGAAGTAAAGCAAAAATATTCTGATTAATAATTATTAGCACATGTATCAGTGCTTACTATATTATTTTATTTAATTAAAATACAGGAATTATTGTCCTTCAAGTCTTATTTTTTTATTGTAGCAGAGTTATTTGATTTATGATTATGGTTTCAATATGCCAGGCTCAGTTAAAAAATAAAATAAATAAAATAAATAAATATTAGAATGCAGTAGAGAAAAGGTCATGTATGCTAGAAAATGGGATTACAGAAGAAAAACTGGAGCCAGTGGTAAACATTGCAGAAAGTTTAATCACAAATTAATGCTTCGAACAGTACAGCCCACTTAAATATTCATACAAATAATGAAGACAACTGAACAACCTCTACAGTAGGTGGTCCTAAAATTGCTAAATAGATTAGGATCATTAAGCAAAGCAACCTGTACAACAGAGTAGTGTTGTTGTGCAGAAGGAATTAGATCCTTGGCTGTCTCTGCTTTGAGGAACAGCAAATACAATTTAATAAAGATGTATGATGCTGTGTGCACTATGAGGAAAATGTAGCAAAGCATAGGTAGGCCACAATTTTCAAGATACTGCAGCACCCACAATTTGCACCAAAATAAATTGGCCAAATTTTCAAAAGAGTCCAACACACTGGTGCTTATTTCTTTTGCACATCTGTCCCCTACTGAGGTGCCTGAACAAGATCTGAACTCTTCTGAAAATCATGCCCCAAATGGGAGTGCTGAACATTTGAAAATCTGGCTTTCAGGGCTCAGTTTTGTTCTCATTGAAATCGATGACAAAGATCCCACTGTATTCATTATGAGCGGATCTGGGCCCTTATTCCACCACATGAAAGAACATTTAGCAAACAGCAGTAAGTTATTTGGCTCTTTCTCAAACCACTTACTTATATGAAGTGTCAACACAATTGCAAATAAGATATGATTTCTGCTGCTTATGCAGCACCACACAGCTGGGATTCTGAAGTAAGTAAACGTGGAAGTTACCCAAGTAATTATAGCAGTTTATTTTCTAGTTTATTGCATATTTGTTTTCTTTATGGAAAAAAAGGCAGGATAGAGAATATATAAAACAGACCATAGAAAGAGTACCTCACTTACCCCATTCTGTGTTCAAGGTAGGACCATTTTCAACTTGCGGTCCTCAGACCCCCTGGGATCCGCAAATTATGTGTAAGGGGTCTGCGAAAGATTATTGATTATTGTTACCATAGAACAGTGGTTTTCAACCTGTGGTCCACAGACTCTGTCTAAGATTTCCAAAGAGGTCCGCACTGCCATTTGAAATATTTTAGGGGTCCGCAAATGAAAAAATATTAAAAATAAGTGTTAATATTTTTTGGCATTTCTTCATGTTACTCATGTCCTTCAAGTTCTTTTTTTTTAACCGTAAGTATAAACAAACTAGGCATAATTTCTCAAGAGGTTTTTTTCATTGTCTATCTGTTCACGTACATCTACTAACACCTAAAAACTAAGTGTTCTCTAAAATAAAGCTTTGCAACAGCATTAATTAGCAAGCCCTCAGGGAAGGATCAGTTGATGGATTGCCAATTAAACCAGTGAAACTGATCTCCTTGTCAATCATTTTCTTATTCAGATAGCAGAACAGCCCTCTTCCTTTGCACTGATGAGAATAATACAGATATGTGGAACAGAAAATCACTGATCAAACTAATAGTCCAATTTAAGCTACACTCAATATGAGCCTGATCTAAGCCCAGTTTAGTTAATGGCTCAATGGACTACAGCAGGGTTTTGATGCTGACCATATGTTGCCATAACAGGTGGAAGTTAAGTATGTTAGTAACAATCCTGTGCTCATCTTTACATGTGTGAATAGTTCCCATGATTACAGTTAAGCAGGTGTGTTTCCAGGATAAAGGTCAGTGATTGTCCTTTTGTTCTGTGTTTGCACAGCACCTACCACACTCCTTGGCAACATGAGAAAAAAACAAATAAGAATAATGATTTATTTTGTATTATTTATTGTAATTGAGCTCTATATTTTAATTGTTTTATAAATATATATTTTTTTAATTTCTGGAGTCTGTCAGCTGTGGCCATAACCAGGGGATGGCCCACAAACCTCCATGATTAATTTGGAGAACTGGATGCAAGAGCATCTATAGTAGTTCAGAATTGAAAAAGTCTGGTGCAAAGCTATACTATATTAGGGAGTAGGAATTTATTTCTCACATCATGGTCTTAGAGTCTGTTAGAATCTCCCCTAGGCCCTGAATCTGGAATGAACTGTGTGTGGAGGTAGGAGCTCACTGCAGGATTGAGGCTTTAGTCACTAAACAAGCCAACTGGCTCCAAAAGGGAAAGCTAAATTAAATTCTTGTGAAATCCCAAGAGTTCTAGAGCCATTATACACCCTAGAGTGCATTGTGTATAGAGAGGTGTTACATCCTTTTATTCTTTCAAATAATTGACTTATTAATAATCATTGCACTAGAATACAAACAGAGAGGTAATTACCTCCCTATAGTAAAAAGGCAGAAGAGTAGAAATGCACCATAGTACAATTATTCTAACAATTTCCATGTAAGAGAACAAATATAGAATTTTTTATTAAACTATTTTTGAATATAAAAAGACATTTTTGTCTAGTCTTCAGACTTAGCAGTATCCTATCATTATGATTTCATTGCTGATTTAACTTTAATAAGTGTGCCTTTCACTAACATACATTCTTAATAAGCTAATGTGTCACGGAGTATTCAAGTAAAAGGATTAAGACTATAATGATCTTCTTCATATGTGCTTGTTAACCTTAGAAGGCCAAAAGGTAGGCAAGTAGGATTTAAATTTTGCATGCCCATCATAGCTATTATAACAGCTGTTATAATTAATTTGACATATTCTGCAACAAGTGCAAAACTGCCTGGAATCTGATATTTCTTAAGTGGTTCTTCATAAAGGGTACCTGCTATATATACCATGCTGCAAAGTGTGACTTGGAACAGGAAGGCCTTCTTTCATAGTGAACCAAGAGAGGAACCTCTGGATATTGTTAAGGAGGGAAGAGGAGGAAGAGAGTCTTTCAGAATCAACATGCCAAAATCCTGATTTTCCGGACAGGAATTCACTGACAGTCTAAAATCTTTTCTGACTCACATCTCCATTTTCAACCTTTTTCTTAAATCAGTTCTGGAAGATACAGCAGGTAACTCTAAGGACTAAGGTCAACTGAGTAGCCCATGTATTCTAATACTAATCCTAAGCAAACCTACTCGCAGCACAGCACAGCACAATTATTTTATTGAAACCATAGCACATATATACAAATATCTTGATTTTGCTGCAACTTGAAAATTAATACTGAATCTACATGCACACCCAAAACTTCCACAGACTTCAGTGGGAATTTTGAGCATTCAAGGAACGCAAGATCGAACCCATAGTTACAACCAGGCTCCAAAACATTCAGCATATGGTTGTATAAAGCAACATAAATTTAACCTATTTTTTCATAAGTTGATTGCACATTAGTAACTGCTCTGTATGTTATTTTATGGTTTTTCATTTTTCTGAATGCCAAGTTATGTTCTTCTGCTTAGTTGCATTAGACATGCCTGTGGTTTGTAATTTATAATAAGAATTTGACCTTCTAAACAAAGATATAAATAGTCATAACTTCAGTAGTCCACCCACTTATTTTCTGAATTTTGTTTTCTTGTCAGCCGGTGATCCCCAATGAGTTTCTTTCAGAAGAATCCCAAACTGAACTCATTAATTCAACATCTGTCTAAATGTGCATCTAATTTATATGTGTATGTTGGATGGTCTCTGATCACTAGGCTTCTGCATTTTAATTATTCCCTCTTCTCACAACCCACAGTTCCATGCCCTTAGTGGGCTGTTGATCAGGCTGAGGCCAAGGGAAAGATTCCCACCTTTGATCTCTGGGGAGCTTTCTCTAATACATTATGCATCTTAACTGCAGTACTGTGTATGGGCAACAATAGGGGTGGAAACATTTTCACTCCTGTTCTCTTCCACTACTAAACAGCAGGGACATGTAGAGTTCCATATCTATTAGTGTTATAGCTAAGGGCACCAGTGTGGTTCCTGAGCAACCACACGCAAGTGGTTGAGGATTACGAATAGGTTAAACTCCAATGTCAGGGCCCTGTGTTGGTACCATGGTTACAGATCAATCTGGTTGTTCACAGGTTTGGCTAGAACCACAACACAACTTTATTTCTGGTTATGTGAGGGGTTCTGGTTTGATCTTTCACATAGCCCTACTGGTAGCCCCCTTCTCTGACCACTGGAAAACTCTTCTCCCACATCTACCTCTCAGATACAAATGATTGCAATTTGTGAAATTGCAGTTGGTTTGCAGGAGCTCTCTGGTTAGCCGTTGTAAAAGGAAAATGTCGGTGCTATTTAAAACAATATCGAAAATAGATGGCTAGATTAGATAGATTAGATTTTCTAAAAGGTAATGGAAAGATGGAAAGTTACTAAAGGGAACCCATGGCTGCAATGATATTCCAACTGTTTATGACAGGATGACAGTTTTGACATCTTTATTTACAGTTTCTTTTAACATTTCATCAGTCACCAGTACATACACACCAAGCAGAGAACAGCCTATGTGATAAGAGTGAAAGAAGAGAAATATCAGGGGGTAGCCGTGTTAGTCTGTATCTACAAAAACAACAAGGAGTCTGGTGGCACCTTAAAGACTAACAGATTTATTTGGGCACAAGCTTTCGTGGGTAAAAACCTCACTTCTTCGGTAGACTCTCATCCATCAAGTTTGATAAGCATTAAAAGAATCCAGTGTTTGATTACTTTAATTAACTTCAGACAATTAGATGCAACTGATCATTTTAGTAAACTACTCTTTCAGATAATTTCTTGATATCATTATCTTGGTGGTATTCTTTAGCAATTTAACTACATGCATAGTAAAACTTAGCTCCAAAAATCTGTACTTCCTTCTTTTGGCTGAATTACATTTAGGACAAGTTAATGCATTCTGTGTGCTCTATAGTTTCTTATTTATGCTATTATCTAAAGGACTGTATTTTGTTCCTTAGCACCTGTATCTGTGTCTAGAAAAAATTATTTAATACATACTTTGGCAATTTATTGCAGAAAAGTATCATCTGCAATTCTTAGCATACACCACATGTAAAAAATCAACTACAATAAATAAAAAAATGGAAATATAATTCCTTTTAATATGGCATTCTCTGTATGAATGCATAATATTAGATTGTGGTAAGACTGGAGCTGAGCAAATACCTCAAAAAGTGTAAAATTTGGAGTCAAATTAAAACAGTTAATTCACTTTAACTATGTTCACAGACACCCATGTGGTCTTAACATTCTGGGGATTAAACAGCGAAAAAATTCACTTGCAGGAATCAGTTAATTTTAAACACATATTTGAGTATCTTCACAAAACTGAAGTTTTGAACTTGCAAATGTGAGAATTTACACCAGAAACCTAATTATGGGTCAGATTCTGCTATCCTCACTCACATTCAATGGGACAACTCACAAAATGAGGCACTGCTCAGTAAGAATGATGGAGGCAGAATCTAGCTCTCCAAGAGCAACATTCATCCGCTCCGGGAATAGAACAGTATCAAATGACTCATGTGTCCAATTAAAAATAACCAATTTCTCTTGAATTTCAGATATAAGTTTCTTGCAGCACACTGATCAGAAAGTAATGCTTGTTCTGTGGATCATTTCTGATTTTCTTTTGTCAAATACTTATGAATACTGAAGTTTTTTTTTTTTTTAACTTAAATCACATGATTTATGAACAGGAAAAGAGACAAATTTCATCACATAAAATAATGGCTACAAATTATTTATCCATCTCTAGACATTACTGACCTTATTTCTACATAGAAATATAATAAAATTAAAAAACCTTGAGCATAGCATTTTCATGCAATTTATGTGTACACACACACACACACACACACACACACACACACACACACACACACACACACACACACACAAAAGTGCAACCCCTGACAAACTGTATACTAAAACAATAAAGAATGAGCAGTATTCCAGATTGATAGTCTGATTGTGATCCACACTTGCACTGGTTTTATACTGCTATCACACTATTGCTGTTAAAGGAATTAATCCAAGGTAAACTAGCACAGTGTTTCTCAACCAGGCATACGTGTACCCCTGGGGGTATGCAGAGGTCTTCCGGGGGGTACATCAACTCATCTAGGTATTTGCCTATTTTTATAACAGGCTACATACAATTTCATACAGACCATGACTTGTTTATACTGCTCTTTATATTATACACTGAAATGTAAGTACAATATTTATATTCTAATTTATTTATAATTATATGGTAAAAATGAGAAAGTAAGTCATTTTTCATTAATAGTGTGCTGTGACACTTTTGTATTTTTATGTCTGATTTTGTAAGCAAGTAGTTTTTAAATTAGGTGAAACTTGGGGGTCCGCAGGACAAATCAGATTCTTGAAAGGGGTACAGTAGTTTGGAAAGGTTGAGAGCTATTGCACTAGCATAAGTGAAAACAAAATCAGGATCCATGATCTGGCCCTAAAGCAATATGAACCAAATTCTGCTACCCTTATTCACAATAAGTAGAAGATTACTATGCAAGCCTTCTAATTTGTATCAGGGAGACTACCCACTGTTTCAAGAGTTAATCACTGTAAATGTAGCAGAACTGGGTCCCGTGTTACCTAATAATATGTCTGAATAAGAAAGTCAAATTCTGCCCTTAAGTAACACCCATTCAAATACACTGTACTCAGGGTAGATCTGAATGCTTAGCATCCACATAGGATCTAGCTCACAGGAATCTAGCCCTGTAGTCTCCACACAGGCAACGTTTCCATTGATTTCAGCACAACACCAGCTTTGTTCTCCAGGAAGACCAAGTTCATAGAATTTGAACATTAGCCACAGCCTGGCAAATACCTTTTTCCCGGTAAACTTCAGTTGTTCCTTTGCCCTAGCACCCACTCCTATGATATAAGTTTCCTTCTTGTTCATGAGTAATGCCTCATTAAATTGGATTTCACCTATGAACTGATTCTCCAAACACTTCACTAGTAACAGACTGAGTTCTTATGCTAGAAACAAGATGAAATAGCCTCTATAAATCCCTCTTGTCAGAAGGATTATAAATTTGATTCTGTTTCCACATCACTAATCATTTTCAATAGTAAATATAGTACAAGGTCACATTACACATTATAAACAGAGTATGTGTGGAAAGAGAAGCAGGGACAAGTAAAATTGCATGGTGCCATTTCAATATTTTCAATCAGTTCTTTCTGTTAAAAAAGGGAGCTTCTTTCTACTGATCTACATTGTGTGGCATCGTGTGCTAATGTGTATTATATGTAAATCATGAAAAATTAAATAAATGTTTATTGAAATTATGTAAGCAATTAAATAATTTAAAAGATACACTTTATAGAATATAAGCATTCACAAATTACTTCAGCATGAATTAATAATGAAAAACTAAATTATTTAAATTTCAGTTGCAAAGGTGAAACCAAATGAGATCATAAAGATTTCTTGCAGGAAAATTTCATAGCAAAAGTGTGTTTTCCAGAAAGGTAATTTACTGCCCAATAATTTATGGCTATAAAAATGTGTTTTTCCAGTCCAGGTGATTTACTCTCTGGAATCACTGGATGCTATGAATGGTAGAATGACTGAAATAAATAGACAAAGAGAACAGTATAATAAATCCCTTTGGAACAGTATAGTATCATAAACACCAATACGGTCTATGCATAAATCAGAAACACCTCTTGATCTAATTTTCTAAGAGCTGCCCTCAAGGAATCTAAATATGAGAATAGGATCATTATTAAATTTGGTTCTGTATTTTAAAATGTTTTGTCATATAACTTCTGGAAAATTAATGACAATCTAAATGTGTGTTAAAAATAAGAATGATTCTTTATTATAAGGGAACAAACAGTCAATACAAATTAATCTTTAAGAAGTAGTTGCTGTATAACTCAAGCTCCATAAGCTCCTTCATGATGAAAAATGAAGACCGGAGCATGTACTCACTAGGTTACCTTCCTAAATCCTGAACTATAACACCCCTACTGTTGTAATTCACTCAGTTTATCATGGCTGGGCTGCACTTTCACGTCTGTGGTTTTTATTTCTTTTAGATTCTTGGTATTAATGCTACGACTTTATAAACAAGCATGAAGATGAAAAGTTAAGGAGGGTTGCTGTTACAGCAGTGCTCACCATGGATTCAAGGGGTGTTGCATGGAAGAGTAGTAATGAGCTGCCAGTAGGTGTGCATAGCATGGTGCATTGCTAGTCATCATCCAATAAGTGGAAAAAAGAGAGGAGGCGAAGCACTGTAGACTGATAAGCTGGCAAGAACACTGTGCCCAGCATATGCCATGAGTCATTGAAAGCTACCTATGAGGAATATTGGGACAGATCTTCAGCTGGTGGAAATCAGTGTAGCTCAATTGAAGTTAATAGACTTGCATCATCTGACACCAGTTAAGGATGTGGGCCACTGTTTTAAGAATACTTGAGCAAATTTCTGAGTCAGTAGCTTCCCCTATTATCAGTTTCTTCTTAATACCCTTGAATTTCCATGTAAAGTGATTATATGGCTCCCATTAACACAGCATCCAAGTGCTTCACAATCAATAATGTAATATCCTCAAAACACCCCTGTGAGGTATGGGAGCACTATTTTCCCCATTTTTCAGATGGAGAACCTAGGCAAAGAGAGAATCTAAGGGTAAATTTTTCAAAACTGCCCTAAGTGATGTAGGCACTGAAGTACCATTTTGAAGAGTGATGTAAGCATTTCAAAGTCTAAGTCCCACTCGCGTTCAGTGAATCTTAGCCTCCTCAGTCCCCTTTGAAAATTTTCTCCTTAGTATCTTCCACAAGGTCACACTAGAAGTCTCTTGGTGGAGTAGGTAATTAAACTTGGGTTTCCCAAGCCCCAGACTAGCACCCTAACCAGCAGTCAATTATTCCTCCCCTAAACAGCTACCTCAATCCAGCACTACGAGTAACTAACAAACCTAAAAATGGCCACTACACATATGATTTGCATTGACTGTATTAAGTTCTATGTGGGCAGCCTCCTGAACCCATAGGGTGCCCATTTGGACATGTCTACACTGCAGCTGGGACCAAGCCTCCAAGCCCAGGTAAACAGTCGTATGCTAGTGGGGCTCAAACTGGTGCACTAAAAATAGCAATGTGGCCATTTCTGCTCGGGCTGTGATGCCCATTGAATTGGATGGGCTCAAGGGCCAGAATCAGAATGTCCACATTTAGCACACTAACTTAAACTCTGCTGGCACAAGTCTGTCTACCCAAGCTGGGAACTTTGCTACCAGCTGCAGTGAAGACATCCCCTATGACTTCACAGACATTCCAGGTAGAAGCAAAGTTCCACCTACGTGACTCAGTTGAGGGACTGCAACCTAAATTCAGTAGGTCTCAAAAAAAAAATGAGGCTCAAACATAGCAAAAGGCAGCAGAGGTGGAACAGAGGAGAGAGGAGGCACAAAAGCAACTATAATAAGATAACATGGTCACTCAGGTCAATAAGCCTGGTACGCATCTTGATAGCTGTCAGTTTAGGGGGCTTTTTAGATTACTGCTCCTCACTCTCCATTTTTATAGGCTTTGCAGCAGAAGTACATTTTACGGAGGGAGCTGAATGAGACAGCTCTAGGAGGGTATTCCAAACAGAAAGGGCAGCATGGAAGGCATAGACACAGCTGTGGGAGAAGGATAGAAAGAAGGTATTGAAGTCATTGGCAGAGCAAAGGAAGAGAGGGCATTGTACTCTGTTTGCACAGGCAGCTTCTGTGAGTGCAGGCAACCTTGCCCCCTCCCCCAAAGCTGTGTATGCATAATTAAGGAATATGTTTAATGACCACTTTGAAGGAGAAGTTGCTTTAAAAATGTGGCACCCAAATGAGAAACACTGTTTGAGACACAAATTTGCATTTTTTAAATGTGTTGCTTGCAGACAAGTGAGCACACTCAGATCTCCAGATTTTGTTTTTTTTTTCCCCTTTGTGGAGCAACCTCATGAGCATATAGGACCAGATCCTCCTAATCCCATTAGCACAGGTCCTGCAGCATAAAGAGATGGCTTAATCAGTGTTGGGGCATTCTTGGTTGGTGAGAAGCAGGGTGTTACCAATCCCACTATACCATGGCCAATAGTGCATCTCTGTAATCTGATGATCTTCAGCTAGGATATAGGCCCATTGGGAGCCATTACCAGACAGAGCAGACCAACTGGTCCTGGATGGCCCAAGAATCTGGAGGTCATAAAGCAAGCCTTTGTGCCCCCTGCCTTTAGGTCATGCAATGAACAGAGCTTTCCCAGACCCAGAGAACTAGCCAATAGTAAAGTCAACTACCGTATTAACCAGGATTAACCTTTGCAGCTCTGAGTGAAATGTACTGAACTGTTACCATTACAAATGCATGAACCCATCCACCCTCTCATTCAAGCACTAAACTCTTAAAGCTCAGGGAGTATTTTTAAAGCATGTAAATCATAGAACTGATGGCTCCCATGACAACTGATATGGGAACCAATGAGTAGATTGCAATCCTGCTATCCTTACTCAGATAAATCTCACAGAGGGAGCTTTGACTCAATAAGAACTGCAGGATTGGGCCTGGAATGATCAAATACCACTGGACAGTGGTGAAACACTGTCTAACAAATCACTCTCAATTGCATCAGTTTGGATTCTATTATAAATGTTTATGAAGATTCTATTATAAAAGCTTATGCTGTAAATTAGATGTTGTCCAGCTGTTCATGTGGGCTAAACTGTGCTTTTTCATTACTTACTCTCAGTCAAATATTTGTTTTAGAAATCTGGGTTTACTAAATCTGGGAGATATATTTCATACACTAAGTACATTCCATTACTGCAATATACAGGTAAATTGACAATACGTGAGAAATTCCAAGAATACAGTGTAATGAGACATAGCACCAGCAAATATAGTATAGACATACAGTACAAGACAGATGTTCAAAGAGAGAGTAAATTTAAATTATTTGTACAGCATGACAGTACAAAAAGCAAAAAAAATTACAATATATTTAATAGTGTTTATGAAAATGAAGAAAAAATGGGACCAACTTTGCATCTAATTAAGCTGAAAGACATGACAATCCTTGTGAAACTTTTCAATTCTTAAAATTAAACAATCCATTAATAAGTCTTCCTTGATTGATTACATATTTTACTTTACATTTTTTAAAAATAGCAGGATGCCTATTTTGTTGCATTTCAGCTGGTGGCTGGGAGACCATGCACATGAAATCATCCTTCCACTCCTAAAAAAGGTTGCCAAAGCCCATATGCTTTCTGTGTAAATGACAAAGCCAAAAGTAAGGTCTCCACGGTCAAGCACAATATAGGTACCTCTTCAGAATGTGGCTGGGTCTCCAAGACCAATGTGGCAGACAACTCTACATTCCCTCCATTTAAAGGTGCAGTGCACAGAAAACACATTGTAACAGATATGGGTTACATATAGCAAAGTCATTCCCAGACTTGGAGAGAGGGAACGGGAGTTAGTATTTGTGCTTGGGAAGAGATTAAATCAGCAGGAGGGATTATGATTGGAGAGTGAGTACATTCCAGATAAGAGAAGGAAGCACCAAGAAACTAAACAACAAAGGGGACTGAGGAAGGACATTAAAGCTGGAAAAGAACAGAAGTGATACAGGCCAGAGGAAGGAATGTGTAGATCATTTCTGCCAAAGGTAAGAAAAAGCAAGACAGTGTAAGGAAGTTGGGGGTGGGGGACGGGAGGAGATTAAGCATCTTCTAGGTGAGTGGTTCTCAACAGCGGTATGTGTACCCCTGGGGATATGCAGAGATCTTCCGGGGGGTACATCAGTTCATCTAGATATTTGCCTAATTTTAGAACAGGCAACATAAAAAGCACTAACAAAGTCAGTAAAAACTAAAATTTCATACAGACAATGACTTGTTTATACTGTTCTATATACTATACACTGAAATTTAAGTACAATATTTATATTCCAACTGACTTATTTTATAATTATATGGTAAAAATGAGAACGTAAGCAATTTGTCAGTAATAGTGTGCTCTGACACTTTTGAATTTTTATGTCTGATTTTATAAGCAAGTAGTTTTTAAGTGAGATGAAACTTGGCGGTACTCAAGACAAATCAGATGCCTGAAAGGAGTACAGTAGCCTCAAATGGTTGAAAGCTACTGTTCTAGGTAACACCCAGAAATGCATTTCAAGCATAGCTAATATGACTAACTCCATATATTAGTAGTAGTTTTAAACAACTCAAAATTAATGCTCGAGTTTCCTTTAGTTTTTAACACATTTCTCCCCCCAGCCTCCATTTGTTTATATTGAAACACATTTTTCAAAATTCAAAATTTGGAAAATATTAATTAGTTCTAATAATATACATAGCGATTTTCAACCACAGTCAATTATACACCTTCCAAAATTTCTATAAATAGAGCTGGTCAAAAATACATTTTACTTTCAATAACAGAAAAACAAAACAAAAAAAATATTTTCAGTTTTAATAAAAACTAAGAAGAATTTTGAAAAAACAGACAATAGAAATTATTTTCATAATTTTTGCAGATTTCTTTTGTAAAGAACGTTTTTTTAAATATATAAACGTCTAAAGAAATTCAACAAATGTGGAAATTCTCACACAAACATATTTTGGCAAAAAGCTACTTTTTTGTTTAGAAAAGGTGATGAAAAATTTTTGGACAGCTCTACCCACAATTATTTAAATACAATACTTTATAATTTTATTAATATGTGGTCTGATTCACCCTGTTTCAACTGAAAACTTGTAATTGCAAACACTTTATTTTCTACATTTCTTATTTAGAAAAAAAACGATCGTTATGCAGAGGTATTTTCAAGATATTGAACTCAGCTGTTATTATCATGTTAGTATTGTACCACACTCTGAGTGAACACAATGCTCTTTTTTGTTCTGGGAGATGAATAAGAAAAGTAGGTATAAAGTGTAGGCATGAGCCTAACATTCAAAACCGCCATTTCTAAACTTTTATTAGAAGACAACATTACCACCAATCAGAAAAATACAATTGCAGCCATATTTGCTAAAAAGCAACACTGACTTCAGTGGCCTGTTAGACTAATGCTACCACAGATGACCACAAGTTACTCACTTTGTCATACAGAGATGTTTAGAACTGACTCAGGTTAACAATCCTAATCCTGTTCTGTTCATCTATTAATTAAAAATAAGCAGGCTAGTTGAGTCAATGTGTGACATTGGGCTATGCACACTATCTGTTTAAACAACCAAGTTGAGCGGGGCTGGGTGTCAAGAGACCTAGAAAACCACAGAGATTCTAGTCAGTCCAACTCAAGTCCAATCAAGGAGAAATAATCTGTCAAGAGCCCATGATCTTCACAGTCAAAAAGCTAAGGGTATGTCTTCACAACCCGACGGATCGGCGGGTAGTGATCGATCTATTGGGGATCGGTAGACACGATAAATCGATCTCCGATCGCTCTGCTGTCGATTCCAGAACTCCACTGCGGCGAGAGGCGGAAGCAGAGTCGACGGGGGAGCGGCAGCAGTCGATCCCACGCCGTGAGGTTGCGAGGTAAGTCAAACTAAGATATGTCGACTTCAGCTATGCTATTCTCGTAGCTGAAGTTGTGTATCTTAGGTCGATCCCCCCCCAGTGTAGACCAGGCCTAAGAGAAACCTGTGCAAAGCCAACTCTGAAAGTCTAGCAAACTCTCTACAGGGATTGTTTGAAGAAACTCCCCTCAGTTGGAGATTTTCTAAAGCCCAAGTACAGGATTTAGCCTCTTGACTCCCCTTGAAATTAGTGGGGAATTGTGTGGCTAAATCCACTAGTTATAGCTTTCAAAATTCTCCTATGTTATCCTCTTTCAATGCCATAACTTCAGAGATAGATTGCTCCGTTCAAGGTACATCCACACTTGTAGCTGGGGGTGTAATTTCCAGCTCTGGTAGACATATGAGCACTAGCTTTGACTGAACTAGCATGCTAAAAATAGAAGTGTAGTCACGTCAGCGTGGGCTAGCCACCCCAAATACAACCTTGCCCAGAATTCCAAGTATTTACTCAAGTAAATAGCCTGTTCCATTGCCCGCGCCACCACAGTTACACTTCTATTTTTAGTGTGCTAGAGCATGCACATCCACCCAAGCTGGAAATTACACCTCCAGCTTGAAGTGTAGATGTACCCAAAGCCCAAACAATCTAGGGTATGCATTATAGCTCCTCCAAATTATTGGTGTTCTGACTACAACACAGAGATGCAAAGAAAAAAAAAGTCAAAGATAACAGAATGCTTTGGTAAACCACCCAAGTTTGAACATTTTGGACTGAATGTTTAAAAGTTATTCTCCAAAAGAAGAAACAAATTTTACTGGAATCCTCAGAGCATGACACAATGCCATTGTCTCTCTGTAAAAATACTCTGTATCATCCTTTGTTTTTCATAAATTATAAAGTAACACAAAAAAGCACTAGCTAATGTAGATACTCCATTGCTAGAGTAATAGAAAAGAAGTTTAAGAAAAAAAGGAAATTACTCTTTTAACAACTATCAAAGTTTTGTTATTGTAGAATTTACATTAACTATTTTGTTAGCAGTATTAATTTTAGCACCAGTGTAATTGCTTTAGAAATAGCCTTGATAATAGCTTTTGTATTATTTTTGTAACAGTACAAGAGACAGTTAGAGAGATAAATACTGAAAGAAGTAAAGAAAATCACTGTAAACATGAATAAGTTTTTCTTTAGCATGATAGGTAGACTGGGAAGCCAGATGTACTGAATGTAGTAGGAAGAGAACCTGAGACATAAGCTCTTGTATTAGAGGCCTGGTATGAGGCAGGACCTGCTTACATAATTTGGCAAGAACAGGGCTGATATTGCAGAAATATACATTTCTAAGAAGTGCTAGTCACAGAGTATGTATGCAAACACATTTCAATATTAAGTGGTACCAGAACATGCCAATATTAAGGATGTCACAAAAACATTTCCCAAGGATAACAGGAACACATTGACCCCTTCTAAAAGATAAGGTCAGAATGACAGTATGTAATAGAAATGTTTTAATCAAACCAACATGTACAAAATAATAGGTAATAACTAGCGACATCAGGGGGAAATAACTAACTATGTCAAAGGGGCAGTAATAAAGATGTATCTCAGTGGGAATATCTTTGGCCAGCCTAGGGAACAGTGGAAAGTCTCACCACTGACTGAGCTGCATCCATTGTCACGAGCATACATGTCTTAGTATCTGCGTAGAGTCTGCCAGGTGCTATTACCATGCTTTGTCAACAATAAACTTGGCCAGGTGACTTTGCTGAAAACCGAGTCTGAAAAAAGTAATTCCATTGACACCCAGTCTAAGGCCCCTTTACACTGCCAGAATAGGATAAAGTGGTCTTATTGTATATGAGAATCAGGCCCCAATTTATTTTCTGAAGACTCATACTGCTAATGCCGAGAACTGTTAACTTAGTAATATAGTGATATAGCTAATGAGTCACATAAGGGTGACTTGTAAGCTTAAATACAAATGAAATTGTTATATTGGGGCTATTAATAAATTCCCAAGACCAAACAATTGACTAGAGCCAGGAAGAAAGGAAAGAAAAAAAAAACAAGTTAAAAAAAAGTTTCTCCAACTATTGATTTATTGGGTAAGGTTCTTTCGCTTGTGTCATGTAGAAGGTCAGGCTAGAAGACAATAATGGTTCCTTCTGGCCTTAAAAATCTATGAACCTATTTAACCACGGGGAAAGAGGAGTCTAAGAGCCCAGATAACAATGGATCACCATCCTCCATGGGTTGGTACCTTGTCTGGTTATAAGAGAAACTTAAAATGAAGGCTAGAAATATGACTAGATTGTGCCAAGCCTTGGAATGGTTTGGGGTGTTGTGCTTTGGCCTCTGTAATTCAAGAGTTTGTCTTTCCATATTTGCCATTACCATTCTCAAACTGTGCAGCAGGGAAGTCAATAAAAAGGAGGGAATAGGAAGTGATTACTTCCTGGTATTTATAGTATATCGAGGAAAAGGCAAGGCTAAGGTTGGAAGAAGGCACCCTACTAGGAATATTTTAAAAAAAGGAAACAGAACTTTTTAGAAGCAAATATAATCAAAATATCAATGAACTATGCATTAGTGATGACATTGAGGAGTTTAGTAGCCATATAACGAGGAGAATCATGATGGCAGCAAAGTTAGCTATACCTAAGATATCAACTCACCCCAAAGGTAGAAACCATGTATGATGGTGGAATGAGGAGTGTGAAAAAGCAATCAAGGGAAATAATAAAACATATAAGAAAGAAAAAAAATACAATGAATACTGAGGACTTAGTGAAATATAAAAGAAACAAGGCAATTGCACAAAGAAAAAAGCTGGAGAAAGTACTGTGAAAAAGGTATATAAGCAGATTAGGACAATGAATGGAATATGGAGTAAGAGCAATTCTATACAGGCCTCATTGTAGAAAGCTAATAGATAAAAAGCTCTAATGAAGAAAAAGCAGAAGCCCTAGCAGAAATATCCCACAATGTTAGGAATGGTGAAAATCAGAGTGCAGAAATCCACATGAGGAAAAACCATAATTAAGGAGAATCACGTGCCCTACAAGAGCTGGGAGGATGATAAGGGTGCAGTATTAAATAAAATCTTCTGTATGAGGGAACTTTAAAACATCTATAGCTTAAAGAAAAAAGTCTGCACCAGTCAAGGATGGCATATGTAATGAAATGCTAAAACTCCTGCATGAAGGGAGTCTGAAAATACTGCTAAAACGGTACAATGGTATGTGGGGAAAAGATGAGCTTCCAATGGAGTGGAATCATGTGCTTGTAGTCCCAGTGTGGAAGGCAGGTAAGCTCTGAACAAGACTTGATGCATACAGGCCAATTGCCCTCACATCATGTAAAGCCATAGGAAGAATGGTGGCAAAGATTAACAACAAATCTAGAGAGCAATGGATTTATAGACTATGTGCATAGTGGGCTCAGGAGGGGAAGGAGTACAGTTGATCATTTAGGGTACGTCCAGACTACCCGCCGTATCGGCGGGTAGCGATCGATTTATCGGGGATCGATATATCGCGTCTTGTTAAGACGCAATATATCGATCCCCGAACACACTCCCCGTCGACTCCGGAACTCCACCGGAGCGAGCGGCGGTAGCGGAGTCGACGGGGGAGGCGCGGCCGTCGATCCCGCGCCGTGAGGACGGGAGGTAAGTCGGAATAAGATATGTCAACTTCAGCTACGGTATTCCCATAGCTGAAGTTGCGTATCTTACGTCGACACACACCCCAGTGTAGACCAAGCCATAGTAAGAGTAGCGACAGAAGCACAAAAATGTATTAACAATAAAGGTTATATGGTAGTGGCTTTCCTAGATATTGAAAAAGTGTATGATATGGAGAGAGGGCTTAGTGCATACAACAGCATAAAAGGAAGAATAGATAGGGAGATAAAGGATTTCTTAAGTAAAAGAACTATGCAGGTCAGAGTAGGGAAAGCCTACTCTAGCATATATACCATCACAAATAGCACTCCAAAGGTGAGTGTCATCAGCCCTTCCTTATTCAACATAATGATAAATGATCTCCAGGAAAGGATGAGTGCAGGAATAGACATTTCCTTGTTTGCAGATGACTCTGTCAGATGGGCTAAAAACAGAAACCAGGAAATAGCTGAAAAGAGAATTTAATGAAGCCCTTAGGAAGAGTGTGGAATGGAGAAACGTGGGGCTTGAAATTTTCAATTCCCAAAACCAAAGGAAAATTTTTAAAAAATTATAAACTGTCTCTATATAGGCAGCAAATAAGTATAGTTAAAAGCTACAAATTCCTGAATGTGACATTTGATAGCAGGCTAACATGGAAGCATCACATTGAAAATAGTCGATAAATGTAAGGTTTTTCTTTTAAAAGTATTACTGGAACCACCTGGGGCACAGATAAGAAAGCAATGGTAATGCTTTATGGAGCATTAGTAAGACCAGTCATTGAGTACAGATGCCAGGCATTCAGTTCAGCATCAAAAACTAACCTAAGGAACCTACACTCAATCAAAGCCCAAGCATTACACATAGCATGTGGTGCCGTCATCATGACCCCCTTGTGTGTAATGCGGACAGCTGCTTGTGAAATGCCTGTAGCATTAAGAATGAAATTACTGGACTTAATCTTTTGGGCAAAAGTCATAGTACAGAAGTAAGATGGAAACACTAAACAAATATATGAAGAAAAGAGGGAGAATAACTATATACCATGAAATCTAGCACGTGGTAGTTATAGAACCAGTATGTGAGTCTGCTATGCCATAAAATTTAAGAAGAAAAGGGCTTGGGGCTGCCCAGGTGCTGGTTCGCTGGATTGGGTTTGGTCTGGTTTGGCTGGAGGATAGGACTGGAGAGGGTTGCTGAACCCGCAGCAGAGGGAAGCCTGCGCTCTGCTTCTGGCTGGTTGAGCAGAGCTGGAAATACAGTCTGAGAGAAAGGCTGGAAGTTACACTGGAAAATGAGGGAGAAGTAGCAAGGGATGAGGAATGAATTCAGACTAGGAAGAAGGAAAAAAATGTAAATGTCTGTATCTGAAGAAGAGGGAGCAGACAGGGATGGTAAAGAGTAAGGAGAGGGAGCAACATCTTATAATTGTCAAATCACTAGCTAAAGATGTAAAAACAGGAGATGTTAATCCCTTGAAAACAGTGGAATGGATTAGATGAAGTAACAGAGATTTATTAATAGCTAAAAGACTACAGGGTGCAGATTTATTAATATAATGTACACATAAGAACAGGCTGAGAAACTTCTTAAAAACGACAATATTAGGAAAAGGAAAAGTAATTTGCCAGCTACCTAAATATATGACACAAACAACAGGGGAAATGTACAGGGTTCCACTGGGCATGACTGAGGATGAAATTAAAAGGGGTATAGGTGAGGACCAAGTGCCATTTGTTAAGCAACTGATTAGCAGGAGAGGGAGAGAACTCATACCATTCACAGCTGTCCAAGTAACGTTTAAAGGTGCAATGCTACCCGATAGGATTAAAGTTGGATATGAACTCTTCTTGGTTAAACCATATCTCCCAGCCACCTTGAGATGTTATAAATATCAAAAGTATGGGCATGTGGCAGCTGCCTGTAAGGGGAAAATGAGATGTGGTAAAGGTGGAGAACATTTGTATGGGAGGAACGATACTAAAATGCAGCAACGGTGGGGATAAGCACATGCAGCATACAAAGGGTGCAAGGTGGCAGAGTGAGCTAGAGAGATATAGAAAATTTAAACTATTCATAAAATAACCTATGCAGAAGCCATCAAAAGATATTGACAATGGAAAGTGGAAAAGGAAAATGCCAATGGGGGGGAAAGAGTTACTGGGACAACTAAACACACTTCAGGACAGGACAGATACCATAAGGGGAATAAAAAAGATGTACTGCTTGTAGACACAGAATTTTATAGCATTCATGATAGACATAATCAGTTGCACTTTACAGACAGGGAAGAAGACTAAAAGAATAAGATAGAGCTTGCTAAGTTTATGGAGGGGATGGTATGATGAGACTGCGTACAATGGCATGTAGCCGATCTGCGACAGCTAGCAGCAAATATCTCCAACAGCTGGTGATGGGATGCTAGATGGGGAGGGCTCTGAGTTACTACAGAGAATTCTTCCCCAAGTGTCTGGCTGCTGGGTACTGCCCACACGCTCAGGGTCTGATTGCCATATTTGGGTTCAAGAAGGAATTTCCTCCCAGGTCAGATTGGGAGAGAACCTAGGGTTTTTTCGCCTTCCTTTGCAGCATGGGGCATGGGTTACTTGCACGTTTAAACTACTGTAAATGGTGGAGACTCTGTAACTTGAAGTCTTTAAATCATGATTTGAGGACTTCAGTAACTCAGCCAGAGGTTAGGAGTGTATTACAGGAGAGGGTGGATGAAGTGTGCCTGTGGCCTGCAGTGTGCAGGAGGTCAAACTAGATGATCATGATGGTCCCTTTTTACCTTAAAGTCTATTAGTCTATGAGTGTAATACAATTATAACAAATGTGTCAGAAAAATATTTGCATGAAGGCAATTTCTCGATAGACCACATTCATGCAATTTCAGATGAGTGTAATAAAGAAGTTTAAACAACATGGTCTTAAAGACTTTTCGCTGGAATACACATGGTTTAATAAGACATGGGCAGGAATTAAAGTAAGCTGTTTTTGAAATGGAAAATAAACCTCAGGTGATATGTGTACAAGAAACCTGTTTATTAAGAAAGCATATGTTTAGATTTCCAGAATTTGATGTAATCAGATGTGACAGAGAAACAAGAAGAGGAGGGGTCTGTATAGTTATAAAGGAAGGTCTTAGTTACGTCAAAATAGGTATACGGAACTTCAATTTTGAGTGCTACACTGTTGAGATTCCTATGCAGAATATTAAATACCTTTATACACATCTATAATTAAAGCTATGATTTGGTCACGGAGGTTGCAGAAGTCACGGAATACACGACTTCTGCAGACCTCCGTGACTTCAGCCTGCAGCATTGCCCCCACCTCCCCTGCTGGCCAGGAGCTTCCAAGTATCCCTGCCACCTGGAGGGGCGGGGGTTCCCCACAGCTCCCCAGCCGCCACAGGTGCCAGGGAACCCAGGCAGCTCCTCAGCCACAGCCAGTGGGGGATCCCCCGGAGTTCCTCAGCCACCTGGGGTGGTGGTGGTGGGAAATCCCCGGGCAGCTCCCCAGTCCCCTCAGGTGCTGGGGACCCCCGGAACTCCCCAGTCCCCATGGGCATCGGGGGATCCCCCACAGCTCCCCAGCCGCCACAGGCAGGGGTCCCTCACAGCTCCCAGCCACAGTAGGGCAGGGTGCTGGACCCTCTTCCCTCCCCCTTTTTGTCATGAACATTTTTAGTAAAAGTCAGGGACAGGTCACAGCTTCCATGAATTTTTGTTAATTGCCTGTGACCTGTCCGCGACTTTTATTAAAGATGTCCATGACAAAATTGTAGTCTTATCTATAATATTTAAAACCCATGTAAAAACTAGACAGACAATCTAGAATTGAAAGAGTTAGGTAAAGGTATCAAAGACCCGTACATTATTTGTGGAGACATTAATAGCCATGATGAATTATGGAGAAGCAGGAAAACTGATTATAAAGGCAAATGCCTAGAATACTTTAATTGACGTGCATAACCTGGTATTCCTAAATACTGGAGCATCTACTAGGTTTAATTTGGTAGATGGAACCTTTTCATGTTTAGATCTGGGAATTGCAACAAGCAATATAGGAACTACATGCAGCTGGGAAATATACAAAAAAGATGGAATGGGAAGTAATCACTTCCCTATGCTAATTATATATCAATGCCAAGGTAGTATTGAAAACACTGAAGGAATCCCTACCTGGAAACTTAGAAAAGCAAATTGGGGACTCTTTAAGACTAAGTGTGTGTATCAAAGTACCAGTTGTATAAGTGATAATTTAGAGGAATTTCATGATAATATAATAATCTGAATTGTAGCAGCAGGCAACCTAGCTGTATGTAAGAAATCGAATTGCCACAAACTTAGACATCGGTTTCCTTTGTGGAATGAAAATTGTATAAGCAGCACGTAAAGAAGGAAAGCATAAACACAAGGGAAAAGTACAATGAATAGTAAGGACTTAATGGATCATAAAAGATTTAAAGTGGTGGCACAATGACTTATTAAAAAGAAAGAAAAAGAGGTGGAGAAAATACTGAGAAAATGAAAAAAGATTCCAATGTTTCAGAGACATATAAACAAGTTAAAAGACAGAGAAAGAACAAAGGTATACCTGATCTTACAGTAAATGATAAAGTTTTAAGTTCTGACTTAAGCAAACCAGATATTTTAGCAAAAGAGTTGCAAAAAGTTAGTAGTGATACAAATTAAAGTAAAGAGTTTGGTGAACAAAAGAGAATGTTTGCTGAAGAAAAATGTGAGCTCCTAAATGGTTAGGTGGGATTTCAGCATACTGGAACTAAAAAACCCCTAAAACACTATAGCCAAAAATAAAAAATAATAATAAAAAAAAACAGCCCCAGGTAAAGATAGCATATGCAATGTAATTAATTAAGCATTTACTGGAAGGGAGTTTATGGGGTTATTGAAATTATATAATAGTATGTGGGGGAAAAGTAATCAATCAGTGGTTATATCCATAGAAAAACCTGGCAGATTACACACAAGACCAGATGCATATTGACCTATTGCATTCATGTTGTGTGAGAGCAACATTATGGAAAGAAAGACAAACAGAAGATTAGTAACACACTTGAGGGAAAAAAATGATAAATTATGAACAAAGTGGTTCAGGAATGGAAGATGCACAGTTGATCATACTGTAAATTAGAAATGGAAATACCAAAAAGCATGAGGAACAGAGTTTATTATAACTGTCTTTTTGGACACTGACAAAAAGTGTATGAGATGCTATGGCGGGAATGCTTGCTGGATGAAGTAGCCACAATTGGAATCACAGGAAGAATGTCCTGGTGAATAAGGCTACATCTTCACTACCCGCCTGAATTGGCGGGTAGAAATCAATCTCTCGGGGATCGAATTATCGCGTCTCGTCGGGACACGACAATCGATCCCCGAATCGACGCTTGTACTCCACCAGCGCAGGTAGGAGTAAGCACCGTCGACGGGGGAGCCGCGGAGGTTGATTTGCCGCCGTCCTCACAGCAGGGTAAGTCGGCTCGGATACGTCGAATTCAGCTATGCTATTCGCGTAGCTGAATTTGCGTATCTTAAATCGACCTCCCCTCCCCCCGTAGTGAGGACGTAGCCTAAGAGACGTAAGTAACAGAACCTTATAAGTCAGGGTGGGGATGGCTTTGTCAAATATTTATAGCCTTACTAATGGCTTTCCACAGGGGTGTGTTATCAGCCCTGCCCTATTTAACATAAAGATTAATGATCTCAGAGAGTGTATGGGCAGGAATAAGTATTATCCTAATTGCAGACGACTGTGCTAAAAAGGGGCCAAACAAAAAGGACTTGAGATAGCTGTGGAAAGAAGCAGTGAGGTGCTCAGGGGGATTTCAGAATGGAGAGATATTTGGGGATTTAAGTTCTCACTTACTAAAACAAAGGGAATAATCTTCACCAAAAATAGTACATTCTTAGGAGTTATGTTTGATAAACTAAATTGGAAGGGTCATATAGATAATATCAAGACTAAATGTAAAGATAGGATTAATCTGCTTTAAAGTATTGCTGAGAACAATTGGAGTACAAATAAGAACAAACTGCTGATGCTGTATAGGGTATTAATAAAACCAGGTAAAGATTATGGATGCCAAACCTTCAATTCAATTTCTAAATCAACACTTAAAAATGAGAGCTGATCCAAGCCCCAAATCTGTGAATCGGATGTGGTGTGAATATTACACCACCATTGTGTGTGAAGAAGGTAGCTACCAGAGACATGTCTATAAGTTTAAGGATGAAATTGTTAGATTTAACCTTTTGGTCTCAAGTTAATGGAAATAGTGAAGCTAAGAGTACTAAACAAATATTGAGGACGGTTTGGAATTAAGTAGACAAGATGTAACTGGGCACTACAAACTCCCGCGTGTTAACAGGATCAAAATTGGGTAAACAACTTGAGTAAAATCAAAGGGCTGGAAAAGATTAAAATCTTTAGTCATGGGAAATCAAACTATAGCTTGATGTCTGTCTCTGAAGATGTGGATTTGGAATTATACTATAAAACAAAAGGAAGAGCAGGACTGTCAAATATGATGAATAAAATTTCTAAGTTTATAAATGGAAAATGGGGTCAGCATTGCCAAATCTATAGTGATAGATCAAAAGATGACAACACTAGTTGGAATGGCCTTTTGTATCCCTGAATTTAGACTTTAGAGATCTATAGACTATCCAATGTTGTGGCCATTATGATGGCCGAATTGGTAGGCATACTGTTGACACTGACCTGAATAAGGGATGTATGCCCAACTACAGCTGTTATCCTATCTGATTCTTTATTGGGTTTAATGGCAATCAGAAAGGGAGCCTTGGAAAGCAGAAATGTCTTAATCAATTAAATACTGTCCTTAACTATGGAGATAGTACAATTAGGTAAACATATAGTAATAGCATGGATTTTGGTGCATGTTGGGATACCTGGAAATAAAATGACAGATAAAACAGTGAAAAATGCCTTAACATGCAGAAGTTGATAGTAAGTCCATTTGAGTACACAGGACTTCAAAAGTCTGGTTAAGAGAGAATTTAAGAAGGAATTACAATAAATATGGACCAAAGACACACACAAAAAAAGATGAAGGTTCTAGGAAATATATCCTAAACTTGAAGATAATGTTATACTTCACATCTACGATAGAAGAAGTGAAGTAACTAGCAGAAAATGATTGTTTCTTCAGTGTGTCCAGATAGCAAAGTTATGCAACATTACCTCAATGTGAGGATTCACACTGGGTCATACCTATTATGCATGGCTGGAAGCACCATTCTAAGCATGTCTGTCTTAGGCTATGACTACGCTGCAGCCTAGGTCAGCAAAACTTATGTTGCTTAGGGTGTAGATATTCCACCCCCGTGAGCGACATAAGTTACATCAACATGGGAGAGCCTCTCCCACCGGCATAGCTTATGCCGCTCGCAGAGATGTTTTTTTTATGCCGACAGGACAGCTCTCTCCCATTGGCATAGAGCATCTTCACTAGACACGCGTTGGTACAGCTGCACTGCTGTAGTGCTGTACGTATAGACATACCCTTAGTGTACCTAATACACCTTCTTTAAAATGTAATGTCTTTTGCTTTGCAGAATTCGTTTTTTCATCCTTGATCTTGCATGAGGTTTATCCTATCACTCCAAAACTCTTGAATGTGCACTGATGTCTAATAAGAATGGTCTAACCACCCATCTAATACTGTTTTTGCCAATTTCTGCATACAAAAAATCAGATATTTTGGAGTTTGCTGCACAATATCTTAGAGTTTGTGATATGGTCTAGATATTTTTTTTTATTATTACTTTTATTTATGGAGATATCCTATCTCCTAGAACTAGAACGTACCTTGAAAAGGTCATTGAGTCCAGCCCCCTGCCTTCAGTAGCAGGACCAAGTACTGATTTTGCCCCAGATCCCTAAGTGGCCCCCTTAAGGATTGAACTCACAGCCCTGGGTTTAGCAGGCAATGCTCAAACCACTGAGCTATCCCTTCCCCCGTATGTCTTTTGAAAATATAGTTTAGCTCTTTCTTCAGATGTTGATATTTATATGCATCGTGTCCTGTTGGGTGACTGCATGACACAAGATTTGCAACTGACATCTTTTCTCTGGCTTATATCTCAATTGCAGTTTATATTTTTCTAGTTCAAGATTATCCTTTTAGATGTTTGTAGAGTAAATGGCTTGTTTAGAATGTGTTCTAGTGGTTTGTGGTTCATTTCTGTGCTTACAACTTGGTCTTAAAGCACCTGGGGAAACTTCTGGCAACTGGCCATGATTTCAAACTATTCCTTTTTGAGTTATACATAATTTTGCTGTGTTTCTGCTATCACTCTTGAGCTATGAGCTAATGATTTCTTTTCTTTAGTGGGCACTACTCTGACTATTGCCCGAGAAGCATGTACTCGCTAAGTAATTTCCTTATTTTCATCAAAATACTTGACGATCAGTTTGAAACTTCAAGGATAATTTAGCTTCCTCCATCAGACATGTTCTGAGTGCATCATCTGTCTCAGTGTCTGTGCTTTACACTGGTTCCCAGAACAATGTTACTGTCCTAAAATTCTGATTCACATCTTACCATGACTGTAGCTACTTGATCCTTTGAGAGCTTGTAAGTCTTTGTTCAGCACAGGTGAGCAATATACCCGTCTCCCTACAGCACACACACACACACGCACATGCTTTTTACATTGGGCTCAGATTTTCCCTTCTGCTTCCCATTACATACATCAAGTTCACACATTTAGCTATTTCCTCACCTTTTCTAAGCTTCCATGTCTGCTTGGTGTCATGCAAAATAACCCAGTTGGCGTTTCTGTGGCTCATGGTCACTTGTTTGCCACTGCTGTTATTCTTGTACTTCCTCATTGAAATTTCTCAGAATTTTCATTTGTTCCCAGTCCTATACACTCATGCTATTCTATTTGCCTTCTCTAGGGCCAGGCTGTATACAGTGAATAGATTTTCATTTGCCCTTGAAGAATGATTCCATTAAAATGCTGTTTTAACCATTTCATCTCCACCTATAAATGCACAGTCTCATGAGTTTCAGCTGAGGTATCCATTCATCTTTTGAGTCTGGTAAGCCTTGGTTCCTCTCATGAAAGTCTTTACTTTGAACAGAGGAGTTTTTAAATGACTCAAGTACTTCAAAAATTTAGAGACTTAAAATCACTGAGAGTGACTTACCCACTGTATTTTCATGCATGGCCAATCTCTTTCTTTCTGTCCAATGTATGTTTGCAAGTGTGCAACTTTTAAGTTGCTAACATCTGTCTCCTTCATATCATGCACACATCTACATCAGGCAGCACCATCCATCTGGCCCAGTTTTCAGAAATATTGCCTACTTCAAAGTCCATGGGAGATCATTTCCTTACACTGCCAGTAGTTGCCATTTTAGTTTCTTTCTGACACCATGACCCAAATATTATAACATTAAAACACAACAGTTTTACTTAACTGCAGCAGAGAATTGCTTTGTTTCCTGAATTTACTCCCTGCTACTAGTTCCTCTTCAAGTCTTAAAATGGTGAGGGCTCCATGTGCTAGGTGCTGTGCAAATTTGTAGTAAAAGAGAGAGTCTCTGCCCCCAAATGCTTACAATCGACATGCTGCTGCTTCGGAGCTCATTCACATGTCACAATACAATACATGAATAGCAATATGAGGATTGATATGAGAGATTGCAAGAGAGCTGACTAAAGTGTAACAAATTTGCATAGTTAATTGCTTATTTAATGAGTACATAATCACCTGGCATTTCGAGTTGCATTCTAATCTCTTAAATTAGGCATATACTGGGCACCATTAAGTAAATATCTTTGCTGCAATCTTCCTGGTATTCCCTAGGCTACAAATGGAAGATATAACAAATACCGTAGTAGATGTAATTAGTTTGAATGGATAATGTCCAGTTTTTAATGGACCCAACGTATGCTCCTTTCAACAAAAGACTGCAGGGAAAGAGAATAACTACTATCATTTGCTTTTAGTTTTGTCTCTCAGAACGTATTACTTCCTGACATAAAATATGTAGTAGTGCCTTTGTGCTTCATCAAAGTTTAACATATTCAATAAAACATAGTGAAGACATATGTTTTTCTTACCCTTCTTTTCATTTCTATTGTAAAATGCTTCCCCCCTCCCCTTGGTGCTGTTCTCCTGCTTTAAAAAAAGATGCCAGAAATGAATCTCTTTTACTCCTTGCAGAATATTTCATTAAATTAATGGGAAAGATGTAGGAGGTCAAAATGAAAAACTGATTTTCCTTTTACTATCTCAATAAAGTAACTTACTGATAGAAAGAAAAATCATGCATTCACAAATCATGCTGTAATATAATACATCTTTCCCACCATATGAGCTTCTTTTAATTTCAGTGTCAAATCTAGAGGTTAAAAGTCAATAAGTGCCATAAAGCTTAGGTTAGATGCTTACAAGGGGGAAAGAAACAATTTATCAAGTGTCAACAAGTTCCTTTCACTGAGATTTAGAAGCAGGAAAATCCTAAAGCAGTCAAGAGCCCAAGTAAGTGATTGTATGCTGGGAACATCCCTAGGAAACAGGGGTAGACAAGATGGAATTCAGATGAAACCTGACCTTTCTCTTAAATTTTACAACCTGATGCATATTATAAGATACAGGGTGGCTCATTTAAAAACACTTTAGGCTAATATAATTTGTGTATGTCCATTTCTTCCCTCTCTTCGGGGGTCTCATTCCCTCTATCTTTCACGCCCCAAGAACCTCTTGCCCCCCTCTCCTTCTTCAGTGTTTTCAGGAAGGAGGCATCTCTCCCCTTACCAACAGAATTAGGATGTGGCTCTCATGAAAGAGCAGGTTATATGAACTGCTGCTCCCCTTATTCCAGAAAAGGTTTTCTGGACACTGGGAGACCACTCTGTGACAGGTTGGATCACAGAAACCCTCTTGGGAACTGCCAACTGATGTGCTGGGACTACCTCTAAGCCCATTTTCCCTGCCAGCATGGGACTTCACTGCCCTGCCTGGTTTGAGTCAGACACGCTAGCCTGCTGCAAGCCCAGACCCAGGTCTGAACAACATCCCCCAAAAGCTGCGGGCTTAACTGAAAACAGCCTAAGAAGTGTTTCTGTCGCCAACATTCAGATGCCCTTCTCCCAATGGGGTCCAAACCTCAAATAAATTCATTTTACCCTGTATAAAGCTTATACAGGATAAACTCAAATTGTTCGTCCTCTATAACACTGATAGAAAGATATACACAACTGCCCCCCCCCCAGGTATTAATGCATACTCTGGGTTAATTAATAAGTAAAAGGTGATTTTATTAAATATAAAAAGTAGGATTTAAGTGGTTCCAAGTGATAACAGACAGAATAAAATGAATTACCAAGCAAAATAGAATAAAACACGCAACTCTAAACCTAATACAGTAAGAAAATGATTACAGATGAAATCTCACCCTCAGAGATGTTCCAAAAAATTTCTTTTACAGACTAGTCTCCTTCTAGTCTGGGCCCAGCAATCACTCACACCCCTGTGGTTACTGTCCTTTGTTCCAGTTTCTTTCAGATATCCTTTAGGGGTGGAGAGGCTACCTCTTGAGCCAGCTGAAGACAAAATGGAGGGGTCTCCCAAGGGCTTAAATAGACTTTATCCTTGTGGGTCTAAAACACTCCCTCCCCCTCTGTAGAATCCCCTCTACAAGATGGAGTTTTGGAGTCACATGTGTAAGTCACATGTCCATGCATGACTTAGCCCTGGTCTACACTACGAGTTTAGGTCAAATTTAGCAGCGTTAGATCGATTTAACCCTGCACCCGTCCACACAACTAAGCCATTTTTGTTGACTTAAAGGGCTTTTAAAATCGATTTCTGTACTCCTCCCCGACGAGGGGATTAGCGCTGAAATCGACCTTGCTGGGTCAAATTTGGGGTAGTGTGGACGCAATTCTATGGTATTGGCCTCCGGGAGCTATCCCAGAGTGCTCCATTGTGACCGCTCTGGACAGCACTCTCAACTCAGATGCACTGGCCAGGTAGACAGGAAAAGCTCCGTGAACTTTTGAATTTAATTTCCTGTTTGGCCAGTGTGGTGAGCTCAGAGCTGACTGTGCAGATCTCATCAGCACAGATGGCCACGGAGTCCCAGAATCGCAAAAGAGCTCCAGCACGGACCGAACGGGAGGTACTGGATCTGATCACTGTATGGGGAGAGGAATCCATTCCAAAAGACGAAATGCCAAAACATTTAAAAAAATCTCCAAGGGCATGAAGGACAGAGGCTATAACAGGGACCCGCAGCAGTGCCGCGTGAAACTTAAGGAGTTCAGGCAAGCCTACCAAAGAACCAGAGAGGCAAACAGCCGCTCCGAGTTAGAGCCCCAGACATGCCGCTTCTATGATGAGCTGCATGCCATTCCAGGCGGTGCCCCTACAACTACCCCCGCCCTGTGCGTGGACTCCGTCAATGGATTCTCACACAACAGGGATGCGGATTTTGGGGACGAGGAAGATGATGAGGAGGAGGAGGTTGAAGATAGCGCACAGCAATCAAGCAGAGAAACTGTTTTCCCCGACAGCCAGGAACTGTTTTTCAGCCTGGATCTAGTATGCTCCCAACCCACCGAAGGCAGGCTCCCGGACCTAGAAGGCCGAGAAGGGACCGCTGGTGAGTGTACCTTTGTAAATATAATACATGGTTTAAAAGCAAGCATGTTTAATGATTAATTTGCCCTGAAGACTTGGGATGCATTCACGGCCAGTACAGCTACTGGAAAAGTCTGTTAATGTGTATGGGGATGGAGTGGAAATCCTCCAGGGACATCTCAATGAAGCTCTCCTGGATGTACTCCCAAAGCCTGTTAGCCATGCGGTGGTGGGAGGGGTGAAGCGATCATCCCAGAGAATTGTGTGTGTGTGGGGGGGGGGTTAGTTGGGTTTGTGCTGCACGTTAACCCGAAAACCGCAGCCCCTCCTTTTAAATGGCCAACCCATTTTAAATGGCCAACCCAATGGGTTCTTGATACGTGAAATGAGGGCGCTGCTGTTTGAAACCATTCCCACATGTTATGAAGGTTAAAGAAGCCAAAATACAGTGGCATACCATGACTGCCTGCAAGCCAAATTCTGTTGCCCACCGGCCCTGCGTGTGTGATCTCTCACAACAAACTGGAAGGCCCTCAATATAAGAGGTAAAATGTGACCTTGTAAAGAAAGCACACGTGCTATGTAATGTTAACAGCTTGTTTCACTGTGAAAGAGTCTACCCATTGTTCTCTAAAATGTTTCTTTTTAAAGACTACTCTCCCTTGTTTTTCCTCCCGCAGCTGCAAACATTTCAACGCTCCCCGTATCATCTCCATCCCAGAGGCTAGCGAAAATTAGAAGGCAAAAAAACCGCACTCATGGTGAAATGTTCTCTGAGCTCATGCAGTCATCCCACACTGAAAGAGCCCAGCAGAATGTGTGGAGGCAGACAATGTCAGAGTGCAGGAAAGCACAAAATGAATGCGAGGACAGGAGGGACACGTGAAAGGACAGATGGCGGGAACAAGAGGAGAGGTGGCGGGATCAAGATGATAGGTGGCATTAGCATGATGAGAGGAGGCAGGAAGCAATGCTTAGGCTACTAGAAGATCAAACTGATATGCTCTGGCGTATGGCTGAGGTGCAGGAAAGGCAGCAGGAGCACAGACCACCGCTGCAGCCCATGTGTAACCAACCGCCCTGCTCCCCAAGTTCCATAGCCTCCTCACCCAGACGCCCAAGAACACGGTTGGGGGGGGGGGGGGCCTCCAGGCACCCAACCACTCCACCCCAGAGGACTGCCCAAGCAACAGAAAGCTGGCATTCAATAAATAAGTTTTGAAGTGCAGTGTGGCCTTGTCCTTCCCTCCTCCCCTCCTCCACCACCCCACCCGATGCTTCCTTCCTCCCCCACCCATCCCGGGCTACCTTTGCAGTTATTCCCCCTTTTGTGTGATGAATTAATAAAGAATGCATGAATTTGAAACAACAATGACTTTATTGCCTCTGCAAGCAGAGATCAAAGGGGGGAGGGGAGGGCAGTTGGCTTACAGGGATGTAGAGTAAACCAAGGGGGCGGGTTTTCATCAAGGAAAAACAAAGAGAACTGTCACACCGTAGCCTGGCCAGTCATGAAACTGGTTTTCAAAGCTTCTCTGATACGCAGCGTGCCCTGCTGTGCTCTTCTAACCGCCCTGGTGTCTGCTGCGCATAATCAGCAGCCAGGCGATTTGCCTAAACCTCCCACCCCGTCATGAACGTCTCCCCCTTACTCTCACAGATATTGTGGAGGACACAGCAAGCAGTAATAATGATGGGAATATTGGTTTCGCTGAGGTCTAACCGAGTCAGTAAACTGCGCTAGCGCGCTTTTAAACTTCCAAATGCACATTCTACCACCATTCTGCACTTGCTCAGCCTATAGTTGAACAGCTCCTGACTACTGTCCAGGGTTCCTGTGTATGGCTTCCTGAACTATGGCATTAAGGGGTAGGCTGGGTCCCCAAGGATAACTAAGGCATTTCAACAACCGCAACTGTTATTTTCTGGTCTGGACAGTAAGGCCCGTTCTCCAGCTGTTCAAACAGACCAGAGTTCCTGAAGATGCAAGCGTCATGCACCTTTCCAGGCCATCCCACGTTGATGTTGGTGAAACATCCCCTGTGATCCACCAGTGCTTGCAGCACCATTGAAAAGTACCCCTTTCGGTTTATGTACTGGCTGCCTTGGTGGTCCGTTCCCAAGATAGGGATATGCGTTCTGTCTATCGCCCCACCACAGTTAGGGAATCCCATTGCAGCAAAGCCATCCACTATGACCTGCACATTTCCCAGAGTCACTACCCTTGATAGCAGCAGCTCAGTGATCATGTTGGCTACTTGGATCACAACAGCCCCCACAGTAGATGTGCCCACTCCAAATTGATTCCCGACTGACCGGTAGCTGTCTGGCGTTGCAAGCTTCCACAGGGCTATAGCCACTCGCTTCTCAACTGTGAGAGCTGCTCTCATCTTGGTATTTTGCGCTTCAGGGCAGCGGAAAGCAAGTCACAAAGTTCCATGAAAGTGCCCTTACGCATGCGAAAGTTTCACAGCCACTGGGAATCGTCCCAGACCTGCAACACTATGCGGTCCCACCAGTCTGTGCTTGTTTCCTGGGTCCAGAATCGGCGTTCCACGGCATGAACCTGCCCCATTAACACCATGATGTGCACATTGCTGGGGCCCGTACTTTGTGAGAAGTCTATGTCCATGTCTATGTCCTCATCACTCTTGTCACCGTGTTGCCGTTGCCTCCTCGCCTCGTTTCGCTTTGGCAGGTTCCGGTTCTGCATATACTGCAGGATAATGTGTGTGGTGTTTACAGTGCTCATAACTGCCACGGTGATCTGAGCAGGCTCCATGCTTGCTGTGGTATGGCATCTGCGCGGAAAAAAGGCGTGAAACGATTGTCTGCAGTTGCTCTCACAGAGGGAGGGGTGACTGATGACATGGCTTACAGGGTTTGCTTACAGGGAATTAAAATCAACAAAGGGGGCGGGTTTGCATCAACGAGAAACACACACAACTGTCACACCGAAGCCTGGCTAGTCATGAAACTGGTTTTCAAAGCCTCTATGATGCGCAGCGCGCCTTGCTGTGCTCTTCTAATCGCAAACAGCCTAGTCAGCAAATAGCACCAGCGAGATTTTAAATGTCCAAAGGCACATTTTACCACCATTCTGCACTTGCTAAGCCTATAGTTGAACTGTTACTTACTACTGTCCAGGTTCATGAGCCATGGGAGCAAGGGATAGGCTGGGGTAGGTGCGACTGCGCGGTGCTGCCGGCTGGGAGAGCACCCTGAGGCAAAAGCCTCCAGCTCGCATGATATTCCAGGCTGGACTGAATCTCCATTAGAGGAAACTTAAAGAAGAGAATGACCTGGAGTCACTCCCATTTATGTCTAGGTACCCCCGACCGGCCAGGAGCAACCAGGAGACAGCAGCAGACGGTTCAATATTGCTGCTAACCGTCTTTGCTGACTTGCAAAGGCAAGGAGTTGCTGCTGTGTAGCAATGCAGTACCGCATCTGTCAGCAGCACCCAGGAAACGTATGGTGACAGTGAGCTGAGCGGGCTCCATGCTTGCCGTGGTATTTCGTCTGCAAGGGTAACCCAGGAAAAAAGGCGAGAAACAATTTTTTGCCATTGCTTTCACGGAGGAAAGGAGGGAGGGGGGCCTGACGACATGTACCCAGAACCACCCGCGACAATGTTTTTGCCCCATCAGGCTTTGGGAGCTCAATCCAGAATTCCAATTGGCGGCGGAGAATGCGGGAACTGTGGGAAAGCTACCCCCAGTGCAACGCTCCAAAAGTCGACACTAGCCTCGGTACTGTGGACGCACTCCGCCGACTTAATGCGCTTAGTGGGGACACACACAATCGACTGTATCAAATCAATTTCTAAAAAATCGACTTCTATTAAATCGACCTAATTCCGTAGTGTAGACATACCCTTAGTTCTCTACAGGAATGTTCAGATGTTGATTGGTGTCTATCAAGGTCCATTGTTCGCCAAGTACTTTCATTTACTTGAATAACCCCCTCACATTATGTTGATCAAATTTGCCTTAGGTGCTTTCTACAGCAAACACTTTAAATACAAGCATAGAGCCAACGCTCATAACTTCAGATATAAAAATGATACATGCATATGAATAGGATGAATACACGCAGAAGAACATAACCTTTGCAAAGATATGTTACATGGCATATCTAGCATAAAACATATTTCAGTCATATCATATTTATACTCATAATTATATTTTCATAAAATCATATAGAGTGCAACGTCACACACTGACCAACCCCCATCCCTATATTGAAAGCTAGGCTCAAGGACAGAGGGTATGTCTACACTACGAAATTAGGTCGAATTTATAGAAGCCGGTTTTATAGAAATCGGTTGTATACAGCCGATTGTGTGTGTCCCCACATAAAATGCTCTAAGTGCATTAAGTCGGCGGACCGCGTCCACAGTACCGAGGCTAGCGTCGACTTCCGGAGCATTGCACTGTGGGTAGCTATCCCACAGTTCCCGCAGTCTCCGCCGCCCATTGGAATTCTGGGTTGAGATCCCAATGCCTGAATGATGCAAAACAGTGTCGCGGGGGGTTCTGGGTACATGTCGTCAGGCACCTCCCCCTCCGTCAGAGCAACGGCAGACAATCGATTCGCGCCTTTTTACCTGGGTTACCTGTGCAGACAACATACCACGCCAAGCATGGAGCCCGCTCAGCTCAGCTTACCGTCACCATATGTCCTCTGGGTGCCGGCAGACATGGTACTGCATTGCTACACAGCAGCAGCTAATTGCCTTTTGGCAGTAGACAGTGCAGTATGACTGGTAGCCTTCATCGGCGATCTGGGTGCTGGCAGACGTGGGGCTGGCAGACGTGGGGCTGCATTGCACACAGCAGCAGCCCCTTGCCTTTTGGTAGAAGATGGTATATTACGACTGGTATCCGTCGTCATCGTACTGCAGTGGCTGTCAATCATGGGCACCTGGACAGACATGCTCAGTCCTATCGAACTGTCTTGACAATGATGGCTATCAGTCGTAGTATGCTATTTTCTGCCAAGCGCCCAGTATTTTCTGTCAAGCACCCAGAAGATGCCGAGGGCTATCAGTCATGCTGCACCGTCATCTGCCAGCTTAAGATGTAAAAAATAGATTTGTTCTGTATTCATTTGCTTCCCCCACCCTCCGTGAAATCAACGGCCTGCTAAACCGAGGGTTTTGAGTTCAATCTTTGGGGGGGAGGGCATTCTGTGTGACAGTTGTTTGTGTTTCTCCCTGATGCACAGCCACCTTTGTTGATTTTAATTCCCTGTACCTGTATGCCATGTCGTCACTCGCCCCTCCCTCCCTTCCTCCCTCCGTCAGATACTAGTTTCGCGCCTTTTTTCAGACCAGACGCCATAGCACTGGGATCATGAAGCCCGCTCAGATCACCGCGGCAATTATGAGCACTATGAACACCACGCGCATTGTCCTGGAGTATATGCAGAGCCAGGACATGCCAAAGCAAAACCAGGACCAGCCGAGGCGATTGCAGCGCGGCGACGAGAGTGATGAGGAAATTGACATGGACATAGACCTCTCACAAGGCACAGGCCCCAGCAATGTGCAAATCATGGTGTTACTGGGGCAGGTTCATGCCATGGAACGCCGATTCTGGGCACGGGAAACAAGCACAGACTGGTGGGACCGCATCGTGCTGCAGGTGTGGGACGATTCCCAGTGGCTGCGAAACTTTCGCATGCATAAGGGCACTTTCATGGAACTTTGTGACTTGCTTTCCCGTGCCCTGAAGTGCCAGAATACCAGGATGAGCGCAGCCCTCACAGTTGAGAAGCGAGTGGTGATAGCCCTGTGGAAGCTTGCAACGCCAGACAGCTACCGGTCAGTCGGGAATCAATTTGGAGTGGGCAAATCTACTGTGGGGGCTGCTGTGATCCAAGTTGCCAGGGCAATCAAAGACCTAGTGATATCAAGGGTAGTGACTCTGGGAAACGTGCAGGCCATAGTGGATGGCTTTGCTGCAATGGGATTCCCAAACTGTGGTGGGGTGATAGACGGAACCCATATCCCTATCTTGGCACCGGAGCATCAAGCCACCGAGTACATAAACCGCAAGGGGTACTTTTCAATGCTGCTGCAAGCCCTGGTGGATCACAAGGGACGTTTCACCAACATCAACGTGGGATGGCCGGGAAAGGTACATAATGCTTGCGTCTTCAGGCACTCTGGTCTGTTTCGAAAGCTGGAGGAAGGGACTTTCTTCCCGGACCAGAAAATAACCGTTGGGGATGTTGAAATGCCTATCGTGAGCCTTGGGGACCCAGCCTACCCCTTAATGCCATGGCTCATGAAACCGTACACAGGCAGCCTGGACAGTAGTCAGGACCTGTTCAACTACAGGCTAAGCAAGTGCCGAATGGTGGTGGAATGTGCATTTGGACGTTTAAAAGCGCGCTGGCGCAGCTTACTGACACGCTCAGACCTCAGCGAAAAGAATATCCCCATTGTTATTGCTGCTTGCTGTGCGCTCCACAATATCTGTGAGAGTAAGGGGGAGACATTTATGGCGGGGTGGGAGGTTGAGGCAAATTGCCTGGCTGCTGTTTACGCGCAGCCAGACACCAGGGCGGTTAGAAGAGCACAGCAGGGCGCGGTGCGCATCAGAGAAGCTTTGAAAACGAGTTTTGTGACTGGCCAGGCTACGGTGTGAAACTTCTGTTTGTTTCTCCTTGATGAACGCTCCGCCCCCCCCACCCGGTTCACTCTACTTCCCTGTAAACCAACCACCCCATCCTCCCCTCCCCCCTTCGATCACCGCTTGCAGAGGCAATAAAGTCATTGTTACTTCACATTCATGCATTCTTTATTAATTCATCACACAGCTAGGGGGATAATTGCCAAGGTAGCCCGGGATGGGTGGGGAAGGAGGGAAGGAAAAGGACACACTGCAGTTTAAAACTTTAACTCTTATTGAAGGCCAGCCTTCTGATGCTCGGGCAATCATCTGGGGTGGAGTGACTGGGTGGCCGTAGGCCACCCCACCGTGTTCTTGGGCGTCTGGGTGAGGAGGCTATGGAACTTGGGGAGGAGGGCTGTTGGTTACACAGGGGCTGTAGCGGCGGTCTCTGCTCCTGCTGCCTTTCCTGCAGCTCAACCATACGCTGGAGCCTATCAGTTTGATGCTCCAGCAGCCGGAGCATCAACTCTTGCCTTCTGTCTGCAAGCTGACGCCACTTATCATCTTCAGCCCGCCAATTGCTCTGTTCATCCCGCAATTCAGCCCACCACCTCTCCTCTCGTTCATACTGTGCTTTTCTGTAGTCTGACATTGACTGCCTCCACGCATTCTGCTCTGCTCTTTCAGCATGGGAGGACATCTGGAGCTCCGTGAACATATCATCCCGAGTCCGCCATTTTCTCCTTCTAATCTTCACTAGCCTCTGTGAAGGAGAAACATTTGCAGCTGGTGGAGGAGAAGGGAGAAGTGGTTAAAAAAGACACATTTTAGAGAACAATGGGTACACTCTTTCACGTTAAATTTTGCTGTTCACATTACACAGCACATGTGCTTTTGTTACAAGGTCGCATTTTTCCTCTTCTATTGAGGGCCTGCCGGTTTGGTGTGAGAGATCACTCACGCAATGCCAGGCAACAGATTTCGGCTTGCAGGCAAACATGGTAAGCCACAGTCTTTTGGCTTTTTTAACCTTCTTAACATGTGGGAATGGTTTCAAACAGTAGCGCCCTCATTTCCCATAGCAAGCACCCGTTGGGTTGGCCATTTAAAATGGGTTTGCAATGTAAAAGGAGGGGCTGCGGTTTCCGGGTTAACATGCAGCACAAACCCAGCTAACCCCCTTCTCCCCCCACACCCAATTATCGGGGATGATCACTTCACCCCTCCCCCCCCACCGCGTGGCTAACAGCGGGGAACATTTCTGTTCAGCAGAGCAGGAAGGGGCACCTCTGAATGTCCCCTTAATAAAATCACCCCATTTCAACCAGGTGACCGTGAATGATATCACTCTCCTGAGGATAACAAAGAGCGATAAGGAATGGATGTTGTCTGCATGCCAGCAAACACCGGGATCATACACTGCCATGCTTTGTTATGCAATGATTCCAGACTACGTGCTACTGGCCTGGCGTGGAAAAGTGTCCTACCATGGCGGACGGGATAAGGCAGCCCTCCCCAGAAACCTTTTGCAAAGGCTTTGGGAGTACATGAAGGAGAGCTTTCTGGAGATGTCCCTGGAGGATTTCCGCTCCATCCCCATACACGTTAACAGACTTTTCCAGTAGCTGTACTGGCCGCGATTGGCAGGGCAAATTAATCATTAAACACGCTTGCTTTTAAACCATGTGTAATATTTACAAAGGTACACTCACCAGAGGTCCCCTGTGTGCCCTCAGGGTCTGGGAGCATGCCTTGGGTGAGTTTGGGGGTTACTGGTTCCAGGTCCAGGGTGATAAACATATCCTGGCTGTTGGGGAAACCGGTTTCTCCGCTTCCTTGCTGCTGTGAGCTATCTACATTATCTTCATCCTCATCTTCCTCGTACCCTGAACCCGCTTCCCTGTGTGTTTCTCCAGTGAAGGAGTCATAGCACACGGTTGGGGTAGTGGTGGCTGTACCCCCTAGCATGGCATGCAGCTCCGCGTAGAAGCGGCATGTTTGCGGCTCTGCCCCGGACCTTCCTTTTGCCTCTCTGGCTTTGTGGTAGGCTTGCCTTAGCTCCTTAATTTTCATGCGGCACTGCTGTGCGTCCCTGTTATGGCCTCTGTCCTTCATGGCCTTGGAGACCTTTTCTAATATTTTGCCATTTCGTTTACTGCTACGGAGTTCAGCTAGCACTGATTCATCTCCCCATATGGCGAGCAGATCCCATACCTCCCGTTCGGTCCATGATGGAGCTCTTTTGTGATCCTGGGACTCCATCACGGTTACCTGTGCTGATGAGCTGTGCGTGCTCACCTGTGCTCTCCACGCTGAGCAAACAGGAAATGAAATTCAAACGTTCGCGGGGCTTTTCCTGTCTACCTGGTCAGTTCATCTGAGTTGAGAGTGCTGTCCAGAGCGGTCACAATGAAGCACTGTGGGATAGCTCCCGGAGGCCAATAACATTGAATTCCGTCCCCACTACCCCAATTCCAACCCGCTAAGGCCGATTTTATCGCTAATCCCCTCGTCAGAGGTGGAGTAAAGAAACCGGTTTAAAGGGCCCTTTAAGTCGAAAGAAAGGGCTTCGTCGTGTGAACGTGTCCAGGCTTAATTCGATTTAACGCTGCTAAAGTCAACCTAAACTCGTAGTGTAGACCAGGCCTGAGAATCTCCAGAAGCCATTTCATGATAGTTAAGGAAACTGGAACTCTGTGGATGGAAGGGTCATGAAGACATATGCCATGGGACCTGAGTGAGAGAGAAAAGAGAGTACCACGGTGTGAGTGTCCTGGATGAGAAACAGAAGCAATTTAGTTCCTTGGAGGATGAGTCCCAAGTACTTCCCCCAAAAAATATAAACTATTGTGCATCTAGCTATAATGGTAAGGATCATAGAGCACCAATGCCAATGCAGGTGCCAGGGATATTTCCTGACTATGCCTGCTTTAGGGAAGTTGGAACCTCCTGAACACCTGGAGACCCTTTGAATTGGGAACTGTTTCCCATTGCAAATTTCCCAGAGACCTGCTGCAGGTGGCGTACCCATCCCGAAGAATGCAGAGGTGGCTACTGAACCACAAGATGTACCAGCTCTCCTGTAAAGATAACAAAGGCAATAAATATCCCCAATTAAATGTTTAGGCGTTGTTGCAAGCAGCAATGAAGACAGTATCATCCAACTATGTGATAAATGAGTATGTGTAGGGAAAGGAAATAAATATCAGTGGTTACATTTTTGTGCCTCAGTCTTCCAGTGGCAAAACAAATACCATCAATGGTGGGAAGGGTAAATAAACATGTGTCAGCAGATAGAGAAATTAAGTTATTAAATGAGAAATTTTTGTGGTTAAATTTTTGCATCCCACTGCTTGTGGCAGTGAAATAAATATCTATCAGTAAGGTAACTGTTAAATCAGTTGATGCCAGAGTTTCCTGTGAATTGTATATATATACACACCATACACCACACAGAGAACTGTTTAAGTATCATTAGATGCAGTGATGAAATATCTATATGATTAACTGTAATTAAAATATATACCAGCATGATTGTCTTTAGATTGTGTATCCCTCTCCAAGTTTAGTAGACAGGAAAGTATGGAAATATACATATGAATAGCAAGTGAACATCACAAAGTGATTCCTGAAACTGGATTGTGGTCCACACATATGGAGCAGCCATACAAATCTTCACCATGCAATATGCCCACTTCTACATCATTGGTTATGACAGTATTCTTTCATAATGTTTGTCCAAAGTCATGGTTTGAACGGCCAGTTATGCTTTTTGATATCGCAGCACTACAAAAACTACTTGTGCACAGCTAGGACTTCATTCATCACAAAATAAAAAATGGAGTATCTTTAGTTACTCAGGGTGATCTCTACAGATGGAAAGATCTACCTGTGATTGATATCCTGAGTCTGATTTCACTTAGTGCAGCTGTAACTCTATTGCATTCTGTGGAGTTACTCACAGTTTACACCCATCTATACAAGATCAGCTCAGACCCATTAGGTTAATACATTCTTATGCCATACCCATGGATTTTAGTGTTCTTACTTTTCATACGTAAGGCTTTATTTATTTAAGACTGGCATTCATCCCTTAGTGCATTTATTACAGGGCTGACATTTTACAGGGTTATTTCCCCCTCTATTAGAATCCAAACACCGGGAGCATTTACTTTTATTGAGAGTCTTATACGCATTTATCTGTGTTAGAGATTTTCAAGGCGACTTGTCATTTAAGCACCAGGTTGGTTTGCTTCATTTAAAAGCATTTTCCTCTCATAGGTGGAATGGGTTACTCTTCTTTACTTGTTTATGATCCAAAGGAAGGAACAGTCACCCCAGAAGATTGCTCTGGTATGAAACTTCATAAGACTAAAAAGAAGAGACTGTTTGGAACAAAGATTCTTCCCTGTGGTGGGCCGAGGGAGGAAATGGAATTCTGCTTTCAATCAAGGAATCAGGAATTGTTTTCCCTCCACTTTCAGTAGTTAGAGAAGGCTCCTCTGCTTCACCATCTAACATAGCATGTGGGTGAAGTGAGGGAGTTGTTTGATTTTTAAAACAGCCAAAACCTGTGATCCCAGATAAACATCCTCAGTGGCAGATCATAAGGCCAGCTCTTCCTTATTTTGTTGCCACCACAGCTTTTCCTTCTCAAAATCCATAATGCCCAACAGACAATATTAAGTAAATATAATTAGTACAGCTCTCCTTGGTATCACATGCTACTACTGCTAATCCCCATTCTGCTGTTTTAAAACCCTCTGCCCACAGTATAGAGAGGGGAACACCTAGCTTTCAAATGGAAGCTATGTAGCAAATGATTTTGCATGTATAGGTTTTTTTTTGTTTGTTTGTTTTTTTGCGTTCTGTGTGTAGCCTCCGCCACTTTGGTAGTGAAGCTCTTGAGACACTATTTGCTGAAGCAATGACCTGTCCTGGTGGTGAGCTCCCAAACTACAAGAGATATTGTTACTTTATTATTTGACCTTGAGCCATTCAAATATTACTGACTGCAGTAGGTATAAAAGAAACTTACAGTTATGCAACAAATTGCTTGTTGTTGTCATAAAATTTGGGTGCCAAAGAACAAATATTACCTTTTTATTGTTTCTTTATTAAAGCGGCACAGCCAATTTATTAAATGTCTTTCCATACCAGTATTTTACTGTTATGCAATCCCAGGATTTACCTATTGGCTGGTTAGCACAAGCAGGAACAGTACTCAAGCACAAACTCAATAAATAACAGAACCATACCTAATTATTACTGGCAAAGGGAACAGAGGCAGCTGCTCTCCTGCTTCTTGTGTTGCTGTTACCAGATAGCTTTCCTTGCTCCTAAAGGCAGGAAACATGCACACACACACACACACACACACACCTGAACTTCCTCTCAGCATTAATTCCTGGGACAAGTCCTTCCCACCTAGGAACAGCCACACCCTCTATAGGACTCTCTGTGGGTGTGCCAAGAACACCCACTCACCCTTCCAGCACGGTAACTATATTGTTAATCCCAGTCATGCAAACATCATGAGCTAGGCCTGAGAAAATCATCAGCTTGACTTAAAATGATCAGTTAAAAATAAAAATAATAATAATAATAAAAAACCTTTGGGTTCTTTTTATTTTCTTCTGGTTTCTGAGACTTAGGGCTAGTCTACACTTACCGGGTAGTTCGACGGCTGCGGATCGAAGTTCCGAGTTCGATTTATCGCGTCTGGTGTGGACGCGATAAATCGAACCAGGAAGTGATCCCCGTCGACTGCGGTACTCCAGCTAGACGAGAGGAGTACCGCGAAGTCGACGGGGGAGCCTGCCTGCCGCGTGTGGACCGCGTCTGAACCGCGGTAAGTTCGAAGTAAGGTATGTCGAATTCAGCTACGTTATTCACGTAGCTGAATTTGCGTACCTTACTTCGACTTGGGGGGTAAGTGTAGACCAAGCCTTAGGTTGTTTCACATTATCAGGGTTTTCTCTACAACCTCAAGGACTAGAAACTTACTGTTTTTTTTTTTTAAATGAAAGCCAAGATTGCCAGCGAATCACTTAACTCCAGGAGTTAAGGCTTTAAGAAAATTACCAACATAGTGAAGACTGCAATACCTTAGATTATTACATGATTAAGTCAGTTTCAATTTTTTGTGTTCTGTTTTTCTTTCAAGTTTTTATTTCTACTGTTTGTGTTTCAAGCATTGCAAAGAATGTTTATTTGGTTTAATATAATATAATAATAATAATTAATATCATGCATAACCTCTTTATCTGTAGATTGCAAAGTGCTTTACAAAAGAGGTCAATATCATTATCCCTTTTATACCGATAGGGAAATTGAGGCACAGATGTGAAGTGACTTGCCCAAGTTCACCCAGCAGAAGAGTCAGGAATAAAAACACAGTCTCCTGAGTCCCAGTCCAGTTCACTAGGCCACCCTGCCTGCATTTTTTTAATGGAAACATATTGGTTTAAGCTTTATAAAAGTTTGACTTTGTTATAAAATTTATATTTATTTAAATGTAAAATGTTGGGGGCAAATTTAAGTTACAAGTGTCCCTTTAGGGTACATTAACTAGACAAACATATTCATAGAGAATCACTGTGAAAGGAAATAAACATTATTTAGATACTTTAGATGGGTCCTTTTTAGGAGCTACCAATCAGATTCTTACCATGAAGGGATCATGGCTCCAAATAGAAAATATAATGTTAAGAAATATTTCCATACGTGTCTTCTTATTTCAAGATGTGACAAGACTGTTCAGGTGAGAGAGACTCTAAGGATGTCATAAGTTGGCAGTAAATCCCTTTCAATATATACAACTACGCTGTGAGGGACCAATGGCTGCTGTGACACCTGACTGAAATGATTTTCACAGCCATTATTATTATGGATAATAATACTGAGGCTGAAATTAATGGTTTAAGTTCAAGAACGTTATCCTTAAAAAGTTCAGTGGATAGGATAAAACAAAATTTGCAATCGTTGTCTAACTATCATGAGACTCCTAAATCCAAAATTGATTCTTCATTGAAATAGTTTTTTCAAATATTATTAAAGAAAATGATATATTATCTCCTGATTTGGAAATAGTTGAAAAACCACATGAACTCAAGGAACTCTTGTATTTTAGGTGTTAAAGAAGGAAACAGTAGAAGCTGATTCCTTTATTAAGGGTTATACTGGTTCCTGATACACAGTTCGACCCATCACTGTGAGTAAAAAGAAATACTTTGGTCCCTCCAAACCTCCCACATTCATTTCAAAATCTATTTTAAAAAATTAAAGAGAATTCCCTAGATGAATATCCTGTTTTAGGCCTGCCTTCTGCAAGGTGCTGAGCTGCTTCTGTAAGATCCTGAGAAGGCTCAACTCCCACTAAAGTCAGCATAAGATTCTGCCAACAGCTTAGCAAAACTATGCTGTTTTAAGAATAAAATATTTGTTCCCTCATGTGACCAAGCTAACTTAGTTTTCTGGAATAGCAGATTTTATGATAAATACCATCCCAATCAATGGCTGTTAGGCAGGATGGGCTAGCTGAATCTTTGGTCTGACCCAGTATGGCCGTTCTTATGTTCTTATGTCAATAGGGGACACCATAATATCAGAACTTGGGGAACTCCATTTTCAGGAAGTGCTTGATGAAAGAGAACAATGTATGTGGAGAAAGGAATAAAGCTGTAGGAACATAAGAATGACCATATTGGGTTAGACCATCTAGCTGAGTATCCTGTCTGACAGTGGTCAGTGCCAGATGCTTCAGAGGGAATGGACAGAACAGGGCAATTTTGACTAATCCATTCATGGTCATCCTGGCTCAGCTTCTGGTAGTTGGAGTTTTAGGGAGACCCACAGGATGGTGTTGTGTCCCTGACCACCTTGTCTAATAGCCATTGATGGACCTATCTTCCATGAACTGATCTAATTCTTTTTTGCACCCAGTTATACTTTTGGCCTTCACAACATCTCCTAGCAATGAGTTCCACATGCTGACTGTGTGTTGTGTGAAGAAGTACTTCCTGATGTTTGCTTTAAACCTGCTGCCTATTAATTTCATTTGGTGACCCCTAGTCCTTGTGTTATGCAAAAGGGTAAATAGCACTTCCCTCTTCAGTTTCTCCACACCATTCATGATTTTATACACCTCTAGGATAGCCCCCTTTACTCATCTCTTTTCTAAAACAAACAATCCCAATCTCTTAAATCTCTTATAGGACAGAAGCTGTTCCATATCCCCAATCATTTTTGATGGTCTTCTCTGTTCCTTTTCCAATTCTAATATATCTTTTTTTAGATGACGTGACGAGAACTGCCTGCAGTATTCAAGGTGTGGTCATGCCATGGACATATATAGTGGCATTATGATATTTTGTGTTTTATTATTTATCCCTTTCCTAATAGTTCCTAACTTTCTGTTAGTGTTTTTGACTGAGACTGCACATTGAGCTGACGTTTTCAGGGAACTATCCACAATGACTCCAAGATCTCGCTTTTGTGGTAAAAGCTAATTTAGACCCCATCATATTGTATAGATAGTTGAGTATTTTCCAGTGTGCATTACTTTGTACTTATCAACATTGAATTTCATCTGCCATTCATTGCCCAATCACCCAATTTAGATAGATCCCTTTGTAACTCTTCACATTCAGCTTTGGATTTAACTATCTTGAATAATTTTGTTAGTCTGCAAATTTTGCCACTTCATTGTTCACCCCTTTTTCCATATAATTTATAAATATATTGAACAGCACAGGTCCCAGTACAGATCCTTGGGGAACCCTGCTATTTCTCTCCATTGTGAAAACTGACCATTTATTCCCACCCTTTGTTTTCTATCATTTAACTAGTTAGTGATCCATAAGAGGACCTTCCTTCTTATCCCATGACTCTTTACTTTGCTTAAGAGCCTTTGGTGAGGGACCTTGTCAGAGGCTTTCTGAAAATCCAAGTACATCATGTCAACTGGATGACCCTTGTCCACCTGCTTGTTGACTCCCTCAAAGAAGTCTAATAAATTTGTGAGTCATGATTTCCTTTTACAAAAGCTGTGTTGACTCTCCCCGAACATAGATTTACATGACATGTGTCTGATAATTTTGTTCTTTACTATAGTTTCAACCAATTTGCCTGGTACTGAAGTTAAGCTTACCAGCCTGTAATTGCCAAGATCCCACTGGAGTCTTTTTTTAAAAATCAGAGTTATATTAGCTACCCTCAAGTCATCTGGTACAGAGGCTGATTTAAGTGACAGGTTACATACCACAGTTAGAGGTTCTGCAGTTTCATATTTGAGTTCCTTCAGAACTCTTGTGTAAATACCATCTGGTTCGGATGATTTATTACTGTTTAATGTATCAATTTGTTTCAAAAATCTCTTCTACTCACACCTCAGTTTGGGACAGTTCCTTAGATTTGTCACATAATAAGAATGGCTTGGGTGTGGGGATTTCCTCACATTCTCTGCACTGAAGACTGATTCAATAAATTCATTTAGGTTTTCTGCAACAGCCTTGTCTTCCTTGAGTGGTTTTTTAGCAATTCACTCATCCAGTGGCCCCACTGACTATGATGAACTCAAAATAAATGTTCCTATTATTGTTTGTGTCCTTAGCTAGTTGCTCTTCAAATTCTTTCTTGGACTGACTTTTTTTTACTTTTACACTTCATTTACCAGAGTTTATGCTCCTTTCTATTTTCCTCATTAAAATCTGACTTCCAACTTTTGAAGGATGCCTTTTTGCCTCTAACAGCCTCTTTTACTCTGCTGTTTAGCCAGGGTGGCATTTTTTGGTCCTCTTACTGTTTTTTGTTTTTTTTATTTGGGGTATAACATTTAGTTTGAGCTTCTATTATGATGTTTTTATATAGTCTCCATACAGTTTGTAGGCATTTCATTTCACCCTTGTTACTGTTCCCTTTAATTTCCATTTAACTAGCTTCCTCATTTTTGTGTAGTTCCCTTTTTTGACATTAAATGTTACTTTGGTGGGTTTCTATGTCTTCCCCCTCCCCCCTCACAAGGATATTAAATTTAATTACATGGCATTTCTATGCATTCAGATTCTATGGTACAGTTTGAATCATTTAAGATTTTTACTATATTTGACTCTAAGCTTTCTTTCACATACAGTGCCACTCCCCCACCAATGTAACCTACTCTGTCATTCCTATATATTTTGAACCAGGATATGCATCCCATATCCTCATCCCATCAACTTTCCATGATGCCTATTGTGTCAATATCCTCATTTAATGTCATGCACTTTAGTTCGCCCATCTTACTATTTAGACTTCTAGCATTTGTATATAAGCACTTTTACCTTTTCTCAATATTCAGTTGCTTGACTTCTTCATTTGTTATATTTAAATGGGAGTCTTTTACATTGACTATTCCTCACTAGCTCCTGCCGGTACTTTACCAATTTCTTTCCTATCCTTTTTACTAGGATGTAGAATTCCCCTTTTAATAAATGCATTCCTAAGGGATGTCTCTGCCTGAACCAAGTGGTCCTCCGCACCTGTGGATTTAATAGCTCTCACTGTCTTTTTATGCTTCCTGAATGTGGTGTCAGATGTGAGTTGGCTCCTGCAGGTATGTGGAATTAGAATCTAAGAATGTTGCATATACAGCCAAACAAAAGAGAAACAATAATGACGACAGCTTACCAGATTCCTGATTCTGAGCAGATGGACATTAAAGGGGATGTGTTTAGCAACTGAACATTCTTTAGATCACAGTAGGAAAACTACAGAATTGCAACAAGTCTGGATAAAAAGGAAAACAAAATAAGAACTGCTACCCTAGTACATGTAATGGGTAAATGCTGCACATGCTTCATCAACATCTGGATATGTCAGCAGCAGACCAGGAGGACCCATGTAAAATCTTGGAAGCATTCCAAAAGCATTTTCAACCTTCAAAAAAGTCATATACAAAAGATATCTTTTCAACAAGTATAATCAAGAATCTTCAGAAACAATGAATCAGTGTATCACCAACTGTACACGATGGCTGACTCGTGTAACTTAAAAGATTAATTTATTCATGATAGATCAGTAATAAGGGTGAAAGTTAAAGGAACTTGAATGAGAATCTTCAGAGAGTCTGCGCTGACTCTACCAAGGCATGTGCAAAGTTAGTGAACAATCTCACATCCTAATGGTGAGCATAAGTGAAGATGACACAGAGAATTCATCAAGTAGTAAGAGAATGCATGAAAATACAAGGAGAAATACAAGAAAAATAGTGCAAAAGCAAATGCACAAATACCATGCAGAAGAGATAGACAACATTCAAAAGAAAAACTTTGAGAAAAACATGATAAGGGAAAATGCCCTGCATGTGGAATCATTTGCAATATTGTGGCAAGAGAAATCATTATGGCAAAGCTTGCAGAAAAGAAAAAAATGCACCATATTGAGGAAGCAAGCAGTGACTCAGAGGATGAGATTGTGCACATATATGACATTGATGCAGTGCAAACCAGCAAAAACTAATGGTTTGTAAAACTCACACTAGCACCAGATTGAAAGATAAGGCAGCAACACACAAACGAACAGAATGTCAAATATACGGTAAGGCATCAGGAAATGTTCTGGGCTGTAAAGACTGTCGTATTATGTAAAAGTAAAAAGAAATTGCAACTAGCATGGCCAAATTAAATTTCTATGATGGCACAATCATAATAACCACAAGGACAATGTAACTTACCCAGGAAAGTATACACACTGAAATATCAGGAATACAAATAACATAGACATCACTGCTTCAGCTAAAGCAAGTGAATTCATTAATCTAGTGATGCTAACCTTGGGACAAATTATTCATATATTTGACACACAAGCAAAACTAAAGCATTTCCAGAGCAGACAGGTATCCCTACAACAAAGTTGCTCAGCAGGTAGATACAGATGGTTCCCCATTTAAGAACAAACCTGCAGAGGAAGAAAATAAACAAAACGCACTAATAGGGTTAGTGTCACAGGGTTTAGTGTCATAGGTGACATTCTGGTGTATGTCTTCAGAGACAAGATGGCAGAAGTTGTGGCAGATCATGACCACAACCTCATATGTCTACTAGAAAGAGCCCTGGAAGTATATCTAAAATTAATTAAAACAGGGTGAAATTGTGGTTGTCTGCAGTACTATACATGGGCCACTTGCTGACCTCCCAATGTTACCCTGAAAACAGAATTAGGATACCCCCAGAATAGCCCACATATTGCCCCCTCTAGAGTTTACCAAGGGTTCTCTCTAAACAGCCTACCTGTTTACCAATTTGTTCTCCTAAGGTATGGGTCTCCAGGGTGTCCAAGGAATATCTTGGGCTTGCCAGGGGTTCTCTGTTTCATAAACTCCCCAGTACAGATCGGACCTGTTACCCACAGAGACATGGATACAGCCTTCGGATTAATGATTGACACAAGCACTATTCCAAAACAAGGCAACTTTTATTGGTGCAAACAACAATACCTGACACAATAACAATCTAAAACACAAATCCCTTACAACAAGTTAAAGAGCACCCCAAACTATATTGCCTTACAGTTTGAAGCAATGCAAAGTGATGCGCTCCACTTCAGCTGACCAGTCTTCCATAGGTCACTAACAGCAGTTCTTAGATGTTCAAGTCTTACATATATTAATTCCTCTCACAATTAACACACATTCATACATCTTTATTAACCCACAAACACACATATACACACTACACAATAACACTATACTATACTATATTATGCTATAACTTTGTCTGTCAGACTTACTATGCTTGCAAACTACGCTGCATTGTCTCTCTCTCTCTCTCTGTTCTTTCTGACTAGCTATGAAGCTGAATTAGCAACATCCTATGCAGGTGATCAGTCGCCACAAGTCGCTGATGGCAGCAGTTCTTCTCTTTATTCAGCTCTCTGCTCAACTCCCCTCAAGTCTAGTGATAGAACAGAACTCCCTTTGCTGCTGTTCTTCGGAGAATGCTTTCTTCTTAAATGTCAACTCTTAACTGTCCCTCTCTCAACTGTCTCCTTAACTGAACCAAAACTGTCAGCTGTCAACTGACGCACTGACCTTTATACCTTTTCTCAATTCTATTTTTAGATACATGACCTCATCCTACTTGTTTACCTTCTCTGCTAGCTCTCAGTTCTATTTTTAGCCTCACTTCTAACTGCCAATTATATTTTTTAGACTTGCAACCTTTATTTACCTAACAGTGTTATGATCTGCTGGATCCCTGCCAAATTGGTTTTCCCACCAGTTCTATAGTTAGCACTCTGACCTGCAACTTCTATTTAATGGTGGAATGACTCTTGCTTATTTAAAATGGAAGCCATGGATACAAAATGGGGTCTGGGAACTTCAAAATAGAGTTTCTCTGACTACAACCTGACTGGCAGAAGATAAAATCAACTCAGCAGATTCTAACACCTAAAGCTATTAAATCAGGTCAGAGACTCTCAGGATTTCTAAACTATCTTCCAAGCCTCTCAGACACATGACAGCCCCCTGAGGTGACTACTGAACAAAGATGCAGTATGGACATGGTTACTCCAACATGGAATCCTAGAAATGTAGAAGTAGAAGGGACCTCAATAGGTCATCTAGTTCAGTCCCCTGCATTGAGGCAGGACTAAGTATTAGCTAGCACCCTGGCAGGTGTTTGTCTAGCCTGTTCTTAAAAGCCTTATTTCCAGTCTGAATTTGTCTAGCTTCAACTTCCAGCCATTGGATCTTGTTATACCTTTTTCTGCTAGATTGAAGAGCCCATTATTAAATATGTATTCCCCGTGAGGATACTTATAGACTGTGATCAAGTCACCCCTTAACCTTGTCTCTGTTATGCTAAATAGATTGAGCTCTTTGAGTCTATCACTGTAAAATATGTTTTCTAATCCTCTAATAATTCTTGTGACTCTTCTCTGAACCCTCTCCTATTTATCAACATCATTCTTGAATTGTTGGCACCGGAACTGGACACAGTATTCCAGCAGTGGCTGCACCAGTGCCAAATACAGAAGTAAAAATTACTCTCTACTCTTACTCGAGATTCCCCTGTTTATGCATCCCATGTTCACATTAGCTTTTTTGGCCACAGCATCAGATTGGGAGCTTATGTTCAGAAAATTATGCACCGTGACCACCAATCTTTTTATCCTGTAAGTATGGGCTACATTCTTTGTTCCTAGATGTATACATTTACATTTACCTGTATTAAAAACCATATTGTTTACTTGTGTCTATTTTACCAAATAATCCCGATCGTCCTGTATCAGTGACCTGTCTTCTTCATTATTTACCATTTGGCCAATTTTTGTGTCATCTGCAAATTTTATCAGTGTTGATTTTATGTTTTCCTCTAGGGGAGTGATAAAAATTTTAAACAACATAGAGACACCACTAAAAATGCACCCACTCGAAGATCCCCCATTTCGAATTACATTTAAACAGTTAGCCATCTTTTAATCCATTTAATGTGTACCTTATTTTTATATGGGTCTAGATTTTTAAACCAAAATGCCCCGCAATACCAAGTCAAATGCCTTAGTTCTATTTATGTACATTACCCCAACATTACAGGTTGATAAAGGTAATAATCTTATTTAAAAAGTTCATTTGACAGGATCTGTTTTCTATAATCCCATGTTGATTTACATTAATTATATTACCCTCCTTTAATTCTTTATTAATCGAGTCCTATATCAACCACTCCATTATCTTGCCCAGTATTGAAATCAGATTGACAAATTTATAATTTCCTGGGTCATCCTGTTTACCCTTTTTCAATATTGGCACAACATTAGCTTTCTTCCAGTATTCTGGAAGTTCCCCAGCATTCCAAATCTTATTGAAAAATCAACATTAATGGCCCAGCAATCTCAGCAGTCACCTCTTTTAAAACTCTTGGATACAAGTTATCTAGACTAGCTGTCTTAAACATGTCTAACTGTATTAGCTGTTGTTTAATGTCCTCCTGAGATATTAGTGAAATACAAAGTGTTATCATGTGATACGATTACATCATCTGTTTTTTTACCAAATACAGAACAAAAATATTTATTGAAGACTTCTGCTTTTTCTACATTATTAGTGATAATTTCCATCTAGTAATGGACCAGTACCATTGTTAGGATTGTTGTTGTTCCTCATATACTTTAAAAAATCAGCTTTTATTGTCCTTATCACTGCTGGCCATAGATTTCTCCTTGATCCCCTTGCTTCCCTTATCAATTTTCTACAATTCCTAGTTTCTGATTTATATTAATGATCAACTTCCCCTTTCTAATTATGCATGGAATAAATATATCCACAAATAGTCCTGCTAAAGTGCCTCTATCCTTACAATGAAAAATCACCTCTAGGTGTGACAAAATAGTTTATTCCAATACTAGCACTGAAGTACTATGTTTATGGGTGGTAGGTGAATACCTAAACTAGAAATCCTTAATTCCTTGGCTTCCCTGTTGAGACTGATGACACAAGTGGCAGCTGATTATTTTTTATAGTGGTCTTCACTTCCCTGCTAAACCAGGCCAATTTTTTAACCAATACGTCCTTCCTTGATTGTGGCTTTTTGGGCTTCTAGTAAAGTTTTCTTGAAGAATTCCCAATTATTATTCATTTTTTCTGATTACATTCTTCCTCCGAGGTGATTTGGCTCAAAACTGTTCTCAGCTTTATGAAATTGGTCCTTTTAAAGGACCATGTGTATATATTATTGGTCTGGACTTTATTCAGATTGCAAATTACAAATTTCATCGTGTCATGTTCACTTGTACCTAAGTTAACATTAATTTGTAGTTTTGTGATCAATTCTTCTTTATCTGTCAAGATGAGGTCTAATATAAATTTCCCCTATGTTGGACACAACGCTTTCTCAGTTAGGAAATTGTCATCTATGATATTTAGAAATTCTGAGGCTATTTTAATACTGGCAGCATGAGATCTCCAGCATATGTCACTCAAATTGAAACCCTCAATGACCACACAGCATTTTTTATTCCACACATTATAGAGAGGTACATAAATAGTCAGTCACCATGTGATTTGGTGTCTGTAGCAGAGATTAAGTATTACCCCATCTTGTGCTTTATCTATTAGGCAGTTGATCCATAAACATTCAAGATCATTTCCTTCTTAGTTTTCAGGGACTCAGAAACAAGTAATGCCATTTCTGACATAGAGTGCCACTCCCACTCCCCTTTTGCCCAATTAATCTTTCTTAAAGAGATTATAATAATTGATTTTACCATTCTAATCATGTGAATCATCCCACCAGGTTTCAGTAATACCATCTGGAACATGCTATAATGTTCCAGCTCTGTGTCTCATTATGGGAGATAACAAAAACTTTACTAAGAATGGGTGAAGCCCATTACTACTAACCCCTTCTTACAGATGGGCAAACCAAAGCCACAGAGTGAGCTGGTAGCAGAGAAAAAGAAAAATAGGAAGGAATTTTATTAAGTGCTCCAGTTTCCATTTGATACCTTCATCTCAGTGAGTTAAAGGTAGCACAGAAGACAGAAAAATCAAGCAGACTTGTACAGAGACAGAATGATGGTCAATAAGAATCGCAGGAACTATAGAATGTTAATTGCAGATCCCAACCCCAATTATCCACTTTGTCCAAGTGCAGAGGAAAATAGTGACAGCAGGGAGCTAGTTGCAGCTCCATGATTCAGAGCCACCAGGTCACAACTCAATTTAGGGCTACACATTTTGCCAACACCCCAGCCTCAACATGCCAACTCATTCTCTTTACACTAGGGGCTCTCCTGCCTTAACCAGTGGAGAGATTCCCTGCACAGGGGAATTTCTCTGCTGACCATCTCTGAGTGCTTTAAGGCCACTTTGGGCCATTGAGTTAATTTTGTGGAGCAACCAGCCCATCCTGTTTGAGTTTTGAGACACACACAGTTAAAGACTAAGTCTATGTACCAGCAGATTATTATTCTTTTGTCAAGATCCTTACATTAAACACAGTCCTTTCAGGCTTCCATTACAGGAAATGAAAAACTCTAATGTACAATATCAGATAAGAGAAATTCTATATGATTCTGAAATGTATATCACTGTTTACATCCACAGTGTTATTTGCTTAAAATATTTGTGCATACACTATCGATGCAGCATATTTATAGTTGACTCCACTGACACTATAAAAGAGTTTGTGAAAAGAGAAAGAGGCAAAACACATTGGGCTCTTGCTGCTTCTTGAGTTTTTTGAAAAAGTGGCATTAGTATAATCTTAATCCCTTGCCTTCCTTTTAGGGATTCTATCCTGCATTGGCTGGGGACTATACTTAATGAGCCAGTAGGGCTTTCCCATCCTGAGTTACCAGGATAGAGGAAGCATAGTCTAGTACAGTGCTTTAAACAGAGACTATGAGATAGGTAATCAACTCTCTGGGCTTGATCTTATGACATGCTGAACATTCTGCCCTTGATCCAGCAACGCACTAAAGTTCAAGCACATAAGTAATGTCCAATTACCAGTGGTAAACTATCATCCACCATTCTGACTCTGCTCATTCCCCATCCAATTACTTGAGCAGGGGAGTGGAAGTAAGCTTACTGCCTTGTCCTCCTGCACACCTGGATCCAAGGTCTGACTATCCCATATATACAAATGAAAAGGGGTTCTTATGCCCTTGCATGAATTCAGAGTCTGAATACAATCTAGTTCACAATAAACAGCAGCGGGTATTTTTATTTGCCCAAAAGGTTTTTATTAGCAGCTATCTTTATAGCAGTTAAGTAACAACACAAACTTCAGAAGAAAAATTCCCTAGATCGTGGTTGAAAAACTTTTGATTATCTTCTAATCTGCACAACTAAAAGCACATCACCACAGCAGCCTAAAATTAATCGTGGTTCACAGTGAGCTATCTATATCTATCTATAGATATATAGGCATATGGAGTCAAGGATAGTTTTATCCTCTATCTCAAACAGATAGTGATTTGTACACCATTTTTACTTTTTTCATCTTTTATTAAGATCTTCTATTTAAATTCAAGAGAGAGAGATCACATTGGATGGCAATCATTAAGTTAAACAGGGTAGTAACAATCTCTTGGAAATCTCACCATGCAATCTTTGGATGAAAATTTTACAAATATTTTCTCTCAACTCATTTCAATGTGAATGTGAAAATGTCCAACACAGCTCCGCAGGTTTGCAACAGTTGCTATATGTTTGCAATCAAGCCATTGCTAAGCAATTTCTTAGATATTTAATAAGTTAATCACATTGGAGAGAGAACTTTCAGATTCCCACTTGAAGAATATTCCTCCAGGTGAGATCAAGGAGAGTGTGTTGTTATCGTTTACAAATTACATCTACAAACTCATTTGTTCAGGGTGGCAATATAATTAGTAATGATTATATGCATTTCCCACTGTTAAGCATTCTGTGATGCAGTGCAAGAGGAAGAGTGCACATTCTCATTGCCATTTTTTCAGCTTATAAAATGTTGGCCTCATCACTAATCAAACATATTCCACATAAAATAATTAAAAATACCGACGATAATGTGAATGAAATTCTTCACAACTAGCTAATCCTTTAATCCTATTACCATTGTAACCATATGTTCTTATTAGTTTGCATTTGCTCCTTACGCTGGAAGTAGACCCAACAGAAAAATATACAAATTTGGACCACACATCGATTTTAAAGGTAGCTGTCTCCATATGCAATGAAGATTTTCAATACCTGGAACATGTTTCAAACCCTTCTTTGCTATGAACCTTGTAACAATAAAATTCTGGCACAAATGCAGCTATTCTTGCTCATAATACACATTTTTGTTACCTTTATCTGTACATTATCTAATATTGAAATGTTATTTTTATGGCAACAGGTGCTAATATTATGCATTGTATGAGCCATTTGATGTACAGTCACTACGGATGAAACTCTGCAGAGAAAGACTAAAAGTAACCAGGCAGTAACTGCACCCAGTCAGTCACTGTGGCCCAGCTCCACAAAGGGACTTGGGCGTTGTGATGCTGAGCATTGCAATATCTAACTTTTAGGCACTTAGAAAATCACAGGAACAACACTGCTATCCACAAACCTGAGTTTGGCTTCTAGGCTCCCTATACAATGAGTGGGGAGAGAGAGGCACCCAAGAACAGGATCCACAAAAGCCAGCAGTCTTGGTAGATCCTAGCCTAAGCTATCCTATGAGAGATGCCAAGGCGTAGAGATCTTAAGCTCCTCCCATCTTATGGAGATGGGCACCTAAGTATGGGCTTCAGGGAGGTGCCTAGCTCTGCTAGCAATCCACAACCAGGAACACATCTTCTAGTGTAAGGTGGCTTAGGCTTCTAAGTCATTTTTTTAGGAGAATGAGCTAGGTGCCAAACCTCACTACACATAAAATGGCTGGAGGAGGAGGTAGTGTTGATGCTTACCTTACAAATTTTAGTCCAGTAGTTAGAGCACTTGCTTAGGATGTGGGAGACCCAGGTTCAAGTCTCCTTTCTGCCTGTCAGGGGAAGAAAGGATTTGAACAGAGAACTCCCACACTTCTCAGGAGAGTGCTCTAACTGCTGATCTAGGGGACATTCTGATGTGGAATTCCCTCAGACTCTCCTGTCAAAGCTGTTCCACTGTGTACAAATATTTAAGAGTCACTGGCTGGATCAGAGCAAACAAGGATGACTCTGTAGCCTGGTGGTTAGGGCACCCATCTGAAAGGTGAAAGATCCAGCAGTCAGTTCCCCTCCTCCAGTAACTATTTTTACAAAGTGGAACAGTTTCAACAGGAAGGATTGGGAGAGCCCTACATCAGAATATCCCAAGCTCACTGGTTAGAACACTGTCCTGAAAGATGGGAGAACCCATCTTCAAATATTTTCTTCCTCACAGGCAAAGGGGGGAATTGAACCTAGGTTTCCCCCCATCCCACCTGACGGTACTAGCCACTGGGCTAGAAGTTACAAGGTGGTGTCCACTGCCTACTGTTCCCAGCTTTTGAATGGAACCAAGTAGGTGGACTCTGAGCACTCCTACCAGATTGGGCCCCACAGGTGAGTTAGGTGAAGGGTCACTTATCTTTCCCTGGTTCATGGATTGCACTTAGGCCTAGGCAGGAGATGATGTTTCAAGTGAGGCAACAGTGTACATTCCCCAAGGCAGAAACTTAGATGCCTAGGGAACTTTTACTCTGAAAATGTAGGCACCAAGTGAGTCTAGACACTTCCAGGCTTCAGTGGCAAAGGAGAAGAAGTTTTGTGAACACAGTGCTGCCTAAAACTGGGAATTAGGTGCCTAAGTCTGGGGTTTAGGTGTCTAGTTACCTTTGTGTATCTGTGTCTAATGGGAAAATGTGCATTAAAGTACACCCTGGATGGGCAGATAAACCTTTTCAGAGGTCCCTTTGGGTAGCAGAACAGTGCACAAAAGGACAGTTAATGGCCTATCCACCTTTCAAGGCTATGTGATCCTAGTGGAGGAACTTTGGAGTCAGCAGGTTTCCCAGGTGCAAAAGCCAGGGGCTGAGGCAGGAAAACTGAACTGTGTGTTAAGCAGTTAGATTCCAAGAGAGCCGTAGAGAGACAGGGACCAAGACAGCTGTTTGTTGGTGACAGAGATGTGGTTCCTCAGCTGAGATTGCTGGAAAAGGAAGTTTCCCTTGTGAAGTCTGTGCCTTCTCTGTTCCAGGAACAGGATTTGTGTCCATTTTATAAATAAACCAATCACAGTAAGAAAATACCAGGACTCTGAGTCACTGATTTCTGATCCAACAGGAAACTGCCCTGAATGGCCTTGAAACTCAGCACTCAGCAAGGATGAAACATTATAGTGAATAGAGATCGACCCATCAAAGCACAAGCCAGAGCTCAATAGCATTGAATTCTGGAGATCAAATTCAGGATCAGAACCTGGATACAGAGCCAAATTTCTCAAAATGGCATCTGAACCAAATCCTCAGATGCAAAAAGCCTCCACTTCTGAGAAGTTCACAATCGATGTCTAGGTCTGCATTTTGTGGTTGAGCCCATTTTTAATATTTAGTGTGTGACTACAAAAATTTCAGAATATGTAGCAATCAACACCTGCCTTTAGGCTTCCTCTAATAGTATGGGTACATGACAAAGAGATCATGGAACATTAGAGGCATTAAGTAAAAAGTATTGGGCTGACATTACTGTATTTAAAAAAAATTGATAGTAAAATGCATAAGTAATAACTTTAAGTTTATTAGTCAATGCCAAATGAGTTTCTTTGAGAGTTCAGTTACTCAGATACCATGAAAATATGCCCAGGATATGGATAGCTAGATCGATCCATAAAATCAATGTTTACATCCAGAGCAAACATATGTCTCCTTAATTAATCTTCATTTCTGTTCATGTATCAAATGCAATAAAGATAAATATCAGCAGTCATTAGCTCATTTTACTATCAATAATCCAATCTGCTCAACAAGTGTTAATTTATATGGCCTAAATTGATACTGCATTTTTTTTTTTTATTTGATGGATATTTTCATTTTAGGAATTATTTTGATCGCTTGATGGGAAGATGACAGAGCTACTATAAAAAGTTATTCATTTCTCAGGATAAAGCACATGTGACCATATCTGACAATTCAGTAAAACCCAAGGATGAGGATTGCTCTACATAGCATAATCAGCACATTTTATGACAGAGGAGTAGAATCGTCTATCAAAGGATGATGTACAGAATTATAAACTACCAGCTACACATCCCTTAGACACCTAGACTCAGTCATCAACATTAGCTCCCTGTGGTCTTGTCAATGCCTGAACACATTCTTTATTAAAAAGCAAAGGCAACACAGATGGCCAGATCCTGGTACAGCCTGTGGATCTCCGGAGGGAAGTGCTTAAGGGCAACCTTAAGTAACCTTTGCTCTCATCTTAACCTGGGGCTGCTAGGCTCCATGCTACTTTCCAAATATAATGTTTGTAGAGCAAAGGGCCAATCCAGAAGCTCAGGATTTCTGGGGCATAAGGACTCTTTAGGCAGGCTCTTTTCCCCTGTACCAGGGGATAAAAGGTGTGATGTGGTGACACCTGCAGTGACACCAGTTGAAAGGGGTTGGAAGGGAAACACCCCCTCCGCCCCACAAGGGTTTTTGCCCTTGCTCAAAATTCCATAGGCTGCAAAGCAGTGGTCCCATATTACATCAGTATGGCTGCTGCTGGAGCAGTTTGTAGAACCCTCCAGCTGTGTGGTCGCAATGCCACTGACATTTGGGCCAAATCATAGTGAGTGTCATTGCAACCTGGTGCATGTGTTCTCACCACAAATCAAATTTGGCCCCACTACCCTTCCATTCAGATGCTGGGACATCCAGGCCAAATGGTGTTGCGACCTAAGTTCCCTCTAAGCTGCATGGCGCAGAGATGCCTCTCCCCCAGCCCTGGACCTGCCGTGGCTGGGAGAGGCACCCCTCCCCAGGCCCTAATCCAGCCCCAACCTGGACCTCCCATGGCTGGGGAGAGGCACCTATCCCTCCAAGCCCAGGTGCTGCTGCAGGGAGAGAGGGCTGGGAGGAGTCCTCTCTCCCCCCCATAGCCCCAGGTCAGCCTGCATCCCAAAGCCCTCATCCCCAGCCCCACCCCAGAGTCTGCATCCCCAGCAAGAGCCCTCACACCTCAAAACCTCTGCCTTAGCCCTGAACCCCTTCCCACACTCTGAACCCCTGGGCTCCACCCCCACCACATTAATTTTGTTATGTGCACCAATAGGGAGATGATGTGGGAAAAATTAGAGGGAACACTGGCTTGCAAACTAGTGCACAAGGAGTTTATTCATTTTATACCTTTACGGTGGAGTGCAGAGGTGTCCACCGAGAACTTGGCTCCTGGAGGCACTAGCTCATGCACTGTATGGGTAAGAGAGAGGGGAGACTCCCCAGCTGATGGAGACCCAGGTTCCCTGCGGGAGTTAAAAGGATGATCAGGGACTGGAACAAAGTCCCTGATGGAGATAGAGGCAGGCACCAGAATTTGCCTCCCTTCCAGGAAATATCTGAATTGGCACGACTGGAGATCTGGCATGGGGGAATCCCCAGGGTGAACTTTAAACCATGTTTAATGCTCCTTGGACCAGAGTGCTGCAAATCAGCCTTAATAGGGTGAAGCATCTTGTTGCAACAGTACTGAAGTTCACAACTATGGCAACATAGGTTCTGCAATTCATTTATTTTACATGCATGTTATGTTTGTTAGAGATGTACCAGGAAATTAGGGTAGAGAACATGTTCACTGAGGATCAAGTGTCTCTCAAACCTTACTCAGGCAGAATTTAACAAATTATCCTAGCCCTGGATGAAATCCCCCCTCTACAAACCCTGTGCTTTGGGGGAGTGGGAGCTCAGTGGGAGGTGGTGGGGGTGATTGGCTAGAGAGGAACTGTAACTGAGGAATAGCTGCTTGAGTCAACCTGCTTCTTTGGGAAGGGAGCCCAAAGTCTGTGACAAATTATGGTGGATGGTAATGCTGCTGGTATCATCATTAGCTTCCTAGGAAGGCTGTATCAATTCATAGCTGTGGTGAGGAAGCAAATAACAGCATGGCAACATGAATGAGCCATGCTGCCAGGAGGCCGGATAGCCAAGCTTCAGTTCCGTGGGTCTGACTGGGAATGCATAGGTTTGGGCCATTCGTTTTCCATGACCAATCTTTCCCCTTCCACCAGGTCAGGGTCCTCATGTAACTGTTTCTTTTTTTAAATGCCTGAATACATTTGGTGCTCATGAAGCTGAGGAATGAATAACACCATCCAGTATGAATCGATTTGGTGAAAGCTGCCTCCACAACTTTTCCACTGCATTGCAGTGATTAGCTGCCTCTAAACAAAGACCTACCAGTTTTTAATATTTGGATACTATGGTCTAAGTGTCACCCATAGGTAGGTGAAGCCCAATATATATATATATATAATATTTGTGCTGGGAACCATTATCCAAATATTAAAAAAGGACAGGATTTTTATCAATAGGAACATTTAGAGAGAGTCTATATTCAGTGTTGCTCTCCTCTGGCTGTCAGATAGTTATTCAATCATTACAGTTGTTTCCATGAGTAAAGCAGGTGAAAATTTTGGGTTGTTACATATTTTTATGTAAACTTTGAGGATGTACTTTACTGCGATGGCCCTGTCTACACTAGCTAGTATCTTTCTGGCAGAGATGGGCCCTAAGCAGAATATTGAATCTGAACATCCCAAACTTTGAGGACGATTGAGCTTGGATTCAGATCCCAACACCATGGCTGGTCATTGTCTGTGTAACTGGCTAAATCAGAATCCTGGTTCCAACCAGTACAGAACTTTTGGGACATCCTACTCTGAATCTAGATATGAACTTTGCAGCTGGAGCCATCTCTGCTTTCTAGTTAGAATGGTGTCATTTGGTAGAAAGATACTAATGCAGACAGGACTAGCCTGTGTTGCAGCTAAGGCTGACTGGGCTATTTCTTACAAATTTACTCCGAATTTATTCTTGCAAAGAATGTACCCATTTTTCTATTAGTGAGTAATTCGTGTACTATAATGATTATTTTCAGAAGTATTTGTTATTCATAAGTATTTGCCAACAAGTTTGGACACATTTTCTAGGCTATGGCTTTGTGAACTGTTTGCTTCAAATATTGGCTATTCATATCGCGAGGCTGACCACATAAGTCAAAAGGTATTTTTTCTGCTCCCTGACTGGATGAAAAAGAAACATTTGAACAGGAAAAATAATGAAAAGCAAATTGTAAATATTGTCTTTTTTATACAGGTTTCAAGACTATAATCATTTGTACTAAAATATGAAAACCTTTTGAGCTTCATAGACATTTTCATGAATACCTAGCAATCATCCACCTACCTATTAAAAGTGAAAAATAGGCTCCCATGAAGCAAAGCAACTAAACTTTGCACTTTTAATGAGAAAATATTCACAAATCAGCCTTTCTTGCAACAGCAGCCATGTTAACCTGGATACTTCTAAACAAATTGACCAATTAAGAACACAATATACTATTTAAATAGTCAATGTAATTGACTTTTTTTCTACAAACTTAGATAGGTTCTGCAATTCTAAAGAGTGGCCACTTTTTTCTGCTTTCACAAATAGCTCACAAAACTCCTCCATGCTGCAGTATTTCTTGGGGGGGAAGACGGTCTGCTTAAACTGTTAACTTTTATTTTTCATCAAGAGTTACAGCATGCATCAAAGTTAAAAGTACTTTATATTATCCTTATAGTTCCAATGGGACAAATTACTTTTTATATAATTAAATTTAATACTGTAAAATGAAACTTGTCAATCCAGATTATCATATTGAATTCTGTTAAAAGTGACTCCACACACACAAAGAAACATACTACACCATAAAAACTAAAGATAAAACAAAATCTTACGACTATAATTGTGGTAATAGCTTGCGTTTTACATCATATTGTCAAAGAGCATAATAAAATTGGAGAGCTTCTCCAATCTCAAATGACACAGCATTTATGCATTTTATTGATTTAAGGTTTAAATACGATAAAATGAAAAAAATGTACTTGAAATTAATTTAATATCATGAAAACAGGAGCCAACATATTAATAAAATCTAAATCTAAGAGACAAGTTGGACTTCTTAGAACTGAGAGCATTAAGAATTACATTATAGGGAAAGCAGGGAGCTATTCAAAAGGAAATAAAACTGCTGAAATAAAACCTGCACAAGGGCCTAAGAAATTCCATGAGCTTTCCCTTTCCAGGTTTCTTACTCCCCTCATTAGGAAGGATTTGGGGGGCCTTGGAGAAGCCAACAGATGTAGTCTCTAAACCACACAAAGTGAAGAAATGAGAGTTCCAATCTCATGGAAGAGTTAAAAGCAACAGAAGGTCCTGTGGCACCTTTAAGACTAACAGAAGTATTGGGAGCATAAGCTTTCGTGGGTAAGAACCTCACTTCTTCAGATGCAAGTAATGGAAATCTCCAGAGGCAGGTATAAATCAGTGTGGAGATAACGAGGTTAGTTCAATCAGGGAGGGTGAGGTGCTCTGCTAGCAGTAGAGGTGTGAACACCAAGGGAGGAGAAACTGCTTCTGTAGTTGGATAGCCATTCACAGTCTTTGTTTAATCCTGATCTGATGGTGTCAAATTTGCAAATGAACTGGAGCTCAGCAGTTTCTCTTTGGAGTCTGGTCCTGAAGTTTTTTTGCTGTAAGATGGCTACCTTAACATCTGCTATTGTGTGGCCAGGGAGGTTAAAGTGTTCTCCTACAGGTTTTTGTATATTGCCATTCCTGATATCTGACTTGTGTCCATTTATCCTCTTGCGTAGTGACTGTCCAGTTTGGCCAATGTACATAGCAGAGGGGCATTGCTGGCACATGATGGCATATATAACATTGGTGGACGTGCAGGTGAATGAGCCGGTGATGTTGTAGCTGATCTGGTTAGGTCCTGTGATAGTGCTGCTGGTGTAGATATGTGGGCAGAGTTGGCATCGAGGTTTGTTGCATGGGTTGGTTCCTGAGTTAGAGTTGTTATGGTGCGGTGCGTGGTTGCTGGTGAGAATATGCTTAAGGTTGGCAGGTTGTCTGTGGGCGAGGACAGGCCTGCCTCCCAAGGTCTGTGAAAGTGAGGGGTCATTTTCCTACCTGGCACATGGGGCCACAACAGGGGTACCCCTAACTCACCCAGCAATATCGTCAATTTATCCAGCTACACACTCAACCCAGCAGAGGAGTCTGTCCTATCTCGGGGACTCTCTTTTTGCCCCAGCACCCCCACGAACATGATACAGTTCTGCGGTGATCTGGAAGCCTACTTTCGCCGCCTCCGACTCAGAGAATACTTTCAAGATAACACTGAACAGCGCACTGATACACAGATACCCTCCCACCAACAACACAGGAAGAAGAACTCCACATGGACTCCTCCTGAGGGTCGAAATGACAGTCTGGACCTATACATAGAATGCTTCCGCCGACGTGCACAGGCAGAAATTGTGGAAAAACAACATCGCTTGCCTCATAACCTAAGTCGTGCAGAACGCAATGCCATCCACAGCCTCAGAAACCACCCTGACATTATCATCAAAGAGGCTGATAAAGGAGGTGCTGTTGTCATCATGAACAGGTCTGACTACCAGAAGGAGGCCGCCAGACAACTCTCCAATACCAAATTCTACAGGCCACTTTCCTCAGATCCCACTGAGGAATACACTAAGAAACTGCACCATCTACTCAGGACACTCCCTACACTAACACAGGAACAAATCAACATACCCTTAGAGCCCCGACCGGGGTTATTCTATCTACTACCCAAGATCCACAAACCTGGAAATCCTGGACGCCCCATCATCTCGGGCATTGGCACTCTCACTGAAGGACTGTCTGGATATGTGGACTCCCTACTCAGACCCTACGCCACCAGCACTCCCAGCTATCTCCGTGACACCACAGATTTCCTGAGAAAACTACAATGCATTGGTGACCTCCCAGAAAACACCATCCTAGCCACCATGGATGTAGAGGCTCTCTACACAAACATCCCACACACAGATGGAATACAAGCTGTCAGGAACAGTATCCCTGATGATGACACAGCACAACTTATTGCCGAGCTCTGTGACTTTATCCTCACGCACAATTATTTCAAATTTGGTGACAATATATACCTCCAGACCAGTGGCACCGCTATGGGCACCCGCATGGCCCCACAATATGCCAACATCTTTATGGCTGACCTGGAACAACGCTTCCTCAGCTCTCGTCCACTCACGCCCCTTCTCTACCTACGCTACATTGATGACATCTTCATCATCTGGACCCATGGGAAGGAGACCCTGGAAGAATTCCACCATGATTTCAACAGCTTCCACCCCACCATCAACCTCAGCCTGGACCAATCTACACGGGAGGTCCACTTCCCGGACACCACAGTACAAATAAGCAATGGCCACGTTAACACCACCCTATACCGAAAACCCACCGACCGCTATGCCTACCTTCATGCCTCCAGCTTCCACCCCGGACACACCACACGATCCATCGTTTACAGCCAAGCACTGAGGTACAACCGCATCTGCTCCAACCCCTCAGACAGAGACCAACACCTACAAGATCTTCACCAAGCATTCTCAAAACTACAATACCCACACAAGGAAATAAAGGAACAAATCAACAGAGCCAGACGTGTACCCAGAAGCCTCCTGCTACAAGACAGGCCCAAAAAAGAAACCAACGGAACTCCACTGGCCATCACCTACAGCCCTCAGCTTAAACCTCTCCAACGCATCATCAGTGATCTACAACCCATCCTGGACAATGACCCCTCACTTTCACAGACCTTGGGAGGCAGGCCTGTCCTCGCCCACAGACAACCTGCCAACCTTAAGCATATTCTCACCAGCAACCACGCACCGCACCATAACAACTCTAACTCAGGAACCAACCCATGCAACAAACCTCGATGCCAACTCTGCCCACATATCTACACCAGCAGCACTATCACAGGACCTAACCAGATCAGCTACAACATCACCGGCTCATTCACCTGCACGTCCACCAATGTTATATATGCCATCATGTGCCAGCAATGCCCCTCTGCTATGTACATTGGCCAAACTGGACAGTCACTACGCAAGAGGATAAATGGACACAAGTCAGATATCAGGAATGGCAATATACAAAAACCTGTAGGAGAACACTTTAACCTCCCTGGCCACACAATAGCAGATGTTAAGGTAGCCATCTTACAGCAAAAAAACTTCAGGACCAGACTCCAAAGAGAAACTGCTGAGCTCCAGTTCATTTGCAAATTTGACACCATCAGATCAGGATTAAACAAAGACTGTGAATGGCTATCCAACTACAGAAGCAGTTTCTCCTCCCTTGGTGTTCACACCTCTACTGCTAGCAGAGCACCTCACCCTCCCTGATTGAACTAACCTCGTTATCTCCACACTGATTTATACCTGCCTCTGGAGATTTCCATTACTTGCATCTGAAGAAGTGAGGTTCTTACCCACGAAAGCTTATGCTCCCAATACTTCTGTTAGTCTTAAAGGTGCCACAGGACCCTCTGTTGCTTTTTACAGATTCAGACTAACACGGCTACCCCTCTGATACATGGAAGAGTTACTTCTCCACCGTCTCCATTCTCCATAACAGTACTGCACCTCTATCACAGGCCTACACAAAAGCCTTGGGAGAAATCCTGGCCCCATTTAAGCCAAGGGAAGTTTGGCTATTCACTTCAGTGGGGCCAGGATTTAATTTCTCATCTCCACATAGATACCAGAAGAGAACCTATGTTCAGAGAAGAGCAATAAGGATGCTTAAAAGACTAGAAAACATGCCTTACAGCAGTGGTTCTCAAATCTTTTTTTTTTTTTTTTTGCAGACCATTTGAAAATTGCTGAAGGTCTCGGCAGTCCACTTAATGATCTTTGCAAATGTTGTTTGTACTGCTAGCTAACTATTGTAAAGTGCTTTGGATAAAAGTGCTATATAAAAAACCCCAATAATAATGAACTTTTTTTGTTCTACAAATAAAAGCACACAAATAATATTTTAATATGAGTAGTCTTACCTTTCTAATGCAATGGATGTGCCCTCTTGCTCCACGAGCTAGGCTGGGAAAGAGAGGGTCTCTCCCTCTCTCTCCCACTGCGGCAGCCCCTGAGCTGGGGCTGGGAAGGAGAGGGGTCTCTCCCCGGCAGCTGCAGCCCTGGAGCCGGGGAAAGTCGCCTCTTTCCCTGGCCACCGCAGCCCTGCACATCCCTAATTCCCCCCTCCCCCTCTTTTTACCCCACTTCCCCCTCCCAAGGCCACCACCTCACCTTACATATGCGTCTTCTCCAGGGTCCAGGCACCTAATTAGTGGAGCCAGGCCTGTGCGGCTCCACTGATTAGGTGGGTGGCCCTTCATTCTCTAATGTGCAGCCACCCAGATGCACACCTTAGAGGGAACTATCCGCGGACCACCTGAATGGAGTGGTCCGCGGACCACAGTTTGAGAACCTGTACCTTATAGCAATAGATTCTCAGGGTATATCTACACAGCAAAGAAAAACCCACAGCTGGCCCATGCCAGCTGATTCGGGCTTGTGGGGCTCGAGCTGCAGGGAGACTTCATGGCTTGGGCTGGAGACAGGGCTCTAGGACCCTGTGAGGTTGGAGGGTCCCAGCAGGGCCGGCTCTAACTTTTTTGCTGCCCCAAGCAGCAAAAAAAAGCGCCGCCCCCCGAGCCCCCCCCGCCGAGCGCCGCGCCCCGTGCCGCCCCCCCGCCGAGCGCCGCGCCGCCGGAGCCCGCCCCCCCCGCCGAGCGCCGCGCCGCCGGAGCGCCCCCCCCCCGCAGAATGCCGCGCCGCGCTGCCCCCTCCACCACCCCAAGATTGGCCGCCCCTTACCAGGTGCCGCTCCAAGCATGTGCTTGGTTGCCTGGTGCCTGGAGCCGGCCCTGGGTCCCAGATATCAAGCTCCAGTCCAAGCCTGGAAGTATACACCGCATTGAAACAGCCCTGAAGTCTGAGCCCCATGAGCCCTAGTCAGTTGACGCAAGCCAGCAGCGGGTTTTTCTTTGCCGTATAGATATACTCAAAGAGCTCAGTCTATTTAGCTTAACAAAGAGAAGGTTAAGGGATGACTTGATTACAGTCTATAAGTATCTACGTGGGGAGCAAATAGTTAATAGTGGGCTCTTCAATCTATCAGCAAAGGGCATAATACAATCCAATCACTGGAAGTTGAATCTAGACAAAGGTATACACTTTTAATGGTGAGAGTAATTAATCACTAAGCAATTTTCCAGGTGTCATGGTAGACTTTCTATCACTGGGAATTTTTAAATGAAGATTGGATGTTTTTTCCTAAAAGATCTGCTCTAGGAGGAAGTTCTATAGCCTGTGTTTTACAAGAGGTCAGCGTAGATCAGTGATGGGCAGCCTGCGGCCTGTCAGGGTAATCCGCTGGCAGGCCAAGAGTCAGTTTGTTTACATTGACCATCTGCAGGCACAGCCGCCCACAGCTCCCAGTGGCCGTCGTTCACCATTCCCTTTGATTTCAATTACAACACAGAATACAGTATATATGAAAATGTAGAAAAAACATCCAAAATATTTAATACATTTCAATTGGTATTTTATTGTTTAACAGTACGATTAAAACTGTGATTAATCACGATTAATTTTTTTGAGTTAATCACGTGAGTTAACTGCGATTAATCGACAGCTCTAATTTTAAGATTTTATTCTTTGCTCCCTGCATACATCATAGCATAAGTAAGGCTAAGGCTCATATTAAAGAACATCTGAAAACTTAATAGGGGTTTAAAAGATGTAAGACACAGTTCTGCCTTTAGTGAACCGTCTTAAAAACCTGCCAGTGTTTCCCTTTTTTTAAGTAGATAGTTGGTATTTGCAATGTGCTTCCCAATGCAAATGTAGGGAATATTTAAGTGGCTTCAAAAATGGAAGTTAACGTTATTTGTTTATCTAAGGATGACCACTGTATATGTCATATTATTTCTTCCTTTCGTTTATTACTTTTGAACATAACATGTTTTTGTTCATGCTTCAAACATTTTATACCATAGATGATCAGAGTGCACAAGCATGTGGTATCCCAAGAAAATGAGGCAGCAACAAAAGTCTGCCCTTTGATAAGAAAAAGATATATATAACTTATTTGCAATTTTCCTATCCTCCCCCATCCAGAACAGATTTTTCCCATCCTTGTGGAAGTGCTTGTAAGGGATATCTCTAAACATGGTAACAATTCATAGCAGCAAGAATATTTATCTCTTTTTCTTACCAAAGGGCAGACTTTTTGTTCTTGGGATACCACATGCTTGTACACTCTGATCATCTATGGTATAAAATGTTTGAAGCATTGGGGGCTTTTGTATCTGCAAAAAGAACAGGAGTACTTGTGGCACCTTAGAGACTAACAAATTTATTTGAGCATAAGCTTTCGTGGGCTACAGCCCACTTCATCAGATGCATGTAGTGGAAAATACAGTAGGAAGATATATATATACAGAGAACATGAAACAACGGGTGTTACCATACACACTATAAGGAGAGTGATCAGTTAAGGTGAGCTATTATCAGCAGGAGAGAAAAAGAACTGTTTGTAGTGATAATGAAAATGGCCCATTTCCAGCAGTTGACACGGAGATGTGAGGAACTGTAAGGGGGGGGAAATAAGCATGGGGAAATAGTTTTACTTTGTGTAATGGCCCATCCACTCCCAGTCTTTATTCAAGCCTAATTTAATGGTGTCCAATTTTCAAATTAATTCCAATTCAGCAGTCTCTCGTTGGAGTCTGTTTTTGAAGTTTTTTTGTTGTAATATTGCAACTTTTAGGTCCGTAATCGAGTGGCCAGGGAGATTGAAGTGTTCTCCAACTGGTTTTTGAATGTTATAATTCTTGACATCTGATTTGTGTCCATTTATTCTTTTATGTAGAGACTGTCCAGTTTGGCCAATGTACATGGCAGAGGGGCATTGCTGGCACATGATGGCATATATCACATTGCTAGATGTGCAGGTGAACGAGCCACAAATACTCCTGTTCTTATTGTAACCTTAGCTTCAGTTCCACCTCTTCTGCCCTCTTTTTGCTCCCTCAGGCTAGTATAATATATGAAATTATATAAAAATAATGAAATTACTATAGTTAAAGCCTACATACACACACACACACACACACATATGCAAAGGGAATGAACAAACCGTTATGTATTAAAAAATCTCATTATCTTTTACAGTAATGGGGTAAACATCAATCTTTCCATTCCAGCCCAACACTTTGTCATGTCATGCCTTGCTTTGCTATGTCCAACTTAACAGTAAGCATTTTATGGCATGGACCTGATTTTTATTTGTTTGTAAAGTGCCATGTATCCTTTTGTTGCATAATATAATAGTATTCATAGTGGCCAGAGCAGACATCTTATTATACAGAATTACAGATTCATGTGAAGCAAATGCCACAGAACCATTTCTGAAAGGGTTCACCTGAATAACTCTTTATCCTTATAAATTGCTTTATAGCCAAGGATCTACACACAGGTGACCCAACCACATCCAACACACAACAATTAAGTCCCAGAACAGCCATGTAAAGTAAGTAAAAACTGGTTATTTATCATCGTAAAAGTGGTTCTTCAAGAATGTTTCTTCAGCCTATTCACACAGGTGGAACATGCGTCTGTCACCACTTTGCTTCAGGAACTTTCCAGAAGTTTCCATTTCCACTGGGAATGCATGAGTTCTCCTTTGCAGCACTGAAGGATCAGAGATGGAATTAACATAGGGACATGTGACCCCAGCTGCATCATTTCCTTTCACTGCACTCTACAGCATAATTCCAAAGAAGAGGGGAAGGTGGTCAGGTACTGTGAGTATGCAGAGGAAGGGATCAAGATAATCAATGACAAAGTATTAGGAAGTCTTTGCTCCATTCTAACAGGACTATATCTGTGATTAAATCTCTTCCTATTCCTGCCTTTCAGCAGAACTGAGGACAGTTTGCATTGCTACTTGTCCTAAAGAGGTCTGTGGGTGGACAGCCCACTTTTTGAACAGCAGATCCACCATAATGTACTTCAGTGGTCCCTCCTCTTGTCCCTGCTATTTACCCTTAGCCTCTTGAGGTAGGTGATGGTGCCAATAGCTTTGTGCTACAGCACCCACTTCCTCAGAGCTGAGAAAGATCACAGTGTCAAGTGGGGTGCCTATATTGCCTTTTCCAGAAGAACAAAGCTGCTCAGAACCAACAAAGCTTCTTTCTCCTACAAAGAGTATGGGGTTTCTTCAATACAAATATCAGTAAGAATCCACAATGACAGAGTCCTAAGAAACCAAAAGCAGCCTTGGCCCCAGTAATAGTAATGGAAGTCTCACTCTGCAGAGAAAACATTCTCAATGGTGGTGAGACCTTGATGCCCACAGAAGAGCAGAGACATGGCACTATAGGCAAGGATATTGATCTATCAGGCACTGACTTCTTTGGTGCCATAGTTACCCCTGCTTGGTCTGGTATTGAAGCCAAAGGCAATATGCTCTGTCCCTTCACAGAAGCAGATCTAGTGATGGATCTTTGTCAGACTTTTTCTGTGAGAAATGCACAGTGACTCTGTACCTATCAGTTTGGGCTCAAAATGTGATGACACAATATACCAATCAGTAATTCAGACAATAGATTTCCTCCAGATAGAACAGACAAAGGGAATGCATGTCCAACTCTGGGCATATGAAAGGAAAAACACATGGAAAGCCTCCTTTAGTATCTGGATTTGTGAAGGAATTATCAGCCATTACCAAAGGTCATAGGACCCTGGGTCCAGAAAAAAAAATTAATATGTAATGACCCAAACTACCTGATGCAAATTAATTATCTGTAATATAACGTATGACTATAATGTAATATAATTTATTGATAAAAATTAGGGGACTTTTATATTAACACCCCTTGTAAATCACTTCTATGACAGAAAAGTCCTTACACATGTAGCCAGTTGCAGAAAGGAAGGAATTGAGATGGTTACAGTGATGCAGATGTTTTATAACCTGGACTCCAAACCAAACTTGAGGGGCACTGCCAGGCACTGATCTACAAAAGTTCCTAAAGCACACTGACATTGGGAGTGCAATCGCAGGTGTGAATATACAGATGATACCTTGAAGAAGTATAACACTTCCAGTTGGGCTGGTGGGTAAGCAAGGACAACATGCAATTAAATAACTTCCCCAAAAACAGATAGCAGCAGAGTCAAGCACAGAATCCTAGTATTTGGACTTCTTCCCCTCTGCTTTAACTACTAAACCACAAATTTCTTCAACCAGCAGCTACCTGTTGCAGTCCTTCTATTTCTGATTAGAAAATACACCTCTACCCCAATATAACGCGACCCAATATAACAAGAATTTGGATATAACGCAGTAAAGTCGTGCTCCGGGGGGGCAGGGCTGAGCACTCCGATGGATCAAAGCAAGTTCGATATAACATGGTTTCACCTATAACGTGGTAAGATTTTTTGGCTCCCGAGGACAGCGTTATATCGGGGTAGAGATGTAGTAAAAATAATTATCCTCTGGGTTCATTCCTAACTTAAATCGTATAGATGAAAACAAAGCAAAGTAATGCACAACCTTTGACTGGGAGTTAAAAAGATCAGCTTCAATTATGTACAGTGGAGAAGAATTCCTATTAATGGCATTTTTAAGTGGAAACTTGAAAATCCGAACTCTCTCTTTAAAAGAAAGTGGTCTTTCTGCTCAAGTAGTCAAAAAGAAAGCTAAATTTTTTAAAAGGGTACAGTAGAAGCCAGAAGCTGCAAATGACATTTTGCCTTCTCTTTTGTTAAACTAGGTAAAGGTGATAGAACATATGTTGCTTTGAAGAACTTTAATAAATCAATTACTTTGTCCCTGGAATGTAATGTTGCTGCCCTGTCACTATTGCTCTTGGTCCTGATAATAACTGCTACTTATTTGTGGGCTCACAAGCTATTTCCAGAAGAGGTTTAATTAACTGCATAAGTCTTTACAGTAGCAAAGCATACTTCCTTTTATTTCTTCTACAGAATGACTTTCGGATAACATTTTATTTCAATTCGAAATGAATTCCAACTTACTGGACATTTAAGAATTCATAATCTCTGAATGAGCATTGCTCAGATTTATCTTAAATCCATGCACTTCAGAGAGCTTTGTTAAATAAATCCAGAACTCTTTAGGGCTCTCAGATGTCTCGTATTGGCATCTGGCAGGAATAATTTTCCCCGCTACTGTAGGGGGTTTTGTTATGTTTTGTTTTCTATAACCCATGGCTTTGTTTACAAGAAAGCCCTTAAACTAGCTTTAAAGCCCAGAAATGGAGCCACACCGACTGAGGATCTTACCTGCAGGGTCAGATTTTCAAAGATATACGCTAAAACAATGAGGAATCCGGTGGCATTTTAAAGACGAACAGATTTATTTGGGCATAAGCTTCCGTGGGTAAAAAACCTCACTTCTTCAGAGGCATGGAGTGAAAATTACAGATGCAGGCATTATTATACTGGCACACGAAGAGAAGGGAGTTACCTTACAAGTGTTGACAAGGCCAATTCAGTCAGGGTGGATGTGGATGAGGAGGTGTCAATACCAAAAGAGGGAAATTGCTTTTGTAAGAGCGAGCCACTCCCAGTCCCTATTCAAGCCCAAATTAATGGTGTTAAATTTGCAAATGAATTGTAGCTCTGCAGTTTCTCTTTGAAGTCTGTTTTTTGAAGTTTTTTTGTTGAAGGATGGCTACTTTTAAATCTGTTATTGAATGTCCAGGGAGATCGGAGTGTTCTCCTACTGCCTTTTGTATGTTACCATTTCTGATGTCTGATTTGTGTCCATTTATTCTTTTACATAGAGACTGTCCGGTTTGGCCAATGTACATGGCAGAGGGGCATTGCTGGCACATATCACATTAGTAGATGTACAGGTGAATGAGCCCGATGGTGTGGTGAATGTAGTTGGGTCCTCTGATGGTGTTGCTAGAGTAGATATGGGGACAGAGTAGGCAACGGGGTTTGTTACAGGGATTCGTTCCTGGGTTAGTGTTTCTGTGGTGTGGTGTGTAGTTGCTGGTGAGTTTTTCTTCAGTTGGGGGGCTGTCTGTAAGCGAGGACTGGCCTGCCTCCCAAGGTCTGTGAGAGTGAGGGATCGTTTTCCAGGATAGGTTGTACATTGTTGATGATGTTCGGAAGATATACGCTGTTTATCCTACGTTATGCTCAGAAATTAGATACTTTTATGCACATATGTGTCTAACTGACTATGCACACAGACACATACCCTGTTGCAAATCTGGTATTTTCTCACATATGTCAATCACATGCAATTGTATACATATACTCATGGCACAGTGTTTGAAATTATGGCTCACAATGTATTTGGACATGCAGCTTGCAAACTATTGCACTACTTAGGCAGTTAATTCACAGTAACTTTAAACTCCTGACCTACTACATGGTGTCTTAGAATCTAACGGTGAAAGATGGTCATGTGTTTGGAAAAGCTTTGAATTTTCTGTGTTGGAACATATCCTGATTCATGTACAAGGAATGTTATTATTTAACATGTATATTACAATAATGCCCAGGAACCCCATAGTGCTAGGTGCTGTGTAATCAAAGGCAGACATAGACCCTGACCAAAGAGCTAACAATGGGAGAAGCAACATATGAAGAATGAGGGTAAGATAGAGAAATATTTGAAAGATTTATTGCAGTTCTCATGGCAGAAACAAGTCTTGACTCTGAGTGTAATCCCCCTTTGGAGTTTGTAAGGTCTTGCAAAACTGGATTGAGCCTCAAAGGAACCTGCCCTATAGATTACAAAAACAATGGCTCCAGAACCTCCAGACACCATTTCTCTGCCTGCCTAGAGTTGGAGGTGGGGACAGAATAGACTAGAAACTCCTGGAATAGCCAATGGGGATATTTCTGATGGAATGTTATATGCAGGCAGATCACAAAGCCAGTTTTGAGCCAGGACTGCTCAGTCCATCAGTGGGAGGGGGACTCAGAGAAGGACTAGTTTTGGAGCTGAGAGAGAAGCAGAACAGCTTAGGGAGTCTCTGCTTAGCTCCCAATTCCCACAACTGCTGTGTGATCCAATGCATGGTCAAATGGTCCATAGCTGAAGAGACTAGTGGCCAGAGAGGCAGGGCACCAGCTAGGTGCCAACTATCTAGAGCCAGCTGACACCTCCACAGGACTCAACCCAGGATCCATGAGAGGTCCCTGTACCACTCAGGGCTAAAAACACTGTAAGAGAGCCATTTGCATTTTCTTTAAGCCGGCCAATGTTTGTAGCACTGCTACACTCATCTCTGGACTAATCCTATGCATTCCAGCTGCTTGGAAAGGTTCCAAGGAAGGTGCTGAGGGTTGTGATACAGTAAGGAATGATGAGGTGAATTTGTTGTGTTATTAATGTCTTAGCATTTATTTATTATTTATTAACATTAACTCTTTTCCTTCCCCAGAGCCTCAGTTTCCTGTCCCCAATAAAGTTATTTTTGAGCATTTCATTTGTTGGGGTTACATTCCTTGGTAGGAGTTGCAGTATTAGTCATTTCCCCCAAGGGACAGCACCCCTTGTGTTCCAGGCACAGAGAAGAGTCAACTTGGGTGGAGGAACCAGGTGTTGCAACAAAGAACCCAGGATCCAACCCATGTGAGGAGGGGAGAGAAGCCACTCCGATTAGCAAGCATCGGAGAGAAGGCTTGAGACACACATCAGGGAAAGGGCTACATGAGTATAGGCTGAAGGAGAGGGTAGCAAGCAACCTTATGGCTAGAATAATACTCTAATTCAATTCTTTATTAATCCAATCATAGTAAAACAATAAGAACATACAGAGCAATCAAGCTGGTTAGTAGTAGTAATTTAGTAGTTCCAAATGGGAAAATTGTTAAACTAAACAAAGAAAATAAATGCATATTAAAGGAAATAGAAAAATATCTTTAGTAATGACCATTTATATTAATCGAGGATTATGGGAAATGTATAGAATATTATACAGAAGATGCTCCAGAACAAAGATTAACAGGACTACGACTGCAAAAATATGGTGGAATAAAACACAGAATTTGAATGTTGCCCTAGTCACCCTATCTGGGATTATTGGGGCACAGTATTATCTAAAATCTGCTCCTGATCTATCCTCATATAAAGAGCCTGATTCAAAGTCCATTGAAGTTAAGGGGCATCTTTTCATTGATTTCATTAGATTAGACATTGGATCAGGTCTGGTCTAGAGCTGAGCCTAAATGTAGATAATTAATTCTGCTGACAATTTGGTTTACACAAATTTGAAAATAAAAATCATCTTGCTGTCTAGCTTCTGCTAATGTGTCCACTAAGCACTTAGGGTCAGACCCATCCCTGCCCTGGGTGGGGGGAAGCCAAACCAGGGGTAGAGGAGAGGTAGCATGTACTTCCCTTAGTTTGAGAGAGCTGTTTTGGTCCTATGGACCATCGCAGGCCTGCAGAATAACTGAGGTATAAAAAAATTCCCCAGCCAGTCTCTCTACCAGCATCCTTCCTGGTCTGCCTTGGAGCAGCCCCTGTACTGGGGCTTCCTGCCAGAGGAAGCTCTGCAGAGTCAGCTCCAAAGTTCCTACAGAAGGCCTCTTGTGCCGAGTATTCCCTGGGGACAGTTATACCTAACCTAAAACCCTTTGCACAGTGCAGCCAGCAGAAAGGTAGGAATTTATTCCCCCATACAGTTATTATTACTAATGTGTCATTTGTATATTTTTGTTATTATATGTTATGCATTAGTGTGTGTACTTGTGTGTAAAGTTATGAGATGCAAAGCTGAATGGGGATGTGACTGAATGGGGATGTATTTGAGTAATGTGTGATGCAAGAAGGTGTTGGGTTTCAAGTACGAGGTGACTTGCAGGCTGGGAGGAGGTAGCATGGGGTGAAGGATACTCTTGGCAAGTGCTAGTGGATAAACATATGCCAGGTGCTGTGTGCAGCTTGAGTGTAACTGAGGGCTGTGTGAAGAAAGTGCTGTATTGAAATCAGGTGGAGGTATGGGGAGGGGAGGGTTTGCTGGGGGGAGGGGTTGCTGATGGAGGGTGTCGCTAGTTGGGGATTGGATGCTTTCCCCTTCTTCCCTGCACACTGGTTAACTCTTGGTAGGAAGGGAGAGGAAGTAATGCTGTAGTGAGGTTGTTCTGTGGGTGGGATGGTCTCTGGGTGCAGTACTGTTACATGAGTGCTGAGCCCAGCTGGGCTATGGAGCTCTGGCAAGAATTTTTTTATTAAGGCCAATTTTATTTTCAGGCATTTTAAATGTTGGTTTCAGATAATTTCTATTTGGTAGCACACATCATTTTATCAAACTAATTAGATATGTCTTTGTGAAAAATTGCCAGTAGTGTTGATGTAACATGCCAAGACTTCTGGAAGCCATTTGACTTAGTGCCACATGGCATCTTGATTAATAAACTAGAACAAATTAACAATTGTATACATTAAATATATTAAAAACTGGATAACTGATGGTTCTCAAAATGTATTTGTAAATGGCAATCATCATCAACTGGGTCTGTTTCTAGTGGGGGCCCACAGGAACTGGTTCTTGGCCACATGCTATTTCACATGTGTATCAATGACCTGGAGGAAAATGTAAAAATCAATCACGAATAAGGTTTTCAGAGGACACAAAAGTCGGGGGAGTGGTAAACAATCAGATGAACATGAACTCCGAGTGTGACACTGTGGCCAAAAGGTCCCAGGTGATCTTTGGATGCATTAAGAGGAGAATCTTGAGTAGGGGTCATCATCATCATGATGTTCCCATTATACCTCTGTCATTTAGGGCAGTGATGAAGCTCCTCCACTCCTGTCTGTTTCTGGCAAGTCTTTCAATGGTTCCCCAACTGTGACCCAGGTTTTTCAGCTCAGCTTCCACAGCTCTTTGCCATGTTGTTTTCGGGCGGTCTTGTTTTTGCTTGCCTTCTGGTGTCCATCTTAATGCTACTCTGGTGATGGAATCAGTTTCCATCCGAAGCACATGGCCAATCCATCTCCAGCACCTCCTGCTAATGATGGTGTTGTAACTTCGTGGCCTCACTGTGTAAATAGGTATTGGTTGGAGATTGTTCTGGGCCAAAAGATAGAGAGGATTTTTCTGAGGCACGTTGTATGAAATGAAGACATTTTGGACATGTCATACTTTCTCATTCCCCAACATTCCTCACTATAAGGTAGTGTTGAAAGTACACAGCTCTGATAAATCTTGAGTTTGGTTTTGGTGTTGTATTTTGATCATTTCCAGACTGTATTTAAGCTCTTGAAGGTTTTCCTGGCTTTATTTATTCTGTTCCAGATGCCCTGGCTTGTTCCACCATCCTCATGGTGCTGCCCAAATATGTGAATCTTCCTACACTGGTGAGAACATGATCCTCTATCCGTATTGGTGATGGTGAGGCAATATTAAAGGTCATGATATCTGTCTTATTGTGATTGATTTTCAGTCCAATTTGCTAGCTGAATGTGTTGAGTTGAGTTGTTTTTTCTTGTATATGGTGTTGGGTATGTGATAGGAGAATGAGATCATCTATGAAGTCCCCGTCTTCGAGGGATGAAAAGGGTATCCATCTAACACCTCTTGGCATGTCTTCCGTTGTACACTGCCCTACCCAGTTAGTGGCAATGTTGAAGAGGATTGCAGACATGACACACCCCGATGTACTCCTGTTTTGACTTCAAAACTGAGCTCACTGTGATCAACACTGTATGTAAAGTTGGAATAGAAGATTTTGATGATGTTGATTATATGGAGAGGGATTCAATATGCCCACAGAATGTGCCATAGGCTGGTCTGTGAATGTTCTCAAAAGCCTTCTTTAAGTCTATGAAGTTTATGTAGAGTTGCCATTGCTATTCTAAGCATTGTTCTGTTATATTTTGTAGAGTGAAGATCTGGTCTGTGCATCCACACCCTTTCCGAAAACCCGTTTTTCTCTTTTCTGAGAACACTATTGACTGCCTCTGATATACGCTGGACTATGATCTTATACATTATCTTGCTTGGCACAGATAAAAGTGTGATACCATGCCAGTTATTCCAATCACTGATAGTTCCCTTCTTTGGAATCTTCACTATAACCCGATTGATCCACTCATCTGGCACTTTTTCCCTTTCCCAGACTGATGCACATAGAGGGGACAGGATAGATGCTGCTAACTCAGGATTTACCTTTAGCAATTCTGTATTCAATTTATCCTTGCCAGGAGTTTTCCCATGTTTTAAGGATTTGATGGCTTGAATGATCTCTTCTTTAGTTGGGGTGTCTGTGTTGATATCAAGATCTTCTTCTGCCTCCCAGATGTTTGCTTCCTCTTTAGGTGGCTCACTGTTCAGCAATTCTTTGAAATGCTCTGTCCAGCACATTTCTTGTTCTTTTTCTATTGTCAGTAGGTGGCCTTGTTTGTCCCTGATAAGAGTGGTTGTTTGGTGTCTGCTGTTTACCACTGATAAGCCATGTCATTTTGTAGATGGTTCCTCGTTCACCACGAGCAGCTGCATTCCCTGTTTGTGTTGCCAGATTATCAATATAATGTCATTTGTCCACTCTCACAAGGCATTTGACCTTCCGTTGTGCCTTGCTAGACTGCTCGCGGTATTTGTCCTTTACCTTCTGGGATTTTGTGTCTACAATTTTTTTCTTCAGGGCCCTTTCTAAGGCGTTCCATGTGCTGGGTGTAATCTACTCCTTTCTTCTCTTCTCAATCTAGTTCTTATCTCTGCCATTTGGAGAATACCATATAACCTTGTGAATTTCATGATTTTGAAATAGGGTTCTGCTGATGAGTAGGTCGTTCATGTTGCAGAAATCAACAAGTCTCTCTCTGTTTTCATTCATGGTGCCACACCCATGTCTTCCCATTGCTCTGTCATTGTTTGTGTTGTCCTTACCGACCTTGACATTCACGTGTCCCATGACAATAATTAGGTCGTGGCATGGTGTTCTCTCTAACTCCGCCTGTAATGTAAGGTAGAATTTGTCCTTTGCTTCTTCATCACTGTCATTTGTCGGAGCATAGCACTGGATCAGGGTGATATTATTGTATTTCCCTTTCAGTCTACCTCGCATAAGTCTGATGATGATGGATTTCCACTCAAGTAGGGACCACTCACTTCCTTCTTCCGAAAGGATGGGAACACTGCAATTCTTGTCCTGCTTTTTGCCACCTATGTTAATTTGTTGTCTAAGGACCACGAGCCAGACCTCCAGCTACTGTAAACTGACGTTAATGGAGTTCTGGTGATTTACACCAGCTGAAAATCTGGTCCTACATAGCCTCAGTTAAAACTAATGGGAAAAAAAACAAAATTTGTAAGCAATAAAACAGACAATTTGAGGGCAGCAATTTTCAACCAGCTCTACTGTGTCACTCCGTTGAAATCAAGGTAGTAATTAGATTTACACCGATGTATCTGACAGCAGAATTTTCCTTTAAGACTATAATTTAAGTTATTTTCTAATCTTCACGGTGGTTTGGTTTGATGTTATCTCCATTATGAGTTTTTTTTAGTCATTCAAGTAATGGTGTTTTCTCCCCTAGGCCTCAACCTCTGAATTTGTCTCTTGAATTGTTTCTCCAAGCATATTCCTTCTGCAGTCTTTTGTGAATAGCTTTTGTATGATTCTCCAGATTTTGACCAAATATCTATTAGTGACATCTTTGTGGGTTTTTCAGCTGTCCTAATTTTGGGAAGCCAGATGCAATCGTTTAGTGTAATTATTATAAAATTGAAGCAAACAAAATTGAAGCCGTCATGCTCTGTAGTTGAGCACATCACATGGCCCACTTTTCCTTTTTCATGCTTTATTTTCTTTTATACTGCCATTTTAAAAAAGGAAAACATGGAATGCAAAAATGGGTATTAAAATAGCCTTATATTTTAGAAACAAATATAAACTAAAAAAGGAAACCAATGAAATTTGCAGTTGAAGCTGTCACTACTGTCCTTAACTCACCCTGACTGTGCCTACAGATATTATAAGAGTCTTAGCTCTTTGAATGTTTAAGAAATAAGGCCAAATTCTGGCCTGATTTACACCCTGTCCAGTTCCATTGGCTTCAGTGGGATTGGATTGCCCAGGGCATCCTTTGAATAGGTTTTCAAGCATGAGGCTATACTGTCCCTGACATTCAGATTCAAAGTATGTATATCTTTTTTGAAAACCTGTGGCATCTTGTAAGGGGGGAAGGATAGGGGGAGATACACTCTCCAAGCATGTCCCTTACAGCATGACATGCCATTAAAATTCCCTGCCTTAGTTGGGGGGGGGGTCTAATTTATTAAACATTATATGCTCCCACACCCCTAAGTTCAGGCTCCACAGTCTGGAGCTGTGTAGTTCCAGTCCTGGCCTCCCCAGTCTGCAAACTCTCACCTTAAGTTCAAGGTTTGCACAGCCTTTCTTCTGGCTGAATTGGCTCTCCTTAACTGGGCTTGGACCTTCCTTTTAGATTACTTGCCCAGTCAGCTGACTACTCCCTTGGTCCTGCCCAAGTGGCTCTAATAACATCTGGCTTGGCTGGCTGAGAGAGAGTGGGGCTTTGTCCTTCCCACTTTCCAGCTTCTTAAAGGAACAATGGCCTTGATTTTCCAGCTCCTTTCCCCTGCCAGACACAAACTATTCTTGGGACCATCCTCTTTTCACCAATGTCTGTTTTGATTATTCCTTCATCCGCCTACCCCAGACATCTGGAATAGGGATTGCCTCCTTTGGCCATAAAGGGCCAATACCCTGTTACACTTCTATTGAATCTAATTAGTTAAATGTGCATGGTAAGTGTCAATACTGTTTTTATTATGAGAGATGTCACAGTTCAGGGTCATCATGGTCCCTCAAGGGCACCCACATTTAAGCTCCCAGCTCCTCAGCTGTCACTTCTCTTGGGCAGAGATCTGCATCACTCTCCCTCGTGACTGGGGTATTAAGGCTGCACAGCTCCCTCATTTACACGGTGATATTCCCAGCAAGTCAGACTGCCTCAACAGGCCAGCGTCTGCGCTTTGCTGCCCCTTCAGAGGCTATAAACAGCATAATTGCCCACAGTTACAAGTTACCACACAACTCTTTCTAAGCAAGCACATTTATGCATAAGGTCAAAGCATTACAGAAAAAAACATACTAAAACAAGAAATGAACCTACACACATGCTAAAAAGCTTACCCAGAGGTCAATCCAGCTCCAACCTTGAGCTTTGGTAGGTGTCAGTCCTTCAAAACCCACACCTGGGTTTTCCCTGTGGTTACAAGTTAATAACTGTCTTAGATTCAGAACCAGAACGCAGGCTTGGCAGTTACCCTCTCCCTGGGTATTCTCCAGGAAATCCACTTCACAATTATTACCCCAAAAGTCCATTTTTGTCTTTCATATTTTCAGTAGACTCCTTTGAACACCCAGGCTTCACATCACATCTCCCACCTAGCAAGGTTACATGCAATCCAAGCCCACAATAATACATAAACTTTGTATTGAATAAAATGACCTGAAAGATACTTAAACTTAATTCAATAATGTTCCCCAAGGATATGCAGGAAATTGCCATATCTGTCAGAAACACAACTTCCAAGCAAAGACATGTGGCATTATTCCTTTTAAAAATGCATGTATCTAACATATTTCATATTAGCAGCAGCAGGTTTTAGTTTATCATGTTTGACTTGGCAATTCATCCTTAATGTTATTTTAACATAACTTTTTGCATCCAATATTATGCAACTCTGACACTCAAATTATAACTAGCAAACGCAAAACTGAACAATAAGTGCTTTCCTATTACAGTATCTTTCAAATGCTTTAAGTGGGACAAGAGAAACCTGAAGACAACCTATTTTCCTGTCACATTTTGAGGACGATGTTTGTTTCAAGGATGATCATAAAACATTGTTAAGCTGAATAGTCTAAGACTTCGGCAGAGTAACATAAAGAAGTTTGAAAAATGCTTTTTGCATGATGGTTCTCTGACTGCTTGTCATTGATGATGGGAGCGATGAGTGAAATAAAGTATGTGACTGTGTTATATAGACAGTGAAAATTCTTTAACCACCATGAATACTTTCCAAGACAAAATACAGTAAATGTATCCCTTTTATTCATGTTATGCTTTTCTCATAAGAAATCTATCATCCTCATAAGCAGTTCTAAACAAGCCAATAGATAGCATACAATATGTGATCCCATAACCTCAACTTTGGATCTCTTTCTGTTCGAATATTAGACATTAGAAACCTAACAGATGCTGTGACTGTCTATACTCATATGGCCACCACTTTTACAAGGTTATGATAAACTTGGTACAAAGTATGCCTTGTGAGGTACCATTTGAAAACACAATAATCAGCTGAACATTATTATCCCATTGAAATATGTGTAGCAACATTATATGTGATGTCATGAGATTCTACTGCATGATTGTTACTGAAATATGTTGTAATTCTGGGTAACACCCACAAACCAATTTCTCAGAGACAAAGAAACACTGGCACCCCAGCCAGGTGTTAAAGAGCAATCATTGGCTTAAGCAGCCATTCTGCTGCAATGGGTAAATGTAAACAAGAAAATTACATTGCATCACAGGAATGTTTCAACCCGCATGTCCACAAGGGACTATATGATGCTTACACCCCAGTGTCAGGTAATCCTAAAAGAGGGGAAGGTGGTATAAGAGAGAGAGAGACAGTGACCTCCAACACACCACTCCTGCTCCCACCTCTCTGCTCATGACAACAGTGACAAAGAACTCAAAGAACTGAACTAAAGTGGGAGTGGTCCCTGACTGAAAGGAAATCCAACTTCTGAAATATTACAACTTGTGGTGAGAGAAAGATACTTGCTATAAATCCTATTAGCTTGTTAAAGTTTAGGAATTGGCTTACATTTTTATTTTTTAAATTTTCATTTGTAACCAATCCTGACTTTTATGCATTATCACTTATAATCACTTAAAATCTATCTTTCTGTTGTTAATAAACTTATCTTATAGTTTTATCTTAACCAGTGTGTTTGGACTAAAGTGTGTGAGGAACTCCATTTGGAATAACAAGTTTGGTGTGTTATCATTTTCCTTTGAAGAAATGATGGGCTTATTGTGACCTTGTACTGTCCAGGAGGGTACTATACAGTACAAGACACACATTTCTGGAAGAAAGTCTGGGACTAAGAATTTGCGGGTGCTGCCCTTTTTGTAATTCATGAGTGGCTGGATATAGCATTCATGTATTTAGCTGGGAATGAATTGGCTTGCTGAAGGCTGTGTGAGCAGGCCAGGTGTGGCTGGCTGATAGCAAAGCAGTGTAAAAGGCACCCCAGGCTATAGAGTTAAGGGGAAACCATTGTCCAGCAGTCCAGATTGTACCCTGGGGAATGTCGTAGATGCCTCTTCTAAAACTTAATCTACTGAGTACATCTAAATCATAGGGGTTCGCTCTGTACTCCAGTTTCTTCTCATAGTGCATGAACACAAGGCTGTTAACAATGAGAAGCAAATTCCTGAAGATCTCTCACGCACTGGCTCCCCACTCTGTTCTGTGGGTTTCCTGCACTTCCACTGAATGTCGAGGGGATCCCCCTTAAAGGGGTAACTGATTGAACCCAGGTCATTCCATAGAAAGTTTTAGTCCCATGTCAGTTAACATGGGGGTATGTGTTGTCTTCAGCACTCATTCCTCAGCTGTTAGGGCAACAGCAGAGATGCTGGTAGTGGCAGACATGGGAATCCCCTCCAACTTGCTGGAGTAACTCAGGATGCCCAAAGGAGATAGCTTTGAAGGACACACAATGTCAAGGGCATAGAGTTACTCAACTCAAGACAGGAATTGGTCCCCAAGGCTGGGGGAACAGGACCAGGACAGGAAGTCTCCTCACAAGGGGAAGGGACAGTGCAGAGAGCTTGTAAATGTGTGGTAATCCCTGCCATTGTCTGGTGTTGATGTCCTACAATGGTCTGGAAGCAAGGAAAAACTATGGGAATGAAGGGTCAGGCAAAAAAAAAAAGTCTGGCAGTGGCTGTAGCCCCAAAAGAATTTGCTTAAGAACATTGGAAACAAAAAAAAGAGCTCAAAGGGAAGAAGGAAATCAGGAATAATGTGGATAATATTTTCTCTCTCTTATGCTGGTTAAACAACACTAGAGGACCTCTGACATGAGCAATGGTATTTGGGGAACTGTAGGACAGAATGTTGGGGCCTGAAGGTTCTATGTCAGCTGGGCAGTACAGAATGGGGACACATGATGAGAAGAGTTAAGAAGCTCTTCTGCTGAATTCCAGTGCCTAGAGTCCTGTTTTCCTTTCTTAAACTGACCCAGGTGACTATTTCCCTGCCATTACAGGAGGTAATACTAGATGATCTAGTGGTCCCTTCAGGACTTACAGTCATAGAGTTTATGACCAAGAAAAAGCAAGCGTAGCCAAATGAAGGGTGACAAAAAAGGAGATGACTCATCAGAACATTCCTTAACCCAAATGCCATCCTAGCACAGTGATGAGACACTGTATTCCTGAAGGTATTGCCAGCTTCCTCCATCGTAAGACCACAGAACCTACCTCCCCATCAGCACATGAGAAGAAAACCTTTCAGCTTTCACTGAAGTCTGCCACCTCTTTCCATCTTTTACAACTGGTATACAACCCACAACTGTGAAAATCTGCATTGGTATTTCTGAGATTTGCATATGAAGAGTGCCAGATTTCATATGATCTGGAAGTGGATACATTTGTGCTGCACCACTACCTTTTAACCCTCTAATTATTCCCAGGATATTAGTCCACTCTTCACATGGTGTTCCAAAGCCTAGACATTTGGATATCACTAATTGAAATAATCTGTCTTTGTGTGAAATATATGGCAGCCTGGTTGTGTGAGTGGGATCTGATATATGATTCTTTAATAAAAATATCAGTTATATAAATGTATCCTTTGTTTCTCCTGCCTTCATTTTAAAACCCTCTTTGTAATCTGATTATGTTGTCTTCCCTACATTCCTGTGCCTGGTTCTCAACTCCTAAAGGAGTCAGATACAATACCACTGCATAACTAGCAGAATTAGAAATTAGAATTCTCTGCAGGCAGCTCCCCCTTTCTGTGCTTGGGTAAGAGGGAGAATGGAATGGAGACACTGCTGCATCAATCAATAATTCATCTAAAGTAAATGAAAATAAAAAGTGCTACTGTCACCACAGACTGGACCTAGGATCTTGCTTATGATGGGAATTCCAAGGATTGCATCAAATCTGACCTCTCTTTACAGTACTTCAGAGTAAGAACTTACACTTGTAGAGTTTACCTGTCTGCTGAGATCTGTAGCTGGTAATTTAAAAACATACCAGAGACTCAAAGATTATAGCACTATGAATTTGGGGGTGGTGGGGAATTGCCATAATACCATAACATTAGTCTGTGTCTTTGTGTGGCAAACAATGAAAAATTCATTTTATAAAAGCAATAACTAGATATGGGCAAGAAACGTTTATCTGATCTTCCTTTCTTTCCTCCTCCCTCCAAGAACCTTGCTGCTTTGGATAAAATGGAGCCGAGATTCAAGTGACTCCTATTTTGCTTCTGCAAAACCAAAACCTGACTGATGAGGATTTACAAAAACAGAAACCCAGTTACCTCAGCCAATCCGTAGTAATAAGACACTTCAAGTAATTCTGGAAATATGTATAGGTATTTAGGCTGTAGTGCCATGCCCTGCAATGCAACTGTCTGATATGACCACACACCTTTTCAATCACCCTGCAGTGGCAGCTCCTGTCCTATGAGTCTTGGCCTGGCTCTCTGCTCTGACCCGTTGGCTCTTGCTATTCTCAGTATCATTTGATGCACACTTTCACTCACAGGTGGGGCCCTCCCCCCACAAGATGCCCCACATCACCCCCTTCCTGGCCCAGCTTCCACTAGATGCAGGGCCTCAGGATCTCCCACTCCTTCCCCAGGATTATCCCTCCTTCCCAATCACCTCAGGATCCCTCCCTTCCCCTTCCCCCCACCAAGATCACCTTAGGATCCTTCCCTCCCTCCAAACCATCTTTCCCCATCATCCTGTCAGGATTCCTGCTTTCCTTGGGACTGTCCTCCCCCGCCACAATCATCTCAGAGTCTTCTCCCTGGACACTCATACTGTCCCCCTACATGTGGACCCTCCGCTCTGCTCCTCACCTGCACCATCTCCTCCTCTTGGGATCCCCACTCGGACAGCTCTCTCCCACTCATCTGATGGGGCTCCCTCAACACCATGGCCCGCCAGACGTGGCAGAGCTCTCCACAATTGGCACTTTTCAAATTTCTACTTTCCCAGGAAGGGCTGCTCAGGAAGGAGCCAGGAGCTAGTGCCACCTGCTGGGACTGAGAAATCTAACTCCACCGGCCGGGAATCCAGCGTACCGGCAGGGGGCCATCTGTCCAGAATGCTCTGTCCCTTGTACTGCTGGATGCAGAGCTTCGCCTACTAAGCTGGGCATGCAGGCGGGTGGTGGGGTGGGGTGGGATAACAAGGCATAGACACATTTGGAGTTGCTGAGACACTTCTACCCCTACCCACCTGCTGCCTATGCACAGTGGTGCTTAAACTTTGCCTAAACACAGAGTGAGGTTGGTCTGTCACAATGTGCTACTGAGGTCTTCTTTTAGCAGGGAACTAGAGTGTTGACCTCAGTCCCAAAGTTAACTAGCAGAGGAGAAAGGGCTGTGAGTGATTAGGGGTTGGTGTGATCTCATACAATTACTGTTAGGACCAGAGATAAAGAAAAAAAAGAAATTTTCATAGACAATATCCTCACCACAAAGTCAAAAACACTGACTCATGTCTTATCGTTAACATTAAAGATATGGTTGTCATGCACATTAGTTTCAAGCATGATTAAAAATAGCTGTAAATAGTAATACATTTTACTAAAAATGCAGGCAGTACCTTTTGCTTCCAAATTTCAAATGTTACCCACCAACATGCTGATGGAGCCTTTTTGGATTACCCTGTACTATAACCATTAATACAGGAACAATAATGTTTGAGAAAATCTTCCACCTTCTCTAGAAATTAAAAACCAGCTGAGTAAGCCTGTAGCCTCCTAAGACTGACCATCCTTTCATTTGTTTCTCCATTAATTACAGACATTTTCAATGTCAAACAAATTATTGGCTTAAAAATAATTGACCCTGGGGAAGGAAGGGAAGCAAAACAAATCAATGGCAATGGACATTTTCATTCAGTTCAACCCCAAAGCAATAAAAAAAGAATTAATATTGGCATGCTCTCACACCCTCCCTTGCCTTATATTAGCTCACTTCAACCTTATTAACGGAAGATAAAGCCTGAAGCTTTGTTTACATAGCAAAAGAAGTAACGATGACATTAACAGCAAAGAAACCAATATGTCTGGGAATGTGTGATGGGGCGGCTGCCCCACACTGGTATATAAGGGGTTAAAGCAGAGGTGGGCAAACTACGGCCCGCGGGCCACATCCAGCCCCGGGACCCTCCTGCCCCGGGACCCTCCTGCCCGGCTCCTGAGCTCCTGCCCCAGGAGGCTAGCCCCCGGCTCCTCCCCTGCTGTTCCCCCTCCCCGCAGCCTCAGCTCGCTCCGCTGCCGGCGCAATGCTACTATTAATCCCATGTATTCATTGAAAAGGATTCAAATATATATATATATATATGTTTAGAGGCTATCCTGTAATGTTCTAGCAAGTGTATATGTGTATCCCTGCTTCCTTGAAAAACAGAATCGCTCATCTTAAGTATATATCAATTTTAACTCACTTTCAAATTAACCTGCAACTCTTTCTTTGAGCCATACACAAATGGGATAATCTACCCACCTATTTGCAACTTTTATTCACCATTTGAGGTACATTACCTTCCTAAAGTTCACTTCCAACTTGAGTTGTGTGTATGAATAGCAAAATCTTTAATTAAAGCTCCCTGCAACTTCTCCATTGTTACCTATGGTAGGTCAGATGTGTTACCAGTCAGGGACATGTGTGTGTTAGACTTCAGATTGGGTGGAGATTTTGGATGCAGAGGCCGTTCTATCTACTTGCAGATGAGGCAGCTACCTGGGGCAGCAGATTTCTGAGGACAGCAGATTTGGGTGATGGTGGCAGGGAATAAGACTGATGGATCACCTGAGGAAGGGGATGACCACCAGCCAGGGTTGTGAGGAGCGGGAAGCAGCCCCAGTTAGGGTCCTAGAGAAGTGCTCCAGGCCCTTCCCCAGCCACCCCCAGTGCAGGTAAGATTGTGGCTGCAGTTCAGGCACTTCAGCTCAGGGCTGCTCCTGGCAGCACTGCCAGGGCTTCAGCCATAAGCAGAACCACCCATCTGTCTCCATATCAGTGCCCAGCCTGAATCTGCCACTCTATGCCTGGTCCCCCCGGGGCCTGCTGCCTGGGAAAGCACCTGGCAATCACTGCTACTTGGACTTGCATTGTGGCCAGCAATGAGCTCATCTGGAAAGATGCTGGGGGGTGGGACTGTGAGTGCAAAGATTGCTGGGGTCCAGACAGAATTTGGGTGTGCAATGTGGAGTCCAGGAATGGGTTGGAGGTACTTAGTGCAGGCATCTGGACAGAGGGTTCATGGGTATTTTTGTGGTTGAGCTGACCATCTCCAAGGGAAGGGGTCACGGTCACTGGTCCCAGAGGTGAAGGATGAGGATGCCAAGGAAGGTTGTGTGGGCGTGGATAGGGAGCAGATCCCTGGCCACAGGGGCTGAAGGGGACTGGATGAGGATTGTGATAGGGAGTGGGTCCTTGCCATGACCTTTTAAGGGGTTAGGATGCAGGGAGCAGTACACAGATTGGCTTGAGGGGACTCTGGACGCACCTTCAATCTGACCATAGTATTTAATAATCCCTTTCTTTTATGCATTATCTTGCTTGATACATCTTCCAGTGTCATGTAAACCTACTGTAACGGCATGGCACCCACTTCTCATAAGCATCCCTTCTAGTCAGGTGCATCTGCAGTCTTTAAACACTGCCAGCCCTGATACCGAGCCATACACCCAGGCCTTCTCGGAGGCAGGTTTTTGCCCTCTCTGGGTCCTTCTGGCCCCAGCTCTCCAGGTGGGCCACTAAGTAGTTCAGATCCCCTTTTGGGGGGTTATCACTGTCCAATTGTAGACCACTTCCCCAGTGACCTATGGGAGGGGACCCAGGCCCACTCCCTACTCTGGGTCCCAGTCCAGGGATCCTAAAAATAGCAGCCATGCACTGCCACACCCCTTTAACAAAACTGCCTTTAGTTCCCTGGGCCATTTCCCCATTGCCCCAGCCTTCACCAACGCTTCAACCTTAGCTCAGGGCTCTTCTGTGTTCAGGCCCAGCAGCCAGCCAGTAGTTCTTTCTCACTCCTTCAGCCTCTGCCAGCACTGAGCTGTCCATGGTACTGCAGTTCTCTTTGGCCAGACAAGGAAACCATCTGCACTCCTTCAACTCCAGCAAGGAACTGATTGTGGGCTGCACTGCTGCTCCATTTTTATATGGCCTTCCTGGGCCCTGATTGGGTGCACCCTACAGCCTTCTGATTGGCTGCTTCCGCTGCAGCCACTGTAGGCTGCTTGGAGGACTCCTCTACTGCTGTTTTCCCTGGGACAAGTGTGGCAAGACCCTGAGGCCTCCAGCAGGGGACCTCTGGTCCTAGTCCACCCCGTCACACCTACTTATCTATTTATCTGTATATCATGGAGTTTGATACTGTCATCCACCACACTAGTAACTGAGCACCTTCCCCATAAAAGCAATAGTAAAGTCCCTAGCCTTATGATGTTAAGCAGCTGGTTGAGATGAGGGTGGGGTTGAATTGTTAGTGTCACTGATGGTGAAAAGGCTTTCTGAAGGAAGATTTCTGCAATGTTTCCTAAAGCTAGTCAGACTCGGGAGGCACCTGATCTCCTCTGGAAGACTGTTACCTACCCAGCTCCCCTTGACAGAGAATGCTTTCTGCTCTCACATGCATCATCCTGGCCATTGTGATTTGCAGTATCACAGAGGATAGTAGTTCATAGATTGAATTTTGATCTTTGATAGAGTTGGGGCCTGAACCCTTAATAGCTTAGAAAACTAAGGCCAAGGCCTTAAATTGGCATCAGATGCTGTCTGGGAGCCAGTGGAAGAACTTGAGCACAAGCCTGATGTGCTCATGGCAGCCTGAGCCATAGAGAGGCAGCCACATTCTGTACCAGCTGGATCCTGTGCATTGTCCTCACATTCAGCTTCAGATACAATGAATTACAGTAATTCAGCCTGCAGGTGACTAATGTGTGGATTACTGGGGCCAGGTCCTTCATTTCCTAGCAAGCTGGAGGAGAAAGAAAGCATTTTTGGAAACTGATGCTACCTGGTCATCCAAGCTTCATGAGGAGTGATACAGGAGCCTGAGGCTCCACATAAGTTTGATGAATGGGAGGTGGGGGCTGTCTGCCTTCACTGGAAGGTGGAGACAATGTCTTCACAAGCTTCTTGATGCATTTCCCTTTTCCAACCATTATAACTGCCTAGAGAAACATTGACAGATACACTCTGCACACTTGTCACTGACAGGGGCCTAGGGACATTATTCTTTAGCTTCCAGAATGGACATTTCTTCTGCCTAGTTAACTAATTACACTATGTTTTGTTCTTCTATAGTATCATCTTATTTGATTACACGTAAATGACTGTCCACCTTTCAGCTGTACTGGGGGAAAAAACACCTCACAGTTTATATAAGAAGCAAAAAAGGCTATTATGATTTTGTGAGAGCAAACCCTTAATATCATTTTTATTAAATTATTGTATTTTCTTTCTCATTTTTGTCTTGAGTTTCAGTTTTACTGAGAAAGCAATGGTTTTTCCATTCTGTATAAGAAAAAAAAAATCTCAGCATTCCTATTTTTTCCTACCCAGAGGGCACAATTTCAGTATTTCATAAAATATATTGATTTATCACAAGCAAAACTTTACCCTAGGATCATGAACAAGTTATCTTTTATTTAGATCAGAGTGGCATTTCACTTTCTGGACAGTTTGAAGGTGTCCAACTTATGGAACTAGGAACATTTCACCACTGAGCAAACTAATAAATTTATCCTTATACTCATGAAATGCAAATTAATAGTTCTACAAAGAGCTGGGGTAAAATTTTCAAAAGTGACTTAAACACTTAGGAGGGTAAGACCCAGATTTATAAAGGTATTTTGGTGTTGCTCTGCTCAGGGTTGCAATGCTTAGATTGGCTGCAATGGTAGATTGCCTTAGCAATCTAAGTCTTATTGAAAGCCAATGGGATGTAAGAGCCTAAGTGCCTGAGGCCATGTCTACACAGTGGCTTCTGCAATGCTGTAACTTCATAGCGTAGACAAAGACTACAGCAACAGACGGGGTTTTAGCATTAGTGTAGGAACTTCATCTCCTTGAGCAATGGCAACTACTTTAACAGAAGCATTCTTCCATCAACCTAGCTGTGTCCACACTGTGAGTTAGGGTAGCATAAGTAGGACACCCAGGGGTGTGGATTTTTCACACCCCGAGTGCTATAACTATGCAGACTTCAGTCTGAAGTGCTGACCAGACCTAAGTCACTTTTGAAAATGGGACTTAGACGCTTAAGTCAGTGTTTCCCAAACTTGGGACCAGTACGGCCAGTACGTCCTTCCACCCGTGCCACTTCCAGCAGCTCCCATTGGCCTGGAGCAGTGAACCGCGGACAGTGGGAGCCACGATCGGCCAGACCTACGGACGCGGCAGGTACACAAACTGGCCCTACCCACCAGGGGCTTTCCCTACACAAGCGGCGTCCCAAGTTTGGGAAATACTGGCTTAAGTCATTGAGGCATTTTTTTGACATTTTATCCATGGTCCACCCCAAATACACCATCTTGAATTTCTTGTCTTTTTTCTACTGATAACTCTAAAAATCATATCCAGCTATCCAAAAAGCATAGAACAATTTTTCTGTGTTTTTTCTTATAATCTAAAAGAACCTCTAGGCACTCTTATCTTTCTATTTTGGTGCTTTCATCAAATGCAAGTAGAGTTATTTACTGCCTTTATATTTTTATTTTTGTTGCTTGAAGAAAAAAAAAAACAAGCATCCCCAGCACTTTGACCTCTCCTAGGTTTTGTCAAAAGGGAGAAGATGTTACAGAAAGAATGAAAGGTAGAGAATTCTGCTTTAAATATTCTAAGACATCAGCATCTTTCCACAAATCGAACACCACTTTCCACACTACTGGGGAATCTTTGAAGACACAGAATTTGTTTTCCAATAGTCAGCCACTTGCTTTATAACAGATTTATAGCTGTACAAATAATGCAATGTCATCTACAGACAATAAAGCCTAAGATTGTAAAAAGGTATGTGATTAATTCTAATACCAGGCTCTGACTCAACAATGAGCCTCTATCAATGTGTGTGTGATAGGCCAAGGCAGGGGGCGGTCCAGCACTGTTGTCAAGTGTGTGCAGGTTTTCAGGTAGCCAGCAGATCAATCCATATCAGACACAGTCCAGAACAACAGTCAGTTCTCGCTAGGGTCAGCAGCCAGAAGATCCAATCCAAGAAGCCAGGTCTGTGGGTGGCGAGGCAAGGCAGCACAGCAAAGCAATCTTGGTAGCAACCAGGAGGCACAGGTTTGTTGCTCAGACAACTTCCTCTTCCAGTTGGGGCCTTTATATACATCAGGTACCCAATGAGACTGCTGCCTGTCCATCTAATCAAGGCCAGGAGTATGGCTACCATGGGCCTTAAGACTAAGGCTCTTGGTTAGTGGTGCCAGTTCAGTGCATTGTCATCTTGCAGCAGCTAAGGATGCTACCTAAGCACCTGGGGTCCTGACTATGTGTATACATACAGTACATCATCTGTTTTTAGATTATTTAGCAAGATAAGACCATTAGTCTAAATAAGTCCATTGAAACATTTATTAAATATCTACATATAAACAAGAATACATAAAGTAATTATTCTCATATTTCATGCATTCAGTTGTTTGGTGGGAATTAATTTAAAAGATGCCATCCATACAATTTTAAAGAGTGATTCAGGCACATTTCTAAAAGGCTGATCCAACTTTCATTAAAGTAAATGGAAAGATTCAGTTGGAGTTGGATTGAGCCCTTAAAAGCATATGGCCAGATTCTGAGTGGTTTACTGGGCCTGACCCAGCATCATTGAAGGCAATGGAATGACACTCCCATTGACTTCAAGAGGCTTTGGATCTGGCCTGTAGTGAGGAAGATACTATAGCTCAGATGTGGTACTTTTGCTTGTTGTTCTTATGCGCAGCTACATGAAAGAGAGATGTTTTGGCATAGGTGGTCACTAGAAGATCCAAGAATCACTGTACAACAATGTTTTTTTGTTTTGTTTTTTTTATATTACACAAACCAGCAACTTCCTGTTGCCTAAACTGATTGAGGCATATGCAATAAACTAGACACCAGTTGTCCCATGTATAAAATAGAAATAATCAGTTCAGTATGCAAGTCCAATTTAAAAACAATTAGTGACATAAAATGTATCCCTCTCCCTATACTTATTTTCATCCATCCAATATACAGTACGTATTGATAAATGATGTTTCAGTTTACTTTCCCTGTATATCAAGTTCTTCCAAACTAGTCTGTTCCACTCCCATTTTAACCTAAGACTGTTGTGGGGGAAAGGCTCTCTGGGACATTTACACCCAAGGAGGGGAAGATGTAGGACTACATGTGGGCCATGTACAGAAGCTGTAGCTTTCATTTGCATATCAATTGATTGGCATGCTCACACAGCTTAATTCCTCACCTGCAGTGAACACTATGGGAGCAGTATACTTTGAGTCATGACATGAAAAGTTAAATACAGAAATCAATCCAGTGTCAAAGTGTTTTAATAACTAATACAAAATGTAAGCAACATTACTACTGAGAAGCACTGTAGTTTAATAGATAGGGCACTGGGGATGCTGGAGATACAAGTCCTCTTCCTGTCTGTGCTGCTAACCTGCTGTGTGATCTCGGACAACTCAGACCCCTCTATTCCCACTCCTATGCATTGTCTGCTTAGATTTCAAGCTTTGTGACAAAGAATATCTATTTATTATGTGTTTGTATGGTGCCTAGCACAATTGGGTCTCTATTGTATAATACCAGAAATAAAATGATTCAAGCTCTTGAACAAATGCAATAGAAGTAGTTGTATTAATTATTTGTTCCTTAAAATAGTAGCACTTCATAATACCTGCAAAAGTAATAGAGGAAAATCAGTAATGGCTCAATCTGTGCATTACTTTAAAAAGTAGGATGCTCCAAAATAGCTTCACAATACAGTCAAATCAAATATTATGGAACATTCCCCTTACATGAGTTGGGGTCCAACCATGAAACTTCCCAGATTTTTTTTCCACAGCTTCATGGTTTATTTATTGCCTTTTATGCTAGTAGCAGCATGTTGCTTGGTCACTGCTGTTGGTGAATGATTTAATCTGTGAATATGACCTTGCTGGAAATACCTCAAAACTCTATCAATTTCTTAGTTTATTTCACAGTTTTCTTCTTCTTGGTGTCTCTGAGCATAGGACAGTGTCTTTTACAGGAAAGAGAAACATCATATTTTTCTCATTCGTTACCATGCTGATTTGTCCATACATCTTTTTCTTTTTCATATTGACAAGGCTTCCTTGTGTACCTAGTGCTTTATTACAAGTTTCTATTGTCTTTTCTTGTCAACAGTCAGCAATGAGGAGGTAGTGCTAAGCAGAAGTAAATAAGAAGTTGTGTAAAGTACATTAGAAGAAAAGCTTGCAGACACAGCTATGCAAAAGACAGCTGAGGTCAGCCCGATATAAATGAGAATGCCCTAACCAGTGCTTTAGGAAATGTGCTGTCAATTAAGCATTTTTCACATTTCACTGATTTATGGCCTGATTAGACGTGCAAATCTACCATGCCACAATTTTGTCTCAGAACTGAGTTGAGTCTTGCTTGTAAAGAAGAGATCAAACCCTATCTTAATCATACTCATAGATTCTTTGCTTTTAAGACCAGAAGGGACCTTCAGTCATCCAGTCTGACCTCCTGTATATCACAGGCCAAAGAATTTCACCTAGTTACTACTGTATTGAGCCCAATAACTTCTCCTTGACAAAAAGAAATCTTCCGGAAAGCCATCCAGTCTTGATCTGAAGACAGCAATAGATGGAGAATCCACCATTGCCTTGGTAGTTTATTCCAATGGTTAATCACCCTCACTGTTAAAAATATACGCCTTATTTCTGATTTGAACTTGTTTGGCTTTAAATGATTCACATACTATAGAATCATAGTACAACTGTGAGATTTTGAAGACTGTGACATGGCATAGTTGAAGGACAATTTGAGCCTATCTACAAAGGCAAAACCAAGCCATGGATGGATATCAGCTATTTGGATATGATATTTTGTAGTTGTTTTCTACTGCCTTAATTACACAAGCATAGTATCTCCTGGAACTGTGTAATTCCTTGTGTGCTAGGTTGTGTCTCTTAGGCAGAACCACACTGCCTCAGAGGAATCCCAGGAAAGCTATGGTCAGGATATGTTCCCTTGGAATACCTGTGCAAGCTGGTAAGGAGGCAAAGTTATGGCCATGCCTGTTTTCGATCACTCCCACCCCTGAGAACAGAGAAATGCAATTGCTTGTGGCCTTGGAGGATACAAGGAAATTTTCTTGTGGTCATGCCAACATATCCTTATCTACTTAGCCAACGAACAATCTGGCCCTGTGAATGCCAGACAAACTGAGTCCCAGTAAGTAATTTTATACAAAAATATGCACAGTAAGCCATTCTTAAAGTACATGCTATGGATTAACTATGATGACAGAGTTTTATGCTGCTGTCCATCACCATAGTCTCAGAATGACTGAAATATGAAAATCAATAGCAAATTACCGAAGGAACTTAGTCATAGGTCAGAAGGGACCATTATGATCATCTAGTCTGACCTCTTGCACAATGCAGGCCACATAATCTCACCCACCCTCCTGTAATAAACCCCTAACCTATGTCTGAGCTATTAAAGTCCTCAAATCATGGATTAAAGACTTCAAGGTGCAGAGACTCCTCCAGCAAGTGACCCATGCCCCATGCTGCAGAGGAAGGTGAAAAACCCCCAGGGCCTCTGCCAATCTACCCTGGAGGAAAATTCCTGCCCGACCCCATGCCTAGATTACCCTTAACCTCCACTCCATCCTCAGTGCTTAGCGGCCCCACTTCTTGTTTCTTTGTTTTCTTCTTATTTATATGGCTATAGAACCTTTTACTATTGGTTTTAATTCCCTTTGCAAGGTCCAACTCTACATGGCTTTTGGCCTTTCTCACTTTATCCCTACATGTTCTGACCTCAATAAGGTTGCTTTCCTTGCTGATCCTTCCCATCTTCCACTCCTTGTAGGCTTTCTGCTTTTTCTTAATCACCTTTCTGAGATGCTTGCTCATCCAGTTTGGTCTACAATTCCTGCCTATGAATTTTTCCCCCTTTCTTGGGATGCAGGCTTCTGATAGTTTCTGCAACTTTGACTTGAAGTAATTCCAGGCCTCCTCCGCCTTTAGATCCACAAGTTCTTCAGTCCAATCCACTTCCCTAACTACCGGTCATTTCCTTCATTTTTTTAAAGTGAGCCCTTTTGAAATCAAAAACCCTAGTCACAGATCTATTTTTGTTTATCCTTCCATTTAGTTTGAACTGAATTAGCTCATGATCACTCGAACCAAGGTTCTATTTCCTCTATGAGGTCTTCACTACTCACCAAAACCAAATCTAAAATGGCATCCCCTCTTGTTGGTTCAGCAACTACTTGGTGAAGGAATCCATCAGCTATCGCATCCAGGAAAATCTGAGCCCTATTATTATTACTAGCACTTGTCCTTCAGTCTATATCTGGGAAGTTAAAGTCTCCCATGATCACACAATTCCCATTAGTATTTACTTCATTAAAAACATTAAAGAGGTCTCTATCCATATCCAAATCACATCCTGGTGGTCTATAGCAGTGGTTCTCAAAGTCCGTCCGCCGCTTGTTTAGGGAAAGCCCCTGGCAGGCCGGGCCGGTTTGTTTACCAGCCGCGTCTGCAGGTTCAGACGATCGCAGCTCCCACTGGCCGCGGTTCACCGCTCCAGGCCAATGGGGGCTGCGGGAAGCGGTGCGGGCCGAGGGATGTGCTGGCCACCACCCATCCCGCAGCCCCCATTGGCCTGGAGCGGCAAACCCGCATGGCCCCGCAGTATGCCAACCTTTTTATGGCTGACTTAGAACAACGCTTCCTTAGCTCTCGTCCCCTAACGCCCCTACTCTACTTGCGCTACATTGATGACATCTTCATCATCTGGACCCATGGAAAAGAAGCCCTTGAGGAATTCCACCATGATTTCAATAATTTCCATCCCACCATCAACCTCAGCCTAGATCAATCCACACAAGCGGTCCATTTCCTGGACACTACTGTGCTAATAAGCGATGGTCACATAAATACCACCCTGTACCGGAAACCTACTGACCGCTACACTTACCTACATGCCTCCAGCTTCCATCCAGGACACACCACACGATCCATTGTCTACAGCCAAGCTCTAAGATATAACCGCATTTGCTCCAATCCCTCAGATAGAGACAAGCACCTACAAGATCTCTATCAAGCATTCTTAAAACTACAATACCCACCTGCTGAAGTGAAAAAACAGATTGACAGAGCCAGACGAGTACCCAGAAGTCAACTCCTACAAGACAGGGCCAACAAAGAAAATAACAGAACACCACTAGCTGTCACCTTCAGCCCCCAACTAAAACCTCTCCAGCGCATCATCAGAGATCTACAACCTATCCTGAAAGATGATCCTTTACTCTCACAGATCTTGGGAGACAGACCTGTCCTCGCTTACAGACAACCCCCCAACCTAAAGCAAATACTCACCAGCAACCACACATCACTGAACAAAAACACTGACCCAGGAACCTATCCTTGTAACAAAGCCCGATGCCAACTCTGTCCACATATCTATTCAAGTGACACCATCATAGGGCCTAATCACATCAGCTATACCATCAGTGGCTCGTTCACCTGCACATCTACCAATGTGATATATGCCATCATGTGCCAGCAATGCCCCTCTGCCATGTACATTGGCCAAACCAGACAGTCTCTACGCAAAAGAATTAATGGACACAAATCTGACATCAGGAATCATAATACTCAAAAACCAGTGGGAGAACACTTTAACCTGTCTGGCCATTCTTTGACAGACCTGCGGGTGGCTATCTTAAAACAGAAAAACTTCAAAAACAGACTCCAACGAGAGACTGCTGAGCTGGAATTGATATGCAAACTAGACACAATCAACTCAGGGCTAAATAGGGATTGGGAATGGCTGAGCCATTACAAACATTGAATCTATCTCCCCTTGTAAGTATTTTCACACTTGCTTCTTATCAAACTGTCTGTACTGAACCATCTTGATTATCACTTCAAAAGTTTTTTTTCTCTTACTTAATTGGCCTCTCAGAGTTGGTAAGACAACTCCCACCTGTTCATGCTCTCTGTATGTGTGTGTATATATATCTCCTCAATATATGGTTCACTCTATATGCATCCGAAGAAGTGGGTTGTAGCCCACGAAAGCTTATGCTCTAATAAATTTGTTAGTCTCTAAGGTGCCACAAGTACTCCTGTTATTTTTGCGGATACAGACTAACACGGCTGCTACTCTGAAACCTGTCATTAATCAGTTGTGCCAGCCTCCATCCTAGAAGTCTATTTCCCTCCTTACTCAGGTGAAGTCCATCCCGAGAGAACAGTCCTCTGTCCATGAATGCCTCCCAGTGGCCATACATCCCAAAGCCCTCCTTATAGCACCACTTCCTAAGCCATCTGTTTATCATCATAATCTTGTAACACCTTTGTTGCCTTTTTCTATGAACAGGCAGAATCCCACTGAAGCTCACCTGAGCCTCGATTTCCTTGAGCATCTTCCCCAGCCTGGCATAGTATCCCTTGATATGTTCCAGTGAGAATCTAGCTGTATCATTTGTTCCCACATGAAGGACAATCAGTGGATTCTTTCCCGCTCCTGTTAGGATCCTCTTCAGCCTCAGGTCCACATCCTGTATCTTAGCACCCGGCAGACAGCACACCCTTCTCTTCTCTGGATCAGCTCTGGTTACAGGCCTGTCTATTCTTCTCAGTAAGGAGTCCCCAATCATGTAGACCTGCCTTTTCCTTGTGATGGTGTGATTCTCCGGTCTATTCCCTGTTCCCTCTGGCTGCAAGTCCTCTCGATTCCTATTCTCCCTTGCAATCCTCTGCAACCCATCCTGTATCCTCCTGGGGCTCATATTTGGTGTTCTCTCCATTGACTCTTCCCCTCTTCCTATAGAACTAGCTGCTCTTCTCTTCTTCCTTGCCCTCCCACCTTCAGTGACCACCTGCTGTGCCCCTTCTTCATTTTCCAATTCCACAAACCTCTTCCTGAGCTCTATTTCTCCTTCACTAGCCCGTCTTTTCCTCTGCCTGGTTCTCTTAGTCACATGCTTCCACTGTCCACTTTCCTCATCCAGCAGTCTCCCCTCAGAGTTCTTTGGTCCTGCTTCCATCTGCAAATCTGAGCTTTTCCCTTTAGCCTCCTCATGTCTTTGCTCCATCATCTGCTCGAACCCCCTTCTAAACTCAACCAGAGTTTCCACCTGCATCTCCAATCCTCGGATCTTTTCTTCCATCAGCTCTATCAGGCGACACTTCATGCAGCCGAAACTCTTTTCAGGTATCCCCTCCAAGATCATGTACATACTGCAGCTTCCACATCCAATCATCTTCATTGTGTCTTCCACTGCTTGGGCCACTACCACTGCTGCCTCTGTATCTGTCATAGCCTTCCCACCTAAGTCCTGTTAGTCCGGGAAACATAAAGCAAACCAAAAACACCACCACCCACAGCAAAACAAACCCCCAACAAGCACCACAACACTGCCAGAACACCACACACTCCCTAGCCTGTCTGTTCCTCTGCCTGGTTCTCCTAGTCTTCCCCCCAAACTCCCCTTGCAAACTCCCACTAAAACTCCCCTGTTTACAGCTCTGTTTGCTGGCTCCTGTGCCGCTGCAGCTGTCTTGATGGAGTGTGACTGGCTCACCTTTCTTTTTGGGGTTAAAACTGTACTTGAGTAATTTTTTTTGTTTGTGTTGGCGGATTATTTTTCAGGTTTTGATTTATTGTATTTTTAGGGGTGTATATCAATGTTCTGAGTGTCATTCTTGCTCTTCAGGAAAGGCTTTTTTAAGGATGAAGGTTTGGCAACTTCTTTAAGGACAGTCAGACTCTGTATTCACCTGATCCCCTATGAAGGTTTGTTCCATAGATGGATCCTATTGATTTAGAATGATTGGCCCCAGCTCTCACCACTGGTTCTGGGCTTGGTGATCTCCTTTGTCCCGAAGGAGTGCAGCTGTCATGGTGGTTCATAGATCGAAATTTGGCCTTTGATGTAGCTGGGGCTTGATCCATAAATCTCTTAAAAAATTAGGAGCAAAGCCTTAAATTGGCATTGAGGGCTGACTGAGTAACTGGCAGGACTTGAGCACAGGCCTGATGGTCTCACTACAGCCTAGACTGAAAGAGGCAGGCAGCCACATTCTGTACTAGCTGGAGTTAAATCATAGAATATCAGAGTTGGAAGGGACCTCAGGAGGTCATCTAGTCCAACCCCCTGCTCAAAGCAGGACCAATCCCCAGACAGATTTTTACCCAAGTTCCCTAAATGGCCCCCTCAAGGACTGAACTCCCAACCCTGGGTTTAGCAGGCCAATGCTCAAACCACTGAGCTATCCCTTTTTTTGCATTATCTTCACATTCAGCTTCAGATAAAGTGAATTACAGGAATCCAGCTTCAATGTGACAAACACATGGATCATTGTGGCCAACTCCTCCTCTAGAAGAAAGGGGTGAAGTTTTCTATACACTGGAGCCATTTTTGACACTGATGCTACCTGATCATCCAAGCTCAGTGAGGAGTCAAATAGGACCACTCAGCTTCATACCACTCTGATTAATAGAAACAATGAAAGGTGGGGATAGTGTCCTAGCTAGTTCTTTAAACGTTTTTCCCCTCCCAACCAGCAACATTTTGGTCTTGCCTGAGTTCACCTTGAGCCAGCTGCTATTTTTCCAAGAGCTGATATCTTGTTGACATTCGGACATCTTAATGTAATAGCGAAAATTTGCTGACCTACATATAGGCCACCTACATCTTTATCATTAACTGCCTCATCTCCTGAAATGCACCCAAGGAAAGGAAACTGTATAGTAATAACATGACTACTAAATAAATTATTCAAAACATGTGTTAGAGAGCACTTATCTTGTATAACACCTAAAGCAATAAAGACATATTGGACCTTTATGACAATTAAAGTAATATACGTAAAAAGAAATCTCAGCTTTGCAGTTCAGCCCTAACTGTATAATGGGCTTACCCAAAATCCTAGATTCAAGCACTCCTAAGATTTGGGGAAATCTGGATCCCGAGCTGAGGGTTTGTTGTTGTTTTTTTGTGGGGGCCTGGTAGGGATGGTTTGGCATGACTTGGAGGCATAGATGCTTCCTTCCAATCCACTGCCACCAGTCTGAACAAGGGCCTGAGAGTGCTCCTGCCCACAAAAAATACATAGATTATGAGTGAGCTGCAGCACAAAGTATGTCCTTAAAGTCAGCAAACCTTTAGCAAGGTGTCCACCCTAACAAATGTAGAGGGAGAGAAACAAGGAGATATCTACTAGAAAAGCATGATCAGGCTCCTCTAGGATTTTCTAATCTCTTTTTCTCTTCAACTCTTGCTCCTTTCTCCCTCCTGTGCTTTTGCCATCACTTTCCCTCTCTCTACTGTCAGGTGCTCATTCTCTCTTCCTTTCTCAGGTTCACCTGATCCTCTCTCCTTCCCCAGGCCCTACCTCAAGATCCTTCCATCCCTAAGATCCCTACATTTTCTCTACCATGCTCTGGATCTTTCCTTCAGTTCTTTCACTTCCAAATCCTCTCTCCCTCCTTGGGATCCTGCTAATTCAACTCTCTGTCTACATCACAGTTCTTACACCCTAGGATCACTCCTGTTCATCTCTTTCCGGCAGGATCACTTCAGTTCTTTGCTCATTCTCTTTATAATCTCCCTAGTTAACCCATCCAACTAATTTGTCTGTCATCCAGATTTATTTTTTTCTCCCAGGCTGAGATTTACAAAGGAGCTTAAGAGCAGTTAGGTAAAGAGCACCAAATGAAAATGAAGGGAAGATGGGTGCCCCTTCCTGCTTCTCCACGTGGGCACCAATGATACTGCCAAGAATGACCTTGAGTGGATCACTGCAGACTACGTGGCTCTGAGAAGAAGGATAAAGGAGTTTGAGGTGCAAGTGGTGTTCTCGTCCATCCTCCCTGTGGAAGGAAAAGGCCCGGGTAGAGTCCGTCAAATCGTGGAAATCAATGAATGGCTATGCAGGTGAAGGCTTTGGATTCTTTGACCATGGGATGGTGTTCCAAGAAGGAGGAGTACTAGGCAGAGACGGGCTTCACCTAATGAAGAGAGGGAAGAGCATCTTCGCAAGCAGGCTGGATAACCTAGTGAGGAGGGCTTTAAACTAGGTTCACCAGGGGAAGGAGACCAAAGCCCTGAGGTAAGTGGGGAAGTGTAGTGCCCATCTTTAAAAAAGGGAACAAGGAGTATCCGAGGAACTACAGGCCAGTCAGCCTCACCTCAGTCCCTGGAAAAATCATGGAGCAGGTCCTCAAGGAATCAATTCTGAAGCACTTAGAGGAGAGGAAAGTGATCAGAAACAGTCAGCATGGATTCACCAAGGGCAAGTCATGCTTGACTAACCTAATTGCCTTCTATGACAAGAACTGGCTCTGTGGATGAGGAGAAAGCAGTGGACGTGTTATTCCTTGACTTTAGCAAAGCTTTAGATACGGTCTCCCACAGTATTCTTGCCAGTAAGTTAAAGAAGTATGGGCTGGATGAATGGACTATAAGGTGGATAGAAAGCTGGCTAGATCGTCGGGCTCAACGGGTAGTGATTAACGGCTCCATGTCTAGTTGGCAGCTGGTATCAAGCGGAGTGCCCAAGGGTCGGTCCTGGGGCCGGCTTTGTTCAATATCTTCATTAATGATCTGGAGGATGGCGTGGACTGCACCCTCAGCAAGTTTGCAGATGACACTAAACTGGGAGGAGTGATAGATATGCTGGAGGGTAGGGATAGGATACAGAGGGACCTAGACAAATTAGAGGATTGGGTCAAAAGAAATCTGATGAGGTTCAACAAGTACAAGTGCAGAGTCCTGCACTTAGGATGTAAGAATCCCATGCACTGCAACAGACTGGGGACCGAATGGCTAGGCAGCAGTTCTGCAGAAAATGACCTAGGGGTTACAGTGGATGAGAAGCTGGATATGAGTCGACAGTATGCCCTTGTTGCCAAGAAGGCTAATGGCATTTTGGGCTGTATAAGTAGGGGCATTGCCAGCAGATCGAGGGATGTGATCATTCCCCTCTATTCAACATTGGTGAGGCCTCATCTGGAGTACTGTGTCCAGTTTTGGGCCCCACACTACAAGAAGGATGTGGAAAAATTGGAAAGAGTCCAGCGGAGGGCAACAAAAATGATTAGGGGGCTGGAGCACATGACTTATGAGGAGAGGCTGAGGGAATTGGGATGGTTTAGTCTGCAGAAGAGAAGAATGAGGGGGGATTTAATAGCTGCTTTCAACTACCTGAAAGGGGGTTCCAAAGAGGATGGATCTAGACTGTTCTCAGTGGTACCAGATGACAGAACAAGGAGTAATGGTCTCAAGTTGCAGCGGGGGAGGTTTAGGTTGGATATTAGGAAAAACTTTTTCACTAGGAGGGTGGTGAAGCACTGGAATGGGTTACCTAGGGAGGTGGTGGAATCTCCTTCCTTAGAGGTTTTTAAGGTCAGGCTTGACAAAGCCCTGGCTGGGATATTTAGTAGGGAATTGGTCCTGCTTTGTGCAGGGGGTTGGACTAGATGACCTCCTGAGGTCCCTTCCAACCCTGATATTCTATGATTCTGTCTCCCTTAAGCTCCTTTGAAAATCCCAGCCCAATTCACATACCCACCAGGACCACCACAGATCATCTCGATTCTTCTGCCCACTCAGCCCACTGCTGCATCTCTCTTACCCGCCTCAGAGCTGGCCCCATCTCTTCCTCCTCAAGTTTTCCCCAGTTGATGTCTCACTTCCATTTCATCTTCCCCTGTCGAGGATCTGTCTCACCCCAGGGTAATGCATGATTACAGCTCATTGGGAATTAAAAAAATAAGAAGGTCAAAATTGAAACAAAATGTTGTAACATTGTCAAAACAATTGATCCAATTCATATTAGATACGGAGATAGATTTTCGGTTCAGGAGATTTTGAGATTTCAATTTTTTGTCTTAAAAGAATCTCTCAGATTCTCAAGGGAGGGGAAAACCCATTTCCTTCCCAGGTCTACACATGATTTGGAGCTTTCCTCACCTTCTCTTTTCCTGATCACTGAAACTTCATTATTTAGGAAGGAGGACTAATCCGGCTGCTAACAAGGGAGGATGAGTGTGGCAACAGCTGGTGTCCTCTCCCTTCTCCACCCACCAACAGTGAACATAGACCACAGTGAGGTGGAACAGGGCAGCAGAGGAATAACAGTTCCAGGATGCCCAAAAGAGGTGCCAGGGTGGCCTTTAGTGATGGGAGGAGTAAATAGCTCAGAGAAAAATGCAGCCCATAGTCCTGAAAGCTCCACACCCTGTGCAGCACTCTGTGGCTTGAATTCCATGGCAAAAAGGAAAGTGAGCTGAACTCAGCTGCCTTTTTCAGGGAGATTCTGATGCACATGACTCTGGACCAGCCATCTAAGGGGAAAAACAGAGAACAGAGTAGACAGTTATGGTTTCTGAAACAAAAGCAATATGTAAAATTTGCAGAGTGTAATAAAAAAGTATAAAAACATATTTTAAAATAATAGTAATTTCATAAAACTACCACTATTCAGATCTTACTTTCCTTCCCTTCTCAGACACCTATAATCTAAATAAAAAAGGAAATGGACAACCCCATCCTGCAAGCCGTCTAGCAACTTCATTATAGCACTGTGTCTTAGTTTTTAACTAAGCATGCCGCTCCAATGCACATATTGCACGTGTTGCTCCTGTGAACCAAGTCTTGGAATGAATCATTGAGTTTCTGAGCAATATGGAGTCAGCAGCACCACCATGTGGCATCTGGGAACAAACAATTATAGCAATTGAAACCAGCCGTTTGTGATACAGGCGAATTCAGTTTGGGGAAGTTACTGTACAAAGTCACATCACATTTTTAGGCAACCACAGCTATACAGGGAAATACAACCTATATGAAGCTACTATAAGGTGGGTGCATAACTGGTTGGAAAACCATTCCTAGAGAGTAGTTATCAGTGGTTCACTGTCATGCTTGAAGGGCATAACGAGTGGGGTCCTGCAGGGATCGGTTCTGGGTCCGGTTCTGTTCAATATCTTCATCAATGATTTAGATAATGGCATAGAGAGTACACTTATGAAGTTTGCAGACGATACCGAGCTGGGAGGGGTTGCAAGTGCTTTCGAGGATAGGATTAAAATTCAAAATGATCTGGACAAACTGGAGATATGGTCTGAAGTAAATAGGATGAAATTCGATAAGGACAAATGCAAAGTACTCCACTTAGGAAGGAACAATCAGTTGCACACATACAAAATGGGAAATGACTGCATAGGAAGGAGTACTGCAGAAAGGGATCTGGGGGTTGTAGTGGATCACAAGCTAAATATGAGTCAACAGTATAACACTGTTGCAAAAAAAGCAAACATCATTCTGGGATGTATTAGCAGGAGTATTGTAAGCAAGACACAAGAAGTAATTCTTCCGCTCTACTCCACGCTGATTAGGCCTCAACTGGAGTATTGTGTCCAGTTCTGGGTGCCACATTTCAGGAAAGATGTGGACAAATTGGAGAAAGTCCAGAGAAGAATAACAAAAATGATTAAAGGTCTAGAAAACATACATGACCTATGAGAGAAGATTGAAAAAATTGGGTTTGTTTAGTCTGGAGAAGAGAAGACTGAGGGGGGGGGGATATGATAACAGTTTTCAAGAACATAAAAGGTTGTTAACAAGGAGGAGGGAGAAAAATTGTTCTTTTTAACCTCTGAGGATAGGACAAGAAGCAATGGGCTTAAATTGCAGCAAGGGCAGTTTAGGTTGGACATTAGGAAAAAGTTCCTGTCAGAGTGGTTAAACACAGAAATAAATTGCCTAAGGAAGTGGTAGAATCTCTATTATTGAGGATTTTTAAGAGCAGGTGGGACAAACACCTGTCAGGGATGGTCTAGATAATACTTAGTCCTGCCTTGAGTGCAGGGGACTGGACTAGATGACGTCTTGAGGTCCCTTCCAGTTCTATGATTCTATGTTATATACTAACACTGTAAAACATCCAGATTATATGCTACCTACAGGATTCCTGCTGCATATACAAAGTACATAGGATGTGTGCGGTTTTCTATATGCTGTTTGTGCATACTCTCGCAGTGTAATTTAGTTGCCATGGTTACATTTCATAAAAATTCCTGGCATACTGGCAAATTTGGCTTTGAATGCATCCACAATATAATAAAACATGTCACACGGACTGACTGGTTGACTGAATGATAAGAACCGGTAACAGTTTAGTGCCGCATAAGATACCAATGTCAGATGAGTACTGTATGAATAGCTGCCCAACAGAAGCTCACACATAAAGTTCTGCTTTTCTGTCTACAAAGAGCAAACCTATACTTTCAGTCTGAACAAGCTTTATTTTGGATTAAGGAAAAGCAACAAAACAAGAATGAGCCAAAGTAAAAACTGCATGACAGTCAGCAGTGTATGTACACAGCTTGTTAACATGCTGCATCACTCTGCTTCACATATGGCAGCTGTCCCTGCAAAGAGCAGTTCATGAGAAATTTAAGGGACACAGAACAAATCCATTACAATTATGCAGCTACATATAGCACAGATGTGAGTGGCCTCTCCCACCCTCTATCCATGTCCTGGTATTTTGAATAGGAAATAATCTATTCCTTCTTTTCCCATTCCGTTTTTAGTATAGTTCTGTCCTTTCTCTATATTTCTTCTTCCTCTCCCCTTAGTGTACCCAAGTGATCCCAGCATGAGGGAGGTGCTGGGAATGAGAGGTGGCATGGCCAGGTGATCTCTAGAAGGCATAATTGCCCCTCAGGGTTTGCTGCAAGCTGGCACAGTTTAGCACTCCTCTGTGTTGGGAAGGGAGACAGCATAGAACCAGTCCCTGTTTGGTACCATTTTACACTAATTTTGCACAAGCTTGGAGAGTCAGGCCCAAGATGTCTGAACAACAGGGGAGAAATAATGTAATGCAGTTGCAAAAACACAGGGAACATGTGGATCAGTACAGAAAACAATGAAAGCCGCAGCTTTCAAAGACACAGCAAGAAAGAGACTCAAGCAATAGCAGAAGTAATATAATATTATAATAAAGAGGATCAATTATAATTACCTGATTCTGTGGGGTTGTTTCCTTTAGTCATTGGAAGAGTGGGTCAAACAATATAAAAATGAGTAGGATCCATATTCTTATTATCTGTAAGTGTTTCTATGATAAGTGTGTTCCATACCCTTCTAAATCAAGCTTTGTTATCTAGGATCCCCTCTTTTAGGGGAAGGTAGAGATGCAGTAAGTGTCATAGGGCCTGATCCTGATGTCACGTGCACTGGAATAAGTCAGGAACAACTCAAAAGTTAAACTAGCACGAGATCAGAATGAGACCACTGAAATTGGAGACCAGGCACCATAATTCTCAGTTAGTAATGGGAAAACTTCACAGGGTTATTAGTAGTAGTAGTAGTACTATTACAGTAATGGTTAGAGACCTCAGCTAAGATCCTGGCTTCTTTCTGCTAGACACTGTACAAACATAGGCAGAGAGAGTCCCTGCCCCAAAGAGCTACAGTACAAGACAGACACCGGGTGGGAGAAAAATCATAGCTAAAGTAACTTCACCAAGATCACACAGCATGAGCATTGCAGAGCTGTGAACAAAACCCAGGTTACCCAAATCCCAGTCTAGGGCTCTAGCTATTTGGCCATCCTGCCTTTCCATAGAGTGTTCCTAATTGAGGCTTAATTCATGTACGTACTCAGAAGTTTGGCTGCTTAGCTGAATTTTATGAACCACAAAAGTATTCAAACTTTGTCTGGAAGTCATATAAGAATAGGTTCTCTCATTAGATTCCCAGTGTTTCCGATGCCAGGCCCAGCTAGAAATACCACAAAAAAGGTGTGTTTTTTGTTGTTGTTTTGTTTGTTGTTGTTTTGTAGTGTTTTGATACTTTTTCTTCTTAGCCCAGCTGCATTCTACAAATGCAGAGGTCTACAGAAATGAAAACATTCAGGAGAATATAAGTTCACAGAACATTTCAGAATCTTCAAAAAAGTTTGGATCAGAGTCCTGTCTAGAAAGCAATAATGTTTGGGGTGTCATTATTTTGGGGGCAGTACTGTGTTTCCATTCCTACATATAATATGGTAGTGGCTCTTCCGAGTTCCAGTGGCTTCAATGTGATTGCAAAATATTTAGCTACTATGCATTCATATTTACATAGAGTTTCAAGGGTGGACCAAATGTAGCCCTAAAATGCACCATATTGCATCTTGTTTAGTGTTTTGAATTAAAGATTCCAGCTGCGGGCATATGGGAGGGACTGGGGCAGTTTCTGTCTCCCATGAGCAAGTTCTTTTCTGCTTCACCTTCCTCCCCAAAGGTTAAATCCTGGCAATACAATGATTAAAGAGAGAATATGAACATATGGACTTTTCTAATTGCTGCCCTGCTGAAGCTTATTAACTAATACATTTTGTTTATGTAGCACCTGTCTACCGAAGGATACTGGGCACTTGAGCTATATAGAAGTGCAGATTATAAAAAAAATAAATATGTCCAAGAGTAAAACAAAAACTAGTAAGTGTATTTTAAAATAATAAATAAAAGGGAACACACTGTGCAAAAGGCCTTACACATTTTTTAAAAGCGCTTGAAACTAACTTTTTTAATGAATTGTTTCCCTGTGTCTTTTCATTATCCCAACAGAAGGCCTATTCCATAGCTCTGCAGCCACAAGAACAAAGATACAGAGAGTTCCCTCGGCCTTTGCAAGCCATAATTTATGGTAGCACATTTCCTTGGACCTCAGAAGAGGAGATCATATGATTAGTATTTATATTACACCACAGCCTAGCAGGTGAGGGCAGTCAAGATCCAGGCCCCATTATTCTAATCATTGTGGAAACATAATAAGAAACAGTCTTTGCCTGAAATAATTTACAAGCTATACTGATAAGAAAGGGAAAGAGTGGGAAGGGAAGCAGCAGCAGAGAGCGGTGAGTCACTTGCCCACGGTAATACATTCTGAAAGGAACAGGTGGACAACAGGACAGTGTTCTGCCTTCCCAGAAACAAGACACAGGACATCATGCTAATATAGGATAGACTTCTGAAGTTGACGGGCAAGGATCCATTGGTGATGGTTCATATCGGCACTAATGTCATGGGATATCTTGCAGATAGTAGATGACTTCAGGGAACGTTGGAAGCATGCTGAAGAAGAATGTCCAAGCAATCTTCTCTGAGATCAGTCCTGTCCCACAAGCAGAAGCAGACAGAAGGCAGAAGACTCTGCATGTGACTAGGTAAGTGGTGTAGTGTGGAGGATTTTGGTTTTATAGAACATTGCTCCATCTTCTATGGGAGAGGGCAGCTATATAGCTTGGATGGCCTCCACCTCAGTAGAAGGGGAACCAGTCTCCTCGGGACAAGTTGGCTAGAGTAATCAGGAGGTTGTTAAACTAATAGCAAAAGAGGAGGGTAAAAAGAGTGAAGATATGAGCTATCAGCACATAGTGAACATGTTGAGAACAAATTTAATCAAGGAACCAAAGGACATGAAGAGACAAAATTCCTGAATTGCCTATTCACATTAATGCTAGGAGCATGGGTAACATAGAAGAGGAATTGGAATTGCTCATTTATGGGCATAAATTCAATCTAGTTGATATTACTGAAACCTGGTGGGATGATTCACACTACTGGAATGTTAAAATCAATGGTTATAGCCTATTTAGGAAGGATAGAGTGGGCAAAACGGGAGGGTGAGTGGCAGTCTATATCAAAAATTACATGTGTCCGAGTCACTGATAAAAGGGAAGAAAATGGTCTTGAATGCTTATGGATCAGTGTCCTAAAAGTTAAAGCACAAGACGGGGCATTAGCCGGTGTCTGCTACAAACCACCAAATCAAACTAGGGAACAGGATGACTGGCTCTTTATGCACCTATCTATAATGTGTAGGTGTGGGGGGGAAACTGTGTGTGATCATGTGGGGGTCAATTTGAGTGACATATGCTGGAGGTCTCATGCTGCCAGTACTAAAACATCCTTGGAATTTCTAAACATTATAGATGACAATTTCATAACTCAAACAGTATTGTTGCCAACACAGGAATTTTATATTGGACCTCATTTTGACAGATAATGTGGAACTAATCACAGAACTAAAAATTAATGGTAGCTTAGTACAAGTGATCATGACTTGATCACATTTATAATGTTCAAGCAGACTAAAGTCCAGACCAGTAGTACATATACTTGGTGTTTTAATAGAACCAACTTCACAAATCTGAAAACAATCATGAGCCAAACCAGCTGAGAGAAAACATTTAATCAGAAAAAATATGAATTATAATTGGGTGTCATTTAAGAACACCTTACTAGATGCCCCCAAAAGCCTCAATCCCACAACTTAGCAAGAAGTCTGTTCTGGTTTAAAAAAAAAACAAAAAAACCCAGACCTGATTTAGAGGGGAAGTGAAGGCAGCTATAAAAAATTATAACAAATGGAAGAAATGGGAAGTTGACAGTAATGAATATAAATCAGAAGTTAAGAACTGTAGAACACTGATTAGGGAAGAAATGGGACACAAAGAAAAATCTATGTCCAGCAAGGTTAAGGACAATAAGAGGAGTATTTTAAATATATTAAGAACAATAAAAATCCTAACAATGGTACTGGCCCATTACTAGATGGAAATGGTAGATTTATCAATAATGATGCAGAAAAAGCAGATATGTTCAATAAATATTTCTGTTTGTATTTGGGGAAAAACAGGTGATATAGTTTCAGCATATGATAACACTTTCCATTCCACTAGTATCTCTGGAGAATGTTAAACAGAAGCTACTAAAGTTTAACATTTTTAAATTAGCAGGTCTTGATAACTTGCATCCAAGTTTCAAAAAAGCTGTGTGAGGAGCTCACTGGACCATTAATGATGATTTTCAATAAGTGTTAGAACCCTAGGAAAGTTCCAGAATACTGGAAGAAAGCCAATCTTGTGCCAATATTTAAAAAGGATAAACAGGATGTCCCAGGCTATTATAGGCCTGTCAGCCTGACCGTTTCTAGGAAAGATGATAGACTGTTTGATACAAGACTTGATTAATAAATAATTAAAGGAGGGAAATGTAATTAATTCAAATCAACATGGGTTTATGGAAAATAGATCCTGTCAAACTAACTTGATATCTTTTTGGTTAAGATTAAAATTTTTGTTGATAAAGGTAACAATGTTGACATAATATACTTGGATTTTTGTAAGGCATTTGACTTGGTACCACGTGAATTTTGATTAAAAAAGAAGAACGATATAAAATTATTGTCTTTCCAAAATTTGTTTCAATAATTTTAAGGTGCAGACATATATCACAGACTGATAGTGATGAGACAAAGATTTGTTCAGTGCTTTGTCCAAGTATAAGTGTGCAATCACATGAGTAATTGTTTTTTTCAAACTCCTATTGTTCATGTTTCAAAAATGATGCTGTCTGAAGGTCGTGTGTGTCCATAGTTAACAATATACGATGTTTACTTCACAATTTTCAAATCACACCCATCCACCAAAGAGAGTAAGTGCTGTGGCAGGTGTGAAGAAAACACTTCCTATAAGATAAACTGTATTCTACATAAACTCAGGCAAACAAATGCAGAATCAAGGAATTAATTGTGTGATTCAGTCAGCATGCTTTACCAATTTAAGGTACATCTATGAAACCTATTGTATACTGGAAAAAAAGTATAAATTCAAATAGCAATTCAGTGAACACAGTGCTCACAGGAATAATAGTGATTCCTGAGTTGCCAAACATTTCCTGGGGAAATAATTAGCCCAGATCCTCTGCTACAGCCACTGGGCACACAGCACACCTTAGGAAGGTGCATATTTGCACAAGGGTGACTTTGAGCCATATTCCCACCCATTGAATCTTTGGTTGGTTGTGCATCAGGCCATTCCCTGGAGTAAGTTCAAGCAGATTGTAGGCCCCAAAGCATTCATAAAGCAACTGGGGATCTTCCAGCTCACTGAGAAGCCCTTATGTCAGCTGCAGGGGAGAGGGAGTAGTATAGGAGTTGCTATCTTGGCTCTACAGTGATCCTTCTGTGGGCTGATTAGGGCAGTTTTAGGGCTGCTTTGTGCTGGCTGTAGGGTGCAAAGCAACCCTAATATAGATCCGCTCCATAATCTCATCCCCAAATTTCACTGGAATAGATAGCGCCAGGCATGCTTTTCACCTGAGTGAAGAACTCGGGACACCCTGCTTGTTTTTGAAGAAATGGTTGCTGGATATCTACTAGCCCAGTCTGTTAGCTGCACTTGCAGCCATTTCCTAGTGTCCCAGCTGTGCAAAGTAGACATGAGGCGTTCAACCAGTGGAAGATTCCCTCTACATTTCATCCCACATTTCATGATCCCCAGAGGATTAATACAGAATTGGTCCTGTACTTCTACTGGCAATGTGACTACTGTGTCTCTTATGTAATTTCATCCCATGAGACACATTGCTTTAGGCTCAGACTCAAGAGGTGCTGAGCTGTGGGCACCCTCAATTCCCTGTGAAGTGAATAGGAGCTGAGGGTGCTGATCACATGCCTAGAGCTGTTGCTAGTTAGCCTCTCCTTTTCGCCTCATTCTCCATTATCCTATGCCACATCTGGGTGGTAAATTGCAGAGCCATGTAATGAATTGGAGCTATCATATATAACATATAGGGCCAGATTCATTGCTGCATTTCTATGTGCCATGCTGCTAATGCAAAGCAGTCAGAAATGCTACTTTGCATAACTAGAGTTGCACAAGACATCCAGACTATATTAGTGAATGCTGGCCATAATCTGCTTGTGCATATATGTCTGATTCTGATACAGTTTGAGCTGCCAAGCCTCTGTTCAGACAGCTCCTAATTTACATATTGCAGATGAACGACTCCGTGAACAGCTATTTTTCCTCTACTTCCCAGAAATGAGAGACTTCTTTCTTGTAAGATTTCCAGTACTTCTCAATATCTAACAGGACAGAAATGGCTCAAAAATAGCATTTTACATTGTGATGGGGTGTTCACCCCACACTAGTTCAGAAAAGCACAAATGTGTCTCAGAAGGTGTTAATTAACCTATTAGGCCTTGATGGGCAACTGCTGATTGAGGATGGAGCCCAGCTACACAGGAGCAGGCAGGGCTGCTATAAAGTCAGGAAGTTTGCAACAGAAAGGGGCTACAGTGTCAAAGCCTGCAGTCACTCTCTGAGCTTAGAGAAGAAAGATGGAGAAACCCATGGGGCGAATGGAAGCCCTGGGATCCTGGCCCTGAGGGAAGTCCATACGCAGGGAGATGGTGGTGGAGAAGGAAGCCTGATAGAAGCGGAGTAGGAAAAGGCTTAGAGAAAAGGCAGCAAGGTTTGGGACAGAGCAGCACTGGGCTACTGATTTGAAGGTCCCTGAGCTGGAACATGGAGTAGTGGGCAGGCCCAGGTTCCTCTACCAGCCACTGGGGAAGTGGCACAGTCTGGGCAATGCATTGGAAGACTACCTGAGATAGGTCATCCGGCAAGACTTTGATTACCCTGGCAGGGAAAAATCTAGTGACCTGGCTGGAGGCTAGGCAAGGCCAAGAAGAGGGAGCACTGCAACTTCTGGTGCATCAGAGGGGTTGTAGCGCGAACGAGAGACAGATGTCAGACTGGGCGGAGCTATTCCCCAGACATAGCCATAAGGAGGCACCACAGCGATAAGTGTACCCTGTTATATGCATGGAAACAGAGGGGCATGTAAAGAGGTGTGGCAAATACTAGATTCTCCCCATTTCAAAAGTTTAGATCCAGGATTTTATTATATCTTAACCTGTTCTAATTACTTCATTAGATGATCTTCTCCTTGCAACAACCACCCTAAAAAATGGTTTTTTCCTCTCGTATGTACAATAAAAAGTAACTCTTGGAATCACGTGAGATAATTTTCTGACCACAGCTCAAAAGATGTCATTATAAAATATAAAAGCAATAGCAGCAACATGTCTTGGAATTATTGAGACTAGTGTACGAGTATGCTTCATAATCACCAGCTTTATCTGCAACTACAAGCACATAACGTACGCGCGCGCGTGTGTGTGTGTATCTATAACATCCTGCAGCTCAGTGCTAAGCAACAGTCATGGAGCAGGGGAAATGACACAGAAGAGTCATAATGAGTTGTTACACTGCAAAGTCTCTATTCAGTTACTCATGGGATAAGAATGACTTGAGAATTTTTGTCATTCAACTGCAAATTAAAGCATCACTTCACACAGATCAGGCACTCAAATCACTCCTCAGTACCTTGACACTTACAGGAGCTTCCGTGTCTGGAAGTCATATCTTTCCTACTAACTCTTATGCCTGGGTGAAGCTGCTCTGTGCATTCAGCCATCAGGGTCTCAGTGGAGTTGTTAGTCCAGCACAAAAATAATTTCAGTATCACAGGGAAAAAATGTACAATTCTATCCTATTTTCCCAGCTCAGAATCCATAATTGTACATTCCATCTAAATGATTTAATAGATTATTGCTCCTTAGGGATATCAGCTATGCAAATTAAGCTGTAATATTATATATATAATTCTATGAAAGGCCCCAATTCAGAAATCATCTGCTTAAGTGCTTTCCTGAATCAGGGCCAAAGTGCCTTACAATCAGGGAACCCAGATTTCTATGATAACCCCCTCCCCCAAATTCTCTGATAAAAAGACACAAAAATCCGTGTTTAAAATGACATGATTAAAATGAAATGCTGAGCTTTAGTTTCCCTAGCCACAATATATATATATATATATATATATATAGGTATCAGTTGAACACAATGTTTTATTGAAATATTTACAATTTTTAAGCAAGTTCCAAGCCTACCAGTGCCATCAATCATTATAATACAATACAATAGAATTGCAATTTGTATTTCTTACTTATATCAAATACTTCTATGTCTGTATTCTATACAGTGGAACCTAGTTTATCCTAGGGTTGTCAACTTTCTAATCACACAAAACCGAACACCCTAGCCCCACCTCTTCCCCGAGGCCCTGCCCCCTGCTCAATACATTCCCCCTCCCTCGGTGGCTTGCTTTCCCCCACCCTCACTCACTTTCACTGGGCTGGGGCAGGAAGTTAGGGTGCAGGAGGTGACTCCAGGATGGGGCAGGGAGTTGGGGTGCGGGCTCCAAGGTGGGGCCAGAAATGAGGGGTTCTTCAGAGTGCGGAAGGGGGCTCTGGGCTGGGGTAGGGAGTTGGTGTGCAGGAGGGGATGAGGGCTTCAGATGGGGGTGCAGGCTCTGGGGTGTGGCTGGGGATGAGGGGTTTTAAGTGCAGGAGGGGGCTTCAGACTGGGGGCTGGGGCCAAGGAATTTGGAGTGCGGGAAGGGGCTGTGGGTTGAGGCAGGAGGTTGGGGTGCAGAGGGGGTGAGGGCTCCATCTTGGGGTGCAGGCTCTGGGGTGGGGCTGGGGTGAGGGGTTTGAGGTGCAGGAGGGAGTTCTGAGTTGGGGGGGGCTCAGGAATGGGGCAGGGTTTGGGGGCTCAGGGTTAGGGCACAGGGTTACCTCAGGTGGCTCTCCGTCAGCGGCAAAGCGGGGCTAATGCCGGCTGCCTGCCTTTTCTGGCTTTGTGCTGTGCCCCAGAAGCAGCCAGAAGGTCCGGCTCCTAGGTGGGGGGGCAGAAGGTTCCACGCACTGCTCTCGCACACAAGCACCGCCCCCCAGCTCCCATTGGCCACAGTTCCTGGCCAAAGGAAGTGTGGAGATGGTGCTCGGGGTGGGGGAAGCACGTGGAGCCCCGTGGCCCCCCCGCCTAGGAGCAAGACCTGCTGGCCGCTTTCAGGGCACAGCATGGTGCCAGGACCGGTATGGACTAGCCTGTCTTAGGGTATGTCTACACTGCCGCGCTAGTTCGGCGGCTGGGGATCGAAGTTCCGGGTTCGATTTATCGCGTCTGGTGTGGACGCGATAAATCGAACCAGGAAGTGCTCGCCGTCGACTGCGGTACTCCAGCTAGACGAGAGGAGTACCGCGGAGTCGACGGGGGAGCCTGCCTGCCGCGTGTGGACCGCGTCTGAACCGCGGTAAGTTCGAAGTAAGGTATGTCGAATTCAGCTACGTTATTCACGTAGCTGAATTTGCGTACCTTACTTCGACTTGGGGGGTAAGTGTAGACCAAGCCTTAGACTCGCAGCACTGCTGACCAGACTTTTAACGGCCTGGTCGATGGTGCTGATTGGAGCCGCCAGGGTCCCTTTTCGACTAGGTGTTCTGGTCGAAAACTGGACATCTGGCAACCCTAGTTTATCCGATGTAATTGGGCCCGGGGCCAGATCACCTGAGGCCTGAATCAAGGTGCCTGGGGCTGCCAGCCCAAGCCCCATCACCTGGGGCTTGGCCTGCCAACCCCAGTTCGATTAATATGGAGAGATGGATAATGGAGGCTCAGTTTAACGGGGTTCTACTATATGTATTTATTGTTTTACAAAATGTAAAAATAAAAGATTCTCTGTAAAAACACAGATTTCTAGGATTGCTGCTTATAACACTGTACTTTTAAGAGCACTGCAATTTGCCCATCTCTTGGAATATCAATGGGACCAAGAGATACTGTTGGCAAGTATATCAGGCCTACTTCATACTCTTACAACAAATGCAATTCTATCTATTTAATGTCTACATTAAAATTAGGGCTTTTTTTTTTTTTTACAACTCTGATCTGAGAGGCCATATAGTAAACTGCACTGTACTTAATATATATTCCTTACTGGAATGGTATAGGATTGAGTAAATGCTGCCAAGATGAGAACCTGTGATCTAGGGATCTTAGACTCTGAAGGCCAGAAACAAGGAATGTATGACCCTAAACAACTTTGGGATTCACTTTTTACAGTAAAAGTAGGGTGAATTCCCCATTGAACTCAAAGTCCTATCCAGGCTTTGTGGCTGGTGGTTTAAATTACAGCACTTTTGTAAACTAGCAATGCACAATCACCCACCAACTCATCAAGACGTAAGAGGTATGTGCAAGTTGCAGTGTCTTTTAGCAAAATACCAACTGCTCTATCTTCAGCAGCGCTCCAGTTTAATCGGTCAATGCAAAGTATGGTGAAATTGAGGGATCCACCTCCTACCCATCCTCTTTGAGTCAGTTTGTGCCCCTGGAGATGCATGGTGGCAACAGTCTTAGGCCTGGTCTACACTACGAGTTTAGGTCGACTTTAGCAGCGTTAAATCGAATTAAGCCTGGACACGTTCACACGACGAAGCCCTTTCTTTCGACTTAAAGGGCCCTTTAAACCGGTTTCTTTACTCCACCTCCGACGAGGGGATTAGCGATAAAATCGGCCTTAGCAGGTCGGAATTGGGGTAGTGTGGACGGAATTCGACGTTATTGGCCTCCGGGAGCTATCCCACAGTGCTTCATTGTGACCGCTCTGGACAGCACTCTCAACTCAGATGCACTGACCAGGTAGACAGGAAAAGCCCCGCGAACGTTTGAATTTCATTTCCTGTTTGCTCAGCGTGGAGAGCACAGGTGAGCACGCAGAGCTCATCAGCACAGGTAACCGTGATGGCGTCCCAGGATCGCAAAAGAGCTCCATCATGGACCGAACGGGAGGTACGGGATCTGCTCGCCATATGGGGAGATGAATCAGTGCTAGCTGAACTCCGTAGCAGTAAACAAAATGGCAAAATATTAGAAAAGGTCTCCAAGGCCATGAAGGACAGAGGCCATAACAGGGACGCACAGCAGTGCCGCGTGAAAATTAAGGAGCTACGGCAAGCCTACCACAAAGCCAGAGAAGCAAACAGAAGGTCCGGGGCAGAGCCGCAAACATGCCGCTTCTACGCGGAGCTGCATGCCATTCTAGGGGGTGCTGCCACCACTACCCCAACCGTGTGCTATGACTCCCTCACTGGAGAAACACACAGGGAAGCGGGTTCGGGGTATGAGGAAGATGAGGATGGAGATAATGTAGATAGCTCACAGCAGCAAGGAAGCGGAGAAACCGGTTTCCCCAACAGCCAGGATATGTTTATCACCCTGGACCTGGAACCAGTAACCCCCGAACTCACCCAAGGCGTGCTCCCAGACCCTGAGGGCACACAGGGGACCTCTGGTGAGTGTACCTTTGTAAATATTACACATGGTTTAAAAGCAAGCGTGTTTAATGATTAATGATTAATTTGCCCTGGCAATCGCGGCCAGTACAGCTACTGGAAAAGTCTGTTAACGTGTATGGCGATGGAGCGGAAATCCTCCAGGGACATCTCCAGAAAGCTCTCCTTCATGTACTCCCAAAGCCTTTGCAAAAGATTTCTGGGGAGGGCTGCCTTATCCCGTCCGCCATGGTAGGACACTTTACCACGCCAGGCCAGTAGCACGTAGTCTGGAATCATTGCATAACAAAGCATGGCAGCTTATGGTCCCGGTGTTTGCTGGCATGCAGACAACATCCATTCCTTATCACTCTTTGTTATCCTCAGGAGAGTGATATCATTCACGGTCACCTGGTTGAAATGGGGCGATTTTATTAAGGGGACATTCAGAGGTGCCCCTTCCTGCTCTGCTGAACAGAAATGTTCCCCGCTGTTAGCCACGCGGTGGGGGGGAGGGGTGAAGTGATCATCCCAGAGAATTGGGGGGGGGGGAGGGGAGTTAGTTGGGTTTGTGCTGCATGTTAACCCGGAAACCGCAGCACCTCCTTTTACATTGCAAACCCATTTTAAATGGCCAACCCAATGGGTGCTTGGTATGGGAAATGAGAGCGCTACTGTTTGAAACCATTCCGACACGTTAAGAAGGTTAAAAAAGCCAAAAGACTGTGTCTTACCATGGCTGCCTGCAAGCCGAAATCTATTGCCTGGCACTGCGTGAGTGATCTCTCACACCAAACCGGCAGGCCCTCAATAGAAGAGGAAAAATGCGACCTTGTAACGAAAGCACATGTGCTGTGTAATGTGAACAGCAAAATTTAACATGAAAGAGTGTACCCATTGTTCTCTAAAATGTGTCTTTTTTAACTACCTCTCCCTTCTCCTCCACCAGCTGCAAATGTTTCTCCTTCACAGAGGCTAGTGAAGATTAGAAGGAGAAAAAGGAGGACGCGGGATGATATGTTCACGGAGCTCCAGATGTCCTCCCACGCTGAGAGAGCACAGCAGAATGCGTGGAGGCAGTCAATGTCAGACTACAGAAAAGCACAGTATGAACGAGAGGAGAGGTGGCAGGCTGAATCGCGGGATGAACAGAGCAAGTGGCGGGCTGAAGATGATAGGTGGCATCAGCTTGCAGACAGAAGGCAAGAGTCGATGCTCCGGCTGCTGGAGCATCAAACTGATATGCTCCAGCGTATGGTTGAGCTGCAGGAAAGGCAGCAGGAGCAGAGACCGCCGCTACAGCCCCTGTGTAACCAACAGCCCTCCTCCCCAAGTTCCATAGCCTCCTCACCCAGACGCCCAAGAACACGGTGGGGGGGCCTCCCTGTCACTCCACCCCAGATGATTGCCCGAGCATAGAAGGCTGGCCTTCAATAAGAGTTAAAGTTTTAAACTGCAGTGTGTCCTTTTCCTTCCCTCCTCCCCCACCCATCCCGGGCTACCTTGGCAATTATCCCCCTAGTTGTGTGATGAATTAATAAAGAATGCATGAATGTGAAGTAACAATGACTTTATTGCCTCTGCAAGTGGTGATCGAAGGGGGGAGGGGACGGTGGGGTGGTTGGTTTACAGGGAAGTAGAGTGAACCGGGTGGGGGGGGGAGGGTTCATCAAGGAGAAACAAACAGAAGTTTCACACCATAGCCTGGCCAGTCACAAAACTCGTTTTCAAAGCTTCTCTGATGCGCACCATGCCCTGCTGTGCTCTTCTAACTGCCCTGGTGTCTGGCTGCGCGTAATCAGCGGCCACGCGATTTGCCTCAACCTCCCACCCCGCCATAAATGTCTCCCCTTTACTCTCACAGATATTGTGGAGCGCACAGCAAGCAGCAATAACAATGGGGAATATTATTTTCGCTGAGGTCTGAGCGAGTCAGTAAGCATGCCCAGGTGCCCATGATTGACAGCCACTGCAGTACGATGACGACGGATACCAATCTTAATATACCATCTTCTACCAAAAGGCAAGGGGCTGCTGCTGTGTGCAATGCAGCCCCACGTCTGCCAGCCCCACGTCTGCCAGCACCCAGATCGCCCTCGGCCTCTTCTGGGTGCTTAGCAGAAAATACTGGGCGCTTGGCAGAAAATGGCATACTACGACTGATAGCCATCATCGTCATTGTGAAGGCAGCAGAATATGACTGGGGGGATGGGGGACTGGGGGACATACGGAGTTCCAGCCACTGCTGTACGATGACGACGGTTACCAGTTGTAATACACCATCTACTGCCAAAAGGCAAAAGGCAAGGGGCTGGTGCAATGCAGCCCTACGGCTGCCAGCCCCACGGCTGCCAGCACCCAGATCGCCGATGAAGGCTACCAGTCATGCTGCACCGTCTACCGCCAAAAGGCAGTTAGCTGCTGCTGCTGTGTAGCAATGCAGTACCACGTCTGCCGGCACCCAGAGGACATATGGTGACGGTGAGCTGAGCTGAGCGGGCTCCATGCTTGCCGTGGTATGATGTCTGCACAGGTAACCCAGGTAAAAAGGCGCGAATCTATTGTCTGCCGTTGCTCTGACGGAGGGGGAGGGGCCTGACAACATGTACCCAGAACCCCCCGCGACACTGTTTTGCATCATTCAGGCATTGGGGTCTCAACCCAGAATTTCAATGGACGGCGGAGACTGCGGGAACTGTGGGATAGCTACCCATAGTGCAATGCTCCGGAAGTCGACGCTAGCCTCGGTACTGTGGACGCAGTCCGCCGACTAGAGCACTTAGAGCATTTTATGTGGGGACACACACAATCGGCTGTATACAACCGATTTCTATAAAACCGGCTTCTATAAATTTGACCTAATTTCGTTGTGTAGACATACCCTTATTCTTCATATAGGCACAGTAATTGCAGTTGACCCTGCAACTTCTCCTTGTGTGAGGCATCCAAGGAAGGAGAGGTTCTTTGTGCACTCCCCATGTCTTGTGTGCCCATGCAAGAGACAGTAACAATCTGGCCATAAAAGTACATTCATATTCCAAAGAAAATAAAAAGAAATCTGTTCAGTAAAACTGTTCAACTTCTTAATATGCCAAATGATTGCATCAAAATATTTACTGTCTAGCATTTGATTATGTCTGACACTTTACGACAAAAATAAATTTATCCATAAAAGGCCAAACCTGATGTCACAGTCTCTTTGACAAAGCTATCATATCCTCTTATTATGTTCAGAAACCTCTGATTTGTAATACACTGCAGGCCGAGAAGCAAAGCTCCCAAAATTGCATTGCACCACTCATGCAAGGTCAGATTTTACAGCATATAGAAGTTTTATCCACAAAGTCTTAAAACTGCTGTGCCTGAAGTTTTGACAGGTGTCATAAATTGAGGATACTTGCTCCCAGCCAAGAATCTCCCCCCCACCCCCACCCCCACCCACCCAATTTCTAAGTTAAAATTCTTGTCTGCAGAGATCTAGGGGAGGGAAAATACACACTATGGTATTAGCAATGATCAAGAAAAAACCCTACCTGCTAATTTACAAGCCATTACATCTGTTACCTAAACTGATTAAGTAAAAATTCATGAGATTAATTTGGCATTTACTCTTGTGAAAATTTGCCACATTTTCTCTTTCCTCTCTTTTGTGTGTGTGTGGCAGGAAGGGGAGAGAGAGGAGGTTGGCTTGTTAGTCTGGTTTGTTGTGTTTTTTTGTTTTGTTTTGTTTTTGTTTTTGTTTTGAGGCTTTCTTCTGACGAAGTGGGTATTCACCCACGAAAGCTTATGTTCCAATACATCTGTTAGTCTTAAAGGTGCCACAGGACTCTCTGTTGCTTTTTACTGAAGTTAGACATTTTTAAATCAGCAGATCTGGAAAACTGACATCCAAGAGTTTTAAAAGAACTGGCTGAAGAGCCTACTAGACTGTTAATGCTGATTTTCAAAAAGTCTTGGAACACTGCGGAGTTCCAGAATTTTGGAAGAAACTAATGATGTGGCAATATTAAAAAGGGTAAACGGGGATAATTAACCATTGGAAGAATGTATTAAAGGCCATGACGGGCATTTTTAAAATTTGTAATTTTTTTTTCTAAAAGATATGCTATATGAATTATTTTGAAGAAGTTCTATGTCCTGTGTTATACAGGAGGTCAGTCTAGATTATCACAAAGATGCTTTCTGGTCTGGAAATCTATGAATCTGTTAGACAGAGGGTCTTGGGTTTTAGAGCAATAATTTTACTCTAGCACCTACGATTAATTTAGAACTGTATTTCTGCTCAAAAATAAAATAAAAAATGAAAAAAAAAATTGTCAAAGGGAAGGAGTGAATTAGAAGTAATAGGCGTAGAAGAAATTATGCAAAGTTCTGTCATCAGTATCAGTTGTAATTTCTATAATCTCTTTTGCTTGACTATTTACTCTCAATAAACTGAAGCACTAAAACGTGTGATAGTAGGATGATACTTTAAGGGCTGGAGATATTTCAGTCTATGATGAGGGGTGCACCTTATAATGAAGTACAGTGAAAAAATGCAATGGTACAAATACACACATGCAGGAATTTAGCACAAATGTTCCATTTCACCAACTAACAAGCAAAAACTGTAACTCCTCCCACCTTCCCCACGGTCGTGCAGTGAAGTATAAAGCGCTTTGGTCATTATTTGACCAGATCTAATCTAGAACCTTTCACTTCTATGTAATTGTATTGAAAGCAGCTTGAGTTGATCATTAATGAAAATTATCATCATCTGATGGCAGTTTGGTGGCCTATGTGAAATGAGTTTGTTGTTTTCAGCCTAGTTCCCAATGAATCAGAATTCACTCGCACCACAAGTCATCACTTTTGACACTATTTAGCCACATTTTGCCTGTTTCAGCACGAAGGTCAATAGCTCTACTTCTAGTTCAAGCAAGAATCAATTCAGGGAAGTTCTATGGTCTGGGTTATGCTGGAGGTCAAACTAGATGGTCCCAGTCATCCTTTTATTTTCATAAATGTAATTCTATGGCCAACAGCCTTCAAAGTCAATGTTTATCATTTAATTTACTTGTGAACATGGGGTTTATCATTCTAATCCAAATTATCAAGGTACTTAAGCATGTGTCTAACTTCAAACAAGTGAGTCAATGAGATTAATCACATGCTTAAAATGAGGTAGTTGCTTATGTACATTACAGATTCAGGGCCACAGAGCCTTACCTAAACTCTCACCCTGCTAAAGTGGTCCCCCCACGTCCAGGAGGAATTCCATGAACAAGGCATTATGGGAAAAGTTACACTTCAGTTACCCTTCATATTTCTATTCTGCAGATAAATAGGTGACTTCAAGTCTGTTAGCTTAGCATCTTTTACCAGCATTAGAATTAAATTCACACACACACACACACACACCAACAGATACCTGAGTACTAAAAGTTACTAGGGTACTGTGACACAAAGGCCTTTTGGCAAAGAGTCCCCTGTTTCTTGCAAACAACTCTTGTCTCAGACCTGACAAACACTATATCAAATATATTGCTTTCAAGGTATTTGTCCATAAAGGGTAACATGTAAGATCTCTGTTGAAAGCCTGCAACTTAGCAATGTTCATAATCATAGTGCGTTGGGGTAATATGTAAGGAATAATGTAACTACCAGAAGTTTATGCGCTAATGGCCTTAAGGTTAAAAGGAATCACCCTGTTATGTTTTGCACTGGGGACCCACTATGCATCCAAAATTCACGATGAAGTCAATCTGAGTTTGGGATTTGCCAGGGACATAAGATTGGGTCTTGAACAAAAAGCTAGTTGTAGTTTTCTCCAGTTGTTTAACCTGGTTCTTTTAGCTAATGACCCATGAACGCCAGAGCAAATTCACTAAAACTCTTCATCAGTTTGATTTAAGCAAGTCTTCTTAATGTTGTGGTCATGAATTCACAGAATACACAAAGCCCTTTACATCTCACTGAGTTACAGAGAGGAAGGCAGAGGTCTGAGTAACAAAATGCAGTGCGGAAAGGAATGTGCTTAACCTATCCTTAAATACACAGGCCTGAAATTACTAACATTAGGATTCAAAATGATGCAAATTTGTGCCAGATCTCAGTGAGGTTGTCTCTGGGGCAGAAAAGTCCATCCATCCCAGAGTAGGAAGCAGGAGGGGAAAACAGTTGCCAAACACCAATAATTGTATCAAACAACTTTTCATAAAATTAAAATTAGATAAGTATTCTTTTACCCAAAATCAGGAACTATGTAGCAAAAGGAGCAAAGATATGAACATACAATGGTTGCTGTAATGTATACTGGAGCAGGGAAAGGGAACCTGTAGACAAGGGTAAAAGTAATTTAAAGGACTTACCTGTATGCCAGAGTCCTGAGCGGGGTGTGGCCTAACCAGAAGAGGCGTGGCCTCAACTGGAAGAGGTGGGGCCTTTCAAGATTTAAAGGCCCCAAGGCTCCAGCTGTGGCTGGGAGCCCCAGGGACTTTAAATCACCCTGGAGCTACCAGCTGCAGAGGCGGCTGGGAACCCTGGGGCTCAGGGGCAAATTAAAGGGCCCGGGGCTCTGGCCACTATGGAGCTCCGGGCCTTTTAAATCACCATGGGAGCCCTGCCGCTGGGCGGCAGGGCTTGGGCTGGGGTAACAGCGACAGGGCTCTGGCAGTGATTTAAAGGGCCCGGGGCTCCGGCTGCTGTGGGGAGCCCCGGGCCCTTTAAAGCACCGCCGGACCTCCATCAGCAGGGCTCAGGCTGCGCTTTAAAGGGCCCAGGGCTCCCCGCAGGGGCCAGAGCTCCAGGACCTTTAAATCCCCGCCCGAGCCCAGCTGCCGGAGCTCCAGCGGTGATTTAAAGGGTCTGGGCTCCCTGCAGCGGCTGGAGCCCTGGGCTCTTTAAATCACTGCCAGAGAAACCGGTCCAGTCTGGCACTGCGTACTGGCTCTTGCTGGTATGCTGTACCTGACCGTACTGGCTTACTTTCACCTCTGCCTGTAGAAGGAGTTAGTAGGGTATGTTAAGAAATCTAGCTCAGCTTCAAGCAGAACACCAGCAACTACACTAGACTCTCATTTTCAGAGATGCAAAGTACCTGCAGCCCACCTCTGAAAACCAGGCCCCTTGTATTTGAGGGATGCTCATTAAATTCAAATATGTTCCATTGTGTTGCAAAACAGCTGGAAAATTGAGACCAACACATCTTCCCAACTTTTCGTGAAATCCATTTGCTTTGGCTACCAGGTGACTGAAGAGGATGACTTTGAGTGGCAATCCAAGGAACATGCTCTTAAAAGGTTTAGAATAGAATCACAGAATCATAGAATATTAGGGTTGGAAGAGACCTCAAGAGGTCATCTAGTCCAATCCCCTGCTCAAAGGAGGACTGACACCAATTAAATCATCCCAGCCAAGGCCTTGTCAAGCCGGGCCTTAAAAACCTCTAAGGATGGAGATTCCACCACCTCCCTAGGTGAATGTGACTTTGAATGTGTCTGAGGAAAAGTAAAGACACATAAGCCATGGAGGAGTTGGAACACTTTTGTTTAAAAATAACTACTGGGTGGCTGAAGGTTGTGGGGTTTGTGGACTCATAGCTCCTGCCTTAATTGAAAAGAGATCTATATGCAATGTACTGTCCCTATTAAACACTAGCAAAACTGATCACTTGGAAGATGAAATGCTTGCTCCTTGGCAACAATGATTTATTTGGTTTTAAACATCTGTGGTTGTGGTCAGTAAGTTACAGCTTCACATACTGAAAATTAATTATTCTATGTATATTTATTAGACTCTTGGCATTATAATTGTATATACAAGACATCTGATAATTTTCTGCAATAGCTAACAAAATGGGAAAGACTTGTTGGGGAAAAAAAACAATAGTCCTAAAATTATTCACTTATTTTCAATAGTTTTGGTATATAAGAAATGTTTATTTTCTTGAGAATACCCACAATGGAATGCACATTGACTTTTCACTATGACTAACACCATTTCTTCCCCTTCAATATTAGAGCTGGTCAAGAAACATTAAGTATATTTTACCAAAAAAATTATGTGTCGAAGAAAAATGTTTGCTTTTATTTTTGCTGAAAGTTTTTAAATCACAATATCTGCTTCTGTTTCACTTGAAAAAATTCATTTTTAAACAAATTTTTATTTTTCCTCACTTTCTCTAAACCTTTACTGCCTGTTTCAGTGGGAAAAAAAGTAAAAATGGTAAAAGTGGGGGTTGGTGGAGAATTTTTTTTAAAGCATTTTTTGAAAAATAAAACAAGTTTTGTTTTGTTTTAGTTAAATGTAAAATTTCTATTAAATATATTTACTTAATTCTTTTTGCAAAATGTTTTTTTCTTGGTTAAAAAGGCATTTTCCATTGAGTGTTTTGAGGAAAATTTTTGGACCAGCGCAACTCAATGCCTATTTTTTCATTGTATGCAACGTATAATATTTAATATATAATATGCATTTACGTGTGTGTCCCCACACAAAAAAGTTATTAATTTAATTTAAGGTTGCTCAAGTCTATTTTATTGTAACACATACACTAACCCCCCACAAGTTTATAATAAGTTAAGAGCACACCATGATAATATTAAACTTCAAACATCATAACACTCCATCAAACTAACACACTAATCCTTTCTCCAACACAATTTAAAATTCAACACTGTCACTTTTCGTGCATATAGCTCAGAAGTGAAAATTACACTGCAGTTAACAATCTTCCATAATCCTTGTGAAGACCCATGAATCGCAGTCTACTGTGGAAATGGGAGGTATTCAGCACGAATAATCCAAGATGTAAAGAACATGATCCAAAATGTATGTCACTTCTTGTTTCTCACAGTTGTTGCGCTTCAGCATGTATTATACTATGTATTTAAGGCAAAATTGCTAATACATTCCCAGAGGTATGTCATATACCTGAATATTCCATTAGAGAAGTTAGTTCTGTGTTGGGTATGGAATGTTAGGTGGTGCCCTCTCTAGTTAATGTATGGTGGTGACCCTCAGTATGCAATCTTCCACTGGTGCTGAATGTTGTTGGGGTATCGCACACTTTGTAGTTACAACGCATACTACAAATATTTTGCAAATATTTAAAAAAATGTGTACACCAGAAAGTTCCTGGCCTAGTGAAACACTGAATCATAAAGAGTTTGAAGGTAAGCATCAGTTTCATGGAAGAAGACCTAGTGAAATTAAAGTTGAATCCAAACCACTTTAATAGGTGAAATGAGAAAGCATTGAACATTGACTAACACCTGGAGAAAGCTCTGTCAAGGAGTGTGTGGCTCCTTTGTCAGATGAGTGACATTTTTAAAAAACCATCTAGAGGCCCCATTCAGGTTTAAGGGCAATATTATGTAAAGATGCTACCATTATCCGTACCAAACATGTTTTGTGATGTTGACACATTGGTTCTGTGTGAAGTTATAGATATTCCCCAAAATATTCACAAATGACAAATATTATGAATAATGATGTGTATATGTCTCTACTAGCATTCCAATCACTTCTTTAAAAGGATTAGCTGATGAGCATAAGTATATTGATAACAAATTCTATGAAAATAAATCCACAGTTTGGAAAGTTTTCCCAGTGATACATCAGTCACAGTACATATTTTGTCATTAAGAAATACAAATCTAAGAATATGTGCTCCCAATGTCACACTGTGGCCAAAAGAGCTAATGCAATCCTGGGATGCATAAACAGAAGAATCTCAAGTAGGACTAGTGTGATTATTTTCACAAGCACCCAATTCCTTAAGCCCCTTTGCAAAACACAAGATAAATGTCTCACAGTTCAAAGAGGTTTTATAACTGAACAGGAGACTACTGTGGTGGAATCATCTGGATTATTCTGACTGGATGGGGATCACTTATTTATCAGAATGGGGGAAACAGGTAAATAGAGCTCCCAGCCCAGATATACAAAAATGCTTTAGAAGTTTTGACCTAGGCTAGGTCTACACTACCCGCCTGAATCGGCGGGTAGAAATCGACCTCTCGGGGATCGATTTATCGCGTCCCGTCGGGACGTGACAATCGATCCCCGAATCGACGCTCTTACTCCACCAGCGAAGGTGGGAGTAAGCACCGTCGACAGGAAGCCGCAGAGGTCGATTTTGCCACCGTCCCTACAGCGGGGTAAGTTGGCTGCGATACGTCGAATTCAGCTACGCTATTCGCGTAGCTGAATTTGCGTATCTTAAATCGACCCCCCCCCCTGTAGTGAAGACGTAGCCCTAGAGAGGTATGAACACTTACTGTGCGGCAGTGAGTGCCCTCAACTCTCCTTAATTTCCGTGGGAGTTGAAGTTGCTCATCATCTTGCAAGATGAGCCCTCTATTTTTCTTAACTTGATGTTGATATGTTTAAGAAATAGCCTATGACAAACCATGCCTGTAGTGGGTGAGACTGTCTCAGAGGCAGAAGTGCATATCTATGCTGCTGCAAAGGTAATTTTCCAAGCCTCTCACTTAGACCATGTCACCCTTCTCTTTGCATCCCTCCACTGACTCCCTCCCATAAGCTACTTGTCTTCACTTTCAAGGCCATACATGACCCTTATTCCCACTCTACCTATTGTCTTTCATTCAGTACTGAAAGGTTGATGCCTGCCTCCAATCAGCTTATGATGCCAGCCTCCATCACACACTTATTAACTTTTAAAACAGGGTCCTTCATGCTTTCTTCCATGTTGCCCTTCATGCTTGGGCAGAGCTCCCCAAAACCATCCACTAAATGAATTCATTATCTTCCTTCAAACTCTCCTTTGCCATGAGCCCTACAATAACTTAACAACAGCTAGGCTGCTGGTGTTCTGAGACCACAGCCTATCATGCTGACCAATATTTCCTCATTGTTTCGCATTAGTCCCTGTCTGTATCCCTCAAATGAGCGACTGTTTTTTTGTTCTGTGTCTGTACAACACCTAGTACAATGGAGTCTTGGTCTAGGACTATAACTCCTAGGCACTGTGATAATATATATAATGCATTAATAACAACAACAACAAAAGTTTCGGGGAAGGGCAGAGAGGCTTTCATACCTTAGGAGTGACTTCACTGTACAAAGATCCCTTAGGCTGAGATAGATCCATAGATGTACAGGGGAGGATGTTACAGACAATACAAATGCTAGGAGTATGGATATTGTTGGTGGTATGTTAGGCAGTTTAGTCCTGAAGTTAGTTAATACTAATACTCTGCAGTTATATAGCAGCTTGCATTAGAAGATTTACAAGCATAAACTTTTATCAAGCCTCCTAAAAGGTCTATGATGTAAGTATTTGTTTGCCTATTTTACAGATAGAGTCATGTGAATTGCCCAAAGTCACACATTATGGGCCTGATTCAATGCCCATTGAAATCAGTGGCAGTCTTTCCATTGACTTCAGTGGGTCTCGAGTCAGGCCCCAACTCAGTGGCAAAGTGAGGAATAAAACCCAGGAGTGCGGACTTGCAGTCATGTGAAGGGGGAGGGATAGCTCAGTGGTTTGAGATTTGGCCTGATAAACCCAGAGTTGTGAGATTAATCCTTGAGGGGGCCACTTAGGGATCTGGAGCAAAATCAGTACTTGGTCCTGCTAGTGAAGGCAGGGGGCTGGACTCAATGACCTTTCAGGGTCCCTTCCCATTCTATGAGATAGGTATATCTCCATATATATTATTAACCACTAGACCACACTAACAGAAAAACCCACTGCTCATCAACGATGAAATCAATAGCTACATTTTGGTCATTTGTTATCTTTTTACCTTTGATTTTTTTTTTATTTATGGTAATATGTTATGTGAACTTACTGTCTTTTTCTACCCAGTATCAGTAGGGTATTAAGATAATAATGTCTGGGTGAATGGGGGAAATCTATGGAAGTGTGCCAGAATTGTGAAATCAGTAGTTCATGTAAATACATAGGCAGGTTAGGGTTACAATAACCAAAGGCTATAAAACTACATTTACTAATTAGCTCTCCTGAGTCAAATGTGGTTACTATGTTTAATATGTAAAAGTATCAATTTATAGGTAATTTTAATTAATAGCATTTTCTTTATTTTAGTATACCATGCTTTGTGGGCTACCATCAGCAGAGGGTTTGAATTAATTAACTGTTAATGAATTTCCAGGTATTGAATTCCAGCACGTGAATCATTTCATAAATCATGCAAAATTAAGCTAATTCTTTTCCTTACGAATGTTTTGAAAATGTTTGGCTTTGCAGTGATGTGAACTTTGACTCCCCAACTGAAACAGATGACTCAGAAAGGGGCCCCGTCCCCCTCTAATAAATGGAGATCTGTATGTGGTGCTCTCAAAAGTTGCAACCAAATTTTCTGCTGGAAAATACGTATTGTTTCAAAAATCAGGTAGAGAAGACTGCTGAATGGCATTGCTGGTAGAGAGTCTTTGGGAATAGGGCAGGGGGAGGTATGTAAAAGTCATTAATCACTGAATAAGAACAGGTCCAGCCTCAATTAAATTGGTTAGCCATGAATATTAGAAATTTTCTTTTCAGCTGAGTAAGCTGAATACCCCCAAAGCTCAGGTGTAAACTGCTGCAGCTAAAACTTCTATAAATTGTGAATTAAATAGTCATTAATTCCCTTACAGGTTAGATGATGAGAGGGTGAGTACGTTTACTGCATAAGTGGAGATGATTAATGTTTAACAGCTCAGATGGCTTTCAGAATAAAAATGGGCAGCATCATAGACATTATAATAGCACAACCTTGAGATGCTCATATTTCTCACTAAGCTCATAGATCATCTAGGAAAGCTTTCCAAACTTGAGGGCTCTATTCTAAGTAATTTATATATGCAATTTTTAAAAAAAAGTTATCTTAGGAGGTATCAGAAGCAAACCTACCTGCCTCGGTTCCTACCACTGTCACCCAATGTAGCATATCTCTGCAGAGAGGCTTGTATGGTGTTATCTGAGTGCATGACTGCTAGAAGCCAATATTATTATTAATCATCTTGAACAGGTCAGCCTGACAAGAGGAAAAAGAATCCCTCACTAAATTGGAATTTTTTTTGTAATCTCCCAGTAGCTGGTGAGAATTCTGATAAATACTCAAGAAGAAAATGCAAATAAGGTCACATGTTCCTCACAGAGATCTCTAGAGATTATCCAGACACCCAAACCATGTCCTCATTATATACTATGACAGCAGCAGCCTATCTACCATTCAGGTAAGCAGCTAATGATGAAGTTGACTAATTTGAAATCTATTTTTTTCCCAATTACTACAGTTAGAAAGGCCAATGAGATAAAATAGACTTGAAGAAAGCACAGAAAGGGAAGCAGGAACCTAGGTATGTGAAGGTTTCATTTAAGAATTCTGCTTTGGATCAGCTTCACAATAGGATTGTTTAAGTTTAAGGGTTCCCATTCTTGCTTTGTAATTACAGGATCTCCTCTAAGTTTCTTAGCTCGCCTCATTGCATCTTCTGTTCTGCTTTCACAGCTCCTCAATAACTAAAATTAATTCACAGACAGCTCAAAAGAATCTCTGACTCCAGACTCTGAGAGGGTGATTTTCACATAAACCCTAAAGCACTGGGGTTTTCTTCACAGACTTGAGCATGATTCATATTCCACTGTTGCTGAATGTTGATTCTCCACCAGTTTGGTGCACAACAAGCAGATAAGTACTGTTGAGATGATTATCTGTAGTACTTTTTATCTTGGAAGGATAAAAGACTAAAATGAACACTTCAGTGTGATTCGAGAGGTTGTTTTGAACCATCTGTGCAGGGGAGAACCAGAATGGGCCTAAACCTCAACTTCTTACTCAGGCAAAACTTAGGAACTTTGCTTGAATAAAAATGAGTAAGGACTTCAAGATTTGCACTAGGAACAGAATGTGGCATTTGACACCCAGAATAAAGAAAAACTGCAGGGAGAAGACCAGCAATGTCTTCTTTTAGGAACCTGAGAAATATCAATCCAGGAATCTCATCCTTAAATCCCTAAAATTCAATTAGTGACTGTGCTGCTTCCTTTTCCAAAAATGTGAACCACTCCCACTTAAGCGATTTATACCACTGGATACTTTGTTAAAATTTCTGTGGTTGTTTGCACATGCACATGTGTGTAAGAGGAAGAGAGAATATATATATTTATTTGTTTATTCTCTAGTCCCTGAAATCCCCCAAATTCAGACTATGATTGCTGCATTTCAGAATAATATTAACATCATGTATAGGTCTGTGTAGCTCCACTGAAGTAATCATCCATCTTAATTGCATCAGTCCAGTACTTCCTTTTCTTGATCTTATATCTGACACCAGCCTGCCTTCCTATCTGACTTTTGCTAAACTACAGCAATCAAGATGGATAACATCCTTCACACCTCCAGAAGAATTCTGTTGCTCTCATCTGTCCCTGCTCATACTCAGCAATGTGCTCCTTATATTACAGTGGCCAAAATACTGGGTTAGATTTTTTCCTTTCTTTGAAAGGAAAAAATGGCACTGTGGCGCAAAGTAGTCTTAAAGCCATTGTAGCTAGGTACAGAGGGGGGTATAGAACTGGCATGAGCTGCTCCTATGCCGTCCACTCCTCCCAGCATAGCATAGGAAAATGGGGACATGATCAAGACTTCCCTGCCCCCTAGCTCTCCCTGCTATTTGCACTCTGCTCCAGAGCTGTGCTGTTCCTCAGTTGCAGCTAAAGAGCAGAGCCATTATACATGTGTATGTGTTTGGTCTTGCTTGTGTTTTGTATAGCTGAAGAATAACTGTATAGGAATGGCTGCTTGCTCCACTTTGCCAAGATCTTAATTACTCTTTTTCATCAGGGAGGGGAAAAATATAATGGCTAGAGAGCACAGAACTGGGTAACGAGATTCCTAACTCTCTTCCTCCACAATGATACCCGGCAGTATCCAACCAAGATATGCCCCTATAAGATAAAATCCTGTTGCTGCTATTATAGATTTGGACATGAGACGATGCACAAGAGATGAATAGTCATTGTTTTTCTGCTGACATCTGTCAATGTTTGGGTTATTTTCTTAAACATAAGCAAAAATGAAGAAGAAATACACAAATAACAAAGTCCTAGCAAAAGTAGATTTCTAAGCAATGATTCAGGCTTCACGCACTAACATTCACAGAAAATCTTTTTGTGGTGAATGTATTCAGCTTTTTGTTTGAGCTTAGTGTTGTGGTCCCTTGCACAACCTGGCACAGTAATTTTGGTGGAAGCATTTAGAGATAGTTGCCTTCTCTTGCCCTTCCCTATAAATATTCTCTCCTTTATTCCCATTGCCCTTTCTACTTCTTTGCGAGTTAGCATCATTTGGGGATTAGCAATGGCTAGAAGCTGTCAAGTGGTTTAGTCTTTCAATAGTCTGGGTTGGGGGTCACGAAACATACAGGAACCCAGAGATCTGATACTTCTAGGGTGACCAGATGTCCTGATTTTATAGGAACAGTCCCAATTTTGGGGTCTTTTTCTTATATAGACTCCTATTACCCCACACCCCCTGTCCTGATTTTTCACGTTTGCTGTCTGGTCACCCAAATACTTCTGAAGCAAATGAACAAAGCTCATGCAGTAACTTTGGAAGGAAGAAACAGTAAATAGGAATTAGTCTAAACTAGGATGTGTTTCTAGTAAAACTTGCAGAATGAGAAGCTGAGCATGTAGACATTCCCCCTTCCCTGCTCTTCCCCTTTGTTTTCTTTTTCTATTTTAGAAACTCCTCTGGAGTAATAGCTATCAGCACAAGTAAGGCAAGATTGTTACCTGCCTATGGGCAACTACCCTCATCACTGATAACAGTGTGGGAAAGGGAACATGTTCTGTGGAGCCTCTACTCTCCATCCTACACAGGTGGCTGGCGGGTGCATAAGATGAGGGAGGGAAGAATGGAGCTTTGACTTTGTCTTGTCCAATGTCACAGCAAGTTCAGCTGAGCTGACATGGGGGATAAGTAATATGTAAAGTGCTGGTGCAGATTATTTTCCCCTGAAACAAAGGGGAGGGAGGTAGACGGGGAAGGAATTGTGATTTTCCAAGTCAAAATTCCTTCCCCAATTCCTTCCCTAGTATGATCTGGGTATAATGAAGCTAGACGTTACTCAGTAGAAGAAGAAAAATGATAGGCTAGCCCTTGATTTTTTTTTAAAAAGCACATTTTTTATTTATTTAAGTAAAGTAGGGATCTGTATTCTTGTTAGAATTAATCAGAAAAAAATAAGCATTTTTGAGTAGTTAATTTGTGGCTTAAAACATTAGAAATTACTCCATCTGCTAATTAATTTGTTTTTCCATTTCCATTATTATAGTCAAAACTGGCACATTTTTATAGTATGTGATGCTAGTGCTCATTATCCTAATCCCTAATGTGATTGCAAAGGACCACAAAGCCTAACCTCTATTTTTTCGGTGGGAACAAAGTCCCAACAGATAAATTGAAACCTTTTTCAGTATCCAGTATCAATTTGAAAGTTGGTGTTGGCTTTAGATGCAATGCATTTTTAATGTATCAGAATGCAATATGGAGCAACAAAATGCAATGCAATGGAACAGCACAGGAAACTGATTATTCCTTTTCAGTTTTTTTAATACAAATTGGAATTGGAGGGAAGAAGAGCAGCAAAGAGGTAAATAGAAGCAGCAACAAATATTGTGACACTGATTTTTGAAATTTCAGTAGTAACTTGCTAAACTGATAATCTTGTTGAAGTAACAGCATTTTGGAGGAACAAGCTTATTCCTTTGATAGTTATTAATTTAAGACTATTCTTCTGTTTGTATGTATTTTTAAACACATAGCTCCATTGAGTTAATCTAGTCTTTTATTGGTTCAATTTTCTATCGTGTGGGGTGGGGGAGGGGTACACTAGGGTTGAAATGCTGACCGTATTGAATTCAATGAGAACTTTGCCATTGACTTGAGTAGGACTAGAATTTCAGTCTAGAAATTTAGACTGGGATTTTTAAAGTAGCCTATGAGAAGTAGGTACACAAATCCTATTAAATGTCAGAGGAAATTAGGCACACTATTCCTTTGAAAATTCCAGCCATAGTGCTTTCACCAATTTAATTCTCTATTTAGGCATTCATTACCGGGATCTTCGCTGTGTTTCTATATGCTTTGGGCTAGATTCTCTTCACACTAAAACCAGTTTAAGTCAGGAGTAAGTCAACTGAAATCAATGGAGTTACACTGAAGTAAAACTTGTGGTATGAGAATGTAGCTTAATGTGGTGTATTGAAAACTGAGTTAGAATTGCAAACCATCACTTTAAATGCAAGAGGTTTCCTGGTTCCACTTGTTGGCTAGAGGGCTCTGAAGGGAAGCATAAGACTAGAGTCAGTGTGCTGATAGCTAGCCTCTGTTTCAGCCTGCTGTATCTCCCTCTCTTTTTGGGTTCTTGTGTGTTATCGTTCTGAATTCTAAAAAATATAGTAATGTTATGTTAAAGTTTCCAGCAAAAGTATCTGTCAGGGTTCCCTCCCACTCTGAACTCTGAGGTACAGATGTGGGGACCCACATGAAAGACCCCCTAAACTTATATTCCACCAGCTTAGGTTAAAAACTTCCCCAAGGCACAAATTCCTTTCCTTGTCCTTGGACGGTATTGCTGCCACCACCAAGTGATTTAAACAAACATTCAAGGAGGGGCCACTTGGAGCGCTACCTCCCCCCCAAATATTCCCCCAAGCCCCTTCACCCCCTTTCCTGGGGAGGCTTGAGGATAATATACCAACCAATAGGTTAACAAGGTGAGCACAGTCCAGACCCTTGGGTTTTTAGGACACTAAAAACCAATCAGGTTCATAAAAGAAGAACTTTATTAGAAAGAAAAAAAGTAAAAGAAGCACCTCTGTAAAATCAGGATGGAAGGTAATTTTACAGGGTAATAAAAAATTATTTAAAACACAGAGGATTCCCCTCTAGGCTCAACTTCAAAGTTACAAAATAGGAATAAACCTCCCTCTTAGCATAGGGAAAAACATTAGATTATCTTTTGTTTTTGCTTTGTCTTGCCCAATAAGGGCTAGTGGTTCTTTAAGGGTTCTCGGTGAAGGACTGAAGTGAATGACCCAGGACGAGGAGAGATAGAAACAACTCAATTTTATTGTAAGATGGTAAGTATGATGAGTATTAATTTTACGGATCCTTTTTAAACCAGTACAACAATATATAACTAAATTTACACTACTACAGCTGCTATATGACTAATTTTAAGCAAGCAAGATGGGGGGAAGGAAGCACATAAGAAAAGAAAGTATTTTCCCAACTAAATACAATAGTGGATAACAAACAAGATAACTACAAACAAACACACAAAAATGATGCTTAACTAATTACTTACGATCATGCAAATAACAGCCAGATGGGACAGCATATACATAGTAGATTAGAGCCGGCTACACGACGTACGCTCGGGCTGGATTTGGGAGCGGGAGGATCAAGCCCAGGTTGATCAGACCTGGACTGGCAGTGACGTTGAATCGTTTCGGGACACCTCTAATTGCTATACAGAGGCCAGTAAGTATATAGGTCAGAAAGTAAATGTGGCACGCATTGATTGGCTTTTAGTGCCCAAACTGTCTTCCCCTTATTAGGAAGAACAATATACTACGGAAACTGCAGAAACGTTTTTTGCGGTAAACACTATGGGATACATCCCTCATAAGTTTCCTGTGATAAGCACTATGCAATAATAAGATCATGCAATCTATTGGGGCCTCTTTCCTAGCGTCGGGTTTGCCGCGGGGTTGAGAGGCGGCCTGGCCAAAATCGAATGGGGGGTGCTAGGCTGTATTAATAAGCTTGTGCATTTCCTTGCTATTAATTACAATTTCTGTAATTTTAGATGTATCATTTCAGTAGGAGCGGGATTACCTGCTTGGTCTCTTTCTTTGTCCCAAGAGGGAACCAAAAAAAAAAAAAAGCACAAACAAAACCTTCTCCCTCCCCCCCCCCCCCCGATTTGAAAGTATCTTCTTTCCCCATTGGTCCTTCTTGTCAGGTGCCAACTAGGTTAATTGAACAGATTAACCCTTACAGGTAAGTGATTCTGTACCTCTGGCCAGGAGGGATTTGATGTTACTGCATACATAAAGGTTGTTACCCTTCCCTTTACATTTATGACAGTATCTAATTCAGCCATGACCATGAACATAACAGTTTAGTTCACAGATAATGTATTTGAGCAGGTGCTTTTTAACTGGACTCTAACATCCCTTCAATGTTTATTTTTTTACTAATAGCTGAAAGCCCATGCGGTCACATGGATATGGCAGTTGGGCCAAGAAGTCTACCATCTGCACAGTCCACCTCTTACAACCAATGAAGTTGTTGCATGCAAATTAGCTGTAGAGTAAGGATGATGATTGGTTGAGTTACCTCTGATATCACAATGGTCTAGGACTCTTAGCGAGCATGCCTTACTGTAGCTGTACACCACACAGGTGTATTTCATAAAGTCATAATGGCTTCGAACACAGCTGGATTTAGGGGCAAGCGACCCAGACAACTGCCTGGAGTGCCAGGGTTGAGGAGCTCTGGGCTTTGGGTGCTGCTTTTGTTATTAGTGACAAAAGGTAAAATAGACTGTTTGAAGTAAAATGTTTCAGGTATTCTGTATGTGGATTCATTTTTCACTAAAATCCTAGAATGATCTGGACTTTTGTAGAATCTTGTGGAACCTTTCAGACTTTGAGAACTACATTTTCCTTGCACCTCCTAGAATGTTGTAAGCCATGCCCTCGTGAGTATATAAGGGGCGGGGCGTCACCAGTCAGTCAATGAGACATAAGAGTGAAGTGAAGTGAGAGCCCAGCTGCGATATTGCGAACCTTCTTTTATTGTGTAATTGTGATAGTGTACTTGTGTTTTAAGACTTGAAGAGTGTAAGTAGTGATTAATAAAGGACATATTTAATGAGACAAGAGATATCTATTCAACTCCTACCTATGCAACGATATAAAAGAAATATTTTTACTACTTTTGCCATGCTTAACACATAATGTTTGATGACTTTTTAAGACTGCAGAACATAGACATTTGCTCTCCCTAATATTGTCTGTTTTCCCACATAGAAAATAAAAGATGCTCCCAAAGAAGCCTTCAGGAGCTCAGTATAGGAAGTGAAAAGCTCAACTGCAATCTAGTTTGCAGCAAGGGGCAAATTTGATGGAAAAATATCTGAAACAGAACAACATAGACCAGGCTTTAGGCAGATCATCCCAGTGCAGAAGAAATTAAGGAGCAAAGCATAAATGATAGAAGTCCTATTCCTAAGGAATTAGCAGATTTATCTGAAGATAAGGAATAGAAATTGAGATGGAGAATCATCCAGTTTTCCTGGCAGCTTAAAGGAGAGTGAAGATAAAGAAAAATCTGGTTTACATAAAAAGGAGAGAAATGATAAAGAAGAATTAGCCTCGCATGATGACAGAAACAGCAGTGCGAAAAATTGCACACCACAAATTGATACATCAGATCCTGCTTTATGGCTAAACTCTGCTGATATTGATTGTACAATTTTGAACAGGTCGAGGAAAATCGAGGCTACGACCTTTCCAGTAACTGAGCAGAAGTGACACTTTTCAAAGTCACACTGTGAAAGAGTGCTTGAGAATGGTGAGAAACTGAATTGGCATTGGCTAGGTTACTCGAAATAAACTGAAAAAGTGTTCTCATTTTGTTGCAAAATAATTGACAAGAATGCCAAATCATCGCTTGCACTTTCTGGGTACAATTACTGGCATCACTTAGCTGATGCTCTGAAACATGAAAAGTCACCTGGCCATTTTATGGCCCACTCCAAATGGATGGAGGTCGAGTCTAGACTCAAGCTGAACAAATGCATAGATGCAGAAAACCAGTGCATTATTAATGTAGAAACCCAGCATTGGAGGAACATGTTTGATCACCTGATCTCAATTACCCTCTTCCTTGCAAAGAATAATTTGGCTTTCCAGGGCTCGTTGGATAAATTGTTCAGTGAACATAACAGTAATGTCCTTGGTTTGGTAGAGCTCCTTGGGAAATACGATGATGACTTGGTGAGCATGTGTGTTGAGTAGTTCTTAAAGAAGCTATGGACCATTACTGCAGCAAAACAATTCTAAACAAATTGATTGACCTTACGGCAAGGAAGGTGCTTGAGAACATATTGATGCAGCTTGGCAAAGCGAAGTACTACACCATAATAATGGACTGCACTCCCAACATTAGTCACAGTGAAAAGATGCCATTTAAAGTAAGATTTGTTGATGGCGAGGATGGCTGTATCTAAGTAAAGGAACGCTTTATCTGTTTCCGGTTTTTGGATGACTCTACTGGAAAATGCCTACCAGAAATGTTTATGAACGAGAATAAAATAAAGCTTCAGGATTGCAGCGACCAGGGCTATGACAACATTGCAAACATGAAAGCAAGAAACAGTGGCATACAGGCAAGGATACTTGCACTGAATCCAAGAGCTTTCTTTGTGCCTTGTGGCTGCCATACCCTCTACCCGATTGTGTCAGATGCAGTATCATCTTTAGGTTCAGTATCTCTCTTCAGAGTACTGCAAAGGATCTACGTGACTGAGGTTTACGATGCTCTGATGGAACTGGCACAGTCGAGTAAAGCGAAGGCCAGAATATGACACGAGGTGCAAGGTCTGGCAAACTAGATAATTGAATTCAAAATTTCTGGTCTCAACTGTGGTTTGGCACGATATCCTGTTCCAAGTAAACGTTGTAAGCAAGGCATTAAAAACTCAGTCAATGGACATCGCAGCTGCCATAACTTTGATGAGAAGCTGCCTAGATTTCACTGTGGCCTACAGAGACAACGGATTTGAAGATGCTATTGATGCTGACAAAGAAATGGTGGAAAATTTAAGAGTTGAGCCTGTCTTCAAGGAAACTCGTATTCAGAAGAAGAAGAGACAGTTTGGTTACAAGTGCAGAGATGAGGTGATGAGAAGCTCGGTCAAATGAAGCACCATGGAAAGACCCTGGGGGTTTTGGATGACCTTAGTAAGCTGCCAGTGGGTGGGAAAACCCTCTTGAAAAATTGAAGGACCTTCACAGACGCTGGCACATGGGGAATGTTCGGACGTCAATGATAAAGACCTTTATGTTGAATTGGACAACATCTGTGACATTTTGCCACACGTGAATAACTTTCCACTCCAAGTTCACCAATTCATTCATTGGAGAGCTGAAGGACACTTTTCCTAATGTGTGGATAGCTTTGAGGATTCTGCTCACACTGCCTGTCACAGTTGCGAGCGCAGCTTTTTGAAGCTCAAGCTCATTAAAACATATTTTTGATTGATGATAGCCAATGAGAGACAGACATCACTTGCAATTTTACTGCTTGAAAATGCCATTGGCCAGTCTTTGGATCTCTCTGACACTGTGCTTCAGTTTACGAGGGCAAAAGCAAGAAAAGCGACCTTCTGAACTAAAGGATTAGGGTTAGTATTCTAAGGCTGTCACCTGTAACACTATTTAATACTGGTCCACCCAATCTTGGTGCACAGTTCAATTTCTTGATGTTAGTACATTTCAGTTATTTTTTTTAAAATGAAAACAGTTTCCATAAGCTTAGAGGAAATGATTTTTTTTAATTTGCTTATATATGGCATAAATAGATACAGTTTTTAGATCCTAGCATGCAAATTTATTGTCTTATCTGACAAGGATAAATCATGCTTGCAAATTGTTCATCAAAGTCATGAAATGAGCTACTAATGCAATAAAAATAAGATATTCAAAAGTTTAACAAATGGAGGGGGGCGCTGAAGACACTTCTCACCTGGGGCGCAATTTGGTCTTGGTCTAGGGCTGGCCCTGGCTGAGAACGTAAAATTGGATGGTAAGAGACCATAATAATAGAATATCAAGGTTGGAAGGGACCTCAGGAGGTTATCTAGTCCAACCCCCTGCTAAAAGCAGGACCAATCCCCAACTAAATCATCCCAGCCAGGGCTTTATCAAGCCTGACCTTAAAAACCTCTAAGGAAGGAGATTCCACCACCTCCCTAGGTAACCCATTCCAGTGCTTCACCACCCTCCTAGTGAAAAAGGTTTTCCTAATATTCAACCTAAACCTCCCCCACTGCAACTTGAGACCATTACCCCTTGTTCTGTCATCTGCTACCACTGAGAACAGCCTAGATCCATCCTTTTTGGAACCCCCTTTCAGGTAGTTGAAAGCAGCTATCAAATCACCTCTCATTCTTCTCTTCTGCAGACTAAATAATCCCAGTTCCCTCAGCATCTCCTCATAAGTTATGTGCTCCTGCCATTTTTGTTGCCCTCCACTGGACTCTTTCCAATTTTTCCACATCCTTCTTGTAGTGTGGGGCCCAAAACTAAACACAGTACTCCAGATGAGGCCTCACCGATGCTGAATAGAGGAGAATGATCACGTCCCTCGATCTGCTGGCAGTGCTCCTATTTGTACAGCCCAAAATGCTGTTAGCCTTCTTGGCAATAAGGGCACACTGCTGATTCATATCCAGCTTCTCATCCACTGTAACCCCTAGGTCCTTTTCTGCAGAACTACTAAAACCTCAGTGATGATTCAACATAAAACCCAGTGATGATTCAACCTAGTGATATTCTAAGCATAAAAAGCTTTCAACCATGCTTGTAGCAGTTTTCATTGCTTTACACTTACTCAACAGGTCTAGGCTTCATTCAGAGTGACCCACAGATGAAATGAAAATCCTGGAAACTTATATAAATCACTTATCTAGTGCCCATCACACAGAACTGGGGTACTTTACCAAAAGTTAAAATAATAGGAATGGGAGCCAGAGGTCCAGCAAAAGTCAAACTGAAAAAAGGAGCAAAAGAAAAATAAAAGTAATCCAAAAGAACAAGTCCAAAAGAAAAGTTCAAACTTATTAGGGATGAACTGATCTGAATAGAAAGGCTTTACATGGAAGAACTGAAGTATCTACACAGGGAGGACAGCATAAGTACTAGACTAGGCAAGTAAAGCTGGCCAACCACTGCAAAATTTTGTGGATATCACTTTAATTCCAGTTTTTTGTTTGCACAAATATCTGGAGAATGAATGTTCACCCTGTCACTACCCTATATATATATATATATATATATATATATATATATATATATATATATATATACACACACACACACACACACACACACACACACACTTGGATTATTCATGGAAAAGCAAGTATACTAGCTATTTATGTTCTATTATTCACTATGTCATCTGTTACAGATTACTCTCCTTTTTAAAAGCTTGGGTCATCCAATCAGGGAGCAGAAACAAAACCATGCTACTTAGGTAATCAAACACCACAAATAAGAAATAGCAAGAAGATGAAGTAAAGAGTTTGTAGATAACCAACAGGGTGAATTTTGTTCATAAATTATTAAATAAGTACATTTGAAAAAAAATCAGGTCTCGTCACACAGACTTGTTGAACAGGAAGAGAAAAGGGCTAACCTTTATCAGACAATTCACTGGCAATAAGTAATTTGACTCAGCTCTGACAGGCAGAAAGTAAGATATCTAGTATCTATGATGCGCAAAAAGAAAAAAAGAAAAAGAAAAAACCACACATTCCCAGTCCAATCCAGAAGGACCCTCAGGATGGAATGCAAAGTTGATCTCCAAAACTCATCACAGTGGGAGACGAGATTGCTCAAGAATTTTAGGATGATACTATTATAAAGGACTCTATACCCTCAACACTGCCACATTCTTTCAATGAATTGATTAGCTTACCAACAGTAAATAGAGTAGATCAACATTGTCCCAAAATAGAAATAACATTTGAAAATATGCAAACACCAACCCTTTATTAACTTTGCCACAATGTAATTTTATATGGTATTTTGAGAGACAAGAAATGTCACAAACTGAAGCATGCAGTGAGTTGCTTTTGTAGTGTGTATCTCTTGCAGAGACAGAGAGTGCTAGTGAGATTAATACAGGGCCGCGAGCCAGAAACTCCTATTGTCACCACAGCCACTATATTTTGCACTTACTTAGGGCTTTACAAATGTTTAGTTAAGCCTTACAACACACTCACACATAACATAGGTAAATATATCAATGTCCTAATTTTACAGATGGGAACAATGTCATAGACCAGTGGTGAGCAACCTGCAGCCCATGGGACGCACACGGCCTGTCAGAGTAATCCGCTTGTGGGCCGCGAGACAGTTTGTTTACAATTTGTTTACGTCCCTGCAGCCCACGTTGCTTCCCATAGCTCCCATTGGCCAGGAACGGTGAACCGCGGCCACTGGGAGCTGCGGGTGGCCGTGCCTGTGGATGGTCAATGTCCGCAAAATGTCTCGTGGCCCGCCAGCAGATTACCCTGATGGGCCGCGGGTGGCCCACACATAAACCATAAAGATCAAGTGATTTGCTCAGGGTTATGTATTGCAACAAATCAGGAGTTGCAAACAACATAGACAGCTACTAAAAAATATCTAACACCCACTCAAATAGAGACACATCCAGCAGAAGAACACATTACTGAAAAATTGTTTACTTTCTCATTTTACCATATAATTATAAAATAAATCAATTGGAATATAAATATTGTACTTACATTTCGGTGTATAGTATATAGTATAAAAGTCATTGTCTGTATGAAATTTTAGTTCATACTGACTTTGCTAGTGCTTTTTATGTAGCCTGTTGTAAAACTAGGCAAATGTGTAGATGAGTTGATCTCATCTACACATTTATCAATATACATTTATCAATATAGATGAGTACATATACCCCTGGCTGAACACCACTGACCTAATAGATTGCGCACTGGACTGGGGCTCAGGAGACCCGAGTTCTATTCCTAGCTCTGCTGCTGGATAACCTTGGGCAAGCTCAGAGTCCTCCCCCTCTGTACCTCAGTTTCCCCATCTGTAACATGGAAGTAATGATATTGACACCCCCCTTATCAAAAGCTTTTGAGATCTACTGATGAATAGTGCTATATAAGGCCTAGGTATAATAATATTATATGACTAGCCCTTGCTTCTTCTAAGGAAAATATATACTTACAAGCTGCACCCATCTTCTCACAGCCATCCAGACAGTAGAAACTACTTCATGGCAGACTTCGTGAAAATATTTTGTCATTTTTGAAAAACATTTCCTATTGCAAATTCAAAAATAGAGGCAGATTTTTTAGTAAAGATGGAGTAGTAGTCTCTGTAGATTTCATTTTAAAATAGGACGTTATATAATTATAGGATGTTACTATATTTTACAGCACTGCAAATTTTCCTTTGTTTTTAAGCCACATATATGCAATTCAAATTAAGGATATTGTTGCCCTGACATCCCAGTATAACTGTTTCACAAAATACATGAAAAGATTATCAGACAAAATCAGAATTTCAGGCTATGTTGATTAGGAGTGCCATTAAGATAAATGTATCTATTAATGTCCTTATGAAGGATATGAAGCAGAAGAGAATAATTTCAGCTTTGCAGATTCCTTGCATATAAGTTTCACTATGAAAATAAGTGTTTTGCACACCTGAATATTTGGTTGATTTTTTTTTTTATAATTTAATTAGACTATTCTGTTATAGTTTTATGTTTGTTTCTTTGTAATTCAACTCTTTTTAATTTGATCTGGAGTTAGAAAAATGTCATCTGTGAAGCAGACATTTTAAAGTTTTTTAGAACTCTAGCAAGTATCTCATCTAAATTTTTTCATATATGTACACTTTAGTTTTTAATATGCGTAGAATGATCAATAACTAGTCTTTAAAGTGTATAGCATCTTCCAATCTAAGAAGATGTGAAATAAACATTCATCGTAATGAAATGAGATGCAAGTTTATATAGTACTTGGAGACTTCATAAGACCTGTTCATATCAAGAGACTGCAACATTAACATTACGTGATTAATAGTGTCTCAACCCCGCTGAATTACCTGAATGAGACTTATAATCATGTTATAAAACTATCAATATACCTTGTGATTAACTGATTGTTTTTATACTCACTAATTTATCAGAATTGTACTTTATAATTAGTTTAATTAAATATATTACACACGCTTTAGTGCTTTTAGGTGCAAATTGAATGTGTGCATGTCTTTCACAGATGGGATTTCTGAGTTTTTTCCCCACTGTCTAGAGGCCTACTGGAATCAGTCCATTCTATGTGTTCATGGAAACTGTGCCATTGTTACTATTCCCAGGAAACCCTGGAATTCCTAATGATTGAAAATCACTCATTTCATTATTTTTCCTTTATGGTACATTTTTATTAAATTTCCAGCTGTTGATTCCCTGCTTAAAATCTGAGAACCAGTGACCTCTTCTTGCTATACTTGTTGAAACCGCCAGATACACAGCCCTGAAAACTGAAGTTCTGTGTTTATATTTAACCAAAGAAAAGGCAGTGATATAGGGCAAGCTTCCTCAGAACACCTATGGATATGCCTCCACCATGATCTCTTTAAAGGTAACATAGGTTCTATCTCCATATCTATTCCTTTCTCCATCTCTGCTAAAACAGATCAAATGTGAGGGTTGTTTTTGGAATACCGATATCCATCAATAACAACTGGACTGACTCCATAGTTTCACATAGACAGCACACAGCCATCATATACAACACACTACAGAAGCACACCCCTTCTTTATCCTTCAGCTTTTTCCCATCTTTTCAGTATATAATGGCTATCTAAATATTAAAGCACAGCTATCCTCTTCTACCTATAAAGAACACAACTGGATCACTACGAACTACAACATTCTGTGTAAGCGTAGTACCTACTGAATGCAGCAATGCAGTGCGACATCTGCCTAAGAGAATAAGTATGGCCTTGGCTGATGGAGCTCATGAAACTCGCAGAGGAAGATACTGAATGGAATCTTGTCTCCATTAAGTCAATGACAAAGCTACCATTGATTTCAGTGTGGCCAGGATTTGACCCTGAGGCTTTTCGGGGGAAAGGATGCCAGTCATTCTTTATGTGACAGCCTCCTGCTGGCTGATTTTAATAAAGGATACCAACAACACAGGGGAAACAGACAAAATCCATTTTTACCATGGAAGTAAATCCAGTTATTAAGCTGCAAAATTAATGTTTTCATCTGTTCAAAAATTTAAGGTCAATAGCCTTAAATTATAAAAGGCTTTCCCCCCCCCCCCTCCCCCCTTCCTGAGAATGGAGCATGTGGATTACAGTAGGGCTAAAGACAAAATTCAAACTGAAATACAGCTTGGCTGAGTCATTTACAATTGATCTGAGTATAGATCTGGGGCCATCAAAAGTCCACTAATTTCACAACAGGAGGTCATAGCAGGTTGTAGAATCACAGAAGGGAAAATAAAATGTATATTATAAGAGCAAAGCTTCTTGCAACATGAAGCTGTATGATATCAACTGTAAAAAGCTTTTTCTTTTTTGTTGTAGAGGAGGTTAAAGATCTGTGATATGTGAAATGTACAAGTCAGATTGAGGGAAATGTGATCCCAATCAAAGAAATAGGTTTATCTATTTTTTATGCCCTATTAGGAAGAAGAATAAAGAGCACAAAAGCTTTCAGAAAGTAACATACAAAAATCGGCAAGTAAAGCTCAACAGGAGCATTGGTTTCATCTTTCCACTTTCCTAAATGGAATTTTACCTGCTCTCTTGTTGCTTAGCTACCCAGTGATACTATATCTTCAGAATTTCTCTAAGTCCTCTGAAGTTTTTATTAGGCTAAATAAATGTTGTATTATCAGAAAATTCCACTTCCTCACTACTTACCCCATATTCTGGAGTATTAATAAATACACTGAACAGCTCTACTCCTCATCTTCTTCCATTCTGAAAAATCACTTGTGTGTTCGTGCTCTTTGCTTTATCTTTTCTGACTAGTTTAAAGGGAAAATGGGGAATGTAAAACATGGGGAAAAAATAGTGCTAAATAGTGGTGTTTACTAAAAGCCCTGATCAAGGAGCAACATGGATTTTCTTTGACCCGAGTGCAGACATGGATCCCACTTGGTCCAGGGGAAAATAATCTTCCTTATCTTTATATTTGGCATGAATTACTTTTCCCCTCTGCAATGGCTCAGCCGCACTGCTCACACATTGAGCAGAGGGCAGGGAAAGGTGGTGTGAAAGCTCTGCTACCTCTGTGCCCTGCCCATCTGCCTGCACAGAGTCCCCACAGAGGCTGCTCTCCCTATCTCTCTGGGTAGCTTGGACACCTTCCACTCCCTTACTCCTTTGTACAAGTGCATAACAAGATCCCCAATGGATTCCTTGATGAGTTAGCATTTCTAGAGACTGAAGTCGGCTAGTCACCCTTTAATGTTGCCTTTGCTACAGATGTGCTGCAGTGAGTTCAAGATTTTAATTATTCCCAGCTTTTATTAACCCTTAAATTAGGATCAAAACTTCTCCTATTTCCCAATATTTCATGAGTAGCCAAGTTCCAGATGTGAATGCTTGATGCTATCTAGAGCAGTCTGAATCCCTCCGGGTCTGCACTCTGTTGCTCTTCTGCAGATAGTTAATTCAGCCTTGCACAAGTGTCAGGAAAATGTACCAGCCTAGGTTAAAAAAAAAAATTCTAGCTGACTAAGCTACTCAGTATTAATAAGATTAAGAAATACTATTAATTAATTACTTATGTTTTACTTATCCATAAGACCCATTATCTGGGACAATGGACAAGCTGAATTTGCATTAGTTATTATTTAACATTTAAATAGTGCCCTAAATACCTTAGGTATCTAGGTAGAGAGAATAAAGACATGGCTCCAGTCCCAAAGAGCTAACAAACTAAATTTCCTTAACAGAAAGCACGGCTTATTAGCAATGCTTCAGAGAGCCAACGCATTACTGAATGTGACATTTGCCAGCCAACTTTCCTGTATCTACTTCTGCTGAACTCAGCTCTTCATCTGCCCAATAGCTGATGGCTTAACCAAATGACTGAACTGGGTTCTCTTGCCAGGGGTAGACCAAACCGACTTTAGAGCCTTTATTAGCTTCACTTTCTCTATGCTCTCACTGCTGACTCTCATTGGAATAGACCTCTCTGTTATAACCAGCCCCATCCCATTTTGTCCTCGGAGAGGAATAAGGCTGCCTTGGTCAGGGATGGCGCTTCCACTAGGTGACCCTGGGCGGTCTCCTAGGGCGGCAGGATTTGGGGGGGCGGCATTTTGCCGCCCTCAGCGGAAATTCTGCGGCGGGGGGTCCTTCCGCTCCGGGTCTTCGGCGGAAATTTGGCAGCGGGTCCTTCACTCGCTCCGGGACCCGCCGCTGAAGTGCCCCGAAGACACGGAGCAGAAGGACCCCCGCTGCCGAATACTCAGAGGAGGAGCGCTGCCGCCTAGGGCGGCAAAAACCCTGGCACCGCTCCTGGCCTTGGTTTACTCATGCAGCACTCATTGATCCAGCTGCCTACTCTTGGATGTCACTCCGTCATTCATCCATCTACTTTTCCCTCAGAAAGGCAACAGGATTCATGATAGGTTAGGCTCACTCTCTTTCCTCAGCTGGAAAAGCTTCAGTGGCTGCAAGTGGGCCTTGCCAGGACTCTGTCTTCTCAAACTAGATCCCTTCACCTGCTGCAAACTCCCGGAGAAGTAGTTTATTCTCAGCTCTTCACTCAGAGATCAGCTTCTTGGGTCATCTCTTATTCAGAAGAACATTCTCCCTGTCAGTCAGGAAATAGAGTTATTTTGGGACTCCAATGTAGCAGAAATCCCAAATGATGAGTCATAGCCTCCCACAACCATTTAATGGTTCCTATGAAGGAGAATATTTCCTGAAAGGGATTAAATTCATCCCTGATGTTACAGATCCGTGTCACTGATAAACTCTGACAAAAATCCTGGCCAAGCTTTAGCGGGTGTAAATTAAAATGCCCACAATTGTTCAACTAGGGCAGGTTGAAAAGAGAGACAGCTAGATGAATCCAGAAATATGCTGTAGTATTAAGAGCTGAAAAGCCATTCAGATACGAATGAGGTTTTTGCAGACTCACTGATCAAATGTGTTTCAGTCTGCAATTTTGTCCTCTCAGACCATAGGAAGACACAGTTAGAAAAAGGAGGAGTTGATGTGCTGCCATATTTTAACAAGTTTCTACAGGTTTGTTCCCTTTACCTTATGATAAAGCACATGAACAGGGGATGTATGTGCGAATGTGATATGGTTCAAGTTTCAATAAAATTGTACCTACTATTCCTTATCACTCTCGGCTTGGCATTGCTGCAGCACTCTGTTTTCTGTATCTCACCTCATAGCAGAAAACAAGGCCATCACATTTTGTTTGTTTTCCATTTACATCCTTTGGCCAGACTTTTCCAAATTGGCTGCCTAACATTAGGCACTTCAATCCATATTTAAGCACCTTAATATTTGGCCTGGTTTTCAGAGGTGCCAAGCATCCACAACTGCATTTATGGAAAAGTCACATAGATGTGAAGAGAAATTGATCTAATAAGTTTCTCTCAAACTTGGACAAAACCCCTTATACAATGAAATAGAGAAGAATATAGTTCCATTCCAGGGATATTATATTCAGTTAGGCAATTTAAATAAATAAAACCAAAACAAACCTATGGAAAGGTTACATTTTCTAAGACTTTTTCATATGGATGCTATTGAAGTCAATAAAGTGCATGCTTAACAGAGTTGGGTGGAAATTTGTTTTCTTGTGCTGCATACTTTGAGATTTAAAAAAAAAAAAAAAAAAGTTCCCATCCCAAAATGGGGGGGGGGGAATTGAAATCTGGAAAACTGTTGTGAAAAAAATATAAAAAACACAGTTTGGGCTAACTTTAAAAATGTTTTGACTTTGACCAAGTCAAACTTATTTTCTTTACTATAATTAGCTTACATTTCAAAACAGTGGTTTTGAACCAGAACAAACAGAATCTTGCATTTCAGAAATACCAAAATGGGATGTTTTGACATCTTTTGGAATTTTTTTCCAAAAACTTTTGAGTCAAGAAATTTGTCAAAATCGACCCTTTCCTGAGAAGAGTTCTAATTTCAATAAATCATCATTTTTCAATGAAAAAAAATTGTCAAAAAATACCTGACCAGCTCTAGTATTGAGCACTTCTGACAAATCAGCCAATTTATGTGGATTCCAAAATGTGGTTCGGGTGCCTAACTTTAACAAAAGTTTGGACTTTTGCTAGTTTGCTACATGGGGAATCAGCAAGTTTCCATTTTTGAAGGAAATCATAGCAGTCTGAGTGTGCAAACAGCCACTTCCTAAAAAACAACTGCCTTTGGCAGAGACAGACGTCACTGGACTTATTTACAAATGATACAAATAGATAACAGTTCCCAAGATCTTAACAATGAAAGACCTTACCAATGCATTAACATAGACTGCTCCTTCTGTGGGAGACAGGTCACACATGTCATAGATCCTCATATAGCCTCAGTGCTAAAGCAAATTCTAAGCATTATTATGATTGTTTCTTTGAAAGAGTGTCAGTTTTATTTATTGGGGATTTTTTCTTCACTTTTGATACATTTGCAACTCACAACCAACTCTCTAAGCCCTGATTTATCAGCTGACTCTAACCACTTAATATGGTGATACGTTATAGGGCTTTGCTCATGTGGATTCCATTGCAGGAATTATCCCATAACCACAAGGAACATAGAAGGAGGCAGTAGAAAATTTCACACCAAAAAGGTTCAGACAGAGACCTCCTGTGTGACCTTGGGCAAGTCACCGATTCTACCCTGTGTCTCAGTTTCCCATCTGTAAAATGGAGAAAATACTTCCTTCTCACAGGGGTGTTGTGAGGATGACATCCATGAATGATTGAGGGCAAGGTGAGTTTTTCCTTTTTGGTGCCATGAACTACATACTGTACTCTAGGATAACAATCAACAGCTCTGACATTATATTGGGTGGAAAGGGAATAGCAATTTTTTTCTAAGTGTTAATGTTTCTATAATGTTACACTATTTATATATCTGTTTAAAAATAGTTCCTCATCCATTTTATATATTATATAAAGAAAAAGCTATTAAAATGAAGACACGCCCCCCCAACTCAGTGACTCTTGCCTGTGCATCAAAAAATACTTCAGTTTGGCAACTGTCCTGTTAAAAAATCATTTTCTTTGAAAAATAATAAGGTATTATAGAGCAGGAGAAAATGATCCTTTTGAAAACATTCTCTTATCCTAATGATAAGACACCCTGACCCCCCAAAAATAAAAGCCCAAGTCTCCTGTATCTATTTATTCCTGGCCAATAAAAAAAAAACCATCACACACTTACAAGAAAACTAAAAAAAAAAAAAAATCACAGTAAAATAAACACCTCCGTGATATTTGTATTCCCTGACTGTAAGCTCGTGTCTCTATCTCAGTGGTCTAGAAAATTAAATCCACATGTCAAATTTTATATTATCAAATTAATTATATAGCTGGAAGCCAGAAACAGGGAGCAGTAATAGAAGCTGTAATGTACGTGAATGTTCATGAGCATATTATATTAACTACCATCCATCGGAGGGAATGTTACTGATGGTTCCTATTAAATACATTAAAATTGTTGAGTATTGTCCTGGACCATAATTGAACATTTACCTTTTTGATAAGGGGAATGACCTATCTTGTGAAACTATTTGTCATCAGGAGGTGTTGGGTTTTTTTAAATAAATAATTTGATCCATTTTTATTTTTTTCTGTGAGGCCTTGAACTTCCTTGAACCAATGTGATTGTTTTTTCAGTAGGAGCAGAGTTGCTTTTCATAACTGCTTGATGCACTTTAAAATAACACTGCCATCAAGAACTGGAGACATTGAATGTTTAGGACAAGAGAGACAAGTGTTGCTGCATTAGTGACCATCAATTATAGTATGTATTTGTAGATTTTAAAGCCAGACATGATCAGTATGATAAGCTAGTCCGACTGTGTGAAAAAAACTAGGAAGAAAAGTAGGTACAAGTGGATGGATAACCCTTTCCTTCACAATGCAAATAATATTATATGAAAGACGTCAGACACACACACAAAAAGCGGGGGTAAAAATACAGCAAGATATCTGAAGAATTTATGATAGATTGTGTAATGCATTGCTTCTCAAACTTTTCCATACTGTCACATCATGTTCTAGCAAAAGAACATTTTGGGATCCCTCTCCCATCTAGCCATAAAAAAGGGGTGGGAAAGGAGTGGTGGGGAGCCCCTAAGGGAACCTGTTTATGATCCTCAACCTGCCGGGGAGAGGCTCATAACCTGCAGCTTGAGAAGCATGGATGCACTGAATGGCAAAGGGTGAGAGAAACAAATGAGTCAGAAAACTCATTTTTGGTGACTGTTTAGAAATCCCAGACTTTTCTACTAGTGAACTTCAAAAGCTCCAGAAGCCTGTGAGTAATGAAGATGAGCACCCAAAAGTTTGGATGATTATGTAGCCTGCCTTTCTCCCAAATATCCAGTCCAAGCATTTTTGCAAAAATGGGACAGAAATGTCAAAAGAAGGCCTCTAACATTATTCTGACATTTTTGTTGAGCCAAGATAATGGAAAAAATAATGAAAAAAGTTACCCTGGCTTCTTTAGGAGTCTTCTCTGGGATTTGATTCAAATTTTGGGTAAAGCACAGGTTGGTTTATATTTTATCTGAGTTGGTTCACATCTTTAATCTATACCCATTCTTCTTTTAAAATAAGAGACATTTTTCAGTGTTAAACTACAGGAGCTCTTACAAAGTACCTTAATTATACATTGCTGCATTTATTGAACCATATATTTTAAAGAGTACTGGTATAATTCTTTGGGACGTTATATTAAAATGTATAACATTTGCAATGAGTCCTTCTGGAAATATGATTACCTTTTGCTTTCAAAACAATACAGCACACTATTTGCATCTTCACCATGTACAGTATTAATAAGTCCAGTCCCCAATGGACTTTATATATTTGGCTATAATCCATTCTTCTTCTATTTTAAAGAAAATTGCCTAACCTGATTCTGCATACAAAATCCAATTCAACAGATATTAACTTTTCTTCCTCTGGACTTCAGGAACAGGAAGTTAGAAAGAAACTGGGGAAAAGCTGGAGGAATTTTTAAATGGTCATCATTTGAAATTCAAAAGTATCTAACTCTGTAACCCCAAACATTTATGACAAGGGTTTGCTTGCCGACAGTGACTGTTATTCTCCAAGTGTATTGCCTCCATAAAATCCATTATACCTAGCCCAGTGTTGTATGAAGGCTAATTAAGGGTCATGCACAATTCCCTAGAACCACACATTCCACAGACTGTAGATACAGCCTCTTACCATCTCTCAATTCCTTTCTATCTTGAGAATCTCTCTTTAGTGCTGACAACATTAGAGGGGGTGGCCTGAGGACCCCAGCTATTCAAACACTGATTTCACTGCCCTTTCAAAACAAGCATTTGTTCTTGATGCCATGTGCGGAGAACAGTGATTCAGGAAGATGAAACCAGTCAGATTTATTCATGATGACTTGACATGAAGTGGAACACAGTTTACACTGACCAGACAACTTGAATCTTCACCATATTGTTCAAGCAGAATGCAAATTGAAGACATATCTAGTAGCTGATCACGTTTATGAAAGAATTGCGGGTTTTATGATAAAGTCATGAAACTTGCCAGAGTCTTAGAACATTATCTAATATAGATTTTCAGATATGGGGCCATCGTCAAATCATGCCATGTTGGCTGTGGCAGCCATTTTAAAGTCTTATGATATTAAACCATCCCAGTGAGTTTTTATTTTTGTACATTATATTCCTAGTGTGTTAGGTGTCCTGAAAACTAAAGCAATTAATTGTAATGGCTTGAGATTATACAAAAATATTAAGAATTAACATGCTCAATAGCATGTCACCAGGGAGTATTTACCAAAATATTAATTATATAGAAAAAATAATAAATTTACAAGTTCCTATTCATGAACAGAAAGTTGCATTTCTTTTTGCTAATAATGATATTTCATATTGATCTATGCATAACAGGACATTCGTGTGTCTCAAAAAGATTGACAAGGCAGTTTACATAAACACAGCCTAAAACAAATTCAGAAACAAGAAAATATTTCAGTCTTCAAATATACTGAAAAATTACCTTCCTCACCCTTTTTCAAGGAGGAGAGCTGCAATTAGGTCTTGGAGATCTCCCTTGCAAGAGGTTTGCTGAACAAGAGAAGTTTATTTCAATTGATAGGCTCTGCTAATGGCGTGGTTTTGTCTTGCAATCTCTCTGTTATAACCATGGGTACTGCTGCTGCCCAATCTTCTCAACCTCCCTAACGGAGGCAATCACAGCAAGGTCTGCAATGCCATTGGTGTCCAGTATAAATAAGGCTACACCATCTTGTGAGAAGGGGTTGCCCATGTCTACTCTGATTTCAACAAGTGCCTTGACATGTCGTGCAAAAGAAGCCTGGATATCTTTTACTTGTTCATGGTGCTCTGTGTTAGACCCTATTTAAAGTGGTTTCTTTCTCTGCTGAAGCTTCAAATTCTCCTATTGACCTATCCACCTCTGGTGCTGCTATCATTCAGTGTGGAAGGGCCTCTGGAGTTGTGTTAGACCAACAGCTCCACCATCCCCTTCGATTATGACATTATTTTGCTCATGAGCTTGGTCAAGTGCAATTGCAGAGAAAACATGCTATGTCTTGTGAAGTTCCCCTTTAGAAACCCTCTAGCTGTGTTTGGATGCACTGTGTGAAAGCTTACCATATCTCAGAGGTGAGCAGGCACCCAATGAGCATAATTAGTATGAGCTAACACAAAGAAACCGGGTGACCCCTTTCCAAGGCATTCAATATAGAGACCAAATTTTGCATGGTGGATTGACAGCACATAGGTCAATACAAGAAGCTCCATATGAAGTGTGGTATATCAGAAGTGGAACATTGGCTTTTCGAGTTCTCTCTTGCTGCACCATTTATCATACCCATGGAGGCCTCATCATCCCTGTGATCTTGAGTATACTGTGTTTATGCATTTTGGAGCAAGCTGTACAGACTGCTGGAAGTTATGTGGTGGACACGCCTAATACATGTGACATGAGACACTTTCACAAAGGAGTCAGCCATTCTTGGGGAGGCCACTTTGGCCTGAACAAAGGCTTCCATCCATCCACTATCTCCTAGCCAATCTCCAATCATCTTTACACTTGCCATTTCCAGATGAAGCATAATCACAAATTTGTCCTCTCCATATCCAGCAGGCCAGATCCACTCTGTTTGGTTATGGTGAAAAGGAACTGATCCACAGTGATCACTGGCACTTGGCATGGATTTGGGTGGTGTACAGCATTCCTTATCACATCCATGGCATGACGAATCATTGCCACAGATTTGGAGTCATCTGGAAAGAGGGGAAGAAGCATAGTGATGGCTGAAGTGAAGTTTGGCATTGGCTGTTTGCTGGCATTATAAGCTGCCCAGGAAGTGTCTTGATCTCCATTGAAGGTATCCAGACTTCCTGCTTGACTTACTTGTTCCAGCCACCTGCATTCTTCTTACGTGGCTTGGATAATCATTTGGCAGTCTGTCTAGATTTCAACATTTGCAGCAAGGATGGGAGCACTGGTTTTCTTCCAGATCAATGGAGGGACAATTGTATAACACTCAAAGTGATAATATAGTTTTCTTCACTGATACTGCAGTCTCACAGTCCAGGGTGGGAATTCCATGATCAACTCCCTTTACTTCAGTACTGAAATGCTGAAAAAGTGCTATCCCAGTTCCATGGAAGGAGTCTGTTGCTGCAGTGGAGCTTGGCTTGTAGTGTATTGTCTATGGCTGCAGTAGTGAACAGATCACCATAAGTTTAGAGAACAGACTACATTCTCATCCTTGAAGTGTTGATATGCACTGTTTGCCATGCTGGTAGGGATGGCCAACTCTCTGTCATAAGAGATGGACAATCCAAGAAGGTATCTACTAGCTCACTTCTTTGTGCATGAAGCGTCAAACCAGCATAGACTGGTAAAGGCGTTTCTTGAGCTTTGTTGTGGAACAAACTTTCTGTTCTTTCACAGCAATGGATACTGCTGTAGTAGTGCAACAGCTGTGTCAAAATAAGTGTTTCTGCCTGAACATTTGGATCTCCCAACATCATGGACGTCAGTGTCAGTACTGAGTCAGGCACAGATTTTCCTTGGCATCCTGGGTCAAATAATCCAGTAAACTGTGTTTTCATTTGAAACAGGTCCCTTTGAATAATTTTTGCTGTTTGGGGTAGGTGAAGTGCTTCTTTGTCACAGTCTGCCCTCAGAAAGGCATGTGAGGCATGTCCAATATGCTGGTTGAAGGAAAGGAGCACACTTCTTTGTGTGATTGGAGATCTGGAATTTGTGAAAGGATATGGGATTTTAGTTCAGTGCTGTGCATGCACTTAGCCAATGTCACCTCCAGCTGTCCTAGTCTAGCTGCACAGCACCTTGTAATGTCTGTTATTTTAAAGACTGGACCCACACTTCATTCAGTCTTGTCTCTTCAGTGTATGCTATCAGGGCCGGTGCAAGGATGTTTCGCGCTCTAGGCGAAACATCCACCTTGTGTCCTCCCCGAGCCCTGCGGCAGCTCCCTTCCCCCCCTACCCCCCCCGTGGCAGCTCCCCACCCCCCTCCACCTCTGCTCCGCCTCCTCCCCTGAGCACGCCGTCGCTGCTCTGCTTCTCCCGCCTCTCAGGCTTGCAGCACCAATCAGCTGTTTGGTGCCGCAAGCCTGGGAGGGAGAGAAGCAGAGCGGGGCGGTGTGCTCGGGGAGGAGGTGGAGCAGAGGTGAGTTGGGGCGATGAGCAGTTCCCCTGTGTGCCATCCCCCCTTACTTGCTGCAGGCGGCCCTCCCCACGCCCCACTGCCCTAGCTCACCTCCACTCCACCGCTGCCCTGAGTGCACTTTTGTCCGCCCCCAACCACTTGGCGCCCTAGGCAGACACCTAGTTTGCCTAGTGGTTGCACCGGCCCTGTATGCTATCAGTTTGGCAAAGGCAATCTCATGCAACATTTTCTCTTTGTTGCTTTGCTCAATTTTCTTCTCCTTGACTTTGCTGTAGAGAAACACCAAACATTTTGCATGACACTTTGCCTGTTGGGCCACTATGTCCATTGCACTTAGTTTTGCGAGCAAGTGCTGATCTTTCAGCAATAGTGCATGCTTGTGGACTCAACTATAAATGCCAATGGTAGAAGATTCATGGAGGCCTTCAGATGGCATATTCATTTGACAAATAAAGCACCCTTCTTTTCCTGGAGGTTTTTTGTCACAGTTCGTCAGGGTGATCCACAGTTTTTGCAAGTTTTTTTTTTTAATCCAGCCCTTTTCAGGTTAGTCCTGTTAAACCTGATGTAGCAGAATTTGTGCCATCATCCATTGTTCTTGTTCAAAGTCTTTTCAATACCACCACCAAAATCTATTCTACATATTTCTATATATATGGGAAGTGCACTCAGCTCATTGAAACATCTGCTATAGAGTTTGATAGCCAGACACAATGTGGTCTCTTTTTGATTCTGCTGAATTAATCAATTCTGCACCTGTAAGCAGGAAAAAGCACACACTGGCCCCCTGTCAGAAGAGGAATTGTAGGTCTCCATTGATGGACCTGGCTCTTGAACAAAATTGTATTTTTGACATGTTTGAAGCACTCATAATAGCCAGTAGTAATTGAATACCTTTCTTTACTGTGTACAGTTAATATTACCCAATCACCAAGCAACTGTCACACAACCAAGGTAGCTTCTGCAAGAAAAATAACGAGAAATTTGATTAAATTCTTCCAAGATCATGTTGACAATCAAAATTAATACAAAATATGTCCTTACACCAATTTTAAGGTCATGCTTAAGCAAAACCAAGAATACACTGCTTGTATGTCTAACTGTAAAACAGCATCATTGGCTGATTATGACAGTGTTGTTAAAATGGCTGCCATAGCCAGCATGGCCTGAGTTGCCCCATATCTGAAAATCTTTATTAAGTCATGTCCAAAGACTATGGCAAATTTCATGCTTTTCTCAGAAAACCCACAATTTTTTTTTCTGCACAATTCTGAGTTGAATACCACAGTTGAAGTGACTGTTCAAAGCTCACACAAAAGTAGGCAGCAGACCCTCTTCTACAAACCAAATGCCTCACTTGGTAGGCCACATTGCCTATCACCAAAATCTCTTCCCCTCTCTGCCTTTGTTACCCCTTCTAATGAAATGTGGATAATCATTTTCACTTACATAGCTATTCTTCATTGGAAGCTCTCACTTTTTTTTTTTTTTTTTTTAAACCAAAACACCCATGATGGGTAAGCATTATAAGCACTAAATAATCCCCAGAAAGTGAAGCAATTTGGTGTAAGAGGATCAGAGATGGGTGCATAGCCTCAAAAATAAAGGTTCTGGTTCCAGATTTGTCAATTTTTTTGCAAACTGTTTGCAAAATGGGGTAGAGATATTTGACACACCTGCGTGCAGGAGGACCATGTCAGATTATGAAGTAGAAGAATTAAAGCCAGTCACTGGAAGTCATACCAACTAAACTGGAGCCGCCTGGCTCCCAAGCCTTTTTACTTACCCCTTAACAGAAAAAAATCCCTTTTGCCAAATCCTAGGTCTCCCACAATATTTGAGATGTGTGTGCTGGCTGCTGGAAAGCCATTTGGAAGACTAAGTAGTGCAACATTCACTTATGTTAGCTACCTAAGCCCATGTAGTAATGCCTTAAGTGTGCACTTAATGTGCTTAGAAAAAATTATTGTGTATGATCAGTGCATGATTGTCAAAGCCTTATAATATCGCTGAATCAAAACCACGTTCTTCTGGGGGGAAAAGCCACACACTGCTCCTCTAGAAAGAATCTTTCCATGCTCAGTTGCAACTTCCAAACACCAATGATTTCATTTATAAGGTTGTGAAAATAAATAAGGTGGTAGATTTTTTTTCCTCTTTCACTGTCCTCTCACACAAAAATGACAGCCATTTTTGCTGGAATTTAAAACTCAACAAAAACCCTTTCAGCATAGCCAAGTATATAAAATTTCAGTTCAAAAGGTGAATGTTTCAGAACCTTATGACCCACTGGAACCATGGGATAATAATACAAATTGTCTTTCAATCTTAACTAGATTAGTAGGGCTGTCAATTAATTGCAGTTAATTCATGCAATTAACTCAAAAAATTAATTGTGATTAAAAAAATTAATTGCACTTATAACAATAGAATACCAATTGAAATTTATTAAATATTTTTTGATATTTTCAATATTGATTTCAATTACAACACAGAATACAAAGTGCACAGTGCTCTCTTTATATTATTTTTTATTACAAATATATGTATTATAAAAGTGATAAAAGAAATAGCATTTTTCAAATCACCTCATACAAGTACTCTAATGCAAACTCTCTTGTGAAAGTGCAACTTACAAATGTAGATAACTGCACTCAAAAACAAAACAATGTAAAACTTTAGAGCCTACAAGTCCACTCAGTCCTACTTCTTATTCTGCCAATCGCTAAGACAAACAAGTTTGTTTACATTGACGGGACATGCTGCTGCCTGCTTCTTATTTACAATGTCACCTCAAAGTGAGAGCAGCCATTTGCATGGCGCTGTCGTAACCGGCGTTGTAAGGTATTTACGTGTGGGTTATGCTAAACATTCATATGCCCCTTCATGCTTCGGACACCATTCCAGAGGATATGCTTCCATCCTGATGATGCGTGTTAAAAAAAAAGTGTCAATTAAATTTGTGACTGTAATCCTTGGGGGGGAGGGGGGGGGAGGAGAATTGTCTCCTGCTCTGTTTTACCCACATTCTGCATTTGTTTCATGTTATAGCATTCTCAGATGACCCAGCACATGTTTGTTTTAAGAACACTTTCACAGCAGATTTGACAAAACATAAAGGTACCAATGGGAGATTTCTAAAAATAGCTACAGCACTCAACCCAAGGTTTAAGAATCTGAAGTGCCGTCCAAAATCTGAGAGGGACGAGGTGTGGTGCATGCTTTTAGAAGTCAAAAGGCCAATACTCGGATGTGGAAACTACAGAACCCAAACCACCCAAAAAGAAAATCAACTTTCTGCCTGTGGCATCTGACTCAGATGATGAAAATGAACATGTGTCAGTCCACACTGCTTTGGATTGTTATCAAGCAGAACCCATCATCATCATCATGGAAGCATGTCCTCTGGAATGGTGGTTGAAGCATGAAGGGACATATGAATCTTTAGCGCATCATGTAAATATCTTGCAACACCAGTTACAACAGTGCCATGCAAATGCCTGTTCTCACTTTCACGTGACATTGTAAACAAGAAGCAGGCGGCATTATCTCCTGCAAATTGTAACCAATCTTGCTTGTCTGAGTGATTGGCTGACCAAGAAATAGGACTGAGTGGACTTGTAGGCTCTAAAGTTTTACATTGTTTTATTTTTGAATGCAGTTTTTTTGTACAGAATTCTACATTTGTAAGTTCAAGTTTCATGATAAAGAGATTGCACTATAGAACTTGAGGTATATTAAAAAAATTGTTTTTTTACAGTGCAAATATTTGTAATAAAAATATAAAGTGAGCACTGTATCCTTTGTATTCTGTGTTGTAACTGAAATTAATATATTTGAAAGTGTAGTAAACATCCAAAACTATTTAAAGTAAATGGTATTCTAGTGTTATTTAATGGCATGATTAATCACAATTAATTTTTTTAATGCTTCACCACCCTATAGATTAGTCATCATATGAACCCACTATAATAGGTACACATCCATAGTAGGTGTATCAAATGACTTTCCATGGTAGGTAAAAATCTCTGTTCACTAAAAGGGAGTGTACCATTTTCTGAAATGCTTGTTTCCATAATGTTTATTTTTTGCTGAAAGAGGTTATGACCTAATACTTCCAGAGCAATAACAGTTACTCTATGTCACAGTTTTAAGTGCTAAAGCGCCGTCTTATGAAGAGAAAGTGGACACAGCTAATATGCAAAGCATGCTTCTCATGGCAAACCTTGTTTGTTGCTTGTATAGAATTAAAGGCCATTTAGTATTGCTATTGATCAACTGCTGATTTATGAAGCTGTTTAAACCTGGAAATCTCCTATATCTATATATTAGAATTTGTCACCATTTGTTTGGCAAAAAATGTTACAAACTACAGAAAGAAATTAGCTGAAAGCACATATTGAAAAATATTTCTTATTTTATATCTGTATAAGACAGAATTTCCTAATTTTGGAAGTCTATTAATAAGCATCATGATGTATGTATTAATGTGAGTGATGAATGAACATTGTGCTTTCCATCCTGCTCCTATGTCAATATTTTTCCCAGCTATATATAATAAGCATTTGAATCTATCTCGAATTCCCATTTATTCTAGGTGCTACAACTCTAAGAACAGCTGAGAGCAAAGATTTCCAGAAGCGGGAGCCTAACTTCATACTGAGGCATCTACATGCATGGCCTGATTTTCAAAAATGCTGAACACCTAACAGTTCTTCTGCAAGTTAATGAAAATGTACACCACACTCCACACCATACACCACTTAATCACCATTGAATGACCAAGTCCCCAAATCTGAATCCAGCAGCCCTTGATTAGGGCTAAATTATCCCCCCTGTACAAAATATCCATGGAGGGGAATGAAAACTCCACTAGTTTCATCTTGCAGAGTTTCTGACAAATCACCCTGGGGGAGGTGAGATTCATTCTCCCTCATCTCCCATGGAACAAGCAAGGAGAATGCACTCACAAGATAGCTGGGAGTGCTAATTACCCCCTGAGCCTAGAGAAATACCCTGGGGCTGCCAGAAAATGAGTGAATTCTTTTCCAGGTATCTGACTCCTAGGTCTTGTCCATATGCTCAGCATCTAACTGATTGCAATATTTAGGGTCGGAAAGGAATTTTCCCCCAGGTCAGAGACCCTGTTTTTGTTTTTTGCCTTCCTCTGCAGCATGGGTCATGGGTCAATTGCAGGTTTAAATGAATATAATGTGTAGGTTCTCTGTAACTTGAAGTCTTTTAATCATGATCTGACGACTTCAGTAACTCAGCCAGAGGTTATGTATGGGTCTATTACAGGAGTGGGTAGGTGAGGTTTTGTGGCCTACAATGTGAAGGAGGCCAGACATGATGATCATGATGGTCCCTTATGGCCTCAAAGTCTGAGTCTTAGTCTATGAGTGGGAGAGGAAGAAAAGGAGAACTCCCCATTGTACCTCAGCTCCGTTAGGAGTCAATGATATCAAAGAAAGTCTTGCCTGAGTAAGGATTGCAGGAATGGGTCCCCCTTAATACTAGTCCTATGTGTGCTTATACAAGACCTTAAAGGAGAGATGTTCCTTCCTCCTGAGACACTTACATTCTAAATAGATAGGCACCATGAGCATGCACTGATGGACCCAGCTTAGCATGTTATTTGTATTATGTAATGGTGTGCTGACAGCTTTTATTGACAGGTTATAGCATTTGTGGGCCTCAGGGAAGAAGAGAATCTTCTGGAAATATTTGAATTGAAAGAGGGAAGATACCTTGTGGAAAGGGAAAGGGAAAGAATTCCAGACATGTGGAACAGCATGGACAAAGCCATAGGGACTAGAGTGAAAGAAAACAAAAAACACCAACAACGGTGTAGTGTAGTGAGCCTCATTGGTGGAATGTAGTTGGTAAGGAAGGGGATGCAATTCCTTGACAGTGAGGGAAAGAAGCTTCTCATTCCCTAAAGAAGATCTATGAAATTACAGAGTTAGAATCTTTTTCAAACCCAAGCCTTTCCTATGAAATTCTCTGATATTTATCAGCTATGGGTACAATGTCACAGAGTTGCACACACACTATATCTTACACAAATTACACTGGTTTCTTAGCAATGACTACAAAAGGAAATAATGTTCAGTCTCAGTCAGCAGGAAGAGTGACCAGCCTGCATTATTCTAACCCAGTCCACCCTGCAGGATATTCCTTGGTGCAGAGAAACTTGTGAACTCATTGACTGAACACAGAGCTTCATGGTGTCTGACCTTGTCTCCTTTACATAGCCTAGAATTCTGAGTAGGCTTTTGTTTTGTCCTTCATTTAACGTTGTGTGTGTGCTGAATTTATTTCCCTTTTTAGAATGAAATATTTATCATAGGACAGATTTATTCATTCATGAGTTAAGAAGGTGACAACTGGTTTTTCCCCATGTATCTCAGCTAATGCACTGTAAACTTTGACTGGGAGAGGTATCTCTCAAAGTGAAGGGTAGTTACTATAACCTTTGGATTTGCAAACCTCCTTGAATTTGGTTTCTCAACTGGATTCAATGCTTTTTGAGATTCACAGACTGTGAAGTAAATCTTCTGTTTCTGACCCTCCCTCCTTTACTTTTTCCTTTCTAGTGATTAATTTTAGCAATCCTTGATTTTTAAAAGAAAGAATTATGCAAAAGAAGTTTCAGCATTAAGAAAGAAAAATATCCCGATTCAGCCCACAGGATGATCTATGAATGAATCAGTTATAAGAGAGAAAGGAAATGGGCTTTGGCTTTGAACCAACTGCCTGGAGTTTTCTAAAGAGTAATATCACTCTGTCATTTGTTACTGTAAAATCAATGAGTGAATTTCTTTAATAAAAACACTTCCAACCAGGAGTCAGACTACAAATTAATAATATTGAGAAAGAACCCTCTTTTAGAGACAATACTAGTATTTTGTGTAAATGTTTGCATGGGTACGCTACATGCAGTTTAGAAAATATAGACATATGCATATAATAGAAAAAATGTGCAGATGTTTATATTTCCTAGGATCTCCCACTTGCCAGAATGTGGAACAAATCTTAATAGAGTTTACAACTCCTGGAGACACCCCCCTCAAACTCATGATTCCATAGCACCCCTGGGGCAAAGTTATGGAAAAAATAATGATAGGTAAGCATTTATTAATTACTACTTGTATTGCAGTAATGCCTATAGGCCCAAATCAAAGATCAGGGCCCCACTGTGGTAGGCATTACACAAGCATATAAAAGAAAGATGGTCCATGCCTCAGAGAGACCACAATCTATTTACATGACAAAAGACATGGGTAGACACTACAAACCAATAGAGAGAGCACAAAGTAACCATGAGAGAGCACAATTATTGTAATAAGCAGCAACCACAACCCACCAGTTGCCTAGCCATTGTCAAGTGTTTTGTGGGCATCCTGGCAGAGGTGAACATTAAGGAGAAATATAATGTGTGGTTATCTGTCTTATAATGTGATTTAGCATATGGAAACATGGTGAGCCAGTACCATGTGACCAGCCACCTCTCAGTGGTCACAAACAAGTGCTCCACTGACCACTGGCATAGCAGCCTTCTTCTCCATGGGGCCACAGCTGAATAAAGAGAATTATATTAAGGAATCCTCTCTCTTCGTTAACCCTCTCCTGTGGATTTAACCATGAGAGAAAACAATCTTGCCCTAAGTGGGAATCTGCCTGAATAAGGATTCAGTACCAAAGGTAAGGCCCTCAGGATTTGGCCTACTCTTAATAGCTGTTGTAATGCTTTAGGAACTAAGGACCTGATTCTGATCTCCCTTACACTGTTATAACTCCATTGACTTTAGGAGCTTCCTATTTGCAGTGGTGTGAGAGAAGAATCCAGCCCTACAATAGCATCATGAAGAAGGGGCTTTGCAGTGGTACAAGGCATAGACTAAAAGTTTCTTTTCCAGAAACTTCTCCAGAATGTCACTGGTGGTGGTTTCCCAGGAAAGAGTCTAAATGCATCCGACAAAGCTATATTATAAATCCTTAGTGGAACTGAATGACTAAGATGCAGCTTAGTCTAAGAAATCACTGGATACAGAATTAGATGTCTGTTCCAACACAAATACAACTGAAAACAAAGGAGAGAATGCCTCAAGGATTTTCATTATTAGTCTAATATGTGGTATTACGTTTTCTTACACATAGGTCATAATTAATCAAGGATCTCTAATTCCACTGAAAAGATTGTTCCATGAAATTAATGCAAAAATTACTGCAATTTATGCAGCTGTCTCCTTGACGGTAATACTCACATTTTTCAAGCATTCATCTTTTCACTTTGAGCAATTTGAGAAGTTCAAATATTTCTTCATCCAGAGCCTCTCTCTCTTTTCCTGAAGAAAAATGGCTCTGGGACAACTCTTCCAACTTCCCTGGAAATACAGAGGTACAGAAATATTTTGCACATATAGATGAAACTACTTACACTGATAAATAAATATCAGGGCTGGGTTCTGCTCTCCAGTGCAAGCTTTTGCACAGAATTATGGTGGAACAGTAATGATTCCATATGTAAGATTGCCAGACCTTTCCATTTTGACCATTGTAACCGTACGTGGACTCACCCCTGCGGCACCTCCTGCTGGTACCTTCTGGGAATTAGCTCGCCAGCCATCAGAGCACCCTCTGCAGGCCAGTGTCCCGCTTTTCCTGGCCCCCCGTGTCCCTCCCGGACCTGGTCCCCTTAGCACACTGGGGTGCTGCCCCCTGGCAGTACACCCCTCAGTCTCTGGGTCTCCCCTCCCCAGGGAACCCCAACTCACTATCCCCACCTCACCTCAGTCTTTGGCTACTGCCCAGTCTCCATCTAGCCCCCGTTCACTGGGGCAGACTGCAGTATAAGCCACTCATCACAGGCAAGGTTGGGTTTGGACCTGCTGCCTCTGCCTACCTCTTTGGGCTGCCCCCTGTAGCCCCAGTTCCTATTCGGCCTTCCACTAGGTCACAGCCTGGGGGTTTCCAGGCCGGAGCTCCCCAGCTCCATAGGCCTTCGTCCAGCCCTGCTCCAGCTCAGGTACCTTGGTACACTCCCAGCAGCCAGATCCCTCCCTCTCAACAGGCTAGAGAGAGAGTCTCTTTGCTCTTGGCTCAAAGCCTTTTTATAAGGGCCAGCTGTGGTCTGTTTGGGGCATGGGCTCCCAACTGTGCCTACTTCCCCAATCAGCCTGGGAGCTGCTTGTCCCAGCCACAGCCCTCTGCTGGGCTGTTCTAAGCCCCTCAGGGCAGGAGCGGGTGACCACCCCGCTACAACCATATTTTATATGTATATCAATATATCCTTCCTTTTAAACTACTTTTGTGGTCAGAAAGTGACTGTGCTCTGAGAGAGATTTGGGAAATTAACTATTTGCATCTGCTGAGGATCTGCCCTTTCAAACATATCTTTTTTGTCCAGGCTTCCTATATAGTAACCAATAGACTAAAACTTTCTCATGGGATGCCTTAGCAAGTAAGCAAGACAGATGTACTGAAAAATGCTTGTTCAAAATATAAAATTGATAATTTCAAATTATAATATTTCCCAGTCTGAGACCTATTTTTCATTGTGTTGCTATGTTGTTTTTCTGAGAACAATAAAAATATTTAAAAAAAAAAAAGACAAAGTGGCATCATCTCGATCCTCTGTATATTAAAACCCATAAATACCTACTTAATGAATGACCAGTTAATGCCATTAATTTGTAAGCAGAACTCCCCATTAATTAAAACTGGGGAAATCTGCTTGAAAATCAATAGCATTTTCAGGCAATCAATTATGTTTTAGGAAATAGTAGAGAGTGCTGGATACTTCTCTGGATTGTGCATATTAGTATTATATTATATAATAGTACATTATTATTGCAGAATCTTCATTACTAGCAACAGCTTGTGAACATGACATTCTTTAGATTGTAAACCCTGTAGGGCAGGGATTGTGTCTCTTCTGTGTTTTTACAGCATCTCTCACAATGAGGCCTCAATCCTAATTGGGGCCTTTTGGATGATACCATAAAGCATATATTTAATCATAAAAAAGAATAGAGCTTTGTTTTCAGATTCCAAACTGAAGACAGTTAGAAAAAAAATCTCTTTATACTTGTAAATAGAATATCTGATATGGAACTCACTGAGGAGTGAACATAGAAACCCCAAGATTCTTTTTTCCTCTTCATGACTTGAGATTATTTTGTGAATTTCTTTACGGCCTTTGAATGTTTTGTATGACCACATTTCATCCTATGGATTATTAAGCAACTATTCATGATATTCCTTAATTTTCTGGATATTTATGATTCCATATTTCATTGGTCATTTTGAGTTGCATAATATTATTTGTTCCCTGATTGAGTAATCTTGTCTTTATAATCTACAATTTTTGCCCACGAGTGTGTAGGCGAGTGTGCACATGTGTGGATGGGTGGATGTGGACCTTTATTTCCACTCCCCGCCTCAAATTCATTTCTCATGAACATTCATATTAACAAAATTTCACTTGCACAGATATTCATGAAAAGCAAATAATTAACACTGGTGAACAAAGCTTATTTGAAATTCTATTTAGAAGTAATTAAAATATGCATAAATAGTTTTTCCTCACTATTCATCCAGTTCTTCTCACAATATTATTTTCTTACCCTCATTTTTCAGACTATAACTATATCCAGTATTTTACTGTAGGTAGTGCTAAAACTACTTACAGTATATGGAAATTCAGAAGCAAAGCTGATGGTCTCCTTTACATGGCAGTTCTCAGACTGATCTCTGTGAGGGCTTGAGCCAAAAAATTTCAGTTTAGGATCCCAATTCTGGAAAGTGCCCAATCACATGCTCAAGTCCACCCCTATTCAGAAAAGCATTTATGCATGAGCTAAACTTTGTGCATTGGCTTTAATGGGACATAAGTGCATGCTTAACATTAAGCACGTGCTTTTGAAACCTTCCTGAATAGGAACATTGTCCTCAGTGAGGGACTAATCCCTAAAATTTGGTACCTAAATCCAAAAGTGGCGTGATTTTCAAAGAGGTGCTAAGTAGCTTCCATTGAAGTTAATTTTAAAAAGCAGAAATTAATAATATATTGAACAAAAATATTCCTTTCCTTAAACAGAAAGCAATCTATGCACCCAGTCCTGCAAGACGCCAAGCACTTTTCACTCCCATTGTCTTCAGTGAAAGTTGCTCAGTACCTTACACGATTGTACCATATAGGCCTAATCCAACAAAGCACTTAAGCAAAAGCTTAACATTAAACTTGTGAGTAGTCTAAAGAGAGTGGTTAAAGTTAAATCTGCCCTTAAGTGCTTTGTTGGATAGGGGTTGTAATTTTTAAGAGGTTTGGACTTTTTTGGAATATTTGCTGGGTTGGGGCAAACTAAATCATCTCATGTTTACAAAATGGAACATTTTAAACTAAAATGTTTTATAAAAACCTACTTACGTTGAACAAGTGTCCATGACGGACACATAGTTCTCACATCGATTTATATTAGCTATGAATGGATTAACAAATAAAATAAGGACTGTTAATTGTTAAGGTTTTTCTAAGTGTCACTTTACTAACTTAGGTATTTCAATGTACATACAAATTAATAAATAAAGTAAGACTCAGAAGAAAGAATTGATTTCAGGTTGAATATTTTTGTTAACTATTGACTTCTAGACCATCTTAAAATTTCTTGTGTGTATGGACAGATGGATATAGAAGAGGATAGAGCTTTAACTTACACAGGCTTAACAGAACGGTTTCACTTCCCAAGCCCTGCTTTATTCTTTTACCCTCTAATAACATGTGCTGCACAGAGTCCCTCAGGACAGTACACAACTGCAGTATCTCAACAGGATTTCACATTTCCCTCTGACACAATAGGGCAACAATAGGAATGAAGCCAGGACCACTGAACTACTTTCATCTGAGGATGAAACATGATTTTCCCCTCTTTTCTCAGAGTTATTGCTCTCTTGGGTAGTTCTCTCCTGCACAGAACACCATGTCTTATTTTCTTCATAATTCTCTTTGCAAAACAACAACAAAAATAGATTCCAGTCTTCCTAGCTGTGTTGTTAGAAATAATGCAAACCTCCAAGGTTAGGTTAAGCTAAGCATCCAAACTTTTAGATGTTTATCTGAAAGATTTCTGAAATATTTGTACTTATGAGGCCTTCCCCCAAGTCCCATAACTTACTCACCCGCCAACAGGCTCCATTTCCATCTATCTATTATGTTGTCTTCTTTCCTGGTGTCCAGTTTTAGCTAACTATGTGACCCAATCCCCTATACAGTTGAGATGCCCTTTCTGTGGCTCAGTTTCTCAAGTAACAGTTCTTACAGGAATGGAAGGACAGAAACATCATGAATACTTCATATTTCATAAAGACCCTGTTGCAACCCAGATCACGTGCTCCAGGATGTCTTTATACTTGAACGTGGCAGAACAGAGAAAACCACCAGAGACGTTGGTGGGTCCTGGATTTATAGTCCTCTACAAAAATGGGGAGAACAACTTAAGTGAGAAAAAACTATACAGCCATACATTGGTACACAGTCTTAAATTCTCAGAGATTATTTCCCGGAGTCCCCTTGCCCCTCCCTATTCAGGGCTCCAGGCTTCAGTTGCAGGGCGGTGGGTCTTGGAGCTTCAGTCCCACAGGGGGGTACCGGGGCTCAGGGCTTCTGTCCACAAGAGGCCCCAGGGCTCCACCCCCACAGGGTTGCCAGAGTTCAGGGTCCCAGCCCCAGGATTTCCGCAGGCTTGAAAATATTTACCAGTGCTCTGCTCCGGATGGTTCCAGCTGAATTTAAACCCTGTTGGTACATATACCTAGTCAGCATCCTGTACTTTGGCTCAGAATTCTATATCAATATGTACAACCACTACGTAACATGTGCATATCTACATAAGTATAATGATTCTACACCAAATACCTCTGAATCTACTACAGAAATGTTCAATCCACAAAATTTAAATCTGGATTTTAAATACTCCAAAGTTCTAGGCAATTTAGATCTGAGTTTCTGCATCAAGCATATTTCTACTTTGGTAAATACCAGTGTATAAAAAACTCCATCCCACTTAATTTTATCAGTGTAACCATATTGCACCATATTTATCTGTATATACTAGCATTTAAAAAGGCATAATCAAGTACCTGTCCGTACCTGTACACAGTAACATACCTAAAACCATATCTACAAATTACCTATAAACATAGTTATTTTTTTTTTCAAAATCTATAGGGATCTTTCTCATCCTGCAACTTCTTGTGCTGGTTTATGTGGTTTTACTGCTGTGACTATTTGAAAACAAAGAGGCATTTTTTGTGTGGGTCGGGGTGGGCATGGGATGGAATCAAAGATGATGTTGTGGGTAAGGTAGATAGGAGGGTTAACACTAACATGTCATGTGTGCTTGTAAGAGGAGAAGTGTATATGTAGCATTAACCATACTGGGTTTGAATCACAAAAAGAGGTTTTAGGGTTTGGATCATGGCTAGGTCAGATTAAAAAGAGTGGTGCCATATGACACTTCACAACAAATGGAAATCTACAGCTAATATAATAGCATGATTTTGAAACTGCTTCCTATGCAATGTACATACTTTTAATGTATATAACTTTATAACTATTTTCCTATCAAGTTTCAAAGGTGAGCCCTAACTCTTCACTTGGCATCTATGGATTTTATCCAGTATTGTTCTGTGGTTATTGTCAGGTATTTTCCCTTTCATTTCTTGCTCTATTCCTAGTCAACAGTTGAATACAGTCGTAAAATGGAGACCCCGTTCAAAAAGCAGATCATTTTCTTTGTATCATTATTTGCATGGTATTGTTTTCTCTAAAAGTAAAATTTAACACCACAGCCACCAGGGATTTCACAAGAGTCAGTGATAGTTACGGGCACAGATGTTTTCATTTGTTACTAATGGAGTATTTAACAAGGTTTTAAATGGACAAGATATTGTGCACTCTGTGACAGGACACAGCATGCTACAGTAAGATGAATAAGAGCATTCACTCCGGAGCTAATTCTTCTTACATTATCATTAACACAGTGTCTAAATATGGGCTTTTACAATTTTCTGTGATGTGCTTTACAAAATGCAGGGAAATTATTTAAAATTACCCCCAGCAAATAGCAATGATTTTCCTTAAACCCACAAAATACAGTCACAAAATTATGTCAAGAACTATTCATGTAGTACTTAACAAAAATAGATACCTACTGAATAATTCAGGCTCTGAATTGAAGCTTATCTTGCTAGGGGAATTTAAACATTAGACTAAGAGAGTGGGCCTCCGTGGTGGTATGGACCTACTGTGAGGATCTTATCCTGCTTTGCAGAAAAAAACCTACTCTGTACCAAACCTAAGACAATCTCACCAGCTCCAAGGAAGCCAAGTCTAAGTTAGAAGTAGCAATTGCACCAACTTCCTCCACAAAGCATGGTCCATTTGCAAAAGCAGAGGTGTTGAATGCACTGAAGGAAATCTATGCCCTCACCCCCCCATCTGCAAAACAAACCAATGTCCCATTTTGGATAGTACTAGCCAGTAAGAAATGGAATTCATAGTCCCCTAGCCAACTCAGTTTTGTGAACATCTAGATATGAAAGATAACCTCAATTTTTCTTTCTTAAAAAGGTACATTTTCCATTAACTGTCCTGGTAGAGGTAGTCTTGAAAAGACAAATATTGCTAATAAGGAAGGATAATATTGCAGTCCAGGCATTGGACGAAGTTTAAGGAGACGTGAATTCCATTTCCAGACTTCCAGTATGATCATAGATTGTGTGCCTTATCTCCCTGTGCCTCTGGTACTTATTGGGGAATGAAGAGACAAGTATTTCTTTACCTCAGAGGGGTGCTGGAAGGGTTACTTTCATTACATTTTATGTAGTCCTCAAATGCTATTGTGATGGCATTATATGAGTTCCTAAACACACAGGATTGAAAAATCACTGTGATATTTCCTAAAGATCATGGGTTATTTCTAGTCTACACTACAACTGTGAAGTAGTGGCCATTGGGCCATGTGAAACAGGCCCCTTAACTCTGGAGGGAATAAAACTCTGGTAGTATAATTTGGGGTCCCAAATGGAAAACCTTGCCTAAATTTGAAATTTGAAGCTTGAAGCATCACCCCCATAGAAAAAAAGGTTTAACACATTTTTATGAAGAGCTTGACCCCCAAGAGGGTTTTTTGGAGTAAGGAACGTGGTATGTGGTATTCTGCAGCAGTCATTTTGAGAATTATTTATGCTTTTATATATCATGTCAAATTACCTTCATGATTTTTTTGAAAACAGTCAAAGTAATGACTCTCCTTTAACACGTGGATAATTAAACAGTGATTTCATGCTATACGATTTCATTATGGCAAATTTACTTTAAATATGTTTTCTGCTTCTTGTTTTGTTTCTATGTTTAATTTATGATCTGCTTACACAATGTAATTTCTAAAAAAATAGCTTTTTTCAATATGGTTTACAGCTATAAAACATGGACAAAGGGTGCTTTTATTTCATCCAGATACAATTTAACAAGACAAATGATGTACTAATGAAAATGGTTAACATCCTAATGTGTTTCATTATTGCAGATTGTGAAAATAACTGGGACCTCCATCTTGAGATGTTTGGAGAAATTATACAACTAATTTTTTCCCTTTGACCACACCAGCTATGTCACTGAATACCTGTATCCATCAGTAATACGAGCTTCTGCCAAAGTTCATGAGAAATCATGCTGTGCCTCAGGCTAGAAATAAACAGCAAGTCTGAGCAGACATGGCACTTGAATACACAGTACACTGTGATAGTAAAATAAAAGGTGGCGGAGGGATATAGTGGGTTTGACTTTGAAACCAGGAGCCTTGGCTAGATGGTTCATCACTGCTCATGAGCATTCAGCTATCACAAATTCCATGAAGGTAATGTATAATACGATAGACTCAGATGTTTCACAAAGAAAACACAAGAAGGCTGCACCATGTCACCTGCAACATGATGAAGGAGATTTAAATAAGGTTGTTCATGTCATCACCAACTCCATGACAAACCTATTTCATTTGAATGCTGACTTGATAGCACTCACCAACATTGCTGCTAGCATTGCTGCACCCATAGAGGTTGCTTCTTACTGTGAATGATACAGGAATCAAACCAATAAAACAGCTTGTGGAAAACAGATTAAATTCAAATACACTATATTCTTTGAAGCACCAAACAAGTTTAGCATACAGACATTTGTCTCTGTAAGCAAGAAGATCAAGTTAGTAGTGATAAGACAGTGATGATCTAGTGCAGACCCCAGAAGTTTATCCATCTTGTGGTAGCTGCACAAACAAGAGAGACTGACCTGAAGGAAGTTTTCACACATGAGCTTTCCACAGTTCCATGTGCTCTAGCACGCACTCGGATGGTACCCTGAACAAAACTGCAAAAAATAAGCTACTATGTGAATTTGAAAAAGAAACTGAGTCACTGAATCAACTGCCAGCATCCAACATGCCCACAGGTTGGCTAGTGAATGGCACGGCTGTTATATGAATGGTCACATACAAGGAGGGGTAGCTATTTTTTCAGAACTTTTTGAACTGCACTAGGAAAAGCGTGCCAGTCTCTACAGGGTTCTGAGAGCTGCAAAAGAGTAGATATCATCTTTGATCAATATGATGTCAAAGATTCAATTAAAGTTTTTGAGTGTAAATGAAGGCAATCCTCACAAAGCAATGAAATCAGAATCCAAAACACCCATCCCAATGCAGCAGAGTACCTTCATTGGAAGTCCCAAGAAGGTAAATCACATCTGGTAATTCTTTTGTCATAATCATAATGTGATTTGGCAGAAAATTTACTTGGCTCAGTTCAGAAAATGGTTATTGCAGGTGAATCAAGGATGCTCACATGACCACTTCAGATGGAGTTGTAGAGCAAGAAAATCTATTCTCATCACACAAAGAAGCATATACTTGGCTTCTGCTTCATGTTGCACATGCTTCACAAGACTACTCTCATGTAGTTGTGTGGACGTGTGGTCTCCAGACACTGATGTCACAGTTCTCTGTGTACATTTTATTCACAAGTTGGAAACAAGAGCTTTGGTTTCATACTGGTATGAAAGTTCAAAAAAGATTCATACCAACCCACACCATAACAGCTGGAGTTGGCCAATAATTACACAAAAAGCATGGAAGTTTGTCAGAAAGAATCCACACAAAAGACTTGCCAATTTTGGTGGTATGGTGGATATGCCTCCTTCACAGTTGAAATCAGTAGAACTTCTGATAACCCTTCTCAACGGCTAACTCAGCAGATGTAAATGGGGTGTGATATAAGCTTTTTCTGTCACAAGTAGCCCTGGAATGAGGCCCTCCCCCAAACTTATGACAGTCTTCTGCAACATACCCAGCATGCAAATTACCAGATCCCTTTCTGGAACCAAACCATGGAGGCTCATCCTGACATGCCTAACAGGAAATGGCTGGCATCACAACAAAGTTGGACATATTTCTCCAACACTAATGAGACAGACATTTGCCCCTGAAGCACTCCTGGAACTCAGTACATGGGGGAGTAAAAAAACCAAGTGTGACCACAGCTACAGTTATTCAAGACAGAGCATGGCATGCACGCAGGCTTGCTATGTACTGATGGTGAGGACTGTTACACTCCTTGCAGTTGCCGGTATGGATCCAAATCAGACTGAGAAAACAGATTGTTAAGACACACACATGTAGCATATGGCAAATATACTGAAAATGGCTACACACACATATATACCGTCATATTGTCCTTCACTGAGAGGGAGTCCATTGGCTATTAGGGTCTTGCTAGCATCATGGTGTGCAGTAGTAGACTTAGCTTCTATTATAATGAATATGTTATTTAAAACTTTGGGGTGAATGAATAAACTGTATGTTTCTCAGTACAAAGCCCAAGGCCAACATTCTCTAAGTAATGGAACCTTGTTAATAATTTGTATCAAAGTAACTGTTTGTATGAGTAGAATTTGTTTTTGTCTTTTAAAATAAATCAGTGTCAATTTGTGTGAAAGAAAGCTTTTGAATGACAAATTTCTTTTTGACTTTTAAAATAAATTGTTTAAATCCCATTTTATTGCTTATTTTTTTCTTTCAAACATGTCTTGACAACTTAAGTACATTTTTGTGGTCTTTTCACTTGTGCAAAGGATGTTTTGACATGGCTACAAATACTTTGCATTGGCATATCTTGCTACCAGTTTGCAACACCACATCCACCCTAGATAAGTATGTAAAGGACACTTCTATCATAGTAATATAGTTATTATTCTCTGTATGGGGGTGTGCTACATCACCAAAAATTTCCAGCCTGGGCCCACAGACTAGTAGTTTCTTTACTGGTTGTCTACTTCCATTTATATTGCACAAGTGGCATCCTTTACAAACCTCTGATTCAGGGCATACATTTCCAATGCTGCACAATATTTGAGGGTTTAGTCCGATGTTCTGATTCAAATTTAAAGGGCATATATGTCCTTGTCATGAAAGAACTGTGATGTACTAACACAATTACACGTGGCAAATTGTATAGAACCATCCAAGGAAAATGATGGGTTGCAGCCCTTGATGCCCCTTAATAGCTATGAGGCACAAACAAAGCACCTTTGAAAGGATACAGAATTATGTATCCTCATATGAGTTTGAACTAGTGGGTAAAAGAAGACAAGAAACATTGAGAAGTATTTGAAGATGGTTTCCAATGCTGCATGATATTCCAAGATACTCCCTCTCTGTGCATTAAGTGGGATTTAGGAGCACAAACTGTAATCACTCTCAATGGAATTTGTGCTTCTAAATCCATTAGGTGCTGTTGAAAATTCCTCCCTAAACACATGCGACTTGATCAATGGCTTATGTTTCAAATGCCAGTCAATGTGATATTTCAAGAAAGCAGGCACATACTGGTTAGCTTGGGGGGCGAGGGGTGGAAACAATATTGCAAAAGTGGAATTATTGTATAGTTAATTATAGGTTCAGTTTCTTGCTATGATTGTACAAGCAATTTAGTTCTCTTTCTCGATTTCTTGTGCTTTCTGTTATTCTAATATTCTGTGTGAGTATCTGTGCTGTAGGAAGATAAATATCAGTGACTAACTATCACAGCATCTTAACTGGGGAAAATAAATGCTACAGATTTGTAGTTAGACAATATCCAGCAACAGAAAAGCTATATATTTCATAGAAGAAACTAGTGAATGCTAATAAAAATCCATGGGTTCATCTAAACGCCTGTCACAGTTATTCAGTGTTGCCAACTCTCATAATTTTATTTGGAGTCTTATATTTGGTGTTTTTCTTAAAGCCCCAGCTGTTGAAATTATTAGATTGCATGAGAATCTCAGCTTTAATTAAAAAAGGAAGTAAGTTTCTAGCCCTCATAATTGCAGATAAAAGCTTGAAAACATGCAGTCTCAGAAACAAGACAGCAAATGTTTATTTTTAAATCTCCTGATTTTTAAGCCAATGTCACGAGTTTAAGGGGATGATTCATGATTTTTGAACCCTTAGCAACACTGGCATTGCACATCTAGAATTATAAATGGAAGCTCATTTAAATTACATTGCACCATTGCAAAACCTAAAGTTGCACATGAGAAATAAAATAAATACCCACCAAGTGTATACAGCTGGGTGTATCTTTGCCAGCTAATTAAAGCACACACCTGTCTCTCAATACCTGGATAATATGGGCCAGACTGTGACTCACCTTTGCAATCAGCCACAACTGCTGTCTCTCCTTCATGTATCAGTTAGGGTGCACGCATCTCTCCAAAGCGGGCAGTGAAGGTCAGAGAGAAGGGAACCTCCACCCCACCACAACCAGCTACCTGGCCCTAAGGCCCTGAACCAGCAAAGTACTTATGTACATGCTTAGGCATAGGAGTAGTCCCTTTGATGTCAATGGGACTACTAACACACTCAAATATGTTCTTAAATATTTTCCTAGATTGGGGCCTAAACGTTCATCCCCTTCCCAGTCCACCACCAAATTCCTCCTCGAGTTCTGTGCCTCCTGAAGGATACATTTTGATCCTATGTGTGTTCCACCAATTAATAGGGTTTCCAAAAGTTAAAGAGATAATCTCATTTAGATGAGAACGTAGCCTAATGGGAAAAATGAATGAGAACTAAAAATAAACCTCATCCACAACACTTAAATACACAAATACTTCCTGTATCTAGTTGCAGATTAAAATACAAATCCAGTGTATGTTATTTCTACTTGCATAAACACAAACATGTCGGAACTTGAACATTTGTTTCAAGCTGCATCCTTTAAGCATGCTGAAAAATAGGTTGACAAAATTCTCTGAGAGAGATGGTTTGGTATAAATGTGAACAAAATTTCATTAAGGGACAAAAAACAGCCCTCACTTTTGTGGCTGCAAAGGAGTCCAGAGCAGTGGAAGTGATGCAGCTCCCCTATATAAGGGGATGTGGGGAAACACTGTAGCTGAGGGGTATGGTAAAAGATGTGTGTACCAGGGACCAGTGAGGTGTTTATCTCCATAGAAGCCCCCTGTGCACTAACACACAAGGAGGCAGGAGGGGGCCTGGCAAGGAGAGGACAAGAGAGAGGTGGGGCTGATTATTGGAGAGCTTGGGAGGAGCACATGTGTAGATAATAGTCTAATAGATATTTATGTTGGTCTCTATCAGATTTCTTTGGGATATTATCTTGTGTTTAGTTAACCTACCAGAGAGATATGAAGAGCTGGCTGCCAATGTGGAAATAGTTTTCTGGTTTAGGTACTGACCGGGATGTAGATGAGGTAGAGAGCGTATCTCAAGAACGGTCTTGTTTGAGGCATTTTTGAGGATTCACCACAATTACTCGGTGCCTGTGTGGTAACTAAGGTCATTTGATAAACAATTAAGATGTAAAAGAGCATTGAAAATAGTAATAATTATCTCTTTCTAGAAAACATACTTCAAATCCTTGTTAATCCCTATGAGCTCATGAATCCAGGCTCCCCATTGTTAGTGCTATTATACTGGCATTAGTGTGCTACATTAAGAAATCCCAGTTCTCAACTCTAAGGGATTAATATTAGCTACAAAAGATGCATAAATACCCAGAGATAAATTAGAATGATTTAAATGGTTGGAGGGAGGGGAAGCAAAAGATCTTTCAACTTAAAGGAAGTCCGAGGTGCAATGAAGCTTATACATGAACAAAGTAATTTTAAAAGGCCAGTTTTTGCAAAGATGGTAGAGCGCAAAGCTTCCTTACTTGCAAAATGCAGTTGTGGTTTCTTTTAAAAAGAGTTTATCATATTGTCTGTTCCACTCTGGCAGCTTAACATGGGCAACCGCAAATAGTTAAGTGACCTTGATTATGAATAAGAGACAAACATGTGGAAGACAATTGTGAGGGAAATTAGAGAATGTATCCTTTTAGTCAAACCTGACATGACTTCTAACTAAATCCTTACAATGAAATGGCAGGGTAATTTCCCCCCCTTCAACTGTTCATGAGAGGATTTTCAATCCCAGCAGGCATGTAAAAAATATCCAGTTCCTAGGAGTTTTCCTCTTTAGCATCGTGGAATAGTTTCATAGGATCGTGTCAGGATGCAAACATACAACTCCTATTTATATCCATGAGAGCTGCATGGCTAAATCTTTGCAAAAAGAACCTTTCATTGGTAATAAACACAACTACCTAGAAATATACCATTGTTTGCCTTCCCCCCACATTTTAATCTCCACAATTGTGCAATGTATTTCAAATATGCCGTACACCCAGGAGTACTTCTTGATTTAACATTGTGGGCCATATGTTTCCCTAGGTCTGTGCATTCAACTTCCATACACATCAAATCATCTGTGGGAGACGCATGTATGGAAATAGGTCAGCATATGGTCCTTAATGTGTCCAGCATAGTCACTTAATCCAACCCTTTATGAAGTTACTGCATAAGTGATTAGGCCCTATGCATTTGCTAGACACATTAAAGACCGTATGCTGCCCTGTGTTTTACATGCTGACATGGTCAGGGATGCTAATGACACTTAGTAATCACTTATCAAGAACAGAGAGAGGCACACCTACTTAAACCTGTGTGGGAGAGGTTAGACTCTGCAGTGTTTATTTTACTGCATACCACCAATATAGCCACTGGTGAAATATCTACTTCTCTCATTTATGTGATAAGAGGGCAAGTCCCATTTAGGATTTTACTTGACTAAGAAATGTAGCTAGATTCAAAGTGTTTTTTTCTTTAACAGTCTCAAAAGGCCTGTATCCAAAGCCCATTGAACTCTTGAATGGCTTTTGGATCAGGCCCCAAATGCAATTTCACAACATGAAGACCCCAGAATGAACATGTTTCCCAACATAAGGACATTTCCTAGTATAGATAAAGCCAGTGTGAGGAAGCATGGCAGAATCTGGCCCTCCTGGTTCTTAAGCCATTATGTGATGCCATAGAGCAGTGTTTCCCAAACTTGGGACCCCACTTGTGTAGGGAAAGCCCCTGGCAGGCCGGGCCAGTTTGTTTACCTGCCCCATCCGCAGGTTTGGACGATCGTGGCTCCCACTGGCCACGGTTCGCTGCTCCAAGCCAATGGGAGCTGCTGGAAGCGGCGCGGGCCAAGGGACATACTGGCCACAGCTTCCAGCAGCTCCCATTGGCCTGGAGCAGCGAACCGCGGCCAGTGGGAGCCGCGATCGGATGAACCTGCGGATGGGGCAGGTAAACAAACCAGCCCGGCCCGCCAGGGGCTTTCCCTGCACAAGCAGCGTCCCAAGTTTGGGAAACACTGTCATAGAGGAATAGAACTAAGATTGCTTCAGGAAACATAACTTTCATTTTCTGCATTAGTTGGTTCAGCATTTCAAAACTGATGTCTCTTTAATTAACATGTGCATATACTGCAGAAGCAGCCTGGAAAACTATACGTGTATCTACAGTCTATTTATTTATTCCATTTTTCAAAAAAAAAGTTCTAATTTTCTAGCCTGTGAATAAGATAACGTGTCTCTGAGCTATCACTCAATCACCGCACTAACGATAGCTAATCCATTGCTTTCAAAATGATTTGGGATGCTTTGGATATTAAAGGTGTTTTAAAACATGTATGCACTATTCTGTCAATTCTTTTAATAAGAACCTGTTCTAGGCTTTACAGAACATATAAAAACCACACATCCCTGTTTTAACCACCAGGTGGCACGCTTTATGGTGACAATGTATTGAGAAATCTGATATCAGGCTGAAGTGCGCTATACTGTATGATGCTTATTTGTTATGATGGCACAGAAAGTAAACTAAAGAACTAGTAAGTGGGCTATTGCTTACAGTGTCATTTGGAGGAAAATGAAAATGTCAGCTATATGTATGTATCACCACAGAAAAAAACTTGTCCAAGCAATGCTGAAGAGACAACTCACTAATAATGAGATCTGAAGGAAGCCTTTTAATAACAAGCAAATGATTCACCTACTAGCATTTGCCTTATGCTTAAGAGAATGCATTATCAGAGAGATGATTTGTTTACACACACATGCATTCCAATGTCATTATCCTTCTTCACTAAGGAAATAAAGAAAGAATGGGCTACTTTTGCATTTCCTTAGAGTTGCAGAACATGCCTCTCCATTCCAGTCTCCTCTTCTTTTGTCTTTTTATTCTTGTCCTGTACCTTGCATTAAAAGTGCCAACAGCTGCAGAGTCTTAGTATATTCCAGAGAGACTTGAGCCACAAAGTTTGAGGGTACTTCCATCCATGGTTTTAGTTCAAGCCCTGCTCTAATTCAACCATTTCTTTTTTGATATTACAAATGATGTGTTCACACAATTTTGGGTTTATTATGCATCTTTCCAATTCAATAGGACCAGAATCATTCAAGTATTATCTTTCTAATTCAACTATACAATACTTATTCCGGCTGGTGCCATCAACAAATGCCTACACATTCAAAAAGACATGGGCTAACTCTTTTCTTTTTCCTGACAAAACACCTAAGCTCTCCAGACCCACACGTTCAAATCCCAATAGGTTGACTCAGCCCTTCATCTTTCTGAATTAGAAGTACTGAGCTCCATGCAGTTTACTGAGGGCCAAAGTGTGCCTTTGTCAAGCTCCACTGTATAAACTGCATATGCTACTTCAGTGTTCCCAGCTCACTCTCCAGCCCAGTGCAAGGGGGAAGAACCATGACCTTGCATCATCCTTGCCCCATCTGTTGATGTGACTGCAAATGTGACTTGACCTGGTATGTGCCGTGCAATAGATGGGGTGAACAAAAGTTCATTTTCACCTCCCTCTGCACACCATGGAAGGGCCTGTCTCAACCAGCTCTCTGTTGCACTATTTACAATGATACCTAAAAAGCGCAGGTCTTAGATATTGTGCATGGATATTGAGGATCTCATGTCTGTTTTCACAAGACTGAGCTTTTCCTTGGCTCAAAATGTCCCATAAATCCACTGTTGTGCAGTGTGCTAGGTATTGGTCACTTCCTGCCTCTATCCAAGGGACCAGATAGCATTTCAATGACACTATCTATGTGGACCCCAATCCTGAAGTCCTTTCTCAGGGAGAAATTTATTGATTTAATTATGGGTGGGGGAGGCAGTTGCCTGAATAAGGACTGAATCCTGAGACTTTCGGTTTTAGACCCATGAGCTGTAAATGGTGTTGGAATAGTAGAGACAAAAGGCTATTGCTTAGTTATCCATTCTGCCCTTGCCCGCATGACATTAGATTCAAATCATGACTTTCTTTTATCTTTTCTGGCTTAATGTACATAGTTACAAAACTCACCAACTTGAAAAATCCCCTCAGAGCTAGACCCAGCATTGTGGCATGCTGCCTCAGTGTCGAGGAAAAGACCTTGTCTACTCCAGCTGTAGAGGCAACTTGCTGCAGTGGTTAAGTCATTAAAAAAAGCCATCCCTTCATTTGTTTCACATTTGTCCCAAACAAAGAAAACACAAAGTCTCTGCCCCAGTCTCAATCTGGGCCCAGCTCCTCCTTCTCAAGGGGGTCTGTCTTCTCTTCTCTGATTCAAGCACTCTTATACCCACCCTCTGGGCTCAGCTTTTCCCTTCCCAGCCTCCTCTTTATCTCTTTGCTCACCCTCTTCTGGCCTCCTTGGGTTGTTCCCTGATCTTTCCCGAGCAGTCACTCCCTTGCCTATCTCACTGGAGTCTTCCACAGGCCTTTGCCTGCCTTGTGCTCCCCTCTGGCTCCTCACAGCCTGCTGCTTTCCTCTCCAGCCAGCCTTCCACTGCTGGACTTCCTTCCTGATTAGACAACCCCCAGCATAAGTAAAAGAGTGTGGGGCTAACTAAACAGGGCTGACTGGCCCAAGACCTCCTGCCCCTTAAAAGGCCTGCCCTGGTACACATATATTTTCCACTTTCACATCTGCCAATGCTATGCTGCACCTCTCATTGGGTCACTTGACACTGGGACCTCAGGATCTTAATACATAAGCCTTTACTGCATATGTTAGCTTAGGCTGTAGCAGGTTCATCCATCTCTTATCTGTGGCTCAGCCCCCACTAGCAGGAGCTAGAACACCACACTGAGTGGGTTAAACTAGCAATACATAAATGTAGCAATTCAAAAACACTATAATTATTTATATCCAGAATCAGAACATTCGCAACAATGCAGGAAATCTCTAAAATAAATGGACTGAGGTCTGGTAACAGAGTTCAGAAAATGGCAACGGATTTTTTTTGCATATTGCAGTTCTTCATGTTTCCCTTAACCATTACTTGTACAGAAGCTTCAGGCTTCCTGCAGAGATCACCCTTGACTTGACAATCATTAAAAAAATTAAAAGCATCTTTTTTATTGATGGCCCTCATCTTTTACTATATCAATATAATGCATTGCTTTGACACTTGATCCTTACAGACAACTACCCATTATTACACTGATTAAATGGGAGTGAATTATTAATAGCTTTTAATGGGATGGGCATCCAAAAAAAACCCCACAGACTCTGTAATTGTGTTCTGAAAGACTGTGTAAATGTTACTGCATGTGATGGAACAAGAATTATAGAGCATAACAATGGATAGGTGCCACAAGACTAATAACACTGGTCTACAATTTTTGAGAAGTCGTCTGCTTCAGAGATAAAATGTGCTATTTATTATGTATTTTGATGTGCTGAATTCAAATATGACAATTAAAACAACTGTTTCTAAGATATTTAAGTTTTTACATTTTATGTCTATGTATATTGTGTAGATAGTAGAGTTTTAATCATAAATTGTAAACCTAGGTCTTTTCATGTGTTTATGGTTGCTTTACATGATAATATTTCACCTGCCCTGTTTATGTAACACTTTAAAAATCAGCAAAAGGGTTATGTAAATAAAAATTATTATGAAACAAAAGGCAAACTATTCTGTACATAGTTTAGTCCTATTCAGTGTCTACTTGGCACTTCTTGGCTTGTCTCTTGTATTCATTAAATGGAGCATCTCTTGTCACTGTCCAGCAATAGTCTGCAAGCATTGATGGGCTCCATTTGCCCTGAGAGCGTTTCTCCATTGTTGCAATGTCCTGGTGAAATCGCTCGCCGTGCTCGTCGCTCACTGCTCCGCAGTTCGGTGGAAAAAAATCTAGATGAGAGTGCAAAAAATGTATCTTTAGTGACATGTTGCAACCAAGGCTTTTGTATGCCTTGAGGAGGTTTTCCACCAACAACCTGTAGTTGTCTGCCTTGTTGTTTCCGAGAAAATTTATTGCCACTAACTGGAAGGCTTTCCATGCCGTCTTTTCCTTGTCACACAGTGCATGGTCAAATGCATCATCTCGAAGAAGTTCACGAATCTGAGGACCAACAAAGACACCTTCCTTTATCTTAGCTTCACTTAACCTTGGAAATTTTCCACGGAGGTACTTGAAAGCTGCTTGTGTTTTGTCAAGGGCCTTGACAAAGTTCTTCATCAGACCCAGCTTGATGTGTAAGGGTGGTTACAAAATCTTCCTTGATTCAACAAGTGGTGGATGCTGAACACTTTTCCTCCCAGGCTCCAATGACTGTCGCAGTGGCCAATCTTTCTTGATGTAGTGGGAATCTCTTGCACGACTATCCCATTTGCAGAGAAAACAGCAGTACTTTGTGTATCCAGTCTGCAGACCAAGCAAGAGAGCAACAACCTTCAAATTGCCACAGAGCTGCCACTGATGTTGGTCATAGTTTATGCACCTCAAAAGTTGTTTCATGTTGTCATAGGTTTCCTTCCTATGGACTGCATGACCAACTGGAATTGATGGCAAAACATTGCCATTATGCAGTAAAACAGCTTTAAGACTCGTCTTCGATGAATCAATGAACAGTCTCCACTCATCTGGATCGTGAACGATGTTGAGGGCTGCCATCACACCATCGATGTTGTTGCAGGCTACAAGATCACCTTCCATGAAGAAGAATGGGACAAGATCCTTTTGACGGTCACGGAACATGGAAACCCTAACATCACCTGCCAGGAGATTCCACTGCTGTAGTCTGGAGCCCAACAGCTCTGCCTTACTCTTGGGTAGTTCCAAATCCCTGACAAGGTCATTCAGTTCACCTTGTGTTATGAGGTGTGGTTCAGAGGAGGAGGATGGGAGAAAACGTGGGTCCTGTGACATTGATGGTTCAGGACCAGAAGTTTCATCCTCTTCCTCGTCTGACTCAAGTGAGAATGATTCTGGTGCATCAGGAACCGGCAGTCCTTCTCCGTGGGGTACTGGGCGTATAGCTGATGGAATGTTTGGATAATGCACAGTCCACTTTTTCTTCTTTGACACACCTTTCCCAACTGGAGGCACCATGCAGAAGTAACAATTGCTGGTATGATCTGTTGGCTCTCTCCAAATCATTGGCACTGCAAAAGGCATAGATTTCCTTTTCCTGTTCAACCACTGGCGAAGATTTGTTGCACAAGTGTCGCAGCATATGTGTGGGGCCCACCTCTTGTCCTGATCTCCAATTTTGCAGCCAAAATAAAGGTGTTAGGCTTTCTTAACCATAGTGGTTATACTGCGCTTTTGTGATGCAAAAGTCACTTCACCACAAACATAGCAGAAGTTATCTGCACTGTTCACACAAGTACGAGGCATCTCTGCTCACTTTGGCTAAACAGAAATGTGTCCCTTTGCAAAATCAAACACTGACAAATAAGAGAGCACGACACTCTATGATTTCTAGAGCTGATATAGGGCAATTTGTTCAGCAGAGTGATGTAAGCTTCGTTATGATTGCATCATCCATGACTTCTAGGAATAACATGATGCAATTCATATCATGTATGACGCAATACCAGCTTCAGATTGCATCATTCATTGTTTTGCCTAAAAAGCAAGTACTGTCCAAACCCAGTCATGGATTTATTCATAGATCCAGTCAAAGATGTATTTTAGTCATTTCTGGTTTAAATTGAGATCCCTTCCCTTTATAACTCACTTATCCTCCGCCATTCCCAAGTCAAGGGTCGTATATACTGACCCAATAGCATATCTTGAAAACTAGAGCCAATCAACAATTTTAAGCATCATTTTCGTTCTCAGTGACCCAGAATTAGTAAAGTTTGACTACATTTATTTCAGAAGCATTTTGGCTGTAGAGCAGTGTAATACTTGAGGCAATTATTTTGTGTGCACATATTGGGCTAAATTCTCTGCAGATGTAAATGGGTGCAATGCTATTGCACCTGTATACAGAATCTTTCCCCCTGTATACAGAAAATTTAGCCCATATCTTTTTTAAAAAAACCTAAAAAGCCTTCTTTTTCTGTGTTATATCTTTTCTTTGTTTCTTATAAATGGTTAGTTTGCAGGTTAGTGAATTACTTGTTATATATCTTCTTTGTTTTGTTACTTGTTATACACAGATCCTAATTAAAAAGGGAACATTTGTCTGCAGATACCCACATAGTTACCACAGTTATTTCCCATCTTAATTATATGGGCATACTTTTTATCTAAAACACTACTGAGCGGCAACTGTTACACTTGTTCACTTTTTAATGATGACCAGTGTACACTGTTCAGTGCAAAAAAAGCTGTTTATATTATGACCACAATGCATTTGTATAGCATTTTATTTTAGCATCACAGGGTACTTTACAATATGAATATGAATGTATCTAGATATTAAAAGAAGGAGCATAAAACACATTCAAAATGAAAAAACAGATAGAACACCTCAAAATCAAGGAGAAATTAAAGTATATGATTGGAACAAAACTAAACAGATTATTGATTATGACTTCAGCAAATGACCAGGAACACATGGAAATGTGATCAGTCAGCGATATTTCACCACAACCACTATGTTTCTGAAAGGTAAGTAATAGCATCTGGAAGCCAATGCATAATTTAATGGTGAGCAGCAGTGTTCTCTGTTAGCTGCATTCTAGATGAAAGTTAGTCACAAACAACTGCATATGAAGGGTTATAATGATCAAGCCAGAAACAAAACAAAAGAATGTTTCAAAGTTGCTATGAAGTTAATAAGTAATTATTTATTACTTTTTTTCTGGAAGTTTCCATAGTGTGCTGGGTGCCTACCAAACATAATCCATGTCCCAAGGAGTTCAGAATCTAAAGGCAGACAAGTCAAGAGAGAGCCAGTAGAGGGAAGTTCCATGCATTTTTCACGAAGCGATTTCCTCAGCTTAATGATATTTAGTAGGAAGTTTAAATGATGTTCTATATATTTAATAGATTTATAATGAATCCATCACTCTAATATCTAGCTACCCTACACAAAATTTAATATGTTGGTAACAGAGACACAAAACAAGTTCCCTGACAGCTTCTTTAGAGTTTCCTCAGGTTCCTTTACACTTCACATAATGCATCTGTCTCTGTCAAGTATTCTTCAATTTTCCATCAGTCAGAAACCCCAGATGGTCTATACTCACTACATGCAAATAAAGGGATTAACTGATACATAGACTTCAAAGACAGAAGGGATCATTATGATAATCTAATCTGACATCCTGCATAACAGAGGCCATAAACTTGAGTTGAACTAGAGTGCATCGGTTAGAAAGACAGACTAGTGGTAACTGCTCTGTGGTGTTGGGTGAGGCTGAAAGCTCTTAATTTAGAACCAAGATTCCACAGTCTTAACAGTAACTCTGTTACTATAATTGTGGTTTAATGTTATGAGAGAGATACTAATAGCTATGGCTCCATCAGGGAGGAAAAGGAAGCCTCCTCTTGATTCACTTTTGGTTTTGGGTTCCCCAGTTCAAAGCTATTTTGAATTTTCCTAGCTGCACTTGGAAACAAACTGTCAATTAATGGTGCTTTGACTACCCCTAAATGTATTTCAGGTACCTTAGCAAGAGCTGTAGGCTATGCATTCTACAATATATACTATTAGAACTGCCTAAAGGGCCAACAGACATATTATTACTTAATTATCCACACCTTTCTCTCAGGGATCCATCACTAGCTATATAAAAGACTTGATGGATCATTGCCCAGAACACAAATAGCAATTCCTATATTTCTGTCTCTCACTCTTTTAAAAAAAAGGGCCCTATAATGGGAGGGGGGGGGGGAATCACAACTGAAAGTACAGTAACTGATCAACACATTATTTTATTTGCTTTCTAATTTTGGACCCAGTCATAGAAGGTGCAGAGCAGCACTTGCAAGATACAGAGTTATGGATATAACGGTACACCTCTCAACTTGCCAGTGACCTAATGTGCAATACAGTGTGTGAATAGGGTCACAAATATTGGGTCACAAATATTATTCAAACAGAAATTTTAAAGTGCCATAGGAGTCATTCTTTTAGTGTAAATAACTTGTTCTATAACCTCAGTTTTATGATTTTTTTATTTTTGATGAAAATATCTTTTAGCAACAACATTCAAGGACACCAAGTTGGGTGGGACAGAATGAGTCTGAGAAGCAAAACAAAGTGACATTCCTCAAAATGAGGGACACGAGAGTCCTGGATGATGGTTCACGGAACCTCACACAATCTGATCTTTACTGACTCTCAAGCTCCACTAAGATTAATAAATTATCTTCAGTTTCAGTTCCTGATGATACAATTTGATATCTTCAAAGAGAACATTTGGAATAATTTCCTGTTATAACCTCTCTGACATATTCTCTCTTGTTATACACAATCTTCTTCCCAAACCATAATTCTCTGGTATTTATTTAATTTCCCTATTGGCCAAATGCAACTGACCCACCCACCACTGTGTTTGGAGTGTCTAGTCACTCTCGTTGAGGGGTTTTGCTCAGCAGCATGGCTGCTATGTAGCTGAATCTGTCTTTTTAACAGTATTTATAGCCCTAGTCAACATATTTTGTTTCATGTGTTTTTGTTCTAGTACAGTTATGGGGAAATGGTGCATTCACGGTAGGTTGCCACATGGGTAAATCAATTACAATTGAAAATACTGTTAAAGTATCATTTTAATATGAATTATTATTTTTGTGGCTATCATTTTCAGTGTTCCTTTTTGTTAGTAAGGTACTGAAAAATTGCAAGTATTGAGGCCATATATATTTTCATAACTATGGGCTGAAGTATAATTTACTCAGAACAGACATGTTTAATTTGGAAGCATTTGACAATAACTTACAAGAAGTTGGTAATTGAAATATAGGCCTGGAATCAGGAAGCGGCAGAAGTTTAGACAAAGCATTGCAACTAACAGTAAATACAGTTATCTCCAGCCTTACAAACATAGGACCTGTTCCCCTAAAAGTGAATGAGAGCTTCTCTACTGACTTCAACGGGCTTTGAACAGGTCCTCAATGCTGCAGACACTTGAAGTCAGTGTTAAAGTTAAGAACATGCAGAAAAGTTTGCAGGATTGGGACCTCAGGTTCTGTGATGAATATCCTCTTCCCTGTTTGAAGTCAACAGGAACTGATGATGCCGAGTGACTTGCAGAAGGCACATAGCACATTACTTAGAGCCTAGCATTCCTTTTACACCCAGAATGCTCCCTGATTTAAAAGGGCATTTTGGTTGCTCAGGGACTTCAAGATCAAACCTCTTTTTTTGCTTAAACTGTTGAGCTCCAAGAATAAGAGTGCATGAAGACAACAGGAGCAGATGCAAGGGCACAGTAATGTTACTGAGCTTTATAGAAAGCTGCACAGCTCGTGATGACTGGGATCTGAGCTTGTGAGGTGATTGGCCCCTCCATCGCCCACTGATGTCATAATTATGAACTGATCCTCATTTACACCATGAGCCCTTTACACCACTCTGTAAATTTCATTCACATCCACTTTAACGCCCCTGAGAATTCAGTCCTATATATTTAAGTGGCAGTTACATGGTCAGCCCTGGGCCTTTCTGAGGGAGTGGCATCCCCAAACGAGACTGGCAGAACACGAAACAGGCCAAGAGGTTGCAAAACTATTGTTTTTACGAACAGGCTACAAAATAAACTTTGCAATTTCAGTCAAAACAAATCAGATAAGTTGGGCAACATACTGGAAAATATATCTATTAACCCAAATATTTCCTTTCATTAGTGGCAGACTACCATATGCTTAGCACCTGTGTTTGCACTGTAGGACAGTTATGCTGCTCAATTAAATGACATTGAGTACCAAGTGCATGCAGTGAGTTCTCACTGTATGGTAGTCAGCAATACAAAGCAAATAAAACCCATTCCTTCCTCAAGAGGTAAATGAGGAGAAACACTTATAAGGAGATTCCACTATATACTGCATTTACGCTATTATTAGGGTTGCAATTACAGACTTGTGATACAGCTCACTGATGATAAAGATTATCTGAATAATCTGCTGTAATTGAATAAGAAACATCTATTTGCTAAATATACCCTTCTTCAACAGCTAGTCTAAGTTTTTAAAGCACCTTCACCACCATAGTGTATGACAGTGGTTCCCAAACTTGTTCCGCCGCTTGTGCAGGAAAAGCCCCTGGCAGGCCGGGCCAGTTTGTTTACCGGCCGCGTCCGCAGGTTTGGCCGATCCTGGCTCCCAGTGGCCGCGGATCGCTGCTCCAGGCCAATGGGAGCTGCTGGAAGCGGCGGCCAGTATGTCCCTCGGCCCGCGCCCAAATAAATTTGTTAGTCTCTAAGGTGTCACAAGGACTCCTCATTGTTTTTACTATACCCTATGTTTCAGAAGCTACCAAAAACCAGTCATGGAAGCAGTATGCATATAGCAAGACCTTACACATTTGTATATAATTTAGTAAATATCATTATTTTGAATCCAACTGTGCTCATGTGGGTTCATTTGTTTTGTTGTGTAAAGTGCAAAAAAGACACAACAGAGAACAAACCCTCATTTTTTGGGGTTTCCAGACTGTCCGCTGGACCTGGGAACCCCATTCTGATGGCTTAGAACAGAAGTCCACGTCTGGGAGATGCAATGAACAGCACTTGTATCATAGAGAAAGATATACAATGCATCCCCAACTTCATACCATCATAAGTAACTGCATTAGGGCCTAGAGATGAAGTGAATGCAAAATGGCTTTGTGACAAGCAACCCTTTTCTGATTTACAGACAGATATATACAGGGGCTGGACAGACTGTGCACAATCCAATCTGTTACCAGGAGCAGCCACCCAGCTGGGGTGTATGAGCAGGCTGCTTAAACCATCCAGATGCTCATATTTACCATGTCAATATCCATAGCTTAATCAGAAAACTTGACTGATATCTTCAGGATATCTTGAAATGACTCAGGCAAAAAGTATGGTGGTCTCCTCAGCATTGAGAGCATGTAAGAGAAAAAATTAAAAAAGTTAAATAAGAAGGAAAAACAAAGAGTGCCGGCAGAAATAAATTCTTGCTAAATACAAGTTGCAGCCTCTCTCTCTCACTCTCTCCAATGGATCCCTTGCCGACCCATACTAAATCAAACAACTGGTTCTGCAGATGGGTCGTTGGTGGCACACAGAGTTCAGCTGTGCATGGTTAGCTTACAGCTATTGTATCTTGGCAAGCCATCAGCCAAACTGTTTGGGGGGGGGGGGACGACACAGCACATCAAGATTACTCCCAGCTGTTTTAGATAGCAAGGAAAAACAGACAAGGTAACATTCAAAAACCTACTCAATCTTTTTGCTTCCCTTGGCCTCTAAAGTGTAAATTACACAGACAGATGTATAATCTGGGAAGGTTTCCAGATTAATCATTTAAAATAATGAGGCGCTCTCTATGTTAAGAACGCTCATTCTGCCTGAAGCCATGCCACCAGCAGCACTGAGGATGCACTTTGAGTACATGCTGGGTACTAGGCAAGTCATTTGGACAACATGGAAATTTGTCAGTTCTCAACACCTAACTTCTCACTTCCTAGCAGAAGACATTTACTGACAGGTTTGGAACTTTCACCAGGGAAATATTTTTCCCCCTACTGTCACATCTGATGTTCCAATAAGTTGTATTCATTCCTTGAACTAGGTCAGAATTTATCTGGCCTATGCACACAGGGTAATGTTTCCAGATTGTTTGGGTCATCTACAATATATTTGCATTAGCACAGTTATCACAAAGGAAATCATTGATTAGAATGTTCAAGCTGTGTGAACAATATACTGTGCGTTGTTTTCCCTTTCTCTGTCTAATAAATGAGAACATTGGAACAGCTTGAGTTAATCTTTCAACTTCCTGATTTACTAACTTGTTTGTACTTCACCTCAGATCTTCATTTGCCAGACATTAACTCTGATCTGCCTTTCTCCATAGACATATGCTTGGGTTAAAGGTAGCATGAACATCAAAACATCTTAAACAAACATGCACAGATTTCTCAGAATATTACAATGCAACTAATTTCTTCTAAGTCATGCAAGTACCAGTATGTAACAGCAGTTACTACGATGGAATCATTACAATAAGCAGATGAATACAGCTGATTTGTCATAATCCAAACATTCCGTGGGAATGTGTTGATTCCGTCAAAAGTTCCATCAAAAGCCAGGCAGTTTGGTGGGTGGCCTGCCCTACTTCCCAGGATCCCCAGCAGCCTGCCTGGCAAGATACCCAGCTCCCAGGGATCCCAGACTGCTGGCTGCCCAGTCAGTTCCTGGCTGGAATTTTTTTTTTTAAATTCCATTCTATGGAAAATGTTGCATTTCTGTCTTTCCCCCCCACCCCCCAATTTGGAATGAAAAAAAAATCAGAAATGTGACATTTTCTGTTGAACAGAAATTCCAATCCCCACCCAGCCCTAGGTGTGAGGGTAACTAGGGAGATCAGATAAGGGGAAAAATGGAAAGGAATAGTCAACATCAATAACTGGTCAACATGTTTTTGTCTGTAGAGAGATGAACGTTTTACACACTGATGAAGAGTCAGCAAAGTGAAAGAAAGTGAGCAATGTTCCAGAGAGCTGGTACAGCAGTAGCAAATGGCTGATTTTCTGCAAAAGAGATGAAGTTGGGGGACTAAGAGTAGTCGAAAGTTGGTAGAATAGAGGGATCAAGCATGGATAGAGAGAAATGAGGTCATAAATGTATTATATTGGTACACACTATGTGAAATGTGTGGGCTCTGTTTTCTAATAGATTGTAGCAAAACTGTAAAATAGGCCTTTTTTGATCCAACCCAGAATCAAAATTACAGAGTCATTTTGCATTTTCATATCAAAATATCTCTTTCCCCCAGCTCAAAATTCTAACTGGTTCAAGCTTAGAAGTTCTGAGTTTCATTGATCTTTATCTCAGATTAATTTATTTTTAGGTCAGACCTTTCATCTCCTGAATATATCAGAACTCTAACTTGAGAGATAGGCTACACATTTGATATTTTGAGTCATTAATACTAAGCCATTATAATTACATAGTCTTGATACATATAGGTACATATCTTAATAGAGAATTAACAAGATTAAACAACATATTAACTATATCTTGTTATATCATTAATATTTGTCCCTTTTCCCCCCAAAAAAAATTAAAACACAAAATGGAACGTGTGTGTGTGTGTGTGTGTGTGTGTGTGTGTGTATAAAACCCATTCATATTAACTTTTTTTTTTAGGGTGAGTTGAATGTTTTCAGGAAGGGGAGTAAGGAGCAAGTATCAAGAGAATAGAAAGAAAAAAAAGATAAAAGTTGGCAGGAGAGAGGATGTAATTCAATGATTATCCTTTTGTATATTCTTCTTGACTATCCTTAGTATAGGATTAATATTTCTACATCAAAGCATCTCAATGATTTCAGTATTTCTATTGTATTGTTGTCCTGTGCAAGGTATACTATTACTTTTATCCATTTTTTGTATATTTGTCTGGCACTGTTTTCACAAAATTTGTTATTTCCATTATGAGATATTCTATTAATGTTTTTTTCCCCCAGTGATCTACAGTAGGAATCATTGCCTAAGTCCAAAAATTTAAGATTGCTTTGTTCGAAGAAAAAACAAGAATAGAAATAGCATTCTTATTCCCAATTTGAATCTTTTCAACAGGCCAACTCCCAATACATGTCTTTAATTCCCATTCAAGTTCTCTTTATTTGATTTATTTCAATATGGTTTTCCAAAATTCTTTTTACTATCCAGCAGTCCCATGTCCTATGTATGAAAACAAGCCTGGCTGTTTTGTATTTCATCAGATATCTGGGGTAACATTATGTAGTTTATTATATAGATATGGAGAATCTATTATATAGATATGGAGAATCATACATTATGTAAATTAAAAGTACTTAGTTTGCACTACTTGGTTAGTATTAGAGCAAATATTTATTGTCTGCATCATATCATTCCATTCTTTTCCTGTTATTTCATATTTACAGTCTGCACTTCATGACATAATAGTTGTATGTGGTTTATCCTTTAAAAATGTAGTCATGAGATTACACATTCTAGACACAATCTTGATTACTAACTTTATTAAAAACACTTTCAGATAGTAAAGAAAGTAACAACAATATCTGTATTAGGAAATTTTATATGTGGGCTTGAAATGTCAGCAGTCTCTATAAACTCATATTGCACATTCTTTTTTTGAAAATGGATCAGCTACATGTGTTTGTCTTAAAGGCTGTCCATCCCTAAAGAAATCCTTTCACTTATCATACTGATATTTGCCCAAACATCTAAAATCTTTCTTATTCAGCCTGAGTTTGAAAGCACTATTACTTTTGATTAGTGATATTACCCAGATCTGCTCTTTTTTGTTTGCTCAAGTGCCACAGGTTTCCCCAATTAGTAATTGCACTTTAAACTAGTTGGTGATATTTCATGGGTGCTGGAATTTTTGGGATACAAGTCCAGCACACAATTATATAATGAGCTTGGGTTTGCCAGTTTCTATTCTATATGTATCCATGATGGATTCTTTTTATTAGACATCCATTCATGTACCAGTATAATTTGTGTTACCTTATTTTATCTCTTGAAAGCTGGTAGTTCCAGGCTTTCCATCTTAACTAAACACTCCAGATATTCCACTTTGATTCTTGGCTTCTGATTTGATAGTGGGAACTTCTGAATAGCTTTTTAAATTTCTTGTTGAAGTTTTTGGAAGGTGTAAATGGGATCATGGAAAAGGGATACAAGTCCATGGGCAGGACATTCATTTTAAATACATGAATTCTATTAATCAAAGTCAGTGGTAATAATGCCCACCTTTCTAGGTCATTGTAAATAATTTTCATTAATTGCTCAATATTTAATTTTATTATGCACTAATTTTAGTGGGAATTTATCATTTATTGGGTATCTTTTGGAGCCAAGGCTTAGAATCTCTGATATTTACTCTGTCCCCCCCGATTCCTGACAAAAACTTCAATTATTGCTTATACTACTGGCCGCCTTTTATTTATATCTTATATAAAAAGTATAAGGTCATCAGCATATAAACTTTATTTCCTTTTCCCAATGCATTTATTCCCTGAATTTCTTCAATGTCTCTGATCTTTTGTAAAAAGAACAGGAGTTCTTGTGACACCTTAGAGACTAACAAATTTATTTGAGCATAAGCTTTCGTGGGCTACAGCCCACTTCTTCGGATGCATAGAATGGAACATATATTGGGGAGATATATATACACATACAGAAAGCGTGAAAAGGTGGGAGTTGTCTTATCAACTCTGAGAGGCCAATTAAATAAGAGAAAAAAACTTTTGAAGTGATAATCAAGATAGCCCAGTACAGACAGTTTGATAAGAAGTGTGAGAATACTTACATGGGGAGATAGATTCAATGTTTGTAATGGCTCAGCCATTCCCAGTCTCTATTCAAGCCTAAGTTGATTGTATCTAGTTTGCATATCAATTCAAGCTCAGCAGTTTCTCGTTAGAGTCCGTTTTTGAAGCTTTTCTGTTGCAAAATTGCCACCGCAGGTCTGTCATTGAGTGACCAGACAGATTAAAGTGTTCTCCTACTAGTTTTTGAATGTTATGATTCCTGATGTCAGATTGGTGTCCATTAACTCTTTTGCATAGAGACTGTCCGGTTTGGCCAATGTACATGGCAGAGGGGCATTGCTGGCACATGATGGCATATATCACATTGGTAGATGTGCAGGTGAACGAGCCCCTGATGGCATGGCTGATGTGATTAGGTCCTATGATGATGTCACTTGAATAGATATGTGGACAGAGTTGGCATCACGCTTTGTTGCAAGGATAGGTTCCTGGGTCAGTGTTTTTGTTCAGTGGTATGTGGTTGCAGGTGAGTATTTCCTTCAGGTTGGGGGGTTGTCTGTAAGTGAGGACAGGTCGGTCTCCCAAGATCTGTGAGAGTGAGGGATCATCTTTCAGGATAGGTTGTAGATCTTTGATGATGCGCTGGAGAGGTTTTAGTTGGGGGCTGAAGGTGACAGTTAGTGGTGTTCTGTTATTTTCTTTGTTGGGCCTGTCTTGTAGGAGGTGACTTCTGGGTACTCGTCTGGCTCTGTCAATCTGTTTCATCACTTCAGCAGGTAGGTATTGTAGTTTTAAGAATGCTTGATAGAGATCTTGTAGGTGCTTGTCTCTGTCTGAGGGATTGAAGCAAATGCGGTTGTATCTTAGAGCTTGGCTGTAGACAATGGATCATGTGGTGTGTCTGGATGGAAGCTGGAGGCATGTAGGTAAGTATAGCGGTCAGTAGGTTTCCGGTATAGGGTGGTATTTATGTGACCATCACTTATTAGCACAATAGTGTCCAGGAAATGAACCGCTTGTGTGGATTGATCTAGGCTGAGGTTGATGGTGGGATGGAAATTATTGAAATCATGGTGGAATTCCTCAAGGGCTTCTTTTCCATGGGTCCAGATGATGAAGATGTCATCAATGTAGCGCAAGTAGAGTAGGGGCGTTAGGGGACGAGAGCTAAGGAAGCATTGTTCTAAAAGTCAGCCGTAAAAATGTTGGCATACTGTGGAGCCATGCGGGTACCCATAGCAGTGCTGCTGACTTGAAGGTATATAGTGTCCCCAAATGTGAAATAGTTGTGGGTGAGGACAAAGTCACAAAGTTCAGCCACCAGGTTAGCTGTGACATTATCGGGGATACTGTTCCTGATAGCTTGTAGTCCATCTTTGTGTGGAATATTGGTGTAGAGGGCTTCTACATCCATAGTGGCCAGGATGGTGTTTTCTGGAAGATCACCGATGGATTGTAGTTTGTGTTAATGGTTCAATAATTAAATTAAATAAAGGCGATAAACGACCCCCTAGTCTTGTTCCTCTTTATAATGACATTGGCTCCATTTTTGTTATACTTCCTGAAATACATGCCACAGGATTTTAGTAGATCATTTTAATCGACTGCTGAAAGTGTTCCTCAAAATCAAATTTTTGCCAGCATTCTAAATAGCAATGGGTGTTCTACTCAGTTGGAAGTCTTTTCTGCATCCATAGTCAGAATGCAGGCATCTTTATTAGCACTCTGGGAATGTTGTACTACATGTAGGAGTTTCCTAATGTTATTTAAGGGGCTTCTTCCTTTTATAAAGCCAGTTTGGCATTTGTGCACTAATTTAGCCATTGTCTCTAATCAGGAGGCTAGTATTTTAGTTAAAAGCTTACTATGTATATTTGATGAAGAAATGGGTCTACAAGATGCTGAATCTGATAAGTCCTTATTTGGTTTAAGTATATAAACTACATCTGCTTTCTAGAAAGTATATGGTAAGCACTCTGTTACTTCTGACTGTTAACTAAAGTTGAGAAAACAGAAGAAAATCTCAAGATCTATTAAAATAGCAGAAGTTAGGTAAGAAAGACTCTCTAAAGAAAAGTCTGCTAAATTAGAAGGTGCCCTGCTTTTATAGTGTAAGGTAAAATAAACTCCCCATTTTTATCTTATAGATGAGGGGAAGAACAGGTTTTAGAATATCAGAGTGACTATCAACACTGATGGTCAAGCTGTACACAGTAAGTCTGATTTTACATTCAAGTGGTAGCTTTAGGGGATACTTAAAAAGCTAATCACACAGAAAGCAGCTACACGTTTATGTTGCCTAACTTTTTTGTTTCCTGAAAACATATGTGCTTCAGCCATATTCTTTCATATTAGTGATAACCGATAACAATTAAGCTAGATCATAATAGCTGAAGAAACAGAATGTTTGGTACTGTTTATAAAATATACATATTTCTGCTGCAATCAATTAGGTGCTTGGCATGTTACAGTTTTTTATTTTTATTTTTATCATCTAAACTTTGATGTAAAACCATTATGTGTTACAAATGGTAATAGATATCCTCTCATATGCTTTGTCTACTTCCTCATGTGACTCTTTGACAATCCGATAGGACTATAAAGTGGATCCAATTCAGGAACACTTAATATGCCACATTATCAATTCACTTAGTCAGTATTATTGATGATAATTAATCATAATAAATTAGGTTGCCCTTACAACCATGTCATCTGTAGCTCCATAAGTATACTGATCAATAATCAGCACATGAATTAGCATGTTAAAGTGTTTGAATAAATGCCATAGTGAATTATGTATACTTTTTTATCTCAACGTTATTCTCTGTGGTAAACATGCTTAAAAGTTTTGTCAAAAATCACTGTTTCTGCAAAAAGTTTTTCTTTCAATAAATCAGCATTTTCCAATGAAAAAATATTTAATCACAAAATTCCTGCCCAGCTCTATGTAGGAGTGAAATCCTGGCCCCATTGACTTCAATGATAGCAGGATTTCTCCAGTTCTGCAAAGACATAAGTAAATGCATAACTGCACATGAGTAGTTCCACTGACTTCAAAAGGAAACACCAACACACACAGTTACACACTTAAGAACATAAGAACAGACATACTAGCCCAAAGGTCGATCTAGCCCAATATTCTGTCTTCTGACAGTGGCCAATGCCCGGTGCCCCAGCGGGAATGAACAGAACAGGTAATCATCAAGTGATCCATCCCGTCGCCCATTCCCAGCTTCTGGCAAACAGAGACTAGCGACACCATCCCAGCCCATTCTGGCTAATAGCCATTGATGGACCTATCCTCCATGAACTGATCTAGTTCTTTTTTGAATCCTGTTATAGTCTTGGCCTTCACAACATCCTCTGGCAAAGAGTGCCACAGGTTGACTGTGTGTTGGGCGAAAAAAAATACGTCCTTGTGTTTGTTTTTAACATGCTGCCTATTAATGTCATTTGGTAACCCCTAGTTCTTGCGTTAGTCTCGGGCACTATCAGAGTCTTGGTAACCAAGTAGAATATGTAGATTTTAATATGTCATTTCAGCTATCCTAAACGATAATAGGTTATGTATTTAGCTTGCATTGTATCAAACAACAACTTTGGCAGCATACCTTTTTATCTAACAGTACATTATTCCCTAAAATTGTCTCCCTTTTCAGTGTTTCATATGCTTTCATGGTTTAAACATGTAGAGTATGCCTGATGCAGGGGAGTTGTCTAATATAGTACTGTAATAGCTCAGTTCTTCAAGCAGTCTTGTATTCCTCTGGCCCTGTTTGGAGTGAGTGTTTTTGTGTTTGTTCCATCTGAACAGAAAGCAAGGAGAAGTGTAGGTGGAGTAGCCAGTTGTGATAAGGGATGTGACACTTTATAGGGATGTGATGCAAGCTGCAAGGTGGGACATGGGTCTCTCTCCGCTGTGCTATTTCATTCATCACCATGGCACAGTACCTCCTAATTCACTCCAGTGCACGTTGGCCAGATGTGTCTAGAGGGAACAAATGATCCCTCTACCATTTATCACCTTATACACCACTGCACTACAGCGTAGTATTAAGCCTCCAGTAGTAGATGTGTTATTGGCAACTGGATTCCACAGAAACTAATACAGGCTGTTTGGGCAGCAGAAAAAAGTGCAGGAAATGTAAAGAGAGAGTATGTCTGTCAAATCACAGGAATCAAGCCCAGATCAGGGTGTGATGCCACTTTTTGGAATACATGTCAAAACACAGCATGTATACACAAGACTGGGCTGTTAATTTTGAGATTAATACTGCTAATTTAAAATTAATGCTAGGGCAGAGGAGACTGTGATTTGTAAAATGACTTTTTAACTGACACTCTCAAACCCTGAATTGGATCAGCTCAAGGTAGTGCTTGGGAAGGGTGTGTGTGTGAGGGGGTGGGGGGGGATAGAGAATAGTCACATTGTGTGGGTCAGTTCTAAGCCTGCATGGACCACAAAAACACAGGGATTATGTCTGACACCTTTGTTGTTCGGGTACTGCAGGTAGCTTCCTAGATCTGATGAGAGACTTGGAGATGGGCCTCAGACAACACAGAGGAAAGTGGAAAAGTGATGAAAATGTCATCTTAAAGAATAAGAGGCACAAGTCCTGTTGAAAGGGTGTCATATAGTCTATGCACTCAGCCCAGTCCTGCGGGTGCCCATGCCACTGCATCTGAAAGAGAAAGAAGAGCTAGACAGGACAGAGATGAATGGACTAATAGAGTGCATCACTGTGCCAATGAAGTGGTGTGTTCTGGAAGAAAAAAAAAAAGAGGGGGTATGTCCATACACGTGTAGACCAAAAGATATTCAATGAAGCAGTAATGGTGGGGGGGAGAGGCAAAGCACATCCAAGGTAGTTGATACAACAATAGTCTCCCAGGATACAGCTAGTCATTCGGACAAGTTCTTCTCCACCTTGACAGTGCCAAGCTGGCAACTTTCATACTGTTATTCAGACAATATTGTTATTGTCAGACCCAGTTTGGCCACACAAGCAACTCAGAAATCTTCCAAAGCAAAACAAGTAAGATTTTACACAGCCTGGAAGAAGTAAAAATGTATATGGCTGACATTTTAGTTTGAGAAGTCAGAGGAAGAGCATAACTTAGGTTACAATGCATTCAGTGAACAATGTAGGTCGCCGGGCTAAAATTGAATAGGGAAAAATGTATGATATGATAAACCAAACTATGGTTCTTGGATATGTGACTGATTAAAGAGGGTGGAGGGACTGAAGATCAGATCCAGAAACAGCTAAAGCCATGTTTGCAATGCCAGCATCTAAAGATGTATCAGATCTAATGCAGTTCCTCAATGTGATGACATTTTGGAGAAAAAATCATGCTTAACCCGAGAAGGCCATGCTCTCTGTGAACCAGTTAAAACAGACTGTGTGGGTGTGGCCTCCATTCTGTGGGGAGCTGAGACTCTGTTACTGATCCCCTGGTCGGGGATGGGAGATTGCTTTGTGGAGCTCTGTCCAAGCCAGGAGCTGCTGCTAAGCTACTGCTAGAAAGCCAGACGCTGGCACTGAGAAACTCCTGGAGGCTTGATCAAACAGGGAGCCAAGGAAGCTGTTGCTGGGCATCACTGGAGCCAGGGCAGCAACTGTTGTACTGGCTAGAATTGACTGAGGTTGTCATGTAGTAAAGTCAGTGAGTAACCATATCCTTTTTGTTAGGGAAAGTGCTTTCTAGGGAAGGGGGACAGCAAAGAGCCTTTAAAGGGTGTCCTTCAGTTTGAGAATTGGTCTTATTACCTAACCAGGATCCAGGATTCCTGAACTCTCATCAAAACACCACCAATGTTCAGAGGGTTGTGTGGTTTGGAATGATCCCAAATTAGAATCACTCTTCCCCCTGTTGCCTTGGCTAGACGACTTTACTGGATCAACAGAATACTGCCCCGGACTTCAAGATCTTCAAGCACACCCATGCAAGTGTAAGTCCAACAAACCTCGGTCGTCAGTAGGCAGGATCAAACCTGGAGCTTAGTGTATGAGCCTCTACTGCATGAGCTAAAAGCCAACTGGCTGTTAGCTAAGGCTGTAAAGCAGACTCATTTAACTCTCTCTTTAAGTGGTCCTGGTGCCACTAGATGGGACAGAACACCACGCCCAGAAGGTGTGTGGGTTACACAAGCGTCTAGAATTCTGAAATTAAGAGGAGTGTACACTCAGGGGTAGGGTAAATGTCAGTTGGTTAAGTTTTATTTACTGTCAATTGCATTTGTCAATTGATTTATTGAAGTGCCCCCAACTGTCTTAGAATGGTTGTGACATTTTAATAAATCTCAATGTATATTATTATTATAATTATATTATATTATATTATATTATATTATATATTACATTATATTTTTCTTTGTTAAGTAAAGGTGCAATAATTCTAATCTAAAGTGTATAAGGCGCCCAGCCACATAGGTGAATGTTGTCTACTCCCAAGTAACCTGGGAAGCAAAGGGAGGCTAAGGTAGTTTGTAGCAGAGGTTTTACACCCTTTGTAGATATTCCACTTCTCATGAGACCCATAGGTTAACAGGTCATAGAAAAGGCCAACACTTATTAAGCCAAAATGAGAATAAGTTTTGGCCTTTTCTATGATCTTTTGAGCTATGCGTCTAGTGAGAAGTGGAATATCCAAAGGGTCTATTGAAATGTGGAGTATTCCAGAGGAAATTGACATTTCAATGTGCTACATTTTGTTATCTCTGATTTCCATGCTTTCAACACACAGTATGATTTCAAGCATATTGCATCCTGATACATACAAGGGAATGGCCTGGTGGATAGATCAGTGTACCAACAAAAAACCCCTAATAGTTCTGCTGAGCTATAGGGAAAATATGTTAGCGATCAGCATAAACCCTCTTCAGTGGCAAATGGGCTGACAGATTAGAACAATGCTGCCAACATTAAAGGTAAATTAATTAGTTTTCAGTTTATAAATAGGCACTTAACTAATACAAGGACACAAGCTTTAAAAATAAACTTAACAATTAAACTTTGCACTTCATGAACATTCATACTGAAATCTTTGTATACTTGTCCTACTCTTCAAGATTGAAATATTCCACCTTGCAGCACCAAGAGGTTAAACTGGAACTAGTTTTTTTAATAATAAATTAATGGAGATATCCTATCTCCTAGAACTGGAAGGGACCTTGAAAGGTCATTGAGTCCAGCCCCCTGCCCTCACTAGCAGGACCAAGTACTGATTTTGCCCCAGATCCCTAAGTGGCCCCCTCAAGGATTGAACTCACAACCCTGGATTTAGCAGGTCAATGCTCAAACCACTGAGCTATTCCTGCCCCCCACCCAACTAAATCCCCAAATGGCCCCCTCAAGGATTGAACTCACAACCCTGGGTTTAGCAGGCCAACGCTCAAACCACTGAGCTATCCCCACTTTGAAGAGTATTAGCTGATTGCAGTTAAATTAATGCAGTGAAGTTGATTTAAAGAGCATTTAATAAGCTGTCAGCAGAGCACAAGTGTCCTGCTCATCATTTGAGCCAGGCTATTCATTGTTTCTGCAAGTGAGGCATTCTCATGTAAAATCTAGTCTGAGAGAGTTTCACCTTTGCCTTGAGTAACAAAAAAAGTTACCTTCAAAGAGACAGCTTATTTTGTCTCTGTGTAGCTCTTTAAAAGTAATTTATTTCTGTTCTTTGAAGATTTCATGTGCTTGTTCTTGCAATACTTTGTATGCCTGCAATCTAATTGTAATTATTTTAGTGCAGATCATTTGAATATGTTGTATGTGGTTATACAAATTAAAAATAAATGGATGTTAGCTCTAGAACATCACTGTTTTCTCATTAAATCAAATAAAGGGAAAAAAAGGTTATTTTTCAAAGTGCCCTTAACAGAGGAAACATTTTGGTCCAATCCTGCATGCCTCTCTTTCTTCTGCCTACAGAATTGTACACTTGAATTGTGCCTAACTTTAGGTACCCAGGTTTAAAAATTTTGGCCAGACTTTGTCCCCAAAAGTTTACAGTCTAAGGCAGTGGTTCCTAAACTTGTTCTGCCACTTGTGCAGGGAAAGCCCCTGGTGGGCTGGGCCGGTTTGTGTACCTGCCGCGTTTGCAGATTCAGCTGATCACAGCTCCCAGTGGCCGCAGTTCACTGCTCCAGGCCAATGGGAGCTGCTGGAAGCGGCGCAGGCCGAGGGATGTACTGGCCGCCACTTCCAGAAGCTCCCATTGGCCTGGAGAAGTGAACCGCAGCCAGGGCCGGCTCTAACTTTTTTGCTGCCCCAAGCAGCAAAAAAAAGCGCCGCCCCCCGAGCCCACCCCCGCCGAGCGCTGTGCCGCACCGCCGGAACCCCCCGCCCCGAGCGCCGCGCCCCGCGCCGCCCCCCCCCCGCCGAGCGCCGCGCCACCGGACTCCCCCGCCCGCTGAGCGCCGCGCCGCCAGAGCCCGCCCGCCGAGCGCCGCGCCGCCAGAGCGCCCCCCCTACGGAATGCCGCGCCGCGCTGCCCCCCTGCCGAGCGCCGCGCCGCCGGAACCCCCCCCGAGCGCCGCGGACCCCGCCGCCCCCCCGCCGAGCGCCACGCCGCCGGAGCGCCCCCCGCCGAGCGCCACGCCGCCGGAGCGCCCCCGCCCCCCCCCCGCAGAATGCCGCGCCGCGCCGCCCCCCCCCCCGCCACCCCAAGATTGGCCGCCCCTTACCAGGTGCCGCCCCAAGCATGTGCTTGGTTGCCTGGTGCCGGCCCTGACCGCAGCCAGTGGGAGCCGCGATCGGCCGAAACTGCGGACGAGGCAGGTACACAAACCGGCCCAGCCCGGCCCGCCAGGGGCTTTCCCTGCACAAGCGGCGGAACAATTTTGGGAACCACTGATCTAAGGTGTAGATTCACAAAGGAATTTACGCACCAACTTAAGTCCAATATTTAGGCACAAAATCACCACTCAGCTGCTGCCTAACTATGAGATGCCTAAGCTTCATTGTTAAAGTCCCCAAGGCACATAAATCCCCCACTTTCCCCCTTGATGTTTCCAAGAAAAAAAGAACTAACCTGGCTTAGGTGCTTGACTCCAGGAGAGAGTTCATGGCTGTGAATGCTGCACGGAGATATAGGCACCTAACTCCCTTTGAGGAGCAGGGCTTCAGACGCACCTGTTTCCTTAGCATTTTATATTGCCTAGCTTAGGCAGCTTCCCACTCAGTGTGCTGGCCTCTGTGAATTGCCTTTTTAGATGCCTAACTCCCCCCAGGCATTGTATGGGGAACCCTGGCACTTAACTTGGGGCTATGAATTCCACTAAGCAGCAGCTGCCTCAAAGTCCCCTTCTAAATCTATCACTAAATGACCAAGAACAAAGGGGTTAGAGAACTGTGACATGGGAGCAGCAGAGAAGAGATAGGATCACAACAACAAAATGAGGTGGTATCTCAGCAAATGTATGCAAAAATTGATTTTTTTCTTTTGAATAAGAGAACATTAGTTTGGATGTCTCTATTGTGGATATTATGACAGAAGTGGGTTTTAAGGAGGGATTTGTACGAAAGGAGGGAAGAGGCTGGGAAGGGAGGGCGGGAAGTCCATGGGTAGGAAGCAAGATGAAGAAAGTACATAGGCAATTGTGAGAGAATCAGGGTCTCCAGCCCTGCCTCATTAGCAGAACAGCTCGGGAGCAACATGATAAAAGACTATGTCAGACATGGAGATGTCATGATGCACAGCCTTAAATGCAAAGGCAGAGAGTTTGAATTTTGGTTTGGTGGGTGAGGGATAAGCAATGGAAAGGTTCAAAGAGGGATTGATGTAATCAGATTAACAGGCAAAGATGGCTTTTTATGGCAGGTGCCACCTGAGTCTCTTAGTGTGAGAGCAAATAGTCAGACTTGTGAAGACATGCTCTGGTGGTGTTCGTTTTTGTTATGAAAAGGTTTGGTGTGGAGGCTATGTCCTTGCAGAGGGACATGTGCTAGCAGTCAGAGTTTGCGGTCTTCCTTGGGCTCTCACTAGAATGAATTCTTGAGGCAGAGATGTTTTCTGGAAACTCTGCACTGGAGTTTGAATAAGATTCCTGAAAGAAAGGATGGCTCTGCATGATGTTTGTGATCACCTCTGTTCCAGGATCGGTATATATGGGTAAATAAAACAAGTTATGCTTAGCATATTCCACATCACTGTTTTCTCTTAACCAGACATTTGCTACAGCTTGGCAGAGGGGCAACTCTTGTGAGGGAAATGGGACTCTGGTGATCAGAGAGAAACAATGCTGGTATCATAAAGGCCCATAGAGAAGCATTTTGCAGCAGTCAAGATATGGGAGAAAAGGGCCGGGTTGAGAGTTTTGCAGAAAATAGAGACAGATTTTAGAAGTGTTGTGGAGGAAGAACTGCAGAATTAGGGCACAACCTGAAGATGAAAGCAAAGGAAAGAGACTCACAGACGAGCCCCATCTAGCCAGCCTGTGTGAGTGGAGAATGGATGAACATGCCATACAATGGGTCTGATTCTCTTGAAGTGTAAAGAGACCATGGTGGAAATGAGAATTTTTTTTAAAACAAGTTTCAAGCTTGTAAGTACATATTAAAGCTGTGTGTGGGTATATATACAAAAAATATCCCAAAGGCTCTATCTTGAAATACATTTTATGGATTACTTAACACAACTTCAGCTCTGACTTCATCTAGTCTCTATGGAACGTCCTATTTGCATCTGTTCTCTTCCCAGCTCCATGAAGTTTTCTGTTGTCTCCCTGTAGAATTCAAAGCATCCAGTCATATCTCTGACCCATGTTTTAGTACATAAGGTGCTCTACAATGATGATGTTTTGTGTATTCATCTGATAATGTTTGGGGGAACCACACATAGTTGCTGAAGGCATAGTTCATATAGGCTGACTTTAACAACACGGAGGTAGCTGAGTGACATTTTAAAGCATTCACAGATGTTCTTTTCTTATCGCTTCCTGTACTAAGATAACAGACAGTTGGACACAGTTTTAGGAAAATGCACAGGGATTTAGACGCACTACTTTCATTAACACTAATGAGATTTGCACAGCTTAAATCCCCATGCAATGCACAGAAAATGTGCTTCTTAGTGGCTCAGGATTGTTACACTCAGCAGGGACAGGTTTCCCATCTTCATGGCAGGACAGTGTGTACAATGCAGAGGATCTAGTCTTTGTCAAGGCTCCTCATGCAAATCCCTTGTTGAATGGCACTAATGTCCTCCGCCAGAGACCTTAACTACTTATCAGCTGGTATCATGTCCTCCAGCACATGTCTCTGAGTGAAGTGGGACTAGGGAATACGTATGTGTATGAAGTATTGATTCTGAAAGCAGCATTCTTACTCAAACATTTTACTGACTATTCTTCCTGAATTTCCACACAAGAATTAATTCTGAACAAAGGGAAAAACGTCCATACCTTAGGATCACTGTGTCTTGGTCAATAACAAACCAACAAAATGAATTGTAGTGGTGAAAAAAAATTCCACAGTGGTCTCTCTTGGAGTAGTGCTAAGGAGGCAAAGCAAAAGAAAAGAAAAAGAAAAAGTGCGCTCTAGTGATTCTTTATTAAGAAAGAGTCACTTAGCTTACTCCAGAATTGTGGAGTAAAATTAAAAATATATTTGTTTGTATAGAAAGAAAATAAACCCTGTTTATTTCTGTAAATTAATCTGGATAGCAAAAGACAGAAGAAAAAAAATAAAAAAAAAATAAAAAGAACAAACTTTACCTGGCAGATTTTCTAGGAAACTTTTCATGGGGAAATAACAAAAGACAGTCATTAAAAATGTTGGTGCTAAAAATATGAATGCAGAATATTAAATAATATCCCATGATTATTAAACTGTCAGGCAGTTGCCTGAAGAGAAGCTTAAGAAAATGTAAAACTTAAATCCATTATTGTCGATGAACACATTACATTTGTTTAAAGTGGTATTGAGAACTTTGCTAAAAGCTAAGTCATTGCAATTTCAGACATTGATTTTTTAGTATAATTGTACTACCGCACTTACCTACAAGGGCATGAAGACCTAATGCGGAGAATTGTGTTCATGCATGCATCATTCGTTCCATATTTAATTTGATATTAAAGCAATTAGGTGCATGACCCATTCAAATGAATTCACTAGAGGGGTGGACATGGGTAGTAAATCTACAGATTGTCGATTTGTATCCTTGTACTGTAATTGTTAACATTAAATTAAATGTTGATTTTTTTAAAAAAAATTTCCATGGAAATGAAAGTGGAAGCCCTTTCTTTCACAATTCTCCCTTCCCAAAACTAAAATCCAAATAAAACAACAATGATTTGTTATACATTAGTACTTGATGTAAGCAATACTGTGAGCTCAAACACATTTCCTGTGAGTATCTGATTACAAAGAAATTGAGAAGCTGTTTAGTCCACAGTAAAACATCTACATAATGAAAGGATCCTATTTTGTTTGACACTGGTCAAAATTTAATTTTATATTTTCATTTTCATCCACAGTTTGCCAAATCTTGCAGTCATTACTTAACCTAAACTCCCAATAAACTCAATGGGAATTTGCACTGAATAAGAGCTGAAGGATTTGGATCTGTATATTAATAGCTGTGGCAGAGGGTAAAGACAGCAGCTATGTCTACACTGCAATCCAGGGCTTGACTGCAACGTAGATATGCCTGAGATATTCCAACAGGCCAATAGTCTATAGTCTATCTATAGCTATAGTAATAGCTATAGTCTAAGGCCAACATTTTCAAATATGGTTATAAAAGCTAGGCACCTAACTCTATATTTAGGCATCTGAATAAAAATAATCTGATTTGCACAGATACTGGGCAACTGCATTTCTCATTCAGTTTTACAATTTTGCCCAAATTTTCCTTTTCTCTTGAATGGCAGATCTCGGCTACAAATATTTTCCTCTCACTGCAGACAGGCATAGAATTCCTACAGATGTCAGTTAGAGACTACCTGCAGGAAGGGAAAAATATGGAAATCAAGATCTGCTGTATAGACAAAGAGGAAGTTGTTGCCTTAGCAGGGCCGTAGCAACAAAGAACGTGGCCCCCTCCGAACATATGTCCGGGCGGGGCCCCTTACATTTTTTTTGCCACTTTTAGGGGCCCCCTTCCTTGCAGGGCCCCCTCCGGTCAGAGGGTACGGAGGGCGCTTGCTACGCCTCTGTGCCCTAGGCAGCAGTATTAGGAGTGCACCATAACCACTGTATCCTCAATCTCTGCTCCAACCTCTATAGTCTTAAATCTAGGTGTGCAGTGGAATTTGCTTACCTTGTCTTACCAGTTACTCTTAGATACCCTCTCATCACCATGTTTTTAATATCATGAAAGTAGTACCACTCTTCTGCTACAAGTGGTCCACCATCTTAGAAGAAAAATAAGATTGCAGTCTAAGGGTAGGTCTATAGCGCAATTAAACCCCTGTATCTGGCCCGTGGTAGCTGACTTGGGCTCATGGGGTTTGAGCTGCTGAGCTGTAAAATTGCAGGGTAAGTGTTGGGCCTTGGGCTGGAGCCCGAGCTCTGGAACCCTCCTTTCTCAATGGGTCCAAAGCTCAGGCTCCAGCCCAAGCCTGAATGTCTACATTGCAATGTTACAGCCCTGCAGCCCAAGCCCAAGTCAGCTGGCACAGGCCAGCCGGGCGTGTTTAAGTGCAGTGTAGACATACCTAAAGTCTTTGCCACCAAAAGAGTGAGTAATGCTCTTGGAATTACGTATCTGAAGAAGTGAGGTTTTTTACCCACGAAAGCTTATGCCCAAATAAATCTGTTAGTCTTTAAGGTGCCACCGGACTCCTTGTTGTTGTTCTTGGAATTATTGCACATGTTTTGTGTTACTGTAGGGCTGTGCCTACTCTACGAGCTAAGGATGTGATTCCCCTTCTTGTATACACATATTCATGGTAGCTGGATGAGAGCTAGTGAGAGTATAAATAGTACTGTAGCTGTGGTAACAGGGGAAAAGGCACGGCTGAGCCATTTTCAGGTGGGTACCGTATGTACTTGGCACAGCTCAGCCATGCCTCCGTTACTGCTGCCTGTGCTACCATGGCCACACTGCTGTTTATCCTCATGCTAGCTCTCATTGAGCTACCACAACAAGCAGTGGAATCACACCCCTAGCTCATTGTGTAAACATAGCCTAAGTTACTAACACTTTTAGGGCAGTACCTTAGGGGAGAGGCCTGAAACTGCCAGGAACGTTTGTCGGAAAACTAGAGAGAGCAGGCTGTTGGTCCAAACATCTAGTATCAGTGAGAGAAAGTTCCGGGCTGCATTAGATTGCAGGAACATAAAAATATATGGACAGTCTCCAGGAAAGTTACTGCAGAAGTGGGGTCCTGTGAAGAAATTAACAAACCCCACATTGAGCTAGTGTAGAAATGGTTCCTGCTCTGTCTTGGAAACAGAGTATGAATCTGGACTTGTTCCATAACACTTATCAGCAATATCAAGTCTGAAGAACTCACGGTAGAGGGGAACAAAAAAGAAAGGAAGTGAACTTCAGACCTACAATGTTCTTAGAAAAGGGTCCTGGGTCTGAGGCAAAGAGGATGAAGGGATGGGCTGAGCAACCCTAAGCTAGAAACCCTTAGAACAGAGTCACAGAGAAGGTTTGGCTTGGATTTTATGTTGTCTAATTGTTCATTTGTTTGTAAATAATATGGGCTGTCAATTAATCGCAGTTAATTGTTTTTGAGTTAATCGTGTGAGTTAACTACAATTAAAAAAAATTAATCGCAGTTTAATCTCACTGTTAAACAATAGAATACCAATTAAAATGTATTACATATTTTGGATGTTTTTCTACATTTTCATATTTATTGTATTCTGTGTTGTAATTGAAATCAAAATGTATATTATTTTTATTATGAATATTGGCACTAAAAATGATAAAAGAAATAGTATTTTTCAATTCAGCTCATACAGTACTGTAGTGCAATCTCTTCAGCATCAAAGTGCAACTTTCAAATGTAGATTTTTTTCGTTACATATCTGCACTCAAAAACAAAACAATGTATAAACTTTAGAGTCTACAAGTCCACTCAGTCCTACTTCTTGTTCAGCCAATCGCTAAGACAAACAAGTTTGTTTACATTTTCAGGAGATAATGCTGCCCTCTTCTTATTTACAATGTCAGCAGAAAGTGAGAACTGGCATTTGCATGGCACTTTTGTAGCCGGCATTGCAAGGTATTTACGTGCCAGATATGCTAAACATTCATATGCCCCTTCATGCTTCGGCCACCATTCCAGAGGACATGCTTCCATGCTGATGACGCTCATTAAAAAAATAAGGTGTTAATTAAATTTATGACTGAACTCCTTGGGGGAGAATTGTATGTCCCCTGCTCTTTTTTGCCTGCATTCTGCCATATATTGCATGTTATAGCAGTTTAGGATGATGACCCAGCACATGTTGTTCATTTTAAGAACACTTTCACTGCAGATTTCACAAAACAAAGAAGGTACCAATGTGAGATTTCTAAAGATAGCTATTGCACTCAACCCAAGGTTTAAGAATCTCAAGTGCCGTCCAAAATCTGAGGGAGACGAGGTGTGGAGCATGCTTTCAGAATTCTTAAAAGAGCAACACTCTGATGAGGAAACTAAAGAACTTGAACCACCAAAAAAGCAAATCAATCTTTTGCTAGTGGCATCTGACTCCGATAATGAAAATGAACATGCGTCAGTCCTCAGTGCTTTGGATTATTATCGAGCAGAACCCGTCACCAGCATGGGACACATTGCTTTCAAAAATAAAACAGGTATTTTTGTACATAATTCTACATTTGTAAGTTCAACTTTCATGATAAAGAGATTGCACTACAGTACTTGTATTAGATTAATTGAAAAATACTATTTCTTTTGTTTTTTTACAGTGCAAATACTTGTAATCAACAATAAATATTAAGTGAGCACTGTACACTTTGTATTCTCTGTTGTAATTGAAATCAATATATTTGAAAATGTAGACATCCAAAAATATTTAAATAAAGGGTATTCTATTATTGTTTAACAGTGCGATTAATCACGATTAATTTTTTTAATTGCTTGACAGCCCTATAAATAATGTCAAACCTGGGTATGGGTGAGACTGGAACTTACACTGTGGACTGTGTTTTAAAGCATTAGGAAAGTCACCAGTTCAGTCCCACAAAATCCATCCTATATTACTACACAATCCCACTCTTCTGAGTTGGCATCAGCATTTTTGGATGGCCCTGCAAGACACATTTTTGCCAACTGCAGGAGAGACATCAGATTGGAATATATGGTTAAAGCCATTTTATGTAACTACCCATCATTTATTTTCTGGCCCTTATGTAATGCCTAATTTTTCATGACACATTTTCCAAGAAGCTATGTAAGAAACATTTTGAGATTTAAAAGTATATTGTACCAATAATCAAGCAGAAGATCACATGTTTTAACACAAATGTATTTTTGCTGTTGTTTTACCATGACTAAACCATGGAGAGGTGCTGTCCTTAAAAAAAAAAAAAAATAGAGCTTTGTCTTGTATTTTCATATAGTTGTCTTTTCTTAAAGTCTCTGTCTCTCTCTGACAGAGAGACCGACTGACCCCATATAAAAGTATTCAAAAAGCCAACATCAGCATTATCCGTAAACAAAATCAAGGCGTGTTATTCCCTCACCCATATGCCAGAACACTGGGCTCTCTGCACACTTTCTAATCATGGCCAGGTTTCCAAATCCTCTTTTGTCCTACATGCTTGTGGCTCTTGACAATTTCATGTTTAGAAAACGATACACAGAACATTTAATTTTGCTAAACATTTGCATTAAATTCCTTATTTAATACCAAAACTAATAAACTCGCTTGAAGTTTCTTATTTTTGGTCTCCCTCACTTCCTTCACTGAACTTTCATTCCTTCTATGTCTCTTTTCCCTTAGTCCTTCTGTGTTGGTTTTCCCTTCAATGTATTTTTTTCTTCTCTTCCCTATATCATTCTTACAACATTTGTCCCCCTTTCTCTCTCACTCTATTCTCCTTATCCATTTGTTCAGTCTGCTCCCTCACCCTTTTGTTAAAGCTCAGTCCTTCCCAAGCTTTTAATCAGAGACACTCCACTTCCAACTTCTGCCAACTGTCCGTTATTTCCAATCCTCTGGCATGTTCATTCCATCTCACTTGATTTCCCTCATGTTTTCGCCTCCCTGGCCCCATCCTGGGGTCTGCTTTCATTCACTCACATATATCCAATCATCTTAATTCCTCTAACAACAGTAATAGTAATAATACCTAGCTTTTATATAATACTTTTCATCTTTAGCTCTGAAAGCACTTTACAAAGGAAATCAGTATCATTACACCTTTGTACAGATGGGGAAACTGAAGTACAGAGAGGTGACTGACTTGACCACGGTCACCCAGCAGGCCAGCGGCTGAGCTGATACTAGGAACCTGGTCACCTGAGTCCCAGTCCAGTGCTCCATCAGCTAGGCAACACTGCATCCCCTGGAGTTACTGGATAGTTAAAACCTCTCTCCTCATTTAATTTCCCATATATTCCCCGACTTCTCCCTTCATTTCCTTCCCATTCTCCATTTCACTTTGTCTCCCCACATTGTCCCACCATTTCAAAGCACAGTTATCAAACCCACGATTACAGGGGCGGGGAACAGAGAGACACATACAATCCTTTTCCTCCCTCCTTCTCCATACTCTGAAGTATTTGGGGTTTAAATGCCATGAGGGATACCTGGTTGCTGAGCAACCTTTCCCTCAGCCCTACTGTTCTTTAGAGCTCTTTCCTCAAAGCAAAGCCAGTTTTTACCCCAAGCCTTACTTAACTCATCAAGATTTGGTTCCGAGACCACATTTCACTGAAGTTCATGGAAATTTGCAGCACATCAAGGCTGCAGTTTTGATTTTAGATAACCACTTAATAAATGATAAAATGTTCAGCTGCTCAGGGATATTATTCCATTTCAGTCTCATTAAACCTATCATCATATGCCTCCATTTAAGAAATTGCCAAAGACAGTATCTGTCAAGGCAGCACATTTCTCAGATTTTTCAAATGAAAGAAATTGTCCACCACAGAATAAGTGACTGATTTCACTGACAAAGTTTATGAACCTGATTTCTCCTCTCACTTACACTGAAGTAAGTCTGGAGTAAGTCCTCTGGAATCAATGGAGTTACTCTGGTGTATAACTAATGAGAGAGGAGAATCAGGCCCTCTATGCTACATATACAGTATGCTCATATGGGTGTATTAAGTGTGGATGTTCAAATGTAATCCATAAGCAAATGTGAGCATGTCTTTGCAGTACAGTTTTTATTATAATGCCATATATTCCTATGAGTGGTTTTCAACAATAGCCACAAATTAGAATTAGAGCTGGTCAAAATATTTTGGGAAAAAATAAGATTCACCTGGCATATTTCCCTAAAACAGGAACCAGCTTTGAATGTTGCCATTTTTGAGGTTTAAGAAAGGTTGGTTCACTTTTTTAGTTTTCATCCTTTTTCACTTTCATTATATTCTACATGTCCAGCTTGTACCCAGAATTGGAAGAGGAGGTACCATAGGTCTATAAGAAAGGCTTTTTTTTCTTGAGATATTTCGGTCTGGACTAGAAGCAGAAAGCACTGAAATCTTAGGAACACAAATTAGATATCTTTGAGAGATTTCCAGCCCAATTATACAGACACAAAAGACTTAGAGACACTTCTTATGAAGTGTCAGGCTTTCTGGTGCTTAGCTGAACTTCCACAAAGTCATAGCTTCACCCCACCCTAATTTAAATTGGCAATTTCAAAATTCTTTAGTATTTACAATGCACATATGGTCATTATGTTTCTACTCTCTTCCCTGGCTGGTTCTCGACATTGGTTATACTACAAGGCTATAGAAAAGAGGCCAAGATTTCCCTCCTAAGAAAGGTATGAATTCACTCCATTGATCTCATTGAAATGTTAAGATGCTCATCACACAGGAACAAATTGTGCACTCAGTTTCACTGGTCTAAATATGGAGTAACTCTATTGAAATCAATAGTTATTTCAGACTTGCAGCCTGATCCAAAGCTCACTGAAGTCAATAGAAAGGCTCCCAAGTTGGCCCTCTACATGTTAATTTTATCCCACAACACTTCTATATCAACTTATTCAGGAAGCTTCAATCATCCTCCACCTGCCCATTCCAAACCCTGTATTCACTTTGAACCCTGGCAACAAGTCTTCTGGCCAATGACCTCCTAGATAATTTATGAATGTGCACATCTCATCAGTGCCAAATCATTAACGCCCAGAGTCAGTCTACTGAAGACAATGGAGTAACTCAGGTATGGATCAGGCTGGAAATGACTGGACTTACCTTTTGCAGTCATTTCTAGGTAGTCTCATGACTCAGCAAGTTTCATGGTTGTGAAATGTCAAAACAATGCTCTTTCATACTATAATATTTACAAACATTCAGTACTAAATAAATTAGCCTAGTACATTTCAAAATATTAGCAGCTAGCTAGCTTTTCCCACAAAACAATGCAGAAGTTATTTTACATGGATATTGTGACAAAGCTCTGTCCTTGTCTCCGTGGGTCTTGCGTTTCCTGATGGATTTCGCAAGCCTTAGAGGCTCACTGTGACCCTCCCCTTACCCCTTCTCTCTTTAGAGACAAGGGTCACAGTCTACTGATCCATTTTCATCATAAGCCAGCGAGGGAGGTGAGGAGAAGCTATTCTCCCTTGCACAGTCTCTGTTGTCTCCCAGTCTCAGTGATTAATCAGAGGCAAAGGGGGGGAGCCCAGGCCCGCTCTCTACTCCGGGCTCCAGCCCAGGGACCCTAATAGTATCAGCTATGGTAGCTGACCTTTTAGGAACAGGACACATACAATTCCCTGGGCTACTTCCCCACAGCAGCCCCCACTTCCTCAAGCTCCACTTCACCCTTACCTCGGGGCCTCCTTCCTTGTGCCTAGTATGGTATATACAGCTCAGTCTCTCCAACAGCGCAAGTAATCACAGCTCCTGACATGCACGCCCACCTGACTAATTGGGAGGCTTTTTAACTAGTTTCAGCCAGCCCCTGATTGGCTTCAGGTGTCCCAATCAACCTAGCAATCTCCACTGCCTTCTGGAAAGCTCTTAATTGGCCCCAGGTGTCTTAATTGACCTGGAGCAGTTGCCATTTACTTATCCTGGTACCAGGGATTTGTTTAATCTGGGGCTAATATATCTATCTCCCATTACTTTTCTATAGCCATCTGGCCTTGCCCCGTCACAATATATAAACAAGCTAATGCACAGGAGCAAGATAATTTTTATCATGCAATCAACTTAGCTTGCAACACTCTACTGCTGTATTTATTACTTCTCATCTAAACATACTTAACACAAGAAAGATCTAAAATTATTAGATGTAGCTGATTACATTATTTCAATCATGCTACTATGCAATTAAACTATAGGTGTTATAGTTATTATAATAAAAATATAGCAACAATATGAAGTCTGAGATATATCTGTTGTTCAAAGCACAAAACCCATTATTTGATTATTTTCTGGTTCTCCTGTGAGTATCATGGGTCTGATCCAAAGTCTATTGAATTCAATGGAAAGATGGTCATTGACTTCCATGGGCTTTGGATCATGACCCACATGAGGCTGATAGGATGGCAAAGCCTCCATCCACTCCAACAAGTTTTGGTAAAGTGCAAGGAAGAGATGTTGAGAGAATGGGGGTGGGGGGGGGGGGGGGAGAGGAAGATGAGAATCCAAATAAAAGAGTTAGTAAAGAAAAAATATTCTGAGGAAAGGAAACAGGTGAAAGGAAGATAGAAAGAGAAAAATTAAAAATGTAAAAGCTAATTAAACATCCAATAGTAAAAACTACATTAAAAGAACATGAGCACTTTATTTTGCAACATTAAAGAGTCAGGAAATGGCAACATTAATGACTTATTAACTCCACCTTCTTTTAGACATAATTATAATGTGAGTGTCTTATTACATAGCCACAGAGTATTTTCAAATACTACTAATTTCAATTTTTTAAGTAAAAAACGTTACATACGCATTTATGGCATCTTGTAAGTAATGGGTGCTGCCGTGCATATGGGAGGCAGGGTTACAATATTTCTCAGATTGTACCATGCAACTATTTAATGAATCAATACTGATTTCTACAAATTGTTATTCTTCAAATAGTTTTCAAGTAATGATTATAGTGAACTGCTCACTTCAACCAGTTGTTATTCATTTGTATAATATGATTGGCCTTCCAAGTCATGTGGTATTGTTAATGCTCTGATTGGCTGACTAGCTTTTTAAATCAGGAGGAAAAAATCAATACCAACTAATGACAACTATTTTTAACTTTCAGACTCCTGAATATTTTAATAATACACATCAGTCATTCAGTTACAAATAATGAATATGACCCCCCAACACAGACACACACACTTTTGTGAAATCCATATGGTGATTTTAGTCACAAATATGAGGATTTAATGTTTATTAATTGACCAATTCTATTCAATGCAATGTGATGACATTGTTTTGTGTATCTCTATCTTCCTTTCCTCCCATACTCACACTTCAAAATTTCCATTTGTCAACATTCCAACCTCGTCAACGCAACAAAGCTGTTAATGTTAAGCCTCTAAGTAATCCCTTTCATTTATATGGGACTGTTCATGTGTCTAAAATTAAGCATGTGCTTAAGTGCTTGGCTGGATCAGAGACTTTATGACCGAGGTAACGTTGATCAACTTTTTTACTTTTTAAATCAGCATCTGTAAACAGTTACCACCATGGTATGGGATGTCTTCTATCCTTTTTTCCCTTTGTATTTAAAACAGAAAATAATTAACTATGGTTATTTTGCAATATCCTTTGGCAAATGCTGACTTTTTCATGTTGACCGCCTTACTCTGGCAGGCAGCAACAAATGCCACAAGCAGTATCATTTGTTGGACTTTGACTTTCGGAGACGAAGTCTGCAGTTTGCAATTGCTGGAGGACTATTGGGACAATAATAAAAAGAGTTTCACAAAATGGCCATACGAGCATTGCTGTGTGAATGTGCTTCTGCTTTCCACAGATACCATTTAGAAATAAACTCACTCATCTGAATATTCATGAATAAGCAAATAAAAAGGATTGTGATTATCAGCCAAGTGAATCATCAGATTTTTATTTGCAAGAATATTTGTTTAATATATAATCACACACACACGCACGCTGTATTCACCAAAACCTAGTCCAGACACTGTGATGGCCACTTTAATAATACAATACAAATACAAATAATAATAATAATAATAATAATAATAAATAATAATACAAAACAAAAAAAGAAGATGCTGAAAATTCTACCCACCCATCAAAAAGAACAATAGTGTGGCTATTAGATAATGAATGTCCAGAAAAGATGCAGTAAGGAGATCAGAAAAAAAACAAACACTTTTATACACCAGCACAAGGTTGCAATATCCACAATATATTGTGTGTCTTGTTTGTATTTTCTTTATAACAAATTTTTGAATGCTGTTAAGAATAGTTTTATAGAAAAGACTAGATATAATAAAGCTTTCAGTTTAGTTCATTATTGTTAATTAAGATGACCAAACTAACAGTGTTTATGTGAAAAAGACATTATTAAATGCAATGGTGCAGGACAAAAGATTAATTGACCCAACATAAAGTGGTCTTTTTCTGTACTGAAAAAGGGCTTCAGAGAAGTCAAATGAAATTAACAGCACACACAAAACTACATTTTCATAATGCTAAGGTGGTGTGGTGACCTTAAGATTTCTCATCAATGAATAGACTAGCCCATGTCATTAATAAGAACAAATATACCTTCTTTCCCATCCTGCAAAATACTCAAAGTTTCAGTCTCTGCTTGCATTATTTCTTAGAGAAGCAGCCCTTATGTCCTGAATAGAAAAGAAATGGGACAACAAACCTTTAAAGCAACAGAGAAAAACATCCTTATTTGACCCGTTGATTTGTGTCCTGTCAAGATGAATTCTATCAATCCCATTATGCTGCTGTCACATCACATACTACATGACATCCCTTAACCTAAAATAAATTAACTTGATATTGTGATAGGCAATGCAGTTCTGTGCAGATCATTTTTAATCCGCCTAAAGCAGTTGCAGCACATGAACATAAACCAAACCTTGCAGTCTTTACTCAGACAAAACTATCATAGAGTTCATTGGAAGTTTTGCCTAAGTAAAGACTGAAGATTTGACCTTTAGTGCTGGATTGACAGACTTGCAGACTGGAGTCATCTATTTATCCCCAGAATGAGGACAGCATAAGCAATGGAAGTGCAAGCTTCCCCACGCTGTCCTGAAGGGACTATCTCTAAGGATCAAAGAGTAATTCAGATCTTGTCCTCTTTGCTGAGACTGGCAGGGAGTGTGCTATTTATGTTGTAAACATCTGTCCCCTAGGAACTAGACTGAGAACACAAACTCATTTCATGATATCACATTGACTATCCATCACTTGGTATTTTCTTTTATTCAGCACCAATCTGAACTGGATTAGAAAAAAACCCTGAGGCTATGCCTACCCTACAAGCCAGAGGTGTGATTCCCCTGCTTGTGTACACATACTCACACTAGCACTCCTCGAGCTAGCATGAATATAAATAGAGTAGATGCAGTAGTATAGGTAGCAGCAGCAAAAACATGGTTTAGCTGTTCCAAAGGACAAACCACTTGAAACTGGTGGGTACATACTGAGCACACCTAAGCCACTACCAATGCTATCGGGGCTACACTGCTATTTATACTCATGGCAGCTCAATGAGAGCTAGTGTGCATTTGTGTACACCAGTGGCGGGGGTGGTGGTGGGGATTAAAACTTCTAGCTCATAATGAATACATAGCTTAAGAGTTGCAAGGTTCTATATCTTATTACCAGTCAAGTTACTGTGAGGAGATATTGGGCCAGATCCTGAGCTGGTGTAAATTGCTGTTGCTCCTTTGATAGAGCTATATCAATTTATGCCAGTTGAGGGTCTGACCCATTGACTGAATCACTTATCTCAAATAATGAACACGTTATTTATTTCATAAAAGATTAGGGTTTGCTACTCACAGAGCTTCACAGTCATTCTAGTGCAGGCACATTATAAGTTTTTGGGGCAGGGGCCATCTTTCTGTAATATGTTTGTGTACCGCCCATCACAATGTGATACTGGTCCATGACTGGGGCATTGAGGCACTACTGCACGATAGATAATTAAATCATATCCCTTTATCCACAAATTACTTAGTAGCCATGATTTGGCAATGAATTTATTTTGGGATTTACATATAGATCTTTACTTTGTAGTTATTCCATTCCTACAACAAGAAAACCAACAGATACTAAACAATCTTCTAGGACCTATGTTGGGCTTTGCACAGCATGGATCTCCATATTATTTCAAACCATCAGGTAGGCTTGTGACTTCCTCTTCCAAAGGTTAATGTAGACTGCTCAAATGACAGAGTTGAGCACAATCAAAATTATAATTATAATTCATCCCAGGCACAATTAAACCAGACAGTTTCAGTCTACGCATCTACCAGACTTTTTTCACCCTGATAAATTATCTTATTTTGAGTGCTATCTTTCTCTACATTGAATAATTCTGTAATTTATATACAGTACTTACCAAAACAGAAACCTGTGAGCTCTTTAGTGAATGACATTAAAAGGCTTCTCCGGGTGAAATTATATGGGCTGTGTCACACAGGAGATTAGACAAGATAATCATAATGGCCCCTTCTGGCATTAAAATTATTGGTAAACCTGAATCTAAGCAGAATATGAACTTCATTTATGGCTCATGGATGGAAAACTAAACTGCCTGTCACTTTATATGTTATTCCAGCATAAATTTGTTCAGATCCTATTTCTAATGTACCACTGAAATATGTTTCCCACTCAAAGGAAAGCTTGAACAATTGCCTTATAAGGACTTCAGTTACATGCATAACATTCCCAGTGGACTAATCATGCTCAAAGTGATACACCTGCTGGATTAGGGCCGAGATTCTCTGCAAGAATTCCTATCTGTATCAGGAAACTTGGTTAACTTTTCCTGGGGTAAGATTCTGATTACATGCAGCACAATAGCGGGAAAGCCAGATCCTCAGCTGAGGTAAACCGGCATAGCTTTATTAACTTCAGTAGGTCTACATCCATTCGTGTAAGCTGAGAATCTAGCCCTGAGTCGCCAACATCCTTGCTTCCTACTGTCACATATGTTAGGGAAGGAGCCACAGACTAAGAGAAAGCACACTGAAGAGGCATTCACAAGTTTATGAAGCTGGGGAAGAAGTATGCAAGAAATTCATGAACTCTCTCAAAGACTGAACCTTCATGGTAAAACTCAATCTCAATTTTCCTTATGATCTAGTACCCACATTTCTGCTTACTATTTATTAATAGCTAATATCTCACTAATGATACTGATTTCACACACACAAAAACCACTTTAAACACTTCAGTGATGCAATGAGCTCCCACTCTTATTTTTTTTTTTTCACAATAGCCGTTAATGCCTTTGTTTGTCCTGTTCTTCAGTGGATTTGATCAGTGATCTCACTTCTTACTGACTACTATTGCATTGATCTTACCTTTGCAGAAGTGATGCTAAGAAAATCTATTTCTTTGTACTTCACAATCCCCAAATGAAGTAGGAAAATTATTCCTATTTACAGATGGGAGAAACTGAATTTGAGTTGCTGACAATAGGTTGCCCACAGGAAGTCCTGGCAGAAGAAACAAACAAAAGGATTCTGCGTGGACTCCTCCGGACGGTCGAAACAACAGACTGGATTTCTACATAGATTGCTTCCGTCAACGTGCAAAGGCTGAAATTGTGGATAAGCAACATCACTTGCCCCATAACCTCAGCCATGCTGAACACAACGCCATCTACAGCCTCAGAAACAACCCTGACATCATTATCAAAAAGGCTGACAAAGGAGGTGCTGTCGTCATCATGAATAAATTGGAATATGACCAAGAGGCTGCTAGACAGCTCTCTAACACCACATTCTACAGGCCATTATCCTCTGATCCCACTGAGGATTACCTAAAGAAACTACACCATCTGCTAAAAAAACTCCCTGACAAAGCACAGGAACAAATATGTACAGACACATGCCTAGAACCCCGACCAGGGACATTCTATTTGCTACCCAAGATCCATAAACCTGGAAATCCTGGACGCCCCATCATCTCAGGCATTGGCACCCTAACATCAGGCTTGTCTGGTTATGTGGACTCTCTCCTCAGACCCTACGCTACCAGCACTCCTAGCTATCTTCGAGATACTACTGACTTCCTGAGGAAACTAGAATCCATCGGTGATCTTCCAGAAAACACCATCCTGGCCACTATGGACGTAGAAGCCCTCTACACCAATATTCCACACACAGATGGACTACAAGCTATCAGGAACAGTATCCCCGATAATGTCACAGCTAACCTGGTGGCTGAACTCTGTGACTTTGTCCTCACCCACAACTATTTCACATTTGGGGACAATATATACCTTCAAGTCAGCGGCACTGCTATGGGTACCCGCATGGCCCCACAGTATGCCAACATTTTTATGGCTGACTTAGAACAACGCTTCCTTAGCTCTCGTCCCCTAACGCCCCTACTCTACTTGCGCTACATTGATGACATCTTCATCATCTGGACCCATGGAAAAGAAGCCCTTGAGGAATTCCACCATGATTTCAATAATTTCCATCCCACCATCAACCTCAGCCTAGATCAATCCACACAAGCGGTCCATTTCCTGGACACTACTGTGCTAATAAGCGATGGTCACATAAATACCACCCTGTACCGGAAACCTACTGACCGCTACACTTACCTACATGCCTCCAGCTTCCATCCAGGACACACCACACGATCCATTGTCTACAGCCAAGCTCTAAGATATAACCGCATTTGCTCCAATCCCTCAGATAGAGACAAGCACCTACAAGATCTCTATCAAGCATTCTTAAAACTACAATACCCACCTGCTGAAGTGAAAAAACAGATTGACAGAGCCAGACGAGTACCCAGAAGTCACCTCCAACAAGACAGGGCCAACAAAGAAAATAACAGAACACCACAAGCTGTCACCTTCAGCCCCCAACTAAAACCTCTCCAGCGCATCATCAGAGATCTACAACCTATCCTGAAAGATGATCCTTTACTCTCACAGATCTTGGGATACAGACCTGTCCTCGCTTACAGACAACCCCCCAACCTAAAGCAAATACTCACCAGCAACCACACATCACTGAACAAAAACACTGACCCAGGAACCTATCCTTGTAACAAAGCCCGATGCCAACTCTGTCCACATATCTATTCAAGTGACACCATCATAGGGCCTAATCACATCAGCCATACCATCTGTGGCTCGTTCACCTGCACATCTACCAATGTGATATATGCCATCATGTGCCAGCAATGCCCCTCTGCCATGTACATAGGCCAAACCGGACAGTCTCTACGCAAAAGAATTAATGGACACAAATCTGACATCAGGAATCATAATACTCAAAAACCAGTGGGAGAACACTTTAACCTGTCTGGCCATTCTTTGACAGACCTGCGGGTGGCTATCTTAAAACAGAAAAACTTCAAAAACAGACTCCAACGAGAGACTGCTGAGCTGGAATTGATATGCAAACTAGACACAATCAACTCAGGGCTAAATAGGGATTGGGAATGGCTGAGCCATTACAAACATTGAATCTATCTCCCCTTGTAAGTATTTTCACACTTGCTTCTTATCAAACTGTCTGTACTGAGCCATCTTGATTATCACTTCAAAAGTTTTTTTCCTCTTACTTAATTGGCCTCTCAGAGTTGGTAAGACAACTCCCACCTGTTCATGCTCTCTGTATGTGTGTGTATATATATCTCCTCAATATATGGTTCACTCTATATGCATCCGAAGAAGTGGGTTGTAGCCCACGAAAGCTTATGCTCTAATAAATTTGTTAGTCTCTAAGGTGCCACAAGTACTCCTGTTATTTTGGCAGAAGAAGGGAATTAACCCAGATCTCCTGGCACCCAGCTCTATGCTTCAACTACAAGGCTACCCTTATTTTTTTTAAAAATGATGATGCTTCATAATATAGATGCTTCTAAATATTATTTTATTTTTTCAATTAGTATTAAGTAAAAAGAGGCCTGTCCTTATTTACTGCCAATTCATCTCTAATTAAGGTACAGTAATTGGAAAGTGATAATGGAACTGATGTATTACTAAGTAATTGGCTGACTCTGCATGGTTTTAAAACTGGCTTTGAAAAGGAAAGAAATATATAAGCACAGTATCTAAAACATTTTGTGTGGTTTAACTTGTCACTAGTATTTAGGACAATATTGTTCCCAATTTGGAATTACAGTGAAACAATTTATTGAAGTGCCAGTTGGCTCCCATAAGGTAAATATGACCAGCACATAATAATTAGGGTAGCAGTAGCAGCATCACTGCAGTTTATTTACTCCTTAAATGAACCATTAAGGATAATCTAGTGATAGTTTTTAATTGATTTTTGTGTGTGCTGATTATCTGCGTATGCAGTTATAGCTCTTTTGCTGCCAACAAGGTGCCCCTGTGAGTAAGACATTTACAACAAAGAGGACATCGCTGTGAAGGGGAAAAAAACTTTTTAATATACGGTTTGTTCACATTCTACAGGGAATGCACATATGTTTAAGAAGAGAGGGGGAGAGTGATGCAGACAGTTAAAGACCCGTTAGTCTGATCTCAAAATAAATTGTGGAAAAAAGAATAATTACATTCATGGAAGTAAAGGGGATGTAATGCAACATGGGTTTACCAAAGGTAGATCATGGCAGATTAATCTGATTTCCTTCTTTGGAAAATAACTAATTTGTTAGATAGGGGAAGTGCAGTAGATCTAATATACTTGGATTTCAGGAAAGAATTTGACACGGTACCACATGGGAAACTAGTTAGATTGGGGGAGATGGTGAATTAGTACAAGAATTGTAAGGTAGATAAAGAACTAGCTAAAGGGAGAAGGCAATGGGTTGTGCTGAAAGGTGAATTTTTGGACTGGAAGGAGGTTACTAGTGGAGTTCTTTAAGGATGGGCTTTAAGACCCATCTTATTCAATATTTTTATTAATGACGTTGGCACAAAAAGTAGGAGTGTGCTAATGAAGTTTCCTGATGATACAAAGTTGGGAGACATTGTCAATACAGAGGAGAATCAGCATATTATACTGAAAGAACTAGATGACCTTGAAGACAGGAGTGATAGAAATGGGATGAAATTCAATAGCACAAAGTGCAAGGTCATATACTTAGGGTCCAATAAGAATTTCTCATTCAAGCTGGGGCTTATCAGTTGGAAGTTACAAGAGAGAAGATAAGATCAGAAGAGAAGAGAAGAGAAGAGAAGAGAAGAGAAGAGAAGAGAAGAGAAGAGAAGAGAAGAGAAGAGAGAGCTGGGTGTATGGATCAATCACAGGATGACTATAAGCCACCACTGTGATGCAGCTGTGAAATAGTCAAATATACTAGTAGGATGTATTTCTAGTAGAGAGAGAGAAGTTTTGAGACCACTGTACAAGACCCTAGTATACTGTGTACAATTCTGGTCACCCATGTTCAAGAAAGATTAATTTTAACTGGAATGGGTGCAGGGAAGAGCTACTAGGATGATCAGGGGAATGGAGGGCCTATGTCTGAAAGGAAATTGGAAGAGCTTGACTTGCTTAGTCTAGCAAAAAGAAGGCTTAAAGGGGATATGATTGTTCTCTATAAATATATTAGGGAGGTAAATAGCAGGGAAAGAGAAGAGCTATTTAAGCTAAACAACAATGTTGGTACAAGAACAAATGGATATGAACCGGTCATTAACAAATTCTGGCTGGAAATTAGAAGTTTCTAAACATCAGATGTTGTGGAACAGCCTCCCAATGCCTTACGTTACTAAAAGTTCAAGCTTCAGGATTTCAACTGGCTAACGGAAGAGGTCAGGAAGGGATTTCCCTCCATGCAGTGTTTTTTTCTTAAAAATCTCCTTCCTCTGAGGCATCAAGGATGGCCATGGGACATTGGATAGGAGGGCCAGGGCTCTGAAGTGTCACTGAGCTCTCTCTCTCTCTCTCAGGTCTTTGGCTGGCTGGTTCTTCCTTAAATGCTCAGGGTCTAACTAATCACTGTATGTGGGGCCAGGAAGGAATTTTCCCTCAGGTCTGATTGGCAATGACCTGGGTAGGAGGGGAGAGAGATTTCCTTCATCTTCAGCATGTGAGTGCAGGTCACTTGCCAGGATTATATCTCACTTAATTGTTACCCTGCCATCGTGGAGACCTCTGACATTTGTGCACCTCAGTCTTTCCTATTCTCTGCCTGTGCCACATAGTCTAGTCTCCTGTGGGTTGCAACACTTTGGTCTAATTTTGGTTGTTGGGTTTAGTGTGCTGGTGGTCTGTGATATACAGAAAATAAGATCAGACTACATTGCGGTCCTTCTAGCCTTACCCTCTTTGAAAGGGGAAAGGGTAGAGGGTGAGGGATGGTAAATGCATTGAGAAATGACCCATACATGAAAAAAAAAAATCTTAAAATCTTATAGTGCTTCAGAAGATTTACAGAGATGGGTGGAAAACAGTAATTCCATTTCACAGAAAATTTTGAGATTTCAAAGTTTGACTTTGTTCTGATTCAAAACTAAAACCAAAATTAAAAAAAAAAAAAAAACTATTCTCAAAAAAAAAAAAATCCCTTTGAAAACATCAAAAAGTCCATTTCCATAATTTCAACACGTCATGTTGAAATCTTGAAACAAAATGTTTTGATCTTTTCTGGAACAGCAAATCCTGTAATGGCGATTTTAGTTGGAATTTTCACTGCACCACTTAACCAGGAGACAGAAGGGTAAGAGGATGGTGGTTAGGAGTACCAGTGACTGACATAAACAAAATAAATTAATAAAAAACTCCAAATGACTGATGAGGTGGCAGAGGCTCAATGTGGGACTAAGTGTGGGGGGCACGGGGGAAGCAGCAAGAGGAGGGAGCCCCTTGCCACTCCATGAGGAGATAGTCCCGGACATGGGAGCCCTTTGCCCTGGTGGCAGGGCAGCCAAATGTGGCTGTCTACCACCACTGTGAATTGCCATGTGCACAGAGGGAGGGAGTCTTAGAGCCAGGCAGTAGCAGGTGACCAAGCTGCTCTCCTCAGTAGATAAAAAGAGGGAGGAGCTGCAGGTTCACACCAAGGTGTGAGCAGGAACAAGGGGGAGGAGGGAGCCACAGCCCAGGAAAGGGCCACCTACCCTGTGGCTTCTACAATGAAACCACTGACTGACCCTCTGTAACCACAGCTGGCAAATGGCACAGTCCCCAGTATCAATTATGAAATGTTTCCAAACACAGGAATATGTCTGTTTTATTCATTTTCCAGGACATGGTTGGGGACAGAGCTAGTGATGGTGGCTGGTGAGAGAAATGCAGCATAGGAGAGCACTGTCTTCAACCCCAGTAGGTGAGGTGAGGTGGAAGCAGTGAGCAGTCTCCCACCTGGGACCTATGATCAACCATCACATCCTTTCCAGCACTGAAGTAGTAGTGGAACAAAGTTTTGCAGGGAGCTGATATTTTCTGGGCAGCACTTGCTGGGGGTCAGTGTCTGGCTCAGAAGCAAGATCACTGATGTGATAAAGAAGTAATTGGAGCTGGGCTACCCTCCTTCTCCTGTGCTTTATCATCACCTCCTGCGTCCTAAGTGGTCAACTGTGTCTCAGGGAAATAGTCTGTACTAGAAGCTCTGTCTGCCCCACACAAAATAGATGCTGCTGTCTCCTGTTCTTTATGAAATTCTGGTTGCTCTCCTCACTTCCTGCCATTCATGCTGCAGAGCTTTCAGAATCATTTCTCCGCTAAGCAAGACAAAGGTGGTCTCTTTTTCCCCACCCCAAACTGTTCCATGCTCATTCAGAGCAGCCCTGCTTGTTCCACTAACACAGCTCTGAGACAAGGGCTATGATAGGGATGATAGATGTTTGTTGCTGCTTATATCTAGGAGCATCATCAGAACTCTCTCTCTCTCAGGCAACCGCTGCTTTCAAGTCCCTCTTCATCTTGCATAATGTTTGTACATGAATGCGAGGAGCCTAGGGAACAAAGTGGAGGAACTAGAGTTACTGGTGCAGGAAGTGAAACCGGATATTATAGGGATAACAGAAACATGGTGGAATAGTAGTCATGACTGGAGTACAGGCATTGAAGGGTATGTGCTGTTTAGGAAAGACAGAAATAAAGGCAAAGGTGGTGGAGTAGCATTGTATATCAATGATGAGGTAGACTGTAAAGAAATAAGAAGGGATGGAATGGATAAGACAGAGTCTGTCTGGGCAAAAATCACATTGGGGAAGAAAGCTACTAGAGCCTCCCCTGAGATAGTGCTTGGGGTGTGCTATAGATGACCAGGATCTGATTTAGATATGGATAGAGACCTTTTTAATGTTTTTAATGAAGTAAATACTAATGGGAATTGCGTGATCATGGGAGACTTTAACTTCTCAGATATAGACTGCAGGACAAGTGCTAGTAATAATAATAGGGCTCAGATTTTCCTAGATGCGATAGCTGATGGATTCCTTCACCAAGTAGTTGCTGAACCAACAAGAGGGGATGCCATTTTAGATTTGGTTTTGGTGAGTAGTGAGGACCTCATAGAAGAAATGGTTGTAGGGGACAACCTTGGTTCGAGCGATCATGAGCTAATTCAGTTTAAACAAAATGGAAGGATAAACAAAAATAGATCTGTGTCTAGGGTTTTTGATTTCAAAAGGGCTAACTTTAAAAAAAATAAGGAAATTAGTTAGGGAAGTGGATTGGGCTGAAGAACTTGGGTATCTAAAGGTGGAGGAGGCCTGGAATTACTTCAAGTCAAAGTTGCAGAAACTATCAGAAGCCTGCATCCCAAGAAAGGGGGAAAAATTCATAGGCAGGAGTTGTAGACCAAGCTGGATGAGCAAGGATCTCAGAGAGGTGATTAAGAAAAAGCAGAAAACCTACAAGGAGTGGAAGATGGGAAGGATCAGCAAGGAAAGCAACCTTATTGAGGTCAGAACATGTAGGGATAAAGTGAGAAAGGCCAAAAGCCATGTAGATTTGGACCTTGCAAAGGGAATTAAAACCAATAGTAAAAGGTTCTATAACCATATAAATAAGAAGAAAACAAAGAAAGAAGAAGTGGGACTGCTAAACACTGAGGATGGAGTGGAGGTTAAGGATAATCTAGGCATGGCCCAATATCTAAACAACTACTTTGCCTCAGTGTTTAATGTGGCTAATGAGGAGCTTAGGGATAATGGTAGGATGACAAATGGGAATGAGGATATGGAGGTAGATATTACTACATCCGAGGTAGAAGCCAAACTCGAACAGCTTAATGGGACTAAATCGGGGGGCCCAGATAATCTTCATCCAAGAATATTAAAGGAACTGGAACATGAAATTGCAAGAATTTTTAATGAATCTGTAAACTCAGGGGTTGTACCATATGACTGGAGAATTGCTAACATAATTCCTATCTTTAAGAAAGGGGGAAAATGTGATCCGGGCAACTACAGGCCTGTTAGTTTGACATCTGTAGTATGCAAGGTCTTGGAAAAAATTTTGAAGGAGAAAGTAGTTAAGGAGATTGAGGTCAATGGTAATTGGGACAAATTACAACATGATTTTACAAAAGGTAGATCGTGCCAAACCAACCTGATCTCCTTCTTTGAGAAGGTAACAGATTTTTTAGACAAAGGAAATGCAGTGGATCTAATTTACCTCGATTTCAGTAAGGCATTCAATACGGTTCCACATGGGGAATTATTAGCTAAATTGGAAAAGATGGGGATCAATATGAAAATTGAAAGGTGGATAAGGAACTGGTTAAAGGGGAGACTACAACGAGTCATACTGAAAGGTGAACTGTCAGTCTGGACAGAGGTTACTAGTGGAGTTCCTCTGGGATCGGTTTGGGGACCAATCTTATTTAATCTTTTTATTACTGACCTTGGCACAAAAAGTGGGAATGTGCTAATAAAGTTTGCAGATGACACAAAGCTAGGAGGTATTGCCAATACAGAGAAGGACCGGGATATCATACAGGAAGATCTGGATGACCTTGTAAACTGGAGTAATAGTAATAGGATGCAAAAAGAACAGGAGTACTTGTGGCACCTTAGAGACTAACAAATTTATTAGAGCATAAGCTTTCGTGGGCTACAGCCCACTTCTTCGGATGCATATAGAGTCTATATGCATCCGAAGAAGTGGGCTGTAGCCCACGAAAGCTTATGCTCTAATAAATTTGTTAGTCTCTAAGGTGCCACAAGTACTCCTGTTCTTTTTGCGGATACAGACTAACACGGCTGCTACTCTGAAACCAGTAATAGGATGAAATTTAATGGTGAAAAGTGCAAGGTCATGCATTTAGGGATTAATAACAAGAATTATTGTTATAAGCTGGGAACGCATCAGTTGGAAGTAACAGAGGAGAAGAAGGACCTCGGAGTATTGGTTGATCACAGGATGACTATGAGCCGCCAATGTGATATGGCCATGAAAAAAAACTAATGCTGTCTTGGGATGCATCAGGAGAGGTATTTCCAGTAGAGATAAGGAGGTGTTAGTACCATTATACAAGGCACTGGTGAGACCTCATTTGGAATACTGTGTGCAGTTCTGGTCTCCCATGTTTAAGAAGGATGAATTCAAACTGGAACAGGTACAGAGAAGGGCTATTAGGATGTTCCGAGGAATGGAAAACCTGTCTTATGAAAGGAGACTCATAGAGCTTGGCTTGTTTAGCCTAACCAAAAGGAGGCTGAGGGGAGATATGATTGCTCTCTACAATATATCAGAGGAATAAATACCAGGGAGGGAGAGGAATTATTTAATCTCAGTACCAATGTGGACACAAGAACAAATGGATATAAACTGGCCATCAGGAAGTCTAGACTTGAAATTAGATGAAGGTTTCTAACCATCAGAGGACTCAAATTCTGGAACAGCCTTCCAAGGGGAGTAGTGGGGGCAAAAGATATAGCTGGCTTCAAGACTAAGCTTGATAAGCTTATGGAGGGGATGGTATAATGAGATTGGTCTTTGACTATTAGCGGTAAATATGCCCAATGGCTTGTGATGGGATGTTAGATGGGGTGGGATTTGAGTTACTACAGAGAATTCTTTCCTGAGTGTCTGGTTGGTGAGTCTTGCCCACATGCTCAGGGTTTTGCTGATCGCCATATTTGGGGTCGGGAAGGAATTTTCCTCCAGGGCAGATTGGCAGAGGCCCTGGGGTTTTTTTGCTTTCCTCTGCAGCGTGGGGCATGGGTCACTTGCTGGAAGATTCTCTGCACCTTGAAGTCTTTAAACCATGATTTGAGGACTTCAATGGCTCAGACACTGGTTTGATACAGCAGTGGGTGGGTGAGATTCTGTAGCCTGCATTGTGCAGGAGGTCAGACTAAATGATCATAATGTTCCCTTCTGACCTTAAAGTCTATGATTCATTAGGTGAAATAAAACAACAAAAATTAATCTCACACATCAGCGGCGCCAGCCAGCCATCAGTACAGCTATGGGGAAGTGGGGGGAGACAGACAGTACCTTCTATGATGGGGGTGGGAGGAATCCTGTCCTCACAGTCCTCAGCCTACTGTTTCTTTCACTAAAGAATGAGATCCATCAGTTTGCAGCTTGAAGCAAACTAACGCTCTGTTGCCCTACAGAAGGTCGCATTGTGACGTCACATAGGCAAGCTAAAGCAACAACCAATCATCCAACAAAAAAGCACACAGGGCAACATGTGACAAATATTACTGACACTATACTGAAATGGAATCTTTCAACATCAAGTCAACACAAAATGGAAAACTCAGAACAAAACAAAATTCTAAAGTTGGGACAAAACAAAATAGTAAAGTCAAAATGAAATAAAATAATCATTTGGGATTTTCTTCATAAAAAACATCAAAATTAAAAATAACAGGAGTACTTGTGGCACCTTAGAGACTAACAAATTTATTAGAGCATAAGCTTTCGTGGGCTACAACCCGTAGCCCACGAAAGCTTATGCTCTAATAAATTTGTTAGTCTCTAAGGTGCCACAAGTACTCCTGTTATTTTTGCGGATACAGACTAACATGGCTGCTACTCTGAAACCTATCAAAATTAAAATATCTCCACAGAAATGTTTCATTTTCAACAAGTGGGTAAGTTCCAACAAAAATCCTGTTTTGTCAATATTTCTGATACCTCTAATTATTTATTTGAATATTGAATAATTTGCATGTCTGTCATGATCAATTGTTATAACACCCTATGGACAATATATTGATGTATCATCTATAGAATAGATATTTCGTTTTAACCAGACCTCAAAACCAAAGCACCCACCTAAAATGCTCTGGGTCTCTTTGCAATATTCACAAGCCACACTAACACAAAATCAGATATACTTCCTCTATGCCACCATCATCACAGGTTTGATCAAAGTCAGTGGGAATCGTTCCATGGACATCAGTCAGCATTGGATTAGAGCTATATCCAACAGCCCTTAGATGGGTGTGCATGCACACAATACTTCTCAACAATGGGAGCTGGATGTGTCCATCTGGGTCCATCCTATGTGTGCATCTAAAGCCAGATAAAATATAGAATGTGTAATATTACACATATATACATATATTTATAGGCCTACATTTTCAAAATCTACTAGTGATCTGAATGCCTCACTTTGAGTACCCTGAACCTGAAACACCTTAAATAAGCATGATTTCTCAGTGGTTAGCACTTTGTAAGCGAGTCGGGCCTTTTTCAACTTAGTTACCCAAATTCATTAGTCACTCTGAAGATTCAGCCCTCACTTCAGTGAAGTAGAGATGAATGTGTAACTTGCAAATGAAAGAAAGAAGAGATCTCCTTGAGACCCTCCCTGAATGAAGGAAAACAATAATTGTATTATGCTGCTACCCAGTTGGTACTCCATTTAAACTCTTCCACAAGTTGGTACTTTGTCTGGGAACAAATATTCTACATAAATAAGTAAAACAAACTTAGCAACATGGTGACAGATGTCTTAGCATAATATATTTGTCTATTGCATGATGTCAAAACAGCTGTTAAAGCAAACTAACAACTGCTCAATGTAAAATAAAGCTTTTTACCTGGGGCAGTAATTGGAAGATTATTTTGAAATTCAGCATATGTAACAAGTTATCTCAAAAAGATTTCTGCAGATATATTTTAGTTAGACTACTGTTATTGATACAGTATGAAGAAATAAAACTAACACTGCACAAGAGATATAGTCTTAATCACTATAATAGCTAGACAACAATACATGACCTTCTAAATAGAGAAGTGGGCATGTGTATGACCAGTGATGTGCAATTTGAAAATAATTATCCATGCATAGTATTAAATACTTATGTGTACGTGCGCACATGCACAAACCACAGCAACTTGGGGAAAATGTTTGAAACTTAATACGATATCAATATAAAATCATGCACATTTTTATTCATTTTTAAAATCTGGAGTCCATAATTTTACAATACTATCAGATGCAAAAAAAAAAAAAAAAAGGTAATGGGAAGAGAAAGAAAACACCTACCTAAAATGACTACTTGTCTGTCTAATTTCTCCATTGAAACGACTGACTAACATTTTTTTGTCCTGAACACAGAAAAGGTGTGTATAATTTTATATATTAGCATCTTTGTTGAAGTCAGTCTGAGGTTATTCAGACATATCTTGTATTTGTCACTCGTAGTTTGGTACATTTCTACAAATTTAAGTCCATTGTAATATTAACACAGTATTCTGTATTTTACATTTGAGGACATTGATACCTTTAACAAATATTGTAGCCTCACAGCAATCTTGTGGTGCATAATATTCTTATTATAATGGGTCACAAAGATGTTACAGCTCTAATTTTAAGAAATGTCCTCTAATTTTGGGTACCTCACTTTTTGGTTGCCCAAAGCTATTACTATGTCAAACTGGACAACTCAAAATAGAAGGACCCAAAATTAGTATGCATTTTTTTAAATGTTTGGCGTAGTTGACTTAACCAAATTCACATACAAAAACAGGCCAGATCCAGTAATTTAGTATGGCTCCATGGATTTAAATGGAGCAAAGCTGATTTGCATCAGCTGAGGATCTGACCCATAATCTCTGGCAGATTTAGAAGTAGAAATCAAGACTGCTGATTCTCATTATACCATTTGGGATTCTGCTTTCACACAGATCCCTATCAGCAAGAAATATTTTGGGGAAATTCTATCGCCTGTGTTATATGGAGGTCAGACTAGATGATCACAATGGTCCTTTCTGGCCTTGGAATCTATGAAAGTACAAGGACAAAAAAAAGTGAAATTCAGAAATCTAGTAAATAGTAGGGAATGGTTGGGAAATAGAAATCTCTTAACTCTCAAAAACAACTGAAGGATGTTATCACTAGAATAGGATGTGATGAACTCAGCAGACTTTCATACACCTGCAGTGAAGTGTCTATTGATCCATGAACACAGCTTGATAGTTTACGGCTCATATCACTAACAACCTAAATAAAATTCCAGTTTCCCTCTAAGTTATTTGCTAAGAATATTTTTTAAACAATAGATGTTTACAGAAGTGTTGTCAATGCAAAATCAACTTCCATAAAATGAGAATGCAAGATATTACATTACTTCTTCTCTCCTAAAGATAAGGTTTTTAAAGATTGCATAGGACTCATTGGCTGGACTGACTTGATGCACACTAACATCTACCAGTCAATATACACCTCTACCCCGATATAACACTGTCCTCGGGAGCCAAAAAATCTTACTGCGTTATAGGTGAAACCGCGTTATATTGAACTTGCTTTGATCCACTGGAGTGTGCATCTCCCCCTCCTCCCCCCCGAAGCACTGCTTTACCGCGTTATATCCGAATTCGTGTTATATCAGGTCGTGTTATATCGAGGTAGCAGTGTATTAGTCTCAATCAGGTATCAAGAAGTCGAGAGCTAGTCAATTGCTGTTGGTGAAGCAAGAAAAACTAATTTTGTTTCCATAGACCAAGATCTGACATAGTACATGGCTAAGGATGTAATGAAGGCGTTAGAGCTACCATTGAGATATTTGTACAATGGACTTGACATAGAAGATGGCCTGTCTGGGGCACCTTGGTCAATATTCTGCAAATTGTGAAGGCATATCCTGAATGAAAACATATGCAAAGCACTTAAAGAAAATAAAGATAAGAAAGCCAGTCTAAAGCCAAAGTGAAGAGAGAGGTGAAGATTACAGATTATAAGAAAAATGGCCAAATGTATAGCCAAGAGGAAAGCGGAAAAGGTCAAGCATAACACTAAAGGAAAGCAAAAAAGCCAGTCTACAGCCAATAAGAAAAATGACTTCACCACCCATTGAGCAGTGGGGTCTGTTGTCTGGCTGGTAGGAAAAGGCATGTGGAAATAATTAAATACCAGATTTTGTCATGCTCTGATGTGGGCATTACCCTAGTCACTCCATTCTCACGGGGTTGGGAAAGAACATTTCCCCCTCACTGCCAGATAGGCCAAGGTGAGGTGGGAGGGTTGGGGCAAACATGAAGTGAGGGTTAGGCTACGATGTCACAACTCATTAAGGAAGCATGGGATGGATGTTCAGTGCAGCTACTCCATAGGGAAGGGATGCCGTAATCAGATAAAATGGACTGGGAAAGGATTTAAAGAAGGTATTCTTTAAAGGATAAGACATAGGAGGGTTTGGGGCTCCTATGACTGGTATGGAAGGGAGCCAACCCCTCCCCATCTTTTATAGCCCCCCCCCATGTTAATTGAGGGGAGGGTTGGTAAGGTCCCAGCAGTGGGTTGGCTGGGGACCAGGATGGGTAAAGAGGGAGGGCTGACAGCAGCTTCCCCACGTATATGTAAATGATTATGGAATTACCTGAACTAGACACTTATCTCTCAGGTACTCCCTGACATTAGGAATAAAGTTGCAGCCTAATTAAACCATATCCAGTGTCTCCTGTCCTTCTGGCATAGCCAGACAATGTAAAAGGACAAGCCTAAAACAGAAGGGAAGAAGAAGAAAGAAGCTGAATAGAGAGTGAGCTGAATATAAAACAAAATAATCCTTTTAGCAGAGGGAGAGTTTCAGGTCCTCTATCCTGTGCTTAAATGTAAAGTTAATAATTGCACTTTGGATTTTTCAGTATTAATTGATGTTGTCAGGTGAGAGCTTCAAAAGTGTAAATGGTCCATGATTTGGGAAAGATATTTCTGAAAGTAAAAGGGACATGTGCTGGAAATAAATGTATAAAGTAATAACACTTTAGGTCCCACTACTACATTCAGCAGCAGTGCTTATTATCTGTGCAGCTTTTTGGTTATTACTAGAGCTGGTTGAAATAGTTAAACATTTTCAGAGAAAATACATTGCTGCTGTTCTTAAACCAGATGATAGAGCTAGTCAGTTCAACAGCTTTTAATGAAAAATTCTCACCATTTTTGTTGCCAGTTTTTAGTTATTACTACTATTAATAAGCAGTTACTCCTGTTGCAACCATATATGCCACCCATGCTCCTTGCTGCACTACAACACAACCTATGCAACCAGTCTTTTAACCTATTGTAGTACTAGGTTTGGATTCTCCCTTTGGGATTCTCCCATTCATGTAGCCCGAGGCATATTTCTTTTGTAGGAAACATCAGTATTCAGATAAAACCTGGTTTGTAACCTGCTGGTTTAATTAAATAAAGAAAGGTAGTTAACCCTTAGCTAAACAATGAAATATGTTTCCATGAAAGCTCGATTTGCATCTCCATAATTTAAGCCTCTCATTCTTGTGCTCACCTGATCCCTTAGCTAACAATGCTGCCATCGTGGGTGAGGTAATATCTTTTATTGGACCAACTTCTGTTGAAGAGAGAGACAAGCTTTTGAGCCACACAGAGCTTTTTCTGAAATTGATCCAATAAAAAAATATTACCTCACCCACCTTGTCTTTCTAATCTCCCGGGACTGACATGGCTACAGCTGCACTGCATACAATGCATGCCACAACATTCTGCCCCCTGTACTGAATTCTCCAGCTTGATTTATGGTTCACAGTTTAATTTGTTTATTGTTGTTGGTTATAACATAAGATTCAATATCTGCATGATTCATCTCCAGAGTTATCTATATCATTGAGGTCATTCTGACATTTTTAGTATTATTGGTATTACAGTAGCCCCTACAGGGCTTACTTGAGATTGGGATTCTAACCTCTGAGAGACAGTCCTTGCTCTGAAAAGCTTAAAATCCAAAAGGATAAGAAACAGAGGCACAAAGAGATGAAGTGGATTCACACAGCAGCTTAAGGAGAGAACTAGAAAGAAACCCCAGGTCTCCTTGACTACCAGTCCAGAGTCCTAGCTACTAGACTATGTTACCTCACATCAACACAACCTTGGAAATTAGATTTTCATGTTGAGCAAGGCCGTGTGGAGAGTGTTAATGAACTACTACTGCATCACCCACTCTGACACCTAGGAGGATATTTTAGGTGTGATATTTATGGATGAAACGCGATAAAGATTATTATTTACACAGGGATTTTTTCTCTGATAATCATACTACTGCAGATTTCAGATGGGCAGATCAGGCACTAAACTAAAAAACACTATACAAATACCTGACAATTGGAGGGAGATGACAGGGTATTTCCTTCCTGACATTTTTTGTCCCCTACCTAGGGTTGCCACCTTTGAGGTACAGAAAAACTGACTGCTGGCCACCTCTCAACCCCCACCACCAACAAAAAGGGTCCTAGTGGCAACTATAGCTAGTTATTACTAAAATGTTTTAGAGAACCATTTTACACACCCATTCCACGCACCCCACACATGTATTTTTATTTTATAGTTTTTCTTACCTTAACCTAACACAACACCACAGTTCAGTCCACCAGGGGTATGAATTGTAGAGCACTGGTCACCTTGGTCACCATATAAACTGCTCAGACTCTCTTCTTTTAGTGTCCACTCCCTATAATTTATTCAAGTCACTTCTACCAACACCTGTATAGTGCAATGTAACAATTCTAGCCCCTATGGCCCTATTATCTTCAGCCCTTGTTCATTATGGCCCTAGGAAAAAAGGAACTCCCTTCTTTCCTTCCTTCCTTGGGAGATCCTTCAGTTTGAACACAGATAGCCCTGTCCTCCTCTCCTGCTAACACTTCCTTTTTATCAAGATAGTCAGCTGATGGGTCAATTAGTTCCTTAACTCACCCAACCTTCCTCCCTGATTAACAAATTCCTCAGTCAGGGATTGCTGGGGAAACTAATTGAGACAACAGTGATCAGAGTGCTGACCCATCTATTGGGCCGCAGCACTCTGTCACAAGCACTTCAATGTGTCCTAAGTAGGAAAAAAACCCCACAACAACAAACAAAAATGTCATTTTAAATCTTTTAACCAGCAAGGCAGTGCAAAAATTGGGCAAGCTGCTTAAAAACCATCCAGGGGGCAACCCTACCCCTATTTCTCAATCCTAAATATTAAATACTAAAGCAGGGATTGGCAACCTTTGGCACACGGCTCATCAGGGTAAGCACCCTGGTGGGCCGGGCTGGTTTGTTTACCTGCCGCGTCTGCAGGTTAGACCGATCACGGCTCCCACTGGCCGGGGTTCGCCGTCCCAGGCCAACAGGAAGCGGTGGCAGCCAGCACATCCCTCGGCCTGCGTTGCTTCCCGCAGCCCACATTGGCCTGGGACGGCGAACCGCAGCCAGTGGGAGCCACGATCTGCCGAACCTGCGGACGCAGCAGGTAAACAAACTGGTCCGGCCCGCCAGGGGGCTTACCCTGGCGAGCCGTGTGCCGAAGGTTGCCGATCCCTGTACTAAAGTGACTGGCTTAAGGTGGCACAATAAAATCTGTGGCAGGGAAGAAAACTGACCCCAGGTATCACAAGTCCCAAGCTTTTGCAGAACCACTGGATCATCCCTTTACTACAGCTGAAAGAAAAAGCAGTAAGAATATATTTTGTCATTAAAGCAAACAGCTGTGACTTTCAACACTCACAGGGAGCAGATCTTCTCACAAAGATGGCACCACTTTTTACAGTCACTTTTCAGACTAGAACCACACTTTAAAATCATCATTACAGTGAAAGCCATTTAAGAGTCAACATTAACTAAACAATGCCATATAGTTAACACCGATAGCAGTGTTCCCTCTAATGTTTTCCATCCATGTGTGGAATGAATTTTATGTGCACCATATTGAGGTCATGTGCAGCTGTGCGCTGCCAGTAGAAAGAAAAAACCAAGATATAATATATATTTTTTAAAAGTTACCATAGGGATAATTACTCCAGCCAGGACAGGTTAGGCATTTTAGAACTCACTACTCAAAGAATTAAATTTAAGCATAAGAGAGAAGTAAAAATTATGAAATGCATAAACCTGTCAAAAAACTAAAACAACCCACTTTGAAAGAATTGTCAAGTAACAAAAACAACAATAATACAAGGATGTGTTGGGAGGTGAGTGTGAAAGACAGAGTGTGTGTGTGTAAGAGAGAGACAGAGACACACAGTGTGTGTGTGTGTGTGTGAGAGAGAGAGAGAGAGAGAGAGAGAGAGAGAGAGAGAGAGATGTACTGCACCTTTAAGTAGATTGGCACTCAGCAGTCTGAAGCCTGCTTGCTCACACACAGCAACAGCTGCCAGCAAGCTCCCTCCATCCTGAGACCTGTCGTGTCCCCACCCCACTCTGTGGAGATACGGTACAGGGGAGAGAGGAGGGGGATGCCCTGACATCAGCGCTCCTTCCCCCCACCCCAGTGTACACAGCAAGCAGGAGGCTCCCAGGAGCAGCTGGCCGGGGCTCCAAGGCAAAGGGCAGGAGCAGCGTGGCAGTGGGGGGGAGGGACACCTGAAGTGCACTGCACTTGATAGCCTTCTGGGTGGCCACCTGGCCGCGCAACTTAGAGGGAACTTAGACTGATTGATAGCTTCTATTCCATACAGCACAGAGTAGGGGGAAATTGTAGCCACTGTGCAACTGCCTGCTTAAAAAATATTGTCTTTTAAATGATGTCCATTCTAAGTCATTCTTCATTTTACTGCTTAAGATACAGATGTAAGTGAAATTGACTAAAGCAAAACTCCCTGTTATAATGTAAATGAAGACATAAGATGCACTTTTATTATGCTATGTTATTAATTAGTTTATCATAATGTTTGCTTTGTGGGAAAACTGAACCAGTTCCTAAATGGCATCACTCAAATTCTATAAGAAATTGTATTGATCCAGACCAATGTTTCATGCTATTGAACTGCATTTGTGCCTTATATAATTAAAGCTTCTTTAGATGCTGGACACATCTTCAAAGCCAATATAATTTACTTTCTAAATGACTATTGATTTGATAATTTGTTTACTTAAGCGAAGCGATGTAAACAATATTACAGGCATTGTAATCCTTTTTGTGCAGCCAAAAGAGACTGAACTGGATAAACATCAAACGGCTCAGCATGTAGGTGTGACTGGAGATCTCAACTTAAGAAAGTTACCCAACCTATCTGACTTACCTCCATCCATAGCTGGACAGGAATTTTCCAACAAAAAGCTTTTTCTTTGGGTAATACTGATTGTTAAAATGTAAGTATTGTGTTGAAACATGCTTTTTTCAACAAACTTTGGCCAAAACACATTCAAGGATCTGACATAAACTTGCCTGGTTTCCTGTCGGCTCACATGGTGGGTTGCTGGGGAGACACATTTTCCAGGGTTGGTGGCAAAATGAAAAAATTCAGAATTTTCTTTCTGTGGAAAATTTTGAAATGTCACGTTTTTGTTCCAAGTTATAGACTCATAGGGCTGGAAGGGACCTCAAGAGGTCTTCTAGTCCAGTCCCCTGCACTGCAGGCAGGACTAAATATTATCTAGACCATCTCTGACAAATGATTGTCTAACCTGTTCTTCAAAATCTCCAATGACAGAGATTCCACAACCTCTCTGGGCAATTTATTCCAGTGCTTAACCACCCTGACAGTTAAGAAGATTTTCCTACCATCCAACCTAAACTGCCCTTACTGCAATGTAAGTCCATTGCTTTTTGTCTTATCCTCAGAGGTTGAAGAGAACATTTTTTTGCCCTCCTTCTTGTAACAACCTTTTATGTACTTGAAAACTGTGTCATGTCCCCACTCAGTCTCCTCTTCTCCAGATTAAACAAATCCAATTTTTTCAATCTTCCCTCATAGGTCATGTTTTCTAGACCTTTAATCATTTTTGTTGCTCTTCTCTGGACTTTCTCCAGATCTTTCCCAAAGTGTGGTGCCCAGAACGGGACACAATACTCCAGTTGAGGCCTAATCAACATGGAGTAGAGTGGAAAAATTACTTCTTGTGTCTCACTTACAACATTCCTGCTAATACACCCCAGAATGATGTTTGCTTTTTTTTTTTACAACAGTGTTACGCTGTTGACTTGTATTTAGCTTATGATCCACTATGACCCCCAGATCCCTTTCCACACTACTCCTTCCTAGGCAGTCATTTCCCATTTTGTATGTGTGCAACTGATTGCCCCTTTCTAAGTGGAATACTTTGCATTTGTCCTTATTGAATTTGATCCTATTTACTTCAGTCCACATATCCAGCTAGTCCAGATCATTTTGAATTTTAATCCTGTCCTCCAAAATACTTTCTAACCCCTCCCAGCTTGGTGTCATCCACAAACTTTATAAGTGTACTCTCTATGCCATTATCTAAATCATTGATGAACATATGGAACAGAACCAGACCCAGACCTGATCCCTGCATGACCCCATGTGATATTCCCTTCCAGCTTCACTTTGAACCACTGATAACTACTCTCTGGGAATGGTTTTCCAACCAGTTATGCACCCACTTTATAGTAACGCTCTCTAGGTCGTATTTCCCTAGTTTGTTTATGAGAATCAGAATGAAATCAGAATGAAAAGTTTTAAAATGTTGGAATTTTCCAAATTCAACCAGCTATGCATCCACTTTTAATGTACATGGGTAACGTCATTACAAAGTGCTCCAAAAATGGCAATCCTACAAACAGCAGGATTCAGAAAATAGAACTTGCAGGTATCTGCAAATTAGTTGTGGGATAATCACAAATCCCAGTGGTGTGCTGTGACATTTTCAGTCAGGCATGCAATTTTACAATTGCATGCAAAATGGCATCCTCTACGCGTGTTCAAGGGCCAGATGGAATTATCTGATAGGTACAGCAAGTCTTCAGGCATGCAATGCATGCACTGCATACACTCATGGCACACCATTGACAAAACTACATTTGGGTGAACTTTGCCTATCTCCAATCTGTGACTGACTCTCCAATTCATGTAGGTCTGACATTCCCGTAAATTAGAAGTAAAAACTAATTCAATCTAAAGACTATTTATAGAGAGAGTGTGATTTTCAGAAGTGCTCAGTATATCATCTAACTTTGTTCTCATTGGAGTAAATGATAAAACTCCCTTTGAATTGAAAATTCCAAACATATAGCCTAGTCTTCCTGGATTACTGTTTGTGATATCAAGGAAGAGCAGTCACATACTGCAGAAATTGTCCTGACAATATGCAATTGAATGTATTTCTCCATTTTGGCTTGGTCTATATAATATCTTATACAGTGATCTAATTCTGTTAAAAATCAAAAGATTAGATCCTGTGCTGATTTGACACTCTATGGTTTATGGCAATGGGCTTGTACAGGCTCTAAATCAGCTCAGATTTCTGCTGACATTGCTTTATTTACAGTACCTAAAGTCCACATTAAGAGCCAAATTGTGCCCTGACTTACTGGACGGTAGAAAAAGAGAAAGGAAATATCTATCCCTAAACTGTTTTGAAAGATTTAAAAATTCCATAATGCTTTAGGTTCATTAACCAAAACTTATTCGGCATATCACAGTAGCTGGTCTCACTAACTATCATGGTACTAACAAGAACCATATCTGCATAAAAATGAACAAGTCCAGGATAGCTTTTTTCTAGTGCATGAGATATCAAAAGGTTTATTTTCAATGTCAAATGACCATCATAGCTCTCTCCACTTAGAGTTATTCAGCAAACACTCACATACATGCTTAACTCTATGCACATGAATAGGCCCATATTGAAGTAAATGGGACTGTTCACATGCATGAAGTTAAGCATGTGTGAGAGCGTTTGCAGCATTGGAGCTTTAGGGACATCTATCACCCGTCCATGGCTTTCCATGGGTGAAATGCAGTGCAAACATTACATTCATGTGTAAATATGCATACACAAATCTGTGTATCTAATTTGCAAACCCAAATGCCAGATCAGGACATACAGTGGGAATCATTGCCCATGCAATTGACTAGTTACATGTCTAACTGGCCAATTGCAAATGCAATTACAGAAAAATACACAAGAAAATTATGTGTTTAAAATGTTTATAAATGCATTTATGCATGCATTTGAGAGTGCAATTTTGAAATGCCAGTTCTTAATTTCATTCTTACAGCATAATAGATAAGCGACAGAATAGAGTAAGATATTTCATTTAGGGTTAGTGCAAAGGAGCAACTGGGAATGTTATTTGCTCATTTCTAACAGTAATTCACTACACATGGGGGAATAAGAATTATTATTAATTTGGCAGTTGAAGACATGCAGCATACATTCAGCTCCCAACAGTGTCTTGTTCATTGTTCATCAGCTGAAGATATAAAAGTGGAAGATTTTTGAATCACAATACGTAGCATCTCTTTGGTTAAAACTCTATTTACTGGAGAAGACTTTTTCAGGCCAAAATTATAGTCAAAGTGTATATTGCTCATTATGACTTGTTCTATTGTCTGTATGATGACAAAGAAGAGAATACCCGTGGCCATACTCAATTACACCATTGGTAAAGTATGCCAAGAGGCAGGTGTGTGCTTTGCAGTCACAAATGTTGAACATTGTATTGGCAAAAAGTTGCAAATTAGTTTTCTTGTATGCAAAGGCTATCTGGTGAAGTAGGCTAAGAACAGGACTAGAACTAACAGATCTTGAATTGTTTCTGTCAATGAATAGCTATAATAATACCATGTACTTATATAACAGTTTTCAAACATTATTCAGTTAGACACAGGTGGGTGTTATCTCCATTTTACATATCAGAGAACTGAAGATGTGAGAAGTTCAAGGTACATAGCAGGTCATTATCAGCAGAGTGATTAAAACCCAGATCGTCTGCTTTCCATGTGGATGCTTAATCAACTATCCTACAATATCTGTAACTGTTTAATAATCTGCAAAATATGGTTAATAATATTTACATATCAGCAGTTGTGGACACTTTCAAACCTTTAGATTTCATTTCCTTAATTTAACAGATGATTAAACTGAGAAACATAAACTAGGTGTCATCTCCAAGGTCACAAGAAGTCAGCATCAGAACTGGGGTACTTTTGCACCCTATCACTTTTGTACTTCCCCAACCAGTCATTTAGAGGCAGCTTTGCAAAAGTATTTAGGAGCCTAAAAAAAGCAGATAGACAGATAATGAGATTTTCAAAAAGATCCTAAACAGGTTAGGCACCTAACTCCTATTGAAATCAATGCAAGTAATGAACCCAATTTATTTAGGTACTTCTCAAAATCCCACTAGGTGCCTAATCTGCATCACTAGTTACCTGAATACCTTTGAAGATCTGGCCCTTATTTACTTTCTTTGAGCCTCAGTTCCAGAGTTGCCAACACAATTGTATTTGCATGCACAAATGAGGTAGCTAGTCTTATCTCATTTGCAGGTACCACTGCAGTTACATGGGCAACACAAAGATTTTTGAGCAGCCAAAAACCGAGCGATTCAAAAAGTCTAACATTTATTATATCCTCAGCTTTTGAAAGCCGGGTTATGAATACCTGGTCATAACAGTAGCACAAAAGCCCTCCATATAAACTATATTATTCCTTTGCCACATAATGAGCTTGCTAGACTATACAGTGCATCCATAATAACATTAAACACTATAAATCAAATCCTAAGGAGTCATGAAGATCTATGAACATTTGAAATTCCCATTAGATTCCATGGGAGCTTCAGGTGCTAAGCACCTGTCAAGATTTGGCCAGGTGCAGGGGAGAGCTTGGGGACTACTCTCTGAGCAGCCAATATTATCTCATGACAAAATTATTTTCCTACATTTGTTTAGAATTCAGAAATTTACGATACCCAGTTTTAAATGGTATCTTCAGAGCTTGGTGATGTGCATTGACCTTGTCACAGTTTGGCATGCAAGAACAGAAGAATTAGATCTAATGTGACAAGACTCCATTACTTCTATACTCCGAGCACTTGACAAGCAGCTGCAAGAAGAGCTGTGGAACCATTTTCATCCAAATCCAAATGCCAGTAAAGGAACGATACTACTATTTAAACAGAACTTAAATATTTCAAATTCACAGAGCAGCTTCATAAAAATGAATCATGACTATTACCACCCCTAAGGGAGCTTAATAAGCTTTGATTGCTTTTTTTCCTGGGGTAAAAAAGAAAAGATCAAAATAGAGATTTCTCTCCATCAGACACACAGAGAAATTGTTCTTTGACCCTTAATAACGATTCTGACAGCTATTTAATGTCAGTGACTGGGAGATGTGCACTGGGAGTTTATCTAAAATGTTTGGCAAGAGCTCTTTGTTTGTGTTGGATTTTTTTGGGGGGGGGGTCAGAGGGTTATGAGAAGAGGGCGGGTACACAAGAGTAAAATTTTTGCACTCGATATTATGTTATAAAATTGGCCTACAGCGAACGTGACTGGAGATGTTAACAAACCATAACTACCAGCTTAGAAAGGGAGGAAGCAGGCTTCAGAGCTGGCGTGTAAGTCTATATCACTGTAGCCTGGTGAACATTAAGTCTCCATGTGGACCCTGATGCCACACTGTTGGAAGTTTGTTGACATCATTGAGTATGCAGGATACCATCAGACATTAAATTAACCATAAATACCTTTATTAAATCCAAAGGCGAAATTATATTTATATAGTTGCTCTAAACATGTCTGAAAGCTTAATCAATAAGCAATTACTACACCCACAATAACATTCATAAATATTTGATCAGAATACTCACAAAAGAATCAATTCCAGGTATAACCCTCTCATCCTGGCTTGCTCCAGCATGGCCATATAGGATCTGAAAAGACCCCTAGCAAGCCTGGTTCTTTTATACTGCGCAACATACAAGTGAAGTCATATTAACTGTTACTGTTTTACCGGTTTAGATTGACCCTTCATAAACATGCCATCATTGTAAGATAACACTGATATGTGAAAGGTTACTATCAGTTTATCACAACTTTGCTTTGTCTGCTAGAACCAGTTTGTTACCATCTCCTATAAAACTGTCTCTTTCCTGGAAGCCATCTTTTTATCTCATTAGCCATGTTCCAAGCTTAGCATCATCCCAAAGCTTATCTTGCTAGATGATGCCACATTTCCTCTAGCTTTTGAACCTATTATTTTCGAGGCCTTACTACATTTGCTAACTACCTACATTTTACATAAGCTGCAAAGCTCGCATACTGTCTTAATCATGCTAAACGTTAACCCTCCATATATCTATTTAATCCTAGACATGCACTGAAAGTGCCATAGAGTGCTTTGATCTTCTGTGGCTTCAAGCAAGAGTAGGTCAAAGCGCCCCATTGAACTTTTAATGTGCAGCAGCAGGGTCCACTTGGCCAGTTAGTGCCCACCAGGCTAGAGCACTGTAGTTTACACCCCAGATTGCTGCACACTAAATTGCTGTATAGACATGCCCACAGGCACTCTTGAAAATGTTGTCCTGAATCCTTCTGTCTCTCAATTTCCACAATTGTAAAATGGGGCTAACCAACATTACCCTCTCTCAGAGTCATGTTGTCAAGCTATAGTCATTAATGGAAGCTTGTATGGAACTGCAAAGTCAAAACAAAACACTTGACCTTATCAAAATTAAATATTTTGTAATATTTCATTTTTCATCACATTCTGAGATTTGGACTTTCGTCCCCGATTCAGAGTGAAACAAAATTTTGTCATTTACCGTGGTACAGAAATTTCATTTTTCAGCCTATTTTACCTTTAACTTTCTGTTTACAATGCTAAAGTGAGAAATGTTCCCAGTTAATCTTTCTAAATATAAAACTTAACTTGACAGTGGACAGGCTGCTTCTACAGTGCTGCAACATGGGGTGGGTAAGTGAGGGAGAAGTGTAGAAAGCCCTCTGAAGTTTGGATGCTTGCAATCACCAACACTTCATGCTTTGAGAAATGTCAAAGGAAAACTCTACATTTCTGCTCCAATCTGGCCACCATAGACTGCAGTCCTTCAAAACTGACTTCTGCTTTATTACAGTATTTCACTTTCACATGAGAAACTACTTTGCAAGCATCCAAACAATTTAAACAAGTAAATGTCAGCAGACAAACCATTTCAGAAGCACTGTTAAGTGTGACAATCAAGCCAGGGGGAGATGTATGTGAGGGGGAATTAGTACAGACTTTAGGGCCTACGTTTTCAAAATTGACTGGGGATTCTAGATGCCCAACCTGAGCCACCTTCAAGTGGCCTGATTTTCAGAGTGGGGATGCTCAACACTTTGGAAAATAAGGACCTTTCAAGGTTACAACATGTAATTAGGCTAGGAAACTCATTGCCATGGGATGGCATTATGGGCAACATCATAGCAAGATCGAAAGACAGACTGGATGTTTATATGGATAAAAAGAATATCCAGAGTTATAATCATTAATGCTAACAAATGAGTATTGGAAGGGAGATAAAACCTCATGTTTCAGGGCTTTAACCAGAATCCAAGTATAAGAGATCAGGGTGAGACTGTCAAGGGGGGGAAATTACCTCATATATCACTGTAATGCGGTTTCTTGAATCTTCTTCTGAAGCATCTGATGTTGGACACTGTCAGAGAAAGGATACTGGACCAGATGTACCACAGATGAGCAATAGACTATGTGACTCAAATTAGGCACCTAAATCCCTAGTCACTTTTGAAAATGTAGGGCATGATCGCTCAGGAAAAAAGTAAGGGTTTAGAGCAGAGGTAGGCAAACTACGGCCTGCGGGCCACATCTGGCCCACGGGACCCTGCTGCCCAGCCCCTAAGCTCCTGCCCCGGGAAGCTAGCCCCCAGCCCCTCCCCTGCTGTTCCCCCTCCCCCGCAGCCTCAGCTCGCCCCGCCGCCCGCACAATGCTCTGAGCGGCCGGCTGCGAGCACCTGCGGCTGAGAGCCGTGGCCTGACCCAGTGCTCTGTGCTGCGCGGTGGTGACAGTGTAGTGCCACCAGCCACCCGTGCTCCAGGCAATGTAGTAAGGGAGCGGGGGGGGGGGGGGTTGGATAGAGGGCAGGGGAGTTCAGGGTGGTGGTCAGGAGGCGGGGGTGTGGATAGGGGTTGGGGCAGTCAGAGGGCGGGGAACAGGGGGCTTGAATGGGGGCAGGGGTCCCCGGAGGACAGTCTGGAAGGAGAGGGGGGATTGGATGGGATGGCGGGGGGCAGTCAGGGGCAGGGGTTCTGGGGGCTGTCAGGGGACAGGGAGAAGGGGTGGTTGGATGGGGCAGGAGTCCCGGGGGGCAGTCAGGAATGAGAGGGGGGTTGGATAGGGTGGCGGGGGACAGTCAGGGGACAGGGAGAAGGGATGGTTGGATGGGACAGCGGTCCCAGGATGGCAGTCAGGAATGAGAGGGGGGTTGGATGGGGGGGCAGACAGGGGCAGGGGTTCCGGGGTCTGTCAGGGGACAGGGAACAGAGGGATTGGATGGGGCAGGAGTCCCGGGGGGGGAGGGGGGGCGTCAGGGGGTGAGAAGCCGGAAGGGTCGGATAGGGGGCAGGACCGGGCTATGCCTGGCTGTTTGGGGAGGCACAGCCTCCCCTAACCGGCCCTCCATACAATTTTGGAAACCCGATGTGGCCCTCAGGCCAAAAAGTTTGCCCGCCCCTGGTTTAGAGAGAGTTTAGCAAAATATGCAGCACTCAAAATCACTAGTTACTATTAAAAATTTAGGCCTAACTTGTTTTTGCTGCTAAAGACTCTAGCACAATGGCTCTCAACCTTTGCAGACTACTGAACCCCTTTCAGGAGTCTGATTTGTCTTGCGTACCCGCACTTAAAAACTACTTGCTTAAATAATCAGAAATAAAAATACAAAAGTGTCACAACACACTATTACTGAAAATTGCTCATTTTTACAATAAATCATTTGGAATATAAATATTGTACTTCCATTTCAGTATAAAGTACAGTAAAAGTTTTGTTATCCAGTATGTTGGGGGAATGGGGGCTGCCAGTTAGTCAAAAATTCCAGTTAACTAAGAGTTATACTTAACAATGGAGGGAGGGAGGGAGTTTGGGTGCGGGAGGGGGCTCAACGCTAGGTGTTGGGGCATGGGAGAGGGTGTGGGGCGTGGGATCAGGGCAGGGGGTTGGGGCATGGGAGGGGGCTCATGGCAGGGGGTTGGGGTGTGGGAGGGGTTTCGGGGTACCAGATCCAGGTGGTGCTCACCTCAGGCATCTCCCTGAAAGCAGTGATATGTCCCTGTTGCTCCTAGGAAGAGGCTCGGCCAGGCGGCTCTGTGCGCTGCCCCCACCCGCAGCCGCCGCCACTGCAGTTCCCATTGGCTGCGGTACCTGGCCAATGGGAGCTGCGGTACCTGGCCAATGGGAGCTGCGGAGCCAATGCTCAGGGTGGAGTGGGGGCAGTGCACGGAGCCCCCGTGGCCGATCCTCCACCTAGAAGCAGCAGAGACACGTTGCTGCTTGTGGGGAGCCGCCCAAAGTGAGCACCACCTGGATCTAGCACCCCAAAATGCCGGTTTCTAGAGCTTTTCAGTTGATAAAGTGCTGGATAACACAGCTTTTACTCTATATAGAGCAGTATAAACAAGTCATTGTATGAAATTTTAGTTTGTACTTATTTCGCTAGTGCTTTTTATGTAGCCTGTTGTAAAACTAGGCAAATACCTAGATGAGCTGATGTATCCCTGGAAGACCTCTGCATACTCCCAAGGGTACGTGTACCCCTGGTTGAGAACTACTGCTCTAGGAGATTGTTTTATGCTCATTTAAAATAGTGCAGAAACTTACATATTTATGTGAATATACTACTGTTTAATTTTAATGTATGTTTTATATTACTGAATTAAAAGTAAGGAACTCACTTGGCATTCACTGCTTTTAAAAAAAAAATTACTCCAAACTTTTTTTCTTTCATTATATTTTTAAATAATAGTTGCATGGAGCTATTGTTTAAACACAAGACACTTCAATGTGTGAGTTACGGGGTAATCATTCACACTGTATGCATATAATGGAACTTGACCTGTGGCCTTGTACCTCATAAGAAATAAGATGTGCATTACATTGTAGCATAACTCTCGCCTTGTCATATCTATGGAGGATTGTGAGAGACTGAATTTAAATACATTCTCTTGCCCAATACCATAATGACAGGTGAAATATAACTGGATGAAAATACGTAATGAGAACAGTGATCTGGCTTCGTCTGATGTGTTGGTGGGCTAGTGACATTTTGCATTGCAGATGGTGTAGGGGAAAGGAGAGAAATGAGAAGGGTTAGGTGGAGTTAGGAAAGAAATTGGAATGTCAAACACAGTTCTCAAGTGAACAGTAATTTATTAGTGAAAACACAAAAATGCAGGTGTTAAAAATAACCACCACTTAAAATGCACACAGTACAATTCTCTTGCTGAATGTGTATTACAAACAAGACCTGAAAAATACCACCTGAAAACTAGAACCTCTGCTCCCTTTACATCATCTAAGCATCATTATAAATCAAATGTCTTTTCATAAACATAACTAACAGGAACGAGCCTGGGTGGAAAGCGGATGGAGCCTACTCTTTATCTCCTCCTCTTGCCCCAGAGAATGGTCATCCTATTATGTGTTTCCCATTTTGACAGAAAATCAAGGTGATAGTCAGATCGTACTAAACTGCAGGATGTATGTCAGTATGCCGACAGTGAGAGGACAAAAATATAAAAAAAAACACCTGGAGACGATAAAATGAATCAGGATGTACATTGTGACATAGTTTGCCAAGACTGCTACTTACAAGTGACTGGACTGGTAATAGTCTTTTAGCTCTAGTTTATAGTTCTTATACCGTGCTTATGGGCATGATATAAGAACCTAAATAGGCTGAATTTTTATGTGATGGCTGTCCACTGACATTTTTTAATTAAACTGACAGGCCATGTCTACACTGGTGTCAGTGTGTAGAGTAAGGTCTTGGCTACACTTGCAAGTTAAAGCACATTAAATCAGCCCCGGGGGCCCTAACTCCTGAGATGTCCACACTGGCAAGGCACTTAGAGCACCTGGACTCTGCAGCTGGAGCGCCCCTGGTAATCCACCTCCACAAGAAGCATAAAGCTTGCTGTGCCCTGGCTGAAACGCCTGGGTGTCAGTGTGGACAATGTGTTGCATTACTGCGCTGTCAATGGCCTCCAGAAACGTCCCATAATCCCTTGAAGTCAAGTGGCCACTCTTGTCATTGTTTTTAACTCTGCTGCAGGCATGGGGATATCCCCTTTCAAAGTTCCATTTCTGACAGCCGGCATGCTTATCTGCTCCGGGACAAAGCAAACCATTACTGTGGAATGCTGCTGCTGCCGAGGCAGGCGTTTGTGTGTGGGTGTGGGTGGGTGGGTGGGTGGAGGAGGGCTGATGTTGGGGTTTCCCCTTGCTGCTGTCTGAACTTACAAGACAGCATGCTGACACACTCTCTGCCTCCCAAAACAACTGTCTCTCCCCCCACATACACACAACACACTCCCTGTCACACTCCATCCCCCCATTTGAAAAGCATGCTGCAGCCACTTGCACTCTGGGATAGCTACCACAATGCACTGCTCTCTGTGGCATTGCAAGAGCTGCTCATGTGGTCACGCCACTGCACTTGCAGCTGACAGTGTAAATACACGGCAGCACTTTCCCTGCTGCGGTCTCTGAGGGCTGGTTTAACTCCCAGCGCTCTACATCTGCAAGTGTAGCCATGGTCTAACTACATGCTGCAGTGAAAAGCAGTCTGCATCCATGCTGTGATGGGTAGCTATATGTGGCAGTGAATGGCTCCAGCAGAAGGAAGGCAGCGGGGAAAGGGTCCGGCAACAGGACACTACACTGCTGAAAATAGCGGTTTAAACACAGAAGGCACTGCTTGGGTGTGTAGCTAGCCATGCAGGGTACATATTATAAGGTTCTGGCATGTTTTTACTTGCCTAAGTAGTGTCTCACCATCTACACTGCTAATATTTATACTCTTGCTAGGGAGGCATGTAGTGTACGTATTCTGCACACCATCAGAAGGGTAGACAGCTATAGTCTCTGTCCATTTTCTAATGGGCAAATGTCCACATCACTAAGCCACCACTACAGAGCAACCTTATTAGGAAGTTGAGCAGAGGGCAAAGGCTGAATGGTCTGAAGAGTGAATTGCTCTCTGAACCCTAAAGAATGGCCCCTCCAGCACAGAGTTGGTTGTTTACAAAAATTCAAGGCAAAGACTTTCAAGAGGCTAATGATTTTTGATGCCTCAATTATGGGGGCTCAACTCTTGACTCCTTAGAGTAGTGAGATTTTTTTTTGATAGAAAATGGTTAACCTGCCCTAACCAGAAAGTTCAGATAATGTACTAACAGCATGCACAGTAGCCAGGTGCATAAAATTGAATTCTTTGCCACTGATTCTTTTGTTATATTTCCAGAAATAAAGAGGGAAAACAAGATAGGTAGCAATAGCTGGGAGACAAGAAGGCTGGGCGTGGAAGGATTCTTCATTCTTGCTGAAAAAATGATACACTGTAGTCTAATATTATATTGCTATACTAAACATATTTATGGAGAGTGCCCCTAGAATCTTGGAGATTTCAGAAGAATTTGGTTTGGTTTCATATGCCAGTTAGAATTTTAGTGTTTAAGGGAGTTTCTGGCAACCTCCATAACAAGTATGTTAGAATCCTCCAATGACATATTAGCTATAGTCTTGAATAAAGTTTATAGTAAAATGCAGGGACTCAAACTGCACTTTGAAGTTCTAGTCTATTGGAATAAGCAACTTTATTTAAATAAATTCTGCCAACCTCTGGCTCATTTTTTTCAGTTATAGCACAAAATGGCCTGATTCCAAGCAATTCAGTCTAGTACCAGAATCAAGAACTTTTTCAGCTGTCTCCCTCTCAAAATCCAAATCAAAGACACAAGCAGACTATACTTCCCCTCCTTACAAACCCATCATGTTACTTTGTAGTCTAATCATGTTACATATGGCCTCATCAGAAATCATTAAACAGACCCTGAACAGAATTAAGCAGCAATATGGAGGAAGGGTGTACATAGCAGAGGACTGTATAGTTTCATGGTGCTTTTATGTACATTCTCAAATCACGACTTAATATTTTTACATCATATGCTTATTTAGATGATGCCAGGATGAACATTAGGATAACAGTATTGGGTATAATTGTGGGGAAGATTTCCAAACTATGTCAACCTGTGCATACCATGTTCACACAATCACACATCAGCTAGATGTTCTGAGTAAAAATACATCAGGAAATACCAGGAAAGATCTAGATAAAACTCATCTTATTTACATAAAAAACAGTGTCATGGAAATATTTATATTTGTTTATAATGTGTATATAACTATGTTTCCCCCCCCAAATCTTGCAAGATTTCCTTCTGCTCACTCCCCTCACAACTGATTACTGAAATTTCGTAACATTTTACTCGATTATTCTTTTAAATACATTATTTTAGAATCATAAATAATGTAAGAAATGATTTCCTAATCTGTTGTCCTATTTAGATTTTCTTTCCCCTCCTCAACCAACTGTATAATTCTACCTCTGAAAACAGATTTAGATGCAATCCTGTTTACAAACCATTTGTAGTCTCTTTCTGTGACTGGATGATCAGTCAAGCTTTGCTGTCACATGATGGGCACAAGATAATACACTGAACAGAATAAACTCAAATCAAGCTCATTTAAAATTTAAATGCTTAAATATTTGCTGAGAGCAAAGTTCAGAGTGCACATTCTATGCTAATATTCCAAATATATACTGTGTTGATAAGCTACATCCATCATCTGATCAGGGAAGAGAAACACTGTCACATGACTTACATAATCAGAAAACCAACATGGAGTACAAATTTAAAGTTCAAATAACTATTTACAACTAGGGCTGGCTGGAAAAGAAGAATCCCATTTGATGAAAAAAATTGAAGTTTTGGGATTTCTTTTCATTCCATTCCAATGTGGAAAAAAAAAACAGATTTTGAATTCTTTTTGCACACAAAAATTCGAGATTTAGAGAGAGCCCCCAGAATAACCAGTAGCTATAGTCAATCTCTTTCAGTCTCTCCTGTTGGAGCTGTTCCACTTTGTATAAGTAATCAAATCCTCATTCGGCCAGAATGAATTAACTGTGAATAAAATATATTTCTGTTCACTAACATTTTACAAAAAAGAAAAAGGGGAGCAATTTGTGAATAAGTTATTCACTATGAACTATTTATTAGGTTCTCCCTGGCAGACATGACAACCAATAATAACATGACTGAATTGCCTATGCAACTAAGGGCAGAATTTGGCTCGTAATAGTTAATAGAAAGTTTGAAATTCCCACATGATGTGCTTCTCTAGTCTTGTCATATATCCACTGGTGTAGTCTGATAACTTGAATAAAAGTTCTTTTATTCTGAGATAAATGCACAATTCATGTTGAGTGATGTCCTAAATTAGGCTTTATGAAATTACCCATGGTAGGAAGGCCATGCACATTCATAAGTGTTCACAGGATCAGGTACTTATATTTCAAGGGCTTGATCCAAAACCCACTGAAGATCATGGAAAGACATACATTGACTTCAATGGGCTTTGGATCAGGACTAACCACGACATTGATAGAGACAAGGTGGATGAGGTAATATCTTTATTGGACCAACTTCTACTGGTGAAAGAGACAAGCTTGTGAGATCCACAGGGTTCTTCTTCAGCAACAGCAGTTGGTCCAGTAAAAGATATTTCCTTACCCACTTTGTCTCTCTCGCACAGCCTGGGACCAACACGATTACAACAACAGTACAATAAACAAGGCATTGTAAGTTTTCATTTGAGGAATAAAACATAAGATGTCAGTGAAGCAATATATTAAATAACAGTTCAGTTCCTATCTTGCCAAAAAAAATAGTAGGACTTGGAAATCTTTTGGGTCTGGGGAGGAACAGATGCACATTGCTAACAACAAAAACATACATAACATTCATGGTATCGTTGAACAATGTGAAGTGTTACTTGTTATTTTGTAATCAAAGGAACAGAAATAAATTACAGCCAAAGATCTCTAACACAGTGTAAACATTAATAAGCAAATAAAGAGAGGAAGGGAAATATTACACATGCTATATAGTTGTTTTAAAGAAAACTGGGAGTCAGAAGCATTGAATTATGAAATTAAAAATAAACAAAAGGGCAAAGCTAATTCATGGACTACTCTTTGATAAATACTATAATTGTTTATCAGTGGGTTGGTGTCTAGTAGGACTCTGATTGGAAACAGCTTAAAACAGCTCCCTCAAAGAAAAATGAAAGTTCAGGATATTGCTGCAATTTTGATATACACATTATGTTCATCATGCAAATTCCATTCTCAGAGTGCGAAAATCACATGAAGAATTGAATTTTTTTTAAAGAAGTACAAGCTCCAAATCATATAAGATTTGAATTGCAATAATAAGAGTAAGTCCTTTGATTCTTCAAAATCAAAAGCAGAAAGGGTGAGTTTGTGGGTACTTCACAAAGAGAGCCTAGAATTTCACTGTGTAATCTGGTAAGCAGGTAAGATGTTCCTCAAAGTTTCTGAATACAATCTTTCCCTGGGATTAGCAAAGTAATAGGATCATATCACATCTAGAGGCACAATAGAGGACTTTAAGGTAGGTTTTGCCACCTGTGTTCTGAATGTGATACAGCATGATTTTTTGCCATTACTGTAAATTGGCTCGATTTACAGCACCTTTTGTGCCTCAGGGCATGTCTACACTACAAACTTTTGCAGACACAAGTTATATTAGAATAAAGCCATCACAATTAGCATATTGCTTGTGTGAGTGCACACTTGGCTCCTTTCATTGACGCTGAATGCACTCACCAAAAGTGCTTGTTTCAATGCACAGTGCACCATGAGTAGGTATCCCAGTGTGCAACTCACCACCGTACAGCATGCTGCTTTTCAGGAAGTTTAGGCAATGGTATGGGGCAGAAACAAGGCATGCAGGGGTGACTGGGACTGCAGGGTCAAGTTCCAATCATGCTACTTTCTCCACCCCATAATGTCAATTCTGTCCCATAATTTTCACACCTATTTTGAAAATTCCACAAAGCCATGCGGGACTTGTCACTGTCCACCATCTCTGACAGAATCTTGGACCCTGCACAGCTCTGCACGATAGTCATGGGTATTGCACGCAATCCTCCAGTATTTGCAGAGCCACATGGAACATGACAATTTCCTGGAGTGCAGATTGCTATGAGGCATAGCAAGAACCAATTCAAGATTGTTGGTAGCATTCACAGAGCAGCTACATATGGTGGAGCACTGCCTCTGGGCCTGAGAAACCAGCACTGACTGATAGAATCCTGGAAAGCTTGGAATGATGGGCAGTGGCTGCAGAACTTTCAGATGTGCAAAGCCACATTCCTGGATCTGTGTGCTGAGTTTGCACCAGTCCTACAGTGCAGGGACACCAGAATGAGAGCCTCTCACTGAAAGTGGGAGAAGAGAGTGGCAATTGCACTGTGGAAATTTGCAACACTGGATTGCTACTGGTCAGTGGGAAATCATTTTGGAGTTGGAAAATCCACTGTAGGGGCTGTGCAGATCTATTAATCATCTCCTGCTATGTAGCTCTGTGACTCTCAGCAATTTGCAGGACATAATGGATGGATTTTCAGCAATGGGGTTCCTGAATTGTGGTGGAGCAATAGATGTCATGCATATGCCTACTTTGGCACCAGACCACATTGCCATAGAGTACATCAACTGAAAGTGCTACCTTTCTATTGTTACAAAAACACTGGTAGATCACCAAGGATGCTTCACTGATATCAGTGTTGGCTGGTCAGGGAAGGTGCATGACACTCACATCTTTAAGAACACAGGACTGTTCAGAAAGCTACAAGCAGGGACTTTCTCGCCCTACTGACAATTATCATTGGTGATATTAAAATACCAATAGTGGTCCTAGGGGACTCAGCCTACCCTTTATACCCATTGGTTCATAAAGATGTACACCAGCCACCTCGACAGCACCAAGGAAAGATTCAGCTACCAGCTCAGCAGGTGGAGAATAACAGTTGAACTTATTTTTGGTAGATTGCTGAGACGCTGTCATTCTTTACTCACAAGACTGGACCTCAGTGAGAAAAATATCCCAATGGTTATAGCTGCCTGCTGTATCCTGCATAATGACTGTGAAGCAGAGGAGGAAAAGTTGCTGCCGGGGTGAAGGGAAGAGGTGGAGTGGCTGTCTGCCAAGTCTGCACAGCTGGTCACAAGGTTGTGATCAGAAGAGCTCAGTACGGAGGTCTTGAATAAGCACTTTAACAGCGAGCCACAGTAATGCGTTGTGGTGGACTGTGCTTTACCGGGGCCTGTTAGGAACTTTGTGGTGCTTGGTGCACATCTATGAATATAACACTGACAACGCCTTCCTCCGCAGCATGGGGCAGGGGTTGCTTGCTGGAGGATTCTCTGCGACTTGAAGTCTTTAAATCATGATTTGGGGACTTCAACAGCTGAGTCAAGGGAGAGAATTATTCCAGGAGTGAGTAGGTGGGTCAGCTTTTGTGGCCTGCATCATGCGGGAGGTCAGACTAGATGATCATAATGGTCCCTTCTGACCTTAAAGTCTATGAGTCTATGTACCTATTAATTTTGTAGTGCTTACTGTACATTTATGATTATTACACTGTTTGTCACTGATCCTGTGAGTTGTGTTACAGTGTACAATAACAAGTAAGTGGGTGCTTTCACTATTAGCAGGTATTCTGAAGCCTATACTGGGACCTAATAAAGATTAATTATTTTCCTAACAGAGTTTTATTCAGTAACAAAAACACTTCAAAAGTTCTGTGCAAGTTAAAAGCAAATATATTAAAAACTTAATACATTTATGGGACACAGTTTAAAGAAGGGGATGGAACATTTGCATCCATTTTAGTTATACACACATCAACCATGGTTCTTCCAAGTCAGTATATGTGAAGCTCGTAGTTGTCTTTAATTTCCCCTGGTGTGGAGAGGCAGGGGTAGGGATGCAGCCCATGATGCCATGTTAAGGCGGGACATAGAGAGATGCTGCAGTGGAGTTCTCCATGGACTGCAAAGGAAAGTGAGCCCTGAACTCTTGAACCTGGAAGTCCACAAGAGTCTTGCAGCATCTGTGCATGCTGCCAGAGAAGCCCCCTTTTGTCCTGTTGCATCTCCCTCTCCTTTTCCTGAACCTTTCTCCTATCTGTCTGTCCTCTCAATACAGTCTGCAGTATTCATCCTCCAGACCCTCTGCTCATGGTCTGATGTAGCACTGGCTTGCAGGATCTCACTGAGCATGTCATCCAAAGTCCTCTTCTTTCTCCTTCTAATCTGGTTTAGGCATACTACAGGTGTGGAGAGGGAACCCCTCAAGGCTGCAATGACAGCAGCTACAGATAAAGCACACAGAGGTACCGTTGTCAATACAGTCACAATTGAAAGTGAAAATTAAGGTTCAGAACTCCTTTTCCTTGCTCCCCTAAAGTTTTAAACAAGACATGCCTTTTGAAACTTCTGCTTCAGAATGTGCTTGTACAACACCTCTCACAGCACAAGCCATGGTGAGTATGACCCACCAGGGTTAAGGGAAATGAAGAGAGAATTGCTCTGTTACATGAAGCTATGAGTATAGGGCAATGGCCCTGAATACTGGCACCATTTTCCATAGGCAGTGGTGATCTTGGCTGGTGTCTCGCTCCTGAGGGTAACAAAGGCACAGAGACCACAGCTGCAACTGGCATCCTGAAGCTGCCCACCTATGTGAGTAGTCTGTGTGCTGCAATGGTGCCTGCTGAAATTATCGCTGACTGATGTGGGAAAGTGTCCCACTGCGAAGAAGAAATAAAGCTGCCATCCCTAGAAAGCTATGCGAGAGAATTTCAGAGTACTTCCATGAAAGTTTCATTGAGATCTCACAGGAGGATTCAAGGGTCATACCCGTGTACATAAACAAACTACTCTGCATAGTCCCCAACCCCCCCCCCCCGCCCATTGCCTAATGCTACCTCTCTTTGTTGTACTACTACCTCTTCTAGTACAAGTAAATTAATGAATAGTCGATAGCCATGTCCCTGTTAATTCGGGGGTGTCATTGTTACATCATTGTAATGGGAAATAAAATTACGCATTTACCCAAGGTTCCTTCCCCAGCATCGGGCTCAGCCGTGTTCGACTGCTATGATTGACTGGACCATGGTGGAGTCTCAAACACATCCTGGTTTAAGACATAGCTGAATCCCCCAGTCATGTCCTCCTCCTCGTATTCACTGATTATACCAGAGGCCTGTGACTCGGGCTTCTCAGAGGTATCCATCGCAGACTGAAGTTACAATCTTTGCCCAAGCAGGTTTCATACATATAGTCAGTTCCCTGTTCCCTTGGTTGAAGGATCCACCTGTCTCAGATTTCAAGAGCTCTGGCCTCCTGTGTTCCTCAGTGATGGATGCCAAAATGGCTCTGTTTCTGATTATATTTTCCAAAGTCCATTGTCTCTGTTCCAAGAGCCAAAAAGATTTCATCCCTCCTTCCCCATTGTCATCATTAAGTGGACATCTCCCCCACTTACTTGTTTGATAGCTTTGTTCACCTTCTGTGTACATGTACTTCCACTGTTTCTGGCTTCTGTAATCGAGTGAGTCGGGGCTCTACCCTGCCGGAGGCGGAAGGGAGCCACACCGACTCACTGCGGTCGAAATCAATAGCCGGTTAGCTCAGGCCTCAGGCCCTCTGGTGTGGGGGCTGAGGAAAAGTAACAGTTAAAGGAGCCCAGGCCCACTGTAGCAGGGGCAAGGCAAACAGCAGTGGCTTAAGGAGCCTAGGCCGTCTGTAGCAGGGGCTAGGCAACCAGCAGTTCCAGGAGCCTAAGCCCTCTGTGGCAGGGGCTAGGCAACCAGCAGTTCCAGGAGCCTAGGCCCTCTGTGGCAGGGGCTAGGCAACCAGCAGTTCCAGGAGCCTAGGCCCTCTGTGGCAGGGGCTAGGCAACCAGCAGTTCCAGGAGCCTAGGCCCTCTGTGGCAGGGGCTAGGCACACAGCAGTAGCTCAAGCCCCTCTTGAGCTGGGGTTGAGCAGGCAAGTAGGCAAAGGGGGCCCAGGTTTCTACCTGAGCCTTGGGTGAGGGGGAAGCCTGCCACCCGTGTGTAGGGGTGGCAGGGGGGACGCAGGCCCACCCACTCCACTGCGTCCCAGCCCGGGGCCCTAGCAGCGAGGACTCTCGCTGCCGGTCAGTGGGGTATCCTGACCGAAACACACTGACATGGGCTCACAGGCCTCTGTAGCCTGACTGGGGTCGGCTACCCCCGGGCTACTTCCAAGGTCCCCCTCAGGGCCTACCTCGTCCGTGGGGCTGGGTTCAGGCCAGTCCACCAGCATCAGCTCCTCGGTGGCGGGGCTGGAGGGCTGGTTCGGTAGCTCCTCCCCGGGATAGCTGGCACGGGGCAGACTTGACTCCTCCTTGGGGCCGCTGGTCCGGGGCCGGCTGGGCCAGTCCTCTTCTGGGTACCGGGTTCGGGGCAGGCTGGGCCAGTCCTCCTCGGGGTACCTGGCGAGAGGGAGGCTAGACCGGCGTGGGGCGTTAGCAGGCGGTTCGCGGTCTGCCGGTGTTTTCCAGGGAGGAGCTTGGTCCGGGACGTCTGCTCTCTCCGGCCGGCTGGCTCCTACTGAGCTTTGGTGGCGGGTTTTTATACTTCCGGGTCGGGGCCGTGACCTCGGAGGGGCGGGCCCCGGACCCAGAAGCTCCGCCCACGCTGGGGATGGAAGCTGCTCTACCCTGCCGGAGGCGGAGGGGAGCCACGCCTCACTACATACCCCCCCCCTTAAGGCCGGTTTTCGTGCTTTAGGGCCGGAACCGTCCAACTTATCCAGGCGGGACATAAAGTCGGCGTTGGCGTGGTTCTTACCGGCCCTATGGCGGATGGTATATGCATAGGGCTGTAACGCCAGGTACCACCTTGTTAGCCGCATATTGTTACTTTTTATTCGGGCCAACCAGCGAAGCGCAGCATGGTCCGTGACCAACGTGAAGGGGGCCCCCAATACGTAATAACGGAGGGCATTATAGGCCCATTTTACCGCCAGGGCCTTCTTTTTTATGACGGCATAGTGGTTTTTTTTGCGGGAACCGTTTTTGGCTGAGGTAGACGACGGGGTGTTTTTTCCCCGTCTACCTCTTGGGACAGGACGGCCCCTAACCCTACCTCCGAGGCGTTCGTCTGGAGGATAAAGCCGCGGTTAAAGTCGGGGCTGTACAGGACCGGTTCCTGACAGAGGCAGTTCTTGAGGGCCCGGAAGGCGCTGGCACATTCGGGGGTCCAGTCCACCCGTCTGGGACTAGTTTTGGTGAGCAGCTTTGTTAAAGGGGCTGCAATGGAGGCAAAGTTGGGGATGAACCTCCGATAATAACCCGCCAGACCCAGAAATTGACGTACTTGTTGTTTTGTTGTGGGTGGCGGGCACGCGGCCAAGGCTTGCACCTTTCCGACAAGTGGCTTTACTTGTCCTCCCCCAATCGTGTAGCCCAAGTAGGTAGTTTTTTGCCACCCGATGCGGCACTTTTTTGGGTTGGCCGTTAGGCCGGCAGCTCGCAGGGACCTTAGGACAGCCGCTACCCGCTCCAGATGGTTTTCCCACCGGTCACTATAAATGACTACATTGTCTAAGTAGGCGGCCGCGTAGTTACAGTGGGGGAGCAGAAGGCGGTCCATGAGTTGCTGGAACGTCGCAGGGGCCCCGTGGAGGCCGAAAGGCTTCCGGGTGAACGGATAGAGGCCGGAGGTGGTGGCAAACGCAGTTTTTTTTTGCGACGTGGGGTCGAGGGGAATTTGTCAATACCCTTTACACAGATTCAGGGTCGTGAGGTAGCGGGCTTTGCCTAACCGGTTCAGTAACTTATCAACGCAAGGCATGGGGTAGGCATCGAATTTTGAGATGGCGTTGACGCGGCGGAAGTCGATGCAAAAATGCTGGCTGCCGTCCGGTTTGGGAACCAGGACTACTGGGCTGCGCCACTCGCTCTGGGAGGCTTTAATGACTCCCAGCTTTAGCATTGCTTGTACCTCCTTCTCGACGACTTGGCGCATGCGGTAGGGAAGAGGTCTCATCGACTCGCGGACTACGACCCCTGGCTCGGTTTGAATATGATGGTACACGAGGGTCGTGTATCCTGGCTGGTCGGTGAACGTCCGGCGGAACGCCTGCAGGAGGCACTCTGTCTGTTTTAGTTGTTTTGCGGTCAAGGATGCCTCAAGCTGCGGAGTGCCGACGTCCTCGACTGGCGTAACCCGGGGCCCCAACTCCGGGTCGGGTGGACAGGGGTTGATTAGGAGGCCCTCCCGCTCCTTCCAGGGCTTCAAGAGGTTGACGTGGTATTTTTGGAGCTTTTTTCGGCGGTTGGGCTGGTTGATCTTGTAGGTGACCGGCCCAACCTTCCGGACCACCGCATACGGCCCCTGCCACCGCGCCAGTAGCTTGGACTTACTGGAGGGTAGTAGCAAGAGAACCTGGTCGCCGGGCTGGAACTCGCGGACTTGGGCCGCCCGGTTGTAGGTGTGAGCTTGAGCCTCTTGTGCGGCCTTCAGGTTCTCCCGCGCGAGCGTCCCCGCTCGGGCCAGGCGCCCCTGTAATTGGAGGACATACTGGAGAAGGCCTTGCGTAGGCGACGGGGTTTGCTTCCAAGTCTCTTTCATGAGGTCCAGGAGTCCTTTTGGACGACGGCCGTATAACAGCTTAAATGGAGAGAACTTGGTGGAGGTTTGGGGTACCTCACGGACGGCCAGGAGTAGCGGCGGGATCAGCTGGTCCCAGCGGCGCAGGTTTTCCGGGGAGAACTTGCGCAGCATGTCCTTTATGGTCCGGTTAAACCGCTCGATTAGGCCGTCGGTTTGTGGGTGGTACACCGAAGTGCGCAGCTGCTTAATAACGAGAAGCTTGCAGACCTGTCGGAGTAACCGGGATGTAAAATTGGTGCCCTGGTCAGTTAGGATCTCCCGGGGCAGGCCCACGCGGGCGAAGACTTTGACGAGCTCGTCGGCGATAGCCTTGGCCGTAATACTTCGGAGTGGGACGGCCTCCGGAAAACAGGTCGCATAGTCTACGATGACTAGAATATATAAAAATCCGGCCCGGCTTCTCGGGAGAGGTCCCACCAAGTCCATCGCCACCCGTTTAAACGGGGTCTCTATAACGGGCATGGGGACTAGTGGGGCGGGGGCTGTTCGTGGGGGAGCTGCCAGCTGGCATTTGGGACAGGCGGTGCAATAGTTCCGCACGTCTTGGTGTACTTCGGGCCAGAAGAACCGGGAGAGGATCCGCGCTAGGGTCTTTTTTTGACCCAGGTGTCCGGCGGCGGGGACATCGTGGGCGAGCCTTATCACCGCCCGACGGTGGCAGCGGGGTACCATCAGCTGTCTTTGGATTAGCCCGGTGCGGGCATTCTGGTCGACGCGATAGAAGCGATCCCGCTGTAGTTCGAAGCGGGGCCACGTTTTGGCCCGGGCGGGATCAATCAGCGCGTCGTCCACTGCGGCCAACTGTTTATAGGCCCGGCTTAGGGTGGGATTTTTTCTCTGGTCCCGGCAGAAATCGGTAGCGAGCTGAGGGTCGTCGGCCGGTTCTGGGGGGGCCTTTTTCGCCTCCCTTTCCGGGGTCGGAGGTTTTACCTCGTCAGTCTTCTCCGGGGGATTCTCGCGGCAGTCTTCCTTCAAGGCCGGGGTGATGTCGGGCGTCTCCTGTACCCGGGTGGCTAAGAGGTTCGGGAACTCCGGCCAGTCCCGCCCCAAAATCACGGGGTAGGCCAGCCGCGGGGCTAGGCCCACCACCATGGTCCGTGTGATTCCGTCCACGGTCAGTGGAACTCGGGCACTGGCATACGGGCGGCCATTCCCGTGGATACACTGCAGGAGGATGTTTCCCAGCTGGGGGTCTTCGGGGAACCCCAGGCTTTGGCAGACTAAGGTTTGTCCGCAGCCGGAGTCAACCAGGGCCCGGGTTTGGGAACCTCCCACGGTGACAGGTACGGTGACTTTAGCGGCCTGCGGGGGTCGAGCCCGGTTCTTCCCGGCACACACATGCCCAAAGCTGCAGTCCATTTTTGCGCAGTTGCGTTGGAGATGCCCCCTCTTCCCGCAGGAGAAGCAGGGCCCGATTTCGGGCCGCCCGGATCGGGCCGGGCCGCGTGCGGGGTTCCTCGGGGGACTCTGTGGGCCCCGACCAGTCCCGTTTTTAGGCCCCATGGGGGCAGGCCGAGGCGCACCCTTGTGCCGGCGGTGCCGCGGCTCCTGACCCCCCGGGGAGTTCCGTCCCTTGCCTTTGGGGTTCGTCCATCTCTTAGGGTTGGGGCGCTTGAGCCCCGAAGGATGCCCCCGTATACTCGGTCCCGCCGTGGTTTTGGCCACCATAAAGTCTTTCATGAGGGTGACGGCCGCTGCTACCGTGGCAGGTCGGTGGCGGAGGACCCAGGCCCTTCCCCGGGAGGGGAGGATGTGGATGAACTGTTCTAATAGCACTTGCTCGGCGAGCTCCTCGGGGGTTCGCCGCTCTGGTTGCAGCCACCGTTGGCACAGGTCCCTTAGTTCCTGGGCCACCAACCGAGGCCGGGCGCCCGGGTTGTAGGCCAGGGCCCGGAACCGCTGTCGGCAGGTTTCGGGGCTAATGTCTAAGGCGTCCAGTATCGCCGCCTTGACGCGGATGTAATTTCGTGCTTCCTCTGTGGATAGGCCCCGGTAGACGGTTTGGGCTGTACCCGTCAGATACGGGGCGAGGAGGGTGGCCCACTGGTCCGGCGCCCACCCGGCAACAAGTGCGACGCGTTCGAAAGTCACTAAGAAGGCTTCCGGGTCGTCCTGTGGCCCCATCTTAGTCAGTCGCACCGGCAGGGTGGAACGGGGGGCTTTGGCCACGCCCCCTGGCTGGAGTCCCGCAGGGCGGGGCAGCGCAGTTGCCAGCTGCTGAAGACACTGCTGCTGGAACTCCTGCGTTTTTGCCATCAGGTCTTGGACCAGTTGCTGCTGCTGCGTTCCCATCTGCTGGAGGAGTTGCTGCTGGTGTTGCAGTTGGGCGGCCCGTTGCTGCTGCTGCTGCTGAACCTGGGCCGCCTGTTGTCGCTCCTGGCTCTCCGTCAGGAGCGTGAACAATTGTGTCAAATTCATGTCCGCGGCGGGGGATGGTTCCCCCCCGGACCCCTTCTCACAGGGGTCTAGGGCTCGTGCCCACATACTGGGGCAAGGGCCCCACGTTGGGCGCCAAGTGTAATCGAGTGAGTCGGGGCTCTACCCTGCCGGAGGCGGAGGGGAGCCACACCGACTCACTGCGGTCGAAATCAATAGCCAGTTAGCTCAGGCCTCAGGCCCTCTGGTGTGGGGGCTGAGGAAAAACAACAGTTAAAGGAGCCCAGGCCCTCTGTAGCAGGGGCTGGGCAAATAGCAGTTAAAGGAGCGCAGGCCCTCTGTAGCAGGGGCTGGGCACACAGCAGTTCCAGGAGCCCAGGCCCTCTGTAGCAGGGGCTAGGCAAACAGCAGTGGCTTAAGGAGCCTAGGCCGTCTGTATCAGGGGCTAGGCAACCAGCAGTTCCAGGAGCCTAGGCCCTCTGTGGCAGGGGCTAGGCAACCAGCAGTTCCAGGAGCCTAGGCCCTCTGTGGCAGGGGCTAAGCAACCAGCAGTTCAAGGAGCCTAGGCCCTCTGTAGCAGGGGCTAGGCAAACAGCAGTTCAAGGAGCCTAGGCCCTCTGTAGCAGGGGCTAGGCAAACAGCAGTAGCTCAAGCCCCTCTTGAGCTGGGGTTGAGCAGGCAAGTAGGCAAAGGGGGCCCAGGTTCCTACCTGAGCCTTGGGTGAGGGGGAAGCCTGCCACCCGTGTGTAGGGGTGGCAGGGGGGACGCAGGCCCACCCACTCCACTGCGTCCCAGCCCGGGGCCCTAGCAGCGAGGACTCTCGCTGCCGGTCAGTGGGGTATCCTGACCGAAACACACTGACATGGGCTCACAGGCCTCTGTAGCCTGACTGGGGTCGGCTACCCCCGGGCTACTTCCAAGGTCCCCCTCAGGGCCTACCTCGTCCGTGGGGCTGGGTTCAGGCCAGCATCAGCTCCTCGGTGGCGGGGCTGGAGGGCTGGTTCGGTAGCTCCTCCCCGGGATAGCTGGCACGGGGCAGACTTGACTCCTCCTTGGGGCCGCTGGTCCGGGGCCGGCTGGGCCAGTCCTCTTCTGGGTACCGGGTTCGGGGCAGGCTGGGCCAGTCCTCCTCGGGGTAACGGGTCCGGGGCAGGCTGGGCCAGTCCTCCTCGGGGTACCTGGCGAGAGGGAGGCTAGACCGGCGCGGGGCGTTAGCAGGCGGTTCGCGGTCTGCCGGTGTCTCCCAGGCAGGAGCTTGGTCCGGGACGTCTGCTCTCTCCGGCCGGCTGGCTCCTACTGAGCTTTGGTGGCGGGTTTTTATACTTCCGGGTCGGGGCCGTGACCTCGGAGGGGCGGGCCCCGGACCCGGAAGCTCCGCCCACGCTGGGGATGGAAGCTGCTCTACCCTGCCGGAGGCGGAGGGGAGCCACGCCTCACTACACTTCGCCTTGCTCAATTTACACTGGAGACATAGTCAAGCAGGTGAAACAATATTTCTTTGTCTGGGACAGGTAGCGTTTATGAACGGCTTGCCAAACACCTTTTCAGAACATATTTCCAGTACACATCTATAATTCCTCATACATCACCCAATAATTTTAATGTTACCAGTTTGCATATAATACCTTACAAGATAGTGTGTAGATACAGGTTATGACAACAGTGAGTTAGGGCAATGAATGTGTCAGGCCTGATGCGAGTTATAGTATGGTATGCCCTCTGCAAGTTGGCATTGAGGGACTCCCTGGGTCACAATCACGAGAGCCCAAGGAGCAACTCTGCCTCAAGCACTGACTCAAATCAGCTATATCAAAATGCTGATGTTATCTGTGAAACTTGAACCTACACTGTCTTACATCTTTCTCTGGCTCCTTAAACTATCTTGGCCTTCCTGGAACACTGGGTACAAATAGGTCTATGGGAGTCCAACTTAAATGTAAGTTGGTGAAAATTAGATCTCTTTCCACTACCTTGTACATTACTCCTGAATTTGAAATCATGGTAAGGAAACCAGTGGGGAATTTAAAAATAAATATGTGAATACTTTCTCTGGGAGCCTTTGTTATCCACTCTTTTTTTTTTTGAAGGAAGGAGAGGATTTTGTTTTTAGTGCCAGGAAGATTTAAATTTATATTAATATTCAAAATGTAGACAGTTTTGTTTTGCTACTGTGTGGAGTTCCTTTAAAAAAAAAAAGATGGTCCCAACTTGCAGGGTTACTTGTATTTTCAAAAGTCTGAGGGGCGTATACTTTCCCCTCCCATCAACCCCCTTTAACATTAATCAAAGTTAGATGGATGCACTGTAGGCAGTCACTGGTTTAAACTTGAGCATTCTAGTAATTTTCAAATTGGTGAAATTGCCTGGAAGGGAAGAAAATCTGGTTGGCTTTGAAAAGTTTTCCAGTCAGTAAATGTCAGACTCTGTAAGCCACACATTTGGCTCTGCCACAACTGCAGACTGTGGGAGCCCTGAAAAATGCAACAATTGTGGGGTTTCCACAGCCTTGCACAAAATCTAGCTGAATGTCACCAGGCTTTGCCATAATGCATATGATACAGCTTTGTAAAGCCAGGGTTTCAGTTTGGATTTGCATTTCAGTGGATTTTTTTCTTGACAAAAAACAAACCTTAAGGAGTTTCCATTCTTTATTATTTTGTTGGGTACGGTGTTTTTTTTCCCCCCCCTTTCTCCTCTCTCTCTCTCTTTCTCTCTGTCTCTCTATTTCTCTGCTGTTTTCCCTCCTGGCACTTGCATCTCTGCTGCAGAGCAAGCTTTTTCCTCCTACAGTGGATCTTGTTGTTCAGAGATAAGCAGAGATGTTCCTGTAAGGCAGGAAAAATAAATGTTTCTAGTGGATGAGGTCTATTATCTGCCAAATGGCCCTTGAAAATTAATGAGAAGTCCTCACACTGGATCATTTTCCTTAAATGTAAAATCATCTATAGAATTTTTATATCTGTTCAAACATAAATTTGATTTTATGACCTGAATTATTTTCAGGTCCTTGAATTAAGGTTACACAAGATTTCATTGCTGCTTTTCCCACTGTAGTAAATTGTCACTTTAGCCTTGTTAAAAAAAAAAAAAAAAAAAATCAGGGTTTTTATCTGTATTGCAGTAAACTACTGTAAGTTATTTCCTTTACTTTCAGTATGTACCACAGTAACAATAGAGTGTGATGGCTTGTGTATCTTCCTCAGGATCAGTGGAGATGCGTGGACTACTCTAAATAATTGCCAAGCTGGTTTCATGAACAGGCATGCTTTTCACTGTCACATAAGTGTTATTCAACTGTATCTGACTGGAGCAACAATGAAATTTAGTTACCAAATAAGCTAATAGTAGGTGAGTTTTCCTTATGGAAACACCTGACAATTCTAGCTAGCATCTGTTTCCTGTTCAAAGACCGCACCTGTCATACCTAAAAGTAGTGTTGTTACTATGCATTCAGACAAAACAAAAGTGATGGGTCATCTTAGCCTCATTAACCTGGTAAAATATTGTATTTACTCTCATTATATGACAATAGTGCTCTGATCACAAGGTTCCTCCAACTTACGGTGCACCTCTTCTTGCCTTCTTCCCTAAAGCTCTCCAAACCCTAACTTAATGATGAAAGACTCTTGTCTTAAAACTCTCACATTCAGACTGAGGGCACTAGAAGAAAGTGTACATTATGCCAGTGTGCACCCTAGGCCATCATCACTAAAACATGATAATTCAGAAGAAAGCGGCACAGGAGTGGCAGCATTTTTCTCATCCATTCGGGCTCAGCTATGCTTGCAGATACATTTGAGAGGGTGGAGCCAGGGCCTGACCCATATCTCACTCCTTTCTCCCAACTTGCAAAAGGAGGCGCCCAAAGCTCCTGCCCTCCCGCCCAAAGCTTGGGACCATGATGCAGGAAATCCATACAGACTAGAGGGTGTGGGGGTCTTGCTCCCCAGTGCGTCCCTCTGCAGCTGTGGAGGAGCATGGGAAAACTCATATGAAGTGAGGTTGAAAATATGGGGATTGTTTACCTTAGAAAGGAGACAAATAATAGGAAACATGATAAAGTATATAATTAATGACATCAGGAAGATAGGGCGAACAGAAGCTGCCAAGCTATCTTTCTCATAACACAAGAACAAGAGGTCATGCAATGAAATTAAAACGGGGGGAGATCCAAATTTGATAAGAAATCCTTTTTGCACATACCATGTGGTGCTCATTGCCACAGGATGTCTTTAAGAATTTAGCAAGATTCAAAACAAGACTGGACATGGACAAATCTGAGGAACTGTCCCAGATTGAGGTATCATTAGAGGAGGCTTTGGAACAAACTGATAAATTGAACAGCAATAAGTCACCAGGACCAGATGGTATTCACCCAAGAGTTCTGAAGGAACTCAAATGTGAAATTACAGAACTACTAACTGTAGATCTTGGAGTCATTGTGGATAGTTCTCTGAAAACATCCACTCAATGTGCAGCGGCAGTCAAAAAGTGAAGAGAATGCTGGGAATAATTAAGAAAGGGATATATAATATACACAAAATATCATGTTGCCCCTATATAAATCCATGGTACGCCCACATCTTGAATACTGTGTGCAGATGTGGTCGCCCCATCTCAAAAAAGATATATTGGAATTGGAAAAGGTTCAGAAAAGGGCAACAAAAGAAGATTAGAGGTATGGAATGGCTTCCATATGAGGAGAGATTAATAAGACTGGGACTTTTCAGCTTGGAAAAGAGACAGCTAAGGGAAGATATGATTGAGGTCTATAAAATCATGACTGGTGTAGAGAAAGTAGATAAGGAAGTGTTGTTCACTACTTCTCATAGCACAATAATTAGGGGTCACCAAATGAAATTAATAGACAGGAGGTTTAAAACAAATAAAAGGAAGTATTTCTTCACACAACGCACAGTCAACCTGTGGAACTCTTTGCCAGAGGATATTGTGAAGGCCAAGACCATAACAGGGTTCAAAAAAGAACTAGATAAATTCATGGAGGATAGGTCCATCAATGGCTATTAGCCAGGATGGGCAGGAATGGTGTCCTTAGCCTTTATTTGCCAGAAGCTGGGAATGAACGACAGAGAACGGATCACTTGATGATTACCGGTTCTGTTCATTCCCTCTGGGGTACCTGGCACTGGTCACTGTCAGAACACAGAATACAGGGCTAGATGGACCTTTGGTCTGACTCAGTAGGGCCATTCTTATTTTCTGATGGTCTTATGGATATGAAGAAAATCCAGAGTTGTTATATTTAATGCTAATTTAAATTTGGAAGATGTACTGAACTGCACACTTTTAAAGTAGTGTACCCTGCTCACACAGACTGTAGCCAGGTGTGGTACTGCAGGTGAGCCTGTGACGATGCGGTTCTGGCGGAACCCAACTGAGAGTGCCAACTCAGGACAAATTGCTCAAACAGGGCAGTTACAGCCCAAGGCTGGGGTTTTTCCACCTCTAAGGCAAACCAAACCAGCCAGACTAAGAGGACTTCGGTCTCACCCCACTGGCTAACCGCAAGTCTCACAAGCAATCTCCTTAGATACTCCAGTTTCCCAGTATTACCACCAGTGCCACTCGTTATGGGGACAAATGGTTATGAAAACCAAGACCCCAGTAAAAGAAAAAGGTTCTTCTGATCCCAAAGGACCAAGCCCCAGACCCGGGTCAATATACAAATCCGATCTTACCCACAAATCACGCTGTTGCCAATCCTTTAGAATCTAAAATCTAAAGGTTTATTCATAAAAGGTAAAAGATAGAGATGAGAGTTAGAATTGGTTAAATGGAATCAATTACATACAGTAATGGCAAAATTCTTGGTTCAGGCTTGCAGCAGCGATAGAATAAACTGCAGGTTCCAATCAGGTCTCTGGAATACATCCCCCGCTGGGATGGGTCCTCAGTCCTTTGTTCAAAGCTTCAGCTTGTAGCAAAGTTCCTCCAGAGATGTGAAGCAGGATTGAAGACAAAATGGAGATGAGGCATCAGCCTTATATAGTCTTTTCCAGGTGTAAGAACACCCCTTTGTTCTTACTGTGGAAAATTACAGCAAAATGGAGTCTGGAGTCACATGGGCCAGTCCCTGCATACTTTGCTGAGTCTCAAGGCATATTTGCCTTTTCTCAATGAGTCCATTGTAGAGCTGATGGTTCTTAATGGGCCATCAAGCAGGCTAGGCAGAGCTAACACCAGCTTGTCTGGGATGTCACCCAGAAGCATAGCATAAGTTTGCAATACAGACAGTATAGAGCCAATATTCATAACTTCAACTATAACACTGATACACACATATAGACAGCATAATTATAACCAGTAATCCATAACCTTGTCTTAGACACCCCATTTGACCCCCTTTATACAAGATTTGGGTGCCACTACAGGACCTTGGTTGCAACAATGATCTATATGGTCCCAGATTATATCAATAACGTCACAGAGCCCCACTTTACTTTCCCCTAACTGGACTTCAATAAATCTGCTTGCACAAATCAGGGCAATGAGAAACCAAAACAAACTAATCAAAGAAATGTCTCCTTTAATGAAGCTCCAGGGAAGGAACACTCAAAATAATGGTTCACAGGCCCTTACCTCAGGATCCCAGATCAGAGCTCCCAAACTTAAAGTCCAAAACAAAGTGTTTATCCCAGGTCAGGCTAACCTTCCAGAGCTGGAGAAGGATCTCACACGCCCACACAAATGCCCCTGGCAAACTGCACAGCTTCTAGTCTCCTCCCTTCTGCTCAGCTAGCTTCCTGTTTAAAATAGGTCAGTCCTAGGGCAGAACGAGGCATCCTCTTGATTATATGAGCTCCTGGCTGACCCTTAAAGGGATAGTTCATTCCTTCCCAATGCTTCCAGCTTTAAACCAGTCTCGAGGTTTTAGAAGAAAACTTAATCTGAAAGTCTGATTATCCCATATCCATCTAAAGCCTGCACCTTCCTCTGAAGAATCTGGTGTGTGCTACAGTCAGAGATAGCATACTTGACTAGATGGATCACTGGTCTGTTCCAGTATGGCATTCCTTATGTTTCCTATGTGTACAGCCAGGCCTTAATAGGTATCCAAGTATTTTGGAGTGAGTAAGAGCAAGCCTCCCAGCCTGGGTCAACAGGCTCACGTTAGCAGGGCTTCAGCTTGCATTCTAAAAATAGCTGTTGTGACAAAGTTCTGTCCTTGACTCCATGGGTCCTGCGTTTCCTGACAGATTTTGCTAACCTCAGAGGCTCACTGTGACCCTCCACATAGCCCTTCTCTCTCTAGAGGCAAGGGTCACAGTCTACTGAGCCATTTTCATCATAAGCCAGCAAGGGAGGTGAGGAGAAACAACCCTCCCTCGCACAGTCTCTGTTGTCTTCCAGTATCAGTGATTAATCAGGGAGGGGAGGGGGGAGCCCGGGCCCACCCTCTACTCCAGGCTCCAGCCCAGGGACCCTAAAATTAGCAGCTATGGAAGCTGACTTTTTGGAAATAGGATGTGTACAATTCCCTGGGTTACTTCCCACAGCAGCCCCCACTCAATATCTTCTTCACAATTACCTCAGGGTGTCCTTCCTTGCACCTAATATGGATTCATACTACTTCGCTCCTCCAACAGCACAGCTCACTCCTGACACCCACACCACACTGACTAACTGGGAGGCTTTTAATTAGTTCCAGCCAGTCCTTGATTGGCTTCAGGTGTCCCAATCAATCTAGCTATCTCCACTGCCTTCTAGAAGGATCTTAATTGGCCCCTAACAGGTGTCTTGATTAACCTGGAGCAACTGCCATTTGGTTACCATGGTACCAGGGATTTGTTTAGCCTGGGGTAACATACCTGTTCCTCACTACTTTACTGTAGCCATCTGGCCTTGACCCATCACACTGTATAGACAGCAATTTAAAGTTGCAACTCAGGTTGGAAGCCTTCAGAGAGGGCAAAAATCATTCCAATGGAAAATTCCCAATCAGCTCTAAAAAGAATAAAAATAATGAATAGGAAAGAAAAAGTCAAAACATTAAATTACAGGGGGATAAAGTATCTGTTGCAAGATTTTGTAAATGCAAAGTAAAGCATGATTAAATTACATAATTCACAGTCAATCTGGTACCTCTGATTCTAGAACAATCATGAGCACCACATTTTGCTTAGATATACACATTTGTGATCAAAGCCCAACACAAAGCGTCATGTCAAAAAATATTGTGACCTGTAGTGCAGCTGTGCTGGCAAGGTCTGAATCCTGTGCCTACAACAGCACATTTTAGGTGTGTGAGAAAGTACTTGCTGTGCAAAATGCAATCACTCTGAATTCTTCCGCAGTTCTAATTTTCTCAGCAGGTATGAATATCAGTCAGTGCTTCATCAAGAAAGGCTTTGGTTTAGGCTCAAAAGGAGGGGGGGGGAAAACAGCCTAAGTGTGATTCACAGTTTTATATATGCCCAGACAATGTTTTCTTACTATCTTACTTTACAGGTAGTGTATATGTGTGCATTGCCCAACAAACAAATAATTACAGTTAGATATGGGAAAACATAGCATATGTATACGTCATCAATCACGTGAAATGTTGTGCACTCTGATATGCTGCATGTATTGTCTCTGTTTCTTGCTATGCAAATAAGGTATTTGCTACCTACTTTTTATTATTTTAAATCATCAACTAGACCCATTTTCTCCTAAAAACCAACTGATTATGTTAGTGAAGTGCAAATATTTCTGCCCTAAGTTCATTTAACCAAAGAACTAGAAGAAGATATCTTGAGTATAACCACAGCTCCCAGTCTGTGGTCCCTTTCATTATGGAATATACATTAATCCTAAACTTCATTTTGCAGCTCAGTCACATCGATTACCTTGAGAGGCTATAAACCAGAAAATGGTAACCAGGGAAAACCCAGCTGAGATGCAATAACAACCAGTTCAAACTTTCACCTGGCAAACCTTGATATGAAGCTCAAAACATTTCAGCTTCCTTTCCCACTTCCCCCAATATTTGTGTGCATCTCACACTGCCTGGGTCTGCTTGAGACCAAAAGAAAATATGAAAATACCTCAGAAAGGCTTTTCTTGAAATATAAACATCCTGACTAGAAGCTGGGAATCTTGTGGGGAAACTTGGCATTATAAAAGAGACAAAATACATCAAATTAACTATTTTTTGGAAATGATTTGTGCAGCTTTAGATGCTCAGAAAAGATGCCATTTTCCCCATCAGTAATCACAAGCAGATTCAGGGGAAGCAGTTCAGTTGTATTTGCATAGGAACTTATTTCCTCAAAAGATCCTGTAAGTTCTTTTCTTTAAGGTATGGCCAGAAAAGATATTGTAAAATATCATCATATTGGAGAGCTCAGAGAAGGATCCTCCCACCACCACCTTCAATTGACTAGCATCTAAAATTTGCCTGTTGTGTTGCTAAGCAACCTGTTCATAGTCAGAGACAGAGAAATGCAACTGTAGGTCAGGAGGCCCCTTTTCCTTAACCATCTTCCATTTTTACTGGACAAACACAAAACTGACCTGAATCCTCCATTCTCCCTACTATTTAAATCTCAAAGGAATATCTTCACCAACGATCATGTCCTACGAATAACCAACAATAGTAATTCAAACATAATGAAGACAGGGAAACATGTATGCATTATTCATTCCCTGCACATAGTGTAGCGCCAGGTAACTTTGCCAAGTCCTTTAAGCTTTACTTATTACCGAATTAGGAAATATAACTCCTTCCTGGCTTGACAGAATTTCTCCTCACAGAACCTAAATAAAGACAAAAAGCTATTCTGTGTCAACCATATTTTTCTCTCTGTGGCCTAGATGTGACTTGAGCTATATGTGCCTTCAGGAAAGCAAGGCGGGGGGGGGGGAAGAACCTTCCCCTCACACCTCTGGGGGGGAATACCTGACAGAAACAGAGGAATACATCTACAAATGACAGATAGGGACAGATTTTTCTCCTGCTCTTGGCAAAGCTGAGAAGTGGACTGGGAAAGAGGCAGAGCGTCATGAGTTCTGCCCTGCCTTCTCCTGCCCCTGGAATGCCTCCTCCCCCTCCCCCCCCCCCCCCCGCAACTTACCCCATATGTGGAAAAGACAAAGCAGATGACATAGTGCTGGATAAGCCAGCTTTCTGCTACCAGAGGAATGCCCCCTTTATCAGGGGATCCCCAGCTAACCCTTTAAGGGCCACTTTCTTTCTGGTTTGCGCAGCTGAGATGGCACAGAGTAGATGAAGGCATGACCAAGAACCTGGCCCATTGTATTTAAATCCTATCAAGCGGATCCTGAAAACACATTTTAGACAGAATTCATTATTTGGTCATTACTGTCAGAAGCTGAGTAAAAAACTAATATTTATTTCTTCATCAAGTCTCACAAAATCGTACCCGGAAAAAAAATCAAGTTGACTTTCGATGTATGGGTGCTTAGTGATAACTAATAATGTATTGCAATGGGGGAAGTCACTCATGGATAACACAAGGGTCAAGATGAATGTAAAGAACTGAAAAAATACAAGGCAATGCATCTAGGCAAAAACAACACAAAACAAACAATGGCGAAGCCATACTTGGAAAGCAATTATATGATGAGAACTAGAAGTGATGAGGCTAGATTGTGCTGTTAGGCAAAGCCCTGAGTAAGCAATGGTACATAAGCCACACCACCCCAGCAGTGGCTTTGAGAGTCACTGTGTCTTAGAGACACCTCTCTGAGATGAAATTACCTATCTGTTTTCCCCTTGCTCTTATAGGACAGGAGTGGTAGTTTGCTGCTGGTCTATACTACCAGGGAAGTATAACCCCTCCCTCTGGTCCATCTGCATTGCCTGGCACACTGTACGGCACAAGTCCCAGCTTTCTTCTCACCTCTACAAACCCACCAGTTCCAGGGGAGAGTAAGTGGGCAGCCCATGCAGAGGTGTAAGGGGTGTTTTCACTGCCCCATGTCGACATGTAGCACAAGCCACAATCATAGGCTTGGGCTATACCTACAACTAAAAATTCACACCCCTGAGAGATGTAATTAAACTGACCCAAGCCTCAGTGTAGCCAGCACTAAGTTGACAGAAGAATTCTTCTGTTGACCTAGCTACTGCCTCTCCGAGAGGTGGATTTACTAAAGCAATGGAAGATGCCCTTCCATCGCTGTAATAAGTGTCTATGCTACAGCGCTATAGTGGTGCAGCTGCACCGCTCTAGCATTTCTAAGGTAGACATACCCATAGTCACACCTAGTGTACAGCAAATAATTTCTCAGCTCATACAGCTATATGGCTGTAAAAAACCCACACTATGATTTGGGGTTGTGTATGTTAAGGCATCACAACAGAGATCAAGATACAGATAGGAAACACTATATGGCACTGGTAAAGCTGCACCTAAACACTGTATACAGCTCTGGGCAAGGGTGAGGTCACCATTTTGAAATTTGTGTATCATTTGCAATTATATTGTCCAACCTTCTCTCTCTTCCTGGAGAGACAGACGTCGCAGCAGGGTCGGGTGGTATCAGAGGAAAATGCTTTGAAAATGCCACCATTTTGGTGAATTCTGGTGCATTTCAAAGAACAACAAAACACTCTTCAAAAGTATAGTTGTGAGTCAGTGACTAAAGTCACCCTCACTGAGAAGATTTAACAACACTTAGATAAGAGGTTGGACTCCTTTGGAGGCAAGGAGATCTCTCTCCCACCCCTCATCACTTCGCTTTGATCCATGAGTATTTGAAGTGAGTGGAACCTCATTATTTTACCACACATTCGTTCTGATCACATTTTTAAAATTATAATTTTTAATTCCCATGGGGAAAAAACAAACAATCAAGAATTACCACATTACTGATTGCAAAAAAAAAAAATAACCATCTTAAATCCATTCACCAATGCCACCACATCACATGCACAGCTAGATTCTCCTTCCCATTCCTTTCCCTCAGGGCCCAATCAAAACTCCAGGTGACTTCAGTGAGCTTTGAATCAGACCTTCAAAGCTTCCCTTCTCCTCATCACCTGATATCTTCCATCACCTAGGCCTCGGGTTAAAAATTAGATCAACCTAGCTATGTCACTTGGGGTTGTGAAAAATGTCACACCCTACTGTAGAGGGGTGGTCATCCCGCTCCTGCCCTGAAGAGTTTAAAGCAGCCCTGGAGCGAGCTGTGGTGGAGAAATGCTAGGCTGATCGGGGGAAGCAGCCACAGGTGGGGCCATGCCCCAATCAGGCCACAGCTGGCCCTATAAGAGGGCTGAGGGCCCGAGACTGAAACAGACACTCTCTCTAGCTTCATAAAGAGAAGAACCTGGCTGCCTGGGAAGCTGAGAAGGGTATCTAGGATGGAGCAGTTGCTGGCAAAGGGCAGAGGGAGCTGGGGAGCTCCAGCCTAGCAAAGCCCCAGGCTGCAGGCCAAGCTAAGGGCCCACAAAAGGGTACTAGGGCTGCAGAGGGGCAGCCCAGATATAGGCAGAGGCAGCCGGTCCAACCCCCCTTGCCGATGATGAGTGGTTTACAAACTGCAGTCTGCCCCAGGGAGCAGGGGCTAGATGATGACTGGCAGTAGCCACTGAGGCAAGGTGGGGATAGTGGCTTGGGGGTTCCCCTGGGAGGGGAGACCCAGAGCAAGGGGGTACTGTGGTGGGCAGAACCCCTGGGCAAAGGGTACTGGGGTCTGGGAGGGACACTGGGCAAGTGGCAGGCGAGACACCGGCTTGCAGAGGGTGCTCTGGGCTGAAAGAGGTAATTCCCTGGATGATCAGCAGGAGGCGCCGCGCCCGTGAGTCGTCGACCTACCACACGTACGTACAATACTTAGGCTGACCTAACCCGCAGTGTAGATGAAGCTAAGTCAATGAAAGAATTCTTGCATCAACCTAGTTACCACCTCTCAGCGAAGTAGATTAATTACATTGACAGAAAAACCCTTTCTGTCATTGTAGGGAGAATCTACACTACAGCATTACAGTGGCATAGCTGCAGCACTGTAGCTGTAGTGTAGACATAATCTCAATGATGTGCTGCAAGAATATTTTAACAAGAGGCTCCCACAGAAATTTCCCCCTGTCGTCTGAGGTAAATATCAGAAAATAACCAAGGGAGCACTTTCTAGAAGATAGGAAGGGGCAACAGATGGGAGAATGTACTTGTCTTCCCATTTCAGCAAAAACACTCTCCAAAACAATAACCCGGGAAGAAGATAGTTTAGTTGCCAAATTATGCTAATACCAACCAAATGTGCTAGACAAAATTATTCTTTGTTTCTGAAAAATACACTGAGTAGAATGCAACATAGGCTAATGTTCAGGTTGTGTTATTTGGGGGGATGGTTGGTATGTGTGTGTGTGTGTATATGTGTGTGCACACAGATCTATCTTAAGTCAGGGAACCTTTTTTTTTTATTTAATACCTAACATTTTGTGGAATCTGGTTCATTCCAAAGGCAAAGAAAAACACTCTTGAGAAGTATTTTTATCAGCGCCAGGAATAAGTCATCTGAGGTAAGGATGATTTGACAGTATACAGAGAGGGGTGAATTCTATCAGAGGCAGGGAAACCATGTGATAAAATTTCATTATCCTTGCATTCAATACTAAGGTGAACTGTAACCCGAAACCAAACAAAATCAATCATTTTCGCAAAGCCCCTCTGTTTGCTAAACACCTAGGCAGAGTAGATGTGTCTATGAAAATACAGTCTGCTCCTGAAGTCTTCTCCTTCAGTTTGAATCATGACTAGGTGTCAGGGGAAAGCTCATTCAAACCCTGCAATACATGTAGGCTAGATAGGAAGGAGAGAGAGAAAAGTGGGCGGGGGGGGGGGGACACTGGAAGGGAGCTCAGTAGTTCATCTATTCCAGTCCCCTGCACTGAGGCAGGACTAAGTATCAACTAGAGACCATCCCTGACAGGCGTTTGACTAACATGTTCTTAAAAAACTCCAAGGACAGAGATTCTGCAACCTCCCTAGGTAACTTGTTCCAGTGCTTAACTACCCTTACAGTTAGGAAGTTTTCCTAATGCATAACCTAAATCTCCCTTGCAGCAATTTAAGCCTATTATTTGATCTCCTGTCCTCAGTGGATGATGTGAATAATTTATCACCATCCACTTTATAACAACCTTTTACATACTTGAAGACAGTTATCATGTCTCTCCTCAGTCTTCTCTTCTCCAGACTAAACAAACCCAATTTTTTCAATCTTTTCTCATAGGTCATGTTTTCTAGACCTTTATTCATTTTTGTTGCTCTTCTCTGAACTTTCTCCAATTTGTCCACATCTTTCCCAAAGCATAGTGCCCAGAACTGGACTCAGTACTCCACCTGAGGCCTGATCAGTGCTGAGAAGAGCGGAAGAATTACTTCTCGTGTCTTGCTAATAACACTCCCACTAATACATCCCAGAATGATGTTTGCTTTTTTTGCAACTCTATTACATTGTTGGCTCATATTTACTTTGTGATCCACTGTGACTCCCAGATTCTTTTCTGCAGTACTCCTCCCCAGGCAGTCATAGTAATTTCATTCCCTTCAGTATACTGCCTACCTCAGAACTGACCTCACAAGCTGGAAACCTCATATCATGCTCAAACCTCCAAGTGCATTTCTAAAATATGCAGCCATATTAACAGCAAGGTGAATTTCAATAACAAGGCAAAAGCACCTATTTAAACAAAACTATTTCATTCTGCTCCATTACACAAACACACCATGTTATTATGCATGAGATGGTTGGCTGATTATCATCTAGTGCAAGAAGAGACTACCATATGGCCACAATGTATACAAAAGCATGCAGCATTCTCCCCAATACTTAAATGATGGGTTCCCGATATATTAAATGCCCATTAACTTCCCTCATTCAAAAAAATGGTGTTGCAAAAGATGACTCATTTTTGTGCAGACTGAGTGAATAAGCTTGTAAATTGTTGTTTTTCAAAAGCTGGAACTAGTTCCAACTCTGTGTATGCATGACTTATTCCTTCACTGCTAAATTATGACAATATTTGTATGTAAAGTACAGCTATAC